>NC_138772.1:444406067-445606067 GCF_965119305.1 Pelophylax lessonae | reverse complement strand
AACCGCTTAGCCACTGTGCTGCCCAGTTGATTTTGTAAAATAACGGTTCACGAGTTGTGCAAAGCTTTAGGAATACCTCATACCAAAGACACATTCAACCTTTGCTTGGCCATAGCCAGGGATTGACTGGCAACTTTCGACCCAGGGCGCAAGTATAAACCAGAGGCCCATGGTGCAGCAACTCAACCCCCCCCCCTCCACTCTCCCTGTGGCCGGCCTCTGCCTGCGCTCTGTCCTTGTCTTCAACTCGCACTCAGTATGTCAGCAGCAGAGACTTTTTACTTCTCTTCACCAGGAATCCTTTAGGTATGTCTTTGGGAGAAGCAGTGCAGCCTTATTATGGGGCATCAGAGCAGCCCAGGGGGCAATTGTCCCCTGCCCCCTGGCCCAGTCCTCCCCTGGCCATAGCTATCAGGCAATCTACAGTGATATGGTTAGTCTTCTCAGATCTGGTGAGAATAACGATGGTTATATAATATACAGAAGCCACACAAATATTGAGATGTCCAGTAATCTGGAATTTATGGCACAGAAACAACCAAGGCCAAAATAATGCCTCGTACACACGCAACGATTATCGGCCGACCGATCGTCCGACTTTTGTCCAGAGTGGTGTTTTGTTGGTTGGAGTGTGCCTAGACTGCACACGAATTTTCTCGGCCAACAAAAATCAACTTCAGAAGTGATGTCATGTGCTGGTTTACTTTCCGTGTGTTTTTTCTTCTCTGAGCATGCCCAGTCTTGCTCATCAGATTTTTGTCTGCCGAAATCTGTACTGACTGACGGAAAATCGGCCGTTGTGTTGACGGCCAACAAAAATTTTATAGCCTGCACACCAGATTTTTTTTGGCCGAAAAGTCGGAGTCGGTTGTCGGAAGCATCATACTAACAAGCCGAAAATCGACCGATCGGACGTTGGCCCGAAAATTCACGGCCAATTATCGATGCGTGTGTACGAGGCTTTAACTCTGCTAAAATGTTAGCTTATTAGGGCATGGGATAGCAGGATGCATTTCTCAGTAGATTAAAATAAACATATTTACTACGACATAAATAAGACTCAGACAAATTATTAATTGGCCAAGAAAATTGGCACTTTATTGGTTTAGAATGAAAAGAAGTTTATTAAATCCATTAAACATCAAATAATTAAATAAATAAATCAATTAATACCAAAACACAGCTTAGTCAAAGGACTCAAGCCAAATCGAATCAAAGCAATTATGAACAAAAGTCCCCCCTTGCATCAAGGGTGACAAACCACATAAGAGTGCCTGCGACGGGTTGGGGGGGGAGGGGAGCTCGTCAATGTTCCAGTCAGGTGTGAGCAGACTCTGACTGGACAGCCCTTTATATAAGGTAGCCTGGAAGCTTCTGGAAAGATGCGCGCGCATCTAATCTTCCCGCCATAAATGTGAGCTGCGCTCTTAAAGGGGCCACAGCCTTAAATTAACCAACAAATTAAATGAATGAATTTTATTCTAAATCTCTTTTATAACACTTGGCATCCACTATCCCATGTGTGTGGGCCCTAAATTGTGCCCCCTTTTCATTCTGTTAAATGTGACTGTAGAGTGACTTTCTATTGGCTTTACAGTCATCTCACAAAAGTAGAAACCTGTGGAAGTTGGATAGCTCTTGGTTTATTAAAACTAACCATACATGGCCCAATAAAAGCACTTCTGGGGAACATTGGTTATGGTAACTTGTGGAAAAAAGGTATTAAAGCTTTCATTATTCATGCTTGAATGTTCAAAGTCACTGGAAAAGAAGTTTGTGACATCTAACAGCAATGATCAATCTACTCAAGAACAGGGAGTCATTTTCTGTAATCAAAGATGGCCATTTATCTGTTTCTGCTTGGAGGAAACTTGGAGGACCAGCTAGTGTGCAGATAGAACGGGGACACCAAATACTCTTCCTTCTTGGCTGCAGGCAGACCAGTTAGGAACTAATAGTGATGACAAAACCTGACAAATATGGATGTTTAGTGTGGGTACTAATACTGAATATCTAGATCAGGGGTGTCAAACTGAAATTCTTCTTGGGCCGCATCAGCATTATGATTGCCTTCAAAGGGCCAGTTAAATCCATAAGACTAGTTGTCCAGAGCACCCCACCCCCTCGATGTCAAGAGCCCCCCACCATCAGAAGTCAAGAGTTCCCCACCCTCCCTTACAGCACAGTACACCCCCACTTACCTGGTGCTGCTGCTGGGAAGAAGCTGGGGCATTGCGGGGGAAGCAGAGAGTGCAGGGTCTAGAGGAGGGCCAAAGGAGGGCTGGAACTCTCCTGCAGCTGCAGGAGAGGTGTGAGGGCCACATGAAATGGCCTGGAGGGCCGGATTCGGCCCGCGGGCCTTGTGTTTGACATCTGTGATCTAGATCATTCAATAAAGCAGCTACTTGAGGGCCACCAATACTCCCTAAAGCAACTCTTATAATCTGAATCTCCTAAAGCTGAGAAGGTACCTGCTGACTTTAAGGCCTCATGCACACTGGACATTCTAAAAACGCCAGTAACATTATCTGTAGAATGCTGCTAAAAAAATGCAAGTTTTTTTTTTTTTAGCATTTTGTAGCGTTTTTGCACTAGCATTTTTCAGCTTTTTTTTTTTAGTAAAAGTAAACTTCCACAAAAGCTTATGACTCAAAAGCATTCATAAACGTTTTTTTCTGAGTTAGAGCGATTTTACAGCTGAAAAACTCCTCTTAAAACTCACTAGTTCTGGGGTTTTTTCCATCCAGAAAACGCCCCTGCCAAAAACTGCTGAAAACAGCCTATGTGTGCATGGACAAATAGGATAACATGCTGGGGAGTTTACTGGCTGCAGAAAAAAATGTCTGACGCCAAAAACAGCTCTGTAAAAACGCCCAGTGTGCATGAGGCCTAAACAATGGTGGAGCCTCACACGTAGATTATTTGCTGAGAGGTTCGGGTTTTTCCCTTTTTTGGCTCATGTGTCCTGTTAGCACCTTTCAGTAACATGTAAATTCATTGTAAATGCCTTCTAGACCTTGTTTCCACGTTCTGAGATATTGTACTTACTGTATATGTCTTGTCATTTTGTATAAGCTTCAGCACTTTGATGATCATTGATCTTCTGTCTTGCGATGCAATATTGGATATCGCTGCCTTTTATTTTAATGTAATAAAAAGCCTGGATATTGTTTGTAAATGCAAAGATGCAGAGAGTATGACTTGTCATTAAATATAATGCTTTGAAGTTTAACCAAACGTCTGGACTGCGTCTTATTTTTTTCATTGCAATAAAAATTGAAAGCTGTACTTATTTACATTTTGAGTTCCACTTGCATGCTTTATGCGGAGTTGTATGGTTTAGGAATTGAAGTGGTATCAAACTGAAAAGCAAACATTTTTATATATTGCAGCTTACCATTTCTTAGATGTGATGGCTGCGGTTTAGTTTTCTTTTTTAGGCTTTCTGGTTTTTTTTTTTTTTCTGTTTTCATCTGGTGATCCAGCCAATAAATCCGTTTTTTCTCAAAAGAACAAGCTTCCCAGCAGAGATGAGACAAACCATTTAACACTAGTAGAGTTGCTTACAATAATCAGCTTTCATTTATTTATGTAACCTTTTGTCCAAAAAGGAACAAAAACTGTTTGCTGTAACTACTTATTATTAGTTGGAGTTTGGCTTAAAGGGTAACTCCACTTTAGTGGGGAAAAAATCAGCAAATGAAGAAAAAACAATATAGCATATACAAGTGTGACACAAATCATATTGTAATTGAATGTTATTAAAAAATTAACTTTCCTTTTCAATCTGGAGCTGTTGTTATTTTCTGAAAATGCAATGCAATATGGCTACCTGGGGGGTTCTGTACACAGAATGTGTACTGACCACACCCCAGAAACATCATTTCCTGCTTGTGTGATTGGCTCACCAATTTTCCCAGAAGTCTGCAAGATACAAGTCAGGCATCCCCTGCAACAAAAATGTCATTTTTAGTGAGATACTCCCATTAGGAACACGTCTAAAGGGATGCAGGCCCAGCAGCTTTCCTCATGAGTGCCCTGCAGCTGCCACAGCTGATAGATAATTATGAAACTACTCCCATTAGACAAACTTAGCACAGAGGCACAGAGGAACAAACATTGATTTCTTCAGAATAACAAAAGATAGGAATCTGCAACAAAGTTTGTTATAATCCCTGCAATGTACAGAGATCATCCAGAGGGGAATGTTTTTTTTCTCAACAAAAGTGGAGTTACGCTTTAAATTTGTTAAGCCCTATTCATATCTAGCTATCCGGGATGGCGGCCCCAATTGCAGCAATTCTGCTCATGATTCTAAATCGCATTGCAATGCTGCCAACATTCTGCATGTGTGTTTGTGTGCCATTAAATTTTAACCACCTAAAACGCTCCTGCTCCTTTTTGGGTGACAAGCTTTGCACAATGTGGTTTGTTGTGATTGGCGCATGTTAAATCTCATGTCAATCGTTGCAAAGCCGCACTGCGTTTTAGGCGCCATTAAAAATAAATGGCACACAAACATGCTTGGTGCATTTTGCCAGCATTGCAGTGATATTTGGAATTGCAGGCAGAATTCTGCCTGCGATCCCAAATTTAAATGTAGATGTAAATAGGGACTTAATTTATTTAAATCTGCTTGTTTATCCAAAACTTCCCTCCCCCCCAGACTGATAATGCTGCTGTTCAAAAGTGCCCCCTATGCTCATTCATCCAGAGTGGGGGGGGGGGGGCTCTATTACAGGAAGTGTATTAATGGTCTGATCACCAGGGGAAAACTATAGGAAAAGAAAATGGATGCAACCACCACATCTAATGATTGGTGCTGCAATATATTATCCGGATCCTGAGGGAACCCAAACTGTGGGTGAAACGCGTTGATCCATCGCACTTTAGGATGTGTTGCATTATATGATACACCTTTTGGATGTTGTACTTTCATGAGAGGTTTTTACTATCACGCCTTTAATAAAATTTATATCATTTTTTATAATTTGTCTTTCACTTGATGTTTTTGGGAACACTAAAATCCCCACTTTCCTCACCTATAGGGTTTTCCCTGTTAGACTTGGTTTATTTTTTGCATTTAATTTTTAGGTGATTGTGCTGTTACTTTGCTGATAATTACTCTCTACCCAATTTTCATTGCTGCAATATATTTTTGGTTTAGGGTTTAATATAAGAACAGTGCAATAAAAGGATTTGGTTATCTGCAGCAGACTATTTGAAGAAAGCAGTTTGGGTTAAACATGTAAGCCCCGGTTCACACTTCTGCGTGTGCGGGGTTCGCATGTAATGTCGGAGCGCACTGCTCCGACATTACATGCGATCAGCTGTGCGGTGCGAGTTTAGCCATACAGTTTGTATGGCTAAATTCGCATCGCACCCGCAGCAAACACGCACAGGAGGCATTTTTGCTGCCGCATCAGGATCGGATCGCACAGCGGTTCACACTTGTGCGATCCGATCCTGTGCGAACTGCACGATCGCACTGCGATATGCGATCAAACTGGGGGTGTCGTTAAGATTACATTGACACCCCCAGCGTATCGCATATGGCAGTGTGAACTGCCGGGGGTGCGTGTGCGATGCGGGAAAAGGCTGCGAATTCGCAGCCTTCCCGCATCGCATATATGTGAACCGAGCCTTAATCATCAGGAAACATGAAAACAAACATGTAGAAGTGCCTGCACTTGTTTTCAAGCTGGGTTTACATTAATGTGTGTGTATGCGTGCTTAGTGAGCTGGTGAAGCCTGTGTTGTCTCAGTTCACCTCTAGTTAAAGTATAACTAAAAGCAAAATATTTTTTTAAATTTTGGATAGAGTGCAGAGGGATTAGAACCCCTGTCAGGTTTTTATTGCTGTTTGTGCCCCCCCCCGTTAAGGAGATTAACCTTATTTGTCCTGTTTACCATTATCATTGAAACTGAAAGTAAAGAAAATCTTGGGTTGTCCCCAGAACAGACATTTTTCAGTGGGAAAACAAATTCTGGTAGCCTGGAATTCCCTTAACCACTTGCCGACTGCCTAACGCCGATCTACGTCGGCAGTCAGCCCCTCACAGGCAAAGTGACGTAGGGCTACGTCACTAGCTTGTGAGGGTCTAGGGAGCGAGCGCGCGCCCCGGAGGCGCGCTCCCGCTCCCGCGTGGTCAAGGACCCCCCCGCGCGTGTGACCAGCGGACCCGATGTCCGCCGGTCACTCGGCGATCGGCGGGGGAGAGGGAGAATGTTATTCTCCTCATTGTTGTTATTCTCCTCGCTGTAAAGACACTGATAAAACGGATCTAGTATGTAGATCCGTTGATCAGTGTCCTTACAGCTCAACCCACAGCCAATTCCCTTTGTTAGTAAACGCGATAACTTTTGCGCAAACCAATCAAAATACGCTTTTTGCGATTTTTTTTACCAAACATATGTAGCATAAAACAAATTGGCCGAAAATTTTAAAAAATTTTGATTTTTACTTTTGGGGGGAATTTCATATAAAAAAATGTGAAAAATATTGTTATTTTTGCAAAATTGATGCTCTTTTTTTGTTTATAGCGCGTGATCAAAAAATCGCACAGGTGATCAAATACCACCAAAAGAAAGCTCTGTTTGTGGGAAAAAAAGGACGTCAAATTCGTTTAGGTACAGCGTCGCACGACCGCGCAATTGTCCGTTAAAGTCACGCAGTGCCGAATCGCAAAATACCCCCTGGTCAGGAAGGGGGTAAAATCTTCCGGGGCTTAAGTGGTTAATTGTCATGGATTTCCTCTCACTTTTTGTTTGGCTATGGAGCAGGAAGTGAAGGGAAATCTCCACAATGGGACACAAATGATGAAAAACAATCTTTCAGGGGTTATAACCCTCCCTTATTCCTTTCAAAATGAAAAATAAATGTTTTACTTTAAGCATTCACAGGCAGAACCACTGAGAACAGAAAAAAGTAATATACCTAGGATAGGATGCTGGCAAGCAGCAAAAATGTTACATAGCCCAGCATGGCTCAAAATTGACATGGTCCAGAAACATTTATACAAAATAAAGGTGAATAAAGCACCTGGACCAGATGGCTTACACCCAAGGGTCATGAAGGAACTGAGCTCTGTTATATCTAAGCCATTGTTTCAAATTTTTTGTGACTCAAAGTACCACTGGACTAACGTAAGGCCAATGTGGTGCCTATGTTTAAAAAGGAATCAACGTTTTTACCAAGTAACTATAGACCTGTTAGTTTAATTTCTATAGTTAGGAAGACACTTGAGAGTTTAACCTCCCTGGCGGTATGATTCTTTCGGATTTTAGGTGCTGAAAGCGGTACCATTATTTTGCATGTAATTCTTGAGAATGAGCAGCCCAAACCAACTATTTACATATTTTTTTTTTTTTTACTGTGCGTTCTTCTTTATAACATCTTGGGTATGATAAAGTTTGAAACACAAAATTTATAAATTATAATATAATAAAAAACTATAAATGAGTTAAAGTATGTATATATATATATATATATATATATATATATATATATATATATATATATATATATATATATATATATATATATATATATACGTATATATATATATAAATATATATATATATATATATATATATATATATATATATATACGTATATATATGTATATATACATGTGTGTATATATACATGTGTGTATATATATATATATATATATATATACATAAAAAGTACAGTAAAACTGCAGGAAAGGGCACTGGGGGGCAATGTAATGTGAATTAATTTTTTTTTGAATGGTATCAGTGTGTTTGGAGTATATTACATTTGAATTTGCCGCCGGTTCCGCCCCCCTGCAAATGTCACGTCGCAGGAGACGGAAGGCGGGGCACGGAGAGGATCGGGAGGAAGATCCGCCGCCGCATACCGCTCGCATACATCGCTGGATCCCGGTGACAAAGTAAGTAACCTCTTTTACAGGATCCAGCGATGCTTCTGGCGGTACCCCGAGCGTGGCTCGGGGTTACCGCTTTTGGCTCTGAAATTTAACCCCGAGCCACGTTCGGGAATACCGCTAAGAAGGTTAATAAATTACCATATAGAAGAGTTTTGGTTAGAAAACATAAGCAATAGTCAGCATGGATTCATGAAAGACCGAAGTTGTCAGACAGATCTGATTTCATTTTATGAGGAAGTAAGCAAAAGCTTAGACAAAGGAGTGGCTGTGGATGAAGTGCATTTGGATTTTGCCAAAACATTTGACGCAGTTCCCCACACAAGGCTAATTTGTAAAGTAAAGTCTACACTCTACAGGCTTGGAAAACTCAGTTTGAAAATGGATAGAAAACTGGCTAAAAGACTGTATTCAGAGACTAATGAATATTGATACCTCTGGATGGTGTAGGGTTATTAGTGGTGTACTCCAAGATTCAGTGTTGAGACCCTTACTTTTTAATATATTTATAAATGATATAGGGTCTGGGATTACCATTTCAGTCTTTGCAGATGACACCAAGCTATGCAATGGAATTCCGTCCTTAGAGGATATCTCCAATTTTCAAGCCAACCTCAATGCAATATTTAATTGGGCAATTACCTATGTGGCAAATGAGGTTTAATATTGATAAATGTAAAGTTAATTGCAAAAAGTGGTCACCTCCTCCACCTATAACTGGTTTTAACAGTAAGGAGCACTGGAAGGGCAAACGCAGATCAAAAAAGCAAGGGGATTTCCAGTCACTACTTACCAACCAGCCAGCGACCAACCAAATTAACCTGTCTAACAGTATGTGTTAAAAGCAGGGGTTTAGTTGCACACATTTACAAATAAATGCGAAAGCTGCAGGCCACGGCAAGGCACCCTGATATCTGCAGTCCCTAACTCTACCTTTAAAGAGTCTCCACAAGCATTCTGATGAGATAGATGGAGGACAGGTGACTGGAGGGAGCCCACCCTTCCTTAAAGGCGCAGGTTCACACTGAACACCCAGCACATGTTGATAAATGTGAAGTTAAGCACTTGGGAGCTAAAAAAAACATTCAACGCATCATACATACTAGGTATGGGGGAGTCAATGGTGGAGAAAGATCTGGGTGTTCCGGTAGATCATAGACTTAATAATAGCATGCAATGGCACTTTCTTGTATTAAAAGAGGTATAGTCTCCAGAGAGAGAGAGAGAGAAAAAGGCATCATTTTGACCCTGTACAAATCATTGATAAGATCTCATCTGCAATATGCAGTTTAATTTTGGGCACCAATTTACAAAAAGGATATCAGGGAAATGGAGAAAGTGCAACCAAACTAATAAGAGGCAAATACACATACAAATACAAATACACAAATACAGTGTTCCACCTTCAATGAAACAATGTTGTAAAACATGTCAAACAAAGTTTCAAAATTAAATGCTAAAGGCAGTGTTGTCATTTGTGCTTCACCACAAATGTTCAACGGTTAACCACTTGCCAACCCACTCACAGTAAATATACTGCATGCGCGTGCCCCCTGCTAACCCGTGCTGTGATTGGACACAGCATGAGTTTGTCAGCAGGTTTCAGCCAATGATTTAGGCTGAAACCTATGCATCGGCTGTGTCTAATCACAGCACAGAGTCCTGTGTTAACAAACACACAGAACTCTGGGTACACAGAACAGTCTCTGTCTATTTCTTCTCCAAGAAAAGCAGGGCTCAAAATCAGCCAGATTTGTGAGGAAATGCAGCACACATTACACTTGTTAGGCACATAGTTAACCCCTTGATTTCCCCTTGATGGTAACCCCTTATCATGTACTTGGTAGAAGAGCCTGATATGATGAGGAAGGCCTCTCTTACACCTCTGACTATGGTAGCATGAATCGAAGGCGCAGGAGTACAGAGTGGCATTAATGCCTGTACGTCTTGCTAGCAACAGAGTGGGTGTCTAGGCCAGGGAGGGGTAGTCATCAGTGGTCTTTAGTGAAGCAGGCAGGCTGGATGGCAGCTGGTGAGCAGCAGACAGAAGCAGACTGGTATTGGAGACAGCAGGCAGACAAGGTATATGCTGGTAGCAGGCAGTAGATAAGCAGGCTCAGCTGGATGGTAGGCTGGTGTTAGCAACAGCAGGAATAATAGCAGAGTCGGACTAGCCAGGTCATACTCCAGCAGACCGATAAGGTACAGATGCGAAGGTAAGAGTGCGATCAAGGTACGAGGTGGGTCAGGAGCCAATCAGAGGACCAGTAGCAGGAGGATCAGGCAGAAGTGGTGGTCAGAAGACAAGCTGAGGTCAGTATAGGCAGAGTTCAAGGAGTAGTCGGGACAAGCCAGGTCAGCAACTGGAATCAGGAAGCAGGATCACAGGGTCTCAGGACACACAGAATGCTGAAGACAAAACAGCACTGAGTACTTACTCTGTTTAAATTCTCCATTTGGCTCCATCATCTGCCATGAGTGTACACGAGCACGCCAATGTCCATGGGTATGCGCACAAAAAGAAATATAGAAAAACCAGCGATGATTCACAGAAATCCACACAGGGGAGCCATCTTGTCTACTGGAATGCTCTTCCTGACACCCCTTCCCAGCCAGTGCCATTAGAAAATTGTATAGTTCACTGCATTAGTGTCATTATGTAATGTTCTGGTACCTTTGGGTACCCTAATTACTCTTTCATAAGTGTATGCGCCCCACCTTTCTCTTTTGGTAAGGTGCGCATACACCTTTAAGACTGATGCTGTCATCACTGAGCGCCGGACTGGATGGCTATTTAGATCGCCGGCTCTCACTCACATGTGTTCGTTCAAACTGCTTTGTGCCTTGATGCTAACCTGTCTTGAAGCTCACATGCTTGCAAGCATACCTCGCTGTCGGAACCACGCTGCGCTGATCCCTGTATCCCACAGACCGGATCATCCGCTCTTGCTGAACCTCTCCTCTGCTACATTGCTATTAGTGATAAGTACCCCACAGGGGAAACCTCTATAACCTTTATACTAAAGCTTACACTATCTAGCTCTGCATACTAAGGACTATTACTACATCTGCATTATCTAAGATTGCTAGCTCTTGAGCCTACTACCACCTGTTCTTGCACTGGGTTGATCTCTCTTGTATGTCCACCTGCTACTCTGTCATCTACTACCATACATGATTGCTAAACCTATCTGCATCCCATCTGCTACTATCTTACTTTCAAGAACATTTCCTTTCAAGTGTCTGTCATCTACCATCTCTACCCAACCTGTCTCTTCAGCCTATCATCACTGTGTTACTATATACATAAGTCACTCTAGGAAACATCTTATTGAGTGTGTGTATTTACTTGCTGAATTGAGATCATCCACACATGATGAGTCATTGAGAGTTGGGAATGGTGTCTCAGCGTTTCTCTACATGACTACTGAAGTGGAATATTTCTGCAGCTGAAAATCCACATCATACGTAAAACGCAGGAGCGTTACACATTAGCAATGCCAGTGTCAGTCATTTAGTGTCCCTCCCAGCCAGTGTCTGATAGCGCCACATTGCCCGCCGCACTATCACAGTCCCACTATAAGTTGCTGATCACCACCATTACCAGTATAGTGTCTAAAGCTACATCAATTCCAGTATATATATATATATATCATAGATTGTGGAGGCTATAGTTTTCACACAAACCAATTAATATATATTTATTGGGATTTTTGTATACCAAAGACATGTAGCAGAATTCATTTTGGCCTAATTTTATGAAATTTATTTTTATCTTTTCATTGGATATGCTTTTATAACAGAAAGAAGAAAATGTTGTTCTTTTCCCACATTTTTGGTCTTTTTTAATTTATATAAGAAAACAAAAAAAAACCCAGTGGTGATCAACTACCACCAAAAGAAATCTCTCTTTGTGTGAACATAATGGTGTAAATTTAATTTCCGAAATTAAACTAAAATCATATGTTCTGGTATTGTACGAGAAGAATTTTCGTCTTCCGGATAATTTCAGATGAACTGTCATGATTGGCTCTCGATAAATGTGCACTAACGATCAGATTATCATATTATCTATTCCAAAACTGTATTTTTTGTCCCATTTTCTGATTTTGTGTACTAGGCTTTAGATTTAACTATAACTACTTTTGGAGTTTATTGAAATTTCAGGGCTTTTTTTCACCATATTTTGACTGTTTTAATCACAATATTGTAGATTGGAATTTTAAAGTTAATTGATCTATGAACATTTGTGGTGAAGCACAAGTGACAACATTGTTTATTTTTTAGCACTTTATTTTGCAACTTTGTTTTATGTTTTGCAACATTGTTTCATTTAAGGTTTGAGCATTGTATTAGTGGGAGATTTATGAGGAAAAATTAGCCGAACTGAATTTATTATCTCTTGAGAAAAGGAGATTAAAGGGGAATATGATAAATACATAAGTGGTCTATATAGTGAACTTGGTGGTGAGTTATTCACTTTCAGGTAATTACAGAGGACAAATGGGCACTCTTTATGTCTTGAGGAAAAGTGATTTAACCTTCACATAAGGAAAGGCTTCTTTACAGTAAGAGCTGAAAAAACGTGGAATAGACTCCCTCAAAAACTGTCTCTGTCCAGCTGGATGCATTCCTAAATGCACAAAATATAACTGGATAACAATATTTAGAAGCAAAAAAGATAGGGGTAGTTGATCCAGGGAATATCTGATTGCCTCTTGGGGGATCAGGAAGAATATTTTTTCCCTACTGGAGGAGATTGGATCGTGCTTTCTCAATTTTTTTTTTTGGCTTTCCTTTAGATTAATTTTGCTTGTTAACTCTTTGGACAATCAATCCCTTTTAAAGCCTTTAATTTTATTGTGTGGTTGATTTGAGATCAGTGGTCCCTTTTAGCTACATGTCCAGTCAACAGCAATTTTTTTCCGTGGCAAGGTTTTAAACAAGAATAGGCCTTAGTTTCCGGGCTGGTATTTTGGAGGTTTCATTTATTTTTGGGATATACTGGATTTTATTTTCAAGTTGATAGGGCTTTTTGGGGTTGGGGTGCTCAAAGCACAGCATTCCTTTGTTTCCTAGCCATCCGTTTTGTTGGCTGCCCCTAAACCACACCACATTGTAACACTCAATTCACTTCTTCCCCCCGTATCCCCATAGATAAAATACAAATTAGGTATACACCTGTTAGGCCTTTTATCCTTGATTAAATGGTTTTGCTTCTGACCAATTTTAGACTGCTTTATCCTCCGCAGTATTTTAATTCAAAAACGAAAGCCCTAGCCTGTGTTTTTTGTTGCTAGCAAATGTGGGCCAAACCTTGCATCATCTTTGGACTCATGAGCTCATAGGTTATAAACGGTCAGGTGTATGTGAACGGATTAGAATGTTAGAATCTGTGTCTGGTCCTGTGTCCTTCATCTTCTTCAGCCATAGCTGAGCAGGCCTGAACCAGGCAAAAAATTAAGGTACAATGATGCCAATGAGCTTTTCCTATTGTTTTAAAAGGAATAGCGTGGTGTAGTGGAGTGGGTGGGTATAGAGACTTCCATTTTCAGAACGTTAGATACTGTGCTTTAAATTAAGTGTGAAAGGGAACTGTGTTAATTCGTCATACTTAAAAATATGATCTATTATACCTGATTTATTATATTTTAAATCACAGGTAGCCCAATATCGATCCAATAGTTACCCTAGTATGTCTAAACCCAAGATCAAAAGTGGAATATATATGAGCTTATCAATCTTTACATTTTCTCTAAGTACAGAAAAATTCCTGTTGATCCTGCCCTGAAATCCAGTGCCCTAGTAACCTCCTCTGCACTAAACTGATACCTTAAAGAGGAGCTCCAGGCTCCTTCAGGAAAAATTAAAAGTCCGCAGCTACAAATACTGTAGCTGCTGACTTTTAACTTCTTCCCATCCGCGCTACAGCCTATATACGGCTGCAGCGCGGACTCGAATTTTCGGGAGGCCGTTTTTAAACGGCCTCCCAGTGACACGCCCCCAGCGCGCTCCCGCGAGCGCGCTGCGGGGAAAATCTGTGTCGGCCGTGTCCCTTGGACACGGCCGATCACAGATCGTGGTGAATGGCCAATCACAGCGGCCATTCACCACGTGATCGGGCCGTCCAATGATGTCATATGTAAACATATGAGATCATCTCTTATCGCCGGCGCTCCTTCCTCACACGGAGCCTGCAGTGTGAGGAAGGAGGGGGAGCCTCACAGCGCCGGGGACACACAGGAGAATGTAATCAGGGCACCGATCACCAGTGCCCTGATTACTGAAGGTAAAAACACACACACAGTGCCCCCCCATCAGTGCCCGCCATCAGTGCCCCCCATCAATGCCTACAATCAGTGCCCATAGTGCTGCTAGTCAGTGCCCTTTAGTGCCTGCTCATCTAGGCACTGATGAGCACTGACTGGCAGCACTATGGGCACTGAGTGTGGGCACTGATGGTGCTGCCCATCAGTGCCACCCATCAGTGCCACCCATCAGTGTCCAGTGCCATCCGCCAGTGCCCATCAGTGCCGCCTATCAGTGCCCATCAGTGCCGCCAGTCAGTGCCGCCTCTCAGTGCCGCCTCTCAGTGCCCAGCAGTGCCGCCTATCAGTGCTCATCAGTGCCGCCTATCAGTGCTCATCAGTGCCGCCTCTCAGTGCCGCCTATCAGTACCGCCTATCAATGCCGCCTATCAATGCTCATCAGTGCGGCATATTAGTACCTCCTCATCAGTGCCCATAAGTGCCACCTCATTAGTGCCCATAAGTGCCACCTCATCAGTGCCCATCAGTGCAGCCTATCAGTGCCCATCAGTGCCGCCTCATCAGCGCACACCAGTGAAGGAGAAAAATTTATTTTCAAAATTTACTCGCAGAAAATAAGAAAAACTTTTTTTTTTTTCAAAATTTTCTGTGTTTATTCTTTTTTTTTTTGTAAAAAATAAAAAACCCAGAGGTGATTACATACCACCAAAAGAAAGCTCTATTTGTGTGAAAAAAATGATAAAAATTTCATACGGGTACAGTGTAGCATGACCGCGCAATTGTCAGTCAAAGTGTGACAGCGCTGAAAGCTGAAAATTTGCCTGGATGGGAAGGGTGTTTAAGTGCACAGTAGGCAAGTGGTTAATATTAGGATACTTACCTGTTCATGAATCCAAAGGTGTCTTCACCCGAGACGGTTTTTCAATTGACTCTAAGATGCCTCATCTAAGGGTATATCGGCAGTGAAGCCTTGCTGCTTCACAGCCAGCTCCCTACTGTGCATGCGCTGCGCTTTGTGAATAGCCCGGCAGCTGGGGAAGGAGGAGGGGGGACAAACTTCCGACTAAGTTTTCCGCAGGGAAGTCAGCCAGAAGTGAGATCGGGTACCTCTCAAAACCAGGTACCTGCTCCCCACTCCCCCCCAAAAGGAGCCAAATGTGAGGCAAACAAGCGGACTTCCCCTTTTGGGTGGAGCTCCGCTTTAAAAGTCCTTGGAATTAAAAAAAGAGCATCGTAGACACCCAATAGAAATCTGTTTCTCATCTGTCCAACAAATGGTGAAAAGATTTATGTAACTGTTCTAGGAATATACGGGACTCACTGCCAATACCCGAGGGAAAAGAGGGGAATACCACATCCTATGAATACAAGAACTAAAAAACAGACACCCCCAGATACACTATCCACCAATATATAAAAAATATAAGCATCCCCTTATTTGGAAAATGCTTTCTTCTTTATAATAATTTAAAAAAGTATTTAACTATAAATCTGTAACAGAATTGGCCCAGACAGAATTTTGTGTGCAACATAATACTCACACAAATGGTTTAATTTACTTCATCATACAAGAGGTCTTATTTACCTCCATTTTTGCAGTCACTAATATGGCTGTATCAGTGTCTGATGTAAATGTCACAGTAAATGTTATTTACTAAAACTGGAGATTGCAAAATCTGGCGCAGCTCTGCAAAGTAACCAATCAGCTTCTAAGTTTTATTATCAAAGCTTAAGTGAACAAGCTGAAGTTAGAAGCGGATTGATAACCATGCACAGATGCATCAGATTTTGCACTCTCCAGTTTCAGTAAATTAACCCCACAGCTTTTAATTTCTTTGGTGCAGGACTTTCTAATACGGCCATAACACCAGGAAAGTGCTGCAACTGCTTTATTAAATCACCCTGAATTTTGTCTGCCTTCCCAGCCGTATTTCGTAGACTACAAAATACCTCTCCTCTATAAAATGAAAATGAGGAGAGGGTTAGGGATTTGTGGTCTAAATCAGGAGAACAGCCAAGGGTTACAATGCTGTTTCACCATAGATATAGTCTAATGAGTGAGTGTTGTCCCCCTGTTACTGTTGGGATCAGCGGTGCAAACAATGGAAAAAAAACTGAAAAAAGAAAACAGCCACCACATCTGAGAACTGGTAAGCTGCAATATATAAAACATGTTTATGGTTGGGTTAAGATACTTTAAATTAGTCTTAGTAGCATTTTTCTGAGTATCCAAGTGCCATTTTTATTTACAGATATAGAGTGCAGTATGCATATCACTGCCCTTTCCACAGTTACCTATTGTTAGATATTCTTTCTTCACTCTTCATCTGATCTTACAGCCTTCTGGGCTATTGAATAGAGGAAACAAACCTGTTTGCGTTGTCAGTCAATAGGATTTGGTCTGTTTTGGACAGCAGTGAGGATTCTTAGAACTTTAATCTGGCACACTCCCAGAAGGTTTCCTGTAAATTTGTACGGTCACCTACATTAAGGCAGAGGCTAGCTTTTCTCAATAGAGGTGGAATATTCATGTACATTACTGTAAAATATTGATTGCTCTGCTCCTGAGGGGATTTTGCCCAGCTGTTGGTCCATCTTTAACTAACAAGCTTTGCTCAGCTGCCTCCCGGCAACAGTTTGGGGGGTTGAATTGTTTATGTAATGTACTGTCCATCTGTAAAATCATCGTTTTTTGGCAGACATCTTTCTAAGGCTTCATAAACTTGATGTACAGCTGACACGGAATTGATTCCTTGGAGTCTTCCAGGTAGATTGTGATGGTGTTGGCCATCCATAAGCTTTGCTCCAATAAGATAAGTGGATCTGCAAAGTTAGGTCATGGTACTCAAAGAGCTGTACCAGAGTATCCTTTACCTATGATCTTGAGTAAGCTGACCTGACAATTTGAAATACATTTTGTAGAGTCTGTCTACCTTCAGCCACATCAGTTTTCCTGCTAATGCTATTGAACGAACTCTGTACTGAATTTCATTGCTGCTACCTTTGTTCCATAAAGTTCTGTACAGGCGATTCGGTTTGCGGCAGAACTTTACAACATCACAAAAGTTCGGAACGGAATAACAAACCCCATTGAAATCTATGGTACCTGAACTGGAAAAATCAAAAGTGCCCATTGTGAAGGCTTATACACAAGTAATTGGGCATACAAACGGTATGGGGGTCCAGGTACTGCCCCAGGGGACATATACCAATGTAAAAAAAGTTTGTAAAAAAACATAATTTTTAAATGAGCAGTGATTCACTTATTCTTAACCACTTTACCGCTAAGTACTGTAATAGTACTGCGGCAAAGTGGCTCGTTCCCGTCTGACGACGTAGACCTACGTCGTCAGACTCCTCCCCTGTAGGCGGCGCTCGCGCGCCGCCGGAGGCGCGCTCCCGCTGTTTTCATTCACAGCGGGAGTCGGGCCAGGGGAGGAGCAGCGGCGATCGCCGCTGCTCTGCCCCGATCGTCGGGGATCTAGTGTGGAGATCCGCCCGCCTGTGTAAACACAAGCGGGCGGATCTCCTCAGTGACAGGGAGTGACAGATCGGACTGTTCAGCATAGCTGGACATCCGATCTGTCCCTGTCTCACAAAGTCACCTCCCCCCCCACACGTCAGTAAGCACCAGGCATACATTAACCCCTCCCTCTCCAATAAAGTTAACCCCTTCCCTGCCAGTGTCATTTTTACAGTAACAGTGCATATGTATAGCACTGATTACTGCAGTAATGTCACTGGTACCCCCAAAAGTGTCAAAAATGTCAGTCAAGGGTCCGATCTGTCCGCCGCAATGTCGCAGTCCCGCAAAAAAAATCGCAGATCGCCACCATTACGCGTTAAAAAAAAAAACACCAAAAATGACAAAAACCTTTCCCTTTGTTAGTAAACGCAATAACTTTTGCGCAAACCAATCAAAATACGCTTATTGCGATTTTTTTTACCAAACATAGGTAGCAGAAAACAAATTGGCCAAAAATTTAAAAAAAAATTGGTTTTTACATCTTTTCTGGGGGGAATTTCATATAAAAAAAATGTGAAAAATATTGTTATTTTCTCAAAATAAAGGCTATTTTTTTGTTTATAGCGCAAAAAGTAAAAATCTCACAGGTGATCAAATACCACCAAAAGAAAGCTCTGTTTGTGGGAAAAAAAGGACGTAAATTTCGTTTGGGTACGGCGTCGCACGACCGCGCAATTGTCAGTTAAAGTCACACAGTGCCGAATCGCAAAAAGTGGCCCAGACGTAAGACAGCAAAATGCTCTAGTGGTAAAGTGGTTAAAGAGAAACCACCAGATGAGAAAAAAACAATAAAAATGAAAAATTCCACTTACCGATCGCCCACCGTGTATATACGCAGTTCAAAAGCCACTAGATGGCACGATTGCGCTGCTGGGGCTACGATCCTGCCGTGATTGGGTGGCGGCGATGTCAATCAGCGGGTTTGGCAGGCCCAATGTCTGCTGGACACCCGCGATCATCCCCGGGAGAGGCAAAACATGTAAACAAGGCAAATCGCCTTTTCGACATGGAGGAAGACAGAGATCTTGTGTTCCTGACCTGATCACTGTAATAATGTCACTAGTCCCCAAAAAGTGTCAAAAGTGTGAGTTAGATGTCTGATTAGTCCGCCGCAATGTCAGAGTCCCGCTAAAAATCGCTGAGAGCCACCATTACTAGTAAAAATATAAAATAAATAAGAATGCTATAAAAATATTGCATCATTTGTAGACGCTATAACTTTTGCCCAAACCAATCAAAACACACCTGTTGGGATTTTTTTTACCAAAAATATGTAGCAGAATACATATTGGCCTAAATTGATGAAAAAAAATTGATGGTGCCTTCACACAGTAATCCTATACAGGTACTCTTGATGAAAATAAGCATTGGCCTTGCTGTCAAAAATTGCAATGATATGCACCTGTCAAACGAATGTGGAAAGATTGGTCTTTGGGTGTCAGTGGTACCTTCACACCATAACCCTATACAAGCATTCTTGATAAAAGCAAGATTTAGCCTTGCTTCAAAAAATTGCAATAATATGCGCCGGTCAAACAGTTGTGGAAAAATTGGTCTTTTGGTGTCGGTGGTGCCTTCACACCTTAACCCTATACAGGTACTCTTGATGAAAGTAAGACTTGGCCTTGCTGTCAAAAATTGCAATGATATGCACCTGTCAAACAGGTGTGCAAAAATTGGTTCTTGGGTGTTAATTACATACTAGTTACATAGTTAGTCCGGTTGAAAAAAAACACAAGTCCATCTGGATCAACCAATAAAAAAAAACAGTAAAGAAAACCAAACATACAATCCCATATACACAATCCTAAACCCGCAGTTGATCCAGATGAAGGCAAAAACCCCAGCAAAGCATGATCCAATTTGCTACAGCAGGGGAAAAAAATTATTTCCTGATCCCCCGAAAGGCAATCAGATATTCCCTAGATAAACTTTACCTATAAATATTAGTACCCATTTATATTATGTACACCCAGAAAAGAATCCAGGACTTTTTTAAAAACAATCTAGTGAGCTAGCCAGAACCACGTCTGAAGGGAGTCTATCCCCCCTTAATCTCCTCTTCTCAAGAGAGAATACATTCAGTTCCTGTAATCTTTTCTCATAGCTGAGCTCCTCCATGTCTCTTATCAGTTTGGTTGCCCTTCTCTGCACTTTCTCCAGTTCCCCGATATCCTTTTTAAGAATTGGTGCCCAAAACTGAACTGCATATTCCAGATGAAGTCTTACTAATGATTTGTACAGGGGCAAAATTATATCTCTCTCTTTGGAGTCCATGTCTCTGTTAATGCAAGAAAGGACTTTGCTTGCTTTGGAAACCACAGCTTGGCATTGCATGCTATTATTAAGCTTAGGATCTATTAGAACACCCAGATCCTTTCTCCGCTATGGATTCCCCCAGTTCTACTCCCCCTAGTATGTATGCTGCATGCATATTCTTAGCCCCCAAGTGCATAACTTTACATTTATCAACATTAAACCTCATTTGCCACATAGTTGCCCAATGAAACAGTGCATTGAGGTCTGCTTGTAAGTTGGAGACATCCTGTAAAGAATTGTGTCTATGAAACCTACACCAAAAGAATTTCTTCCACGATGAAAACAACACCCACAAAGCTAAGCAGCCTGGACAGTCTTTCAGAGATTCCAGATCCAGAAAGCACTTAATCAGCGACATCGGCATCAGGCACTTGATAGTTTCTGCTAATCCAGGATTTTGATATGTCAGCTGGTCCACGAAGTCTGTGGATGGACGGGCTCTCATATTTGTCACAAAACCTCTGGAAGCACTAAATGCCCATTTGGAAAGCATGCTGGATGCAGGGCAGCCCAGCAGCTCTATTGTATACTGGGCAAGTTCTGGCCAGTGGTCTGTTCTCATAACTCAGTAACCCAGTGGATCGTAACCTGGAAATCTCTCCATATCTGTTTTTGCCCCCAGGTAATCTCCCACTATATGATGAAAATGCTGCCGATGGGATGTGAAAGCTGACAGCCCTGGGCACCAAGGACTAAAAAATTTTGAAAGGCATCACTGAAGTGGTTATCTTCTCAACTGCTCCTCTCTTGACCAACAGAAGCCTTAAAGTGACGTCTTCCACTAGACTGAAACCTACTAGAGTTGGGAAAGTCATTACATAAAGTCATTACATAAACTCCTCTTTAAGGTGTCCTCAAGATATTTCATCTTCTGCTCCTCTGTGGGGACAGGATGAGTTCTGAGACTTTCCCCTTGTAACGGTGGTCAAGGGGGGTTCCAACCAATAGTGATCCTTGTACTTGATGCCACGTATTCTCGGTTTATGGGCAGGTGGAATTCCCACTGAATTTATGCTGAACGAGCACTGGCTGTGTATGATCGCCTGAAATGGCTACAGACTCTTCTGGCCTGCTTCAGCAGATCTTCCAACCCTGGGTACCTTTTTAAAAATTCTGTACCACCAATTCAAAGTACATGTGCCAGGCATGGCACATGTGCCAACTTTCCCTGTCAAAGGCGGACCGGAGGTTTGTGCTATTATCGCACACTACCATTCCTGGCTCCAGCTGGCGTGAACTACCTCTGAGCCTGCCACTGCAGAGCTGCCAGAATCTCTGCTCTGGTATGGCTGCTGTCTCCTAGACAGACCAGCTGAAGCACTGCATGGCACACTTCAGCCTGACTCATTAAATAGCCCCTTGAATGCTTAGGGGGTACTTGTAGTTCATGGGACAATTCGGCAGAGGAGGGCATGTAGAAGGAGGAGAAGGAGGAGGGGGTGGAGCTGACAAATCCTGCATCATCACAACTAGCTGCATGGAGACGTGGTGGCCCAACAAGCTGCAGCACTGAGCCCTGTCCTGCATCCTTCCGAGTTGCAAGCAGAGTTACCCAGTGTGCTGTGAACTAAATATATTGTCTCTGACCATGCTTGCTGGACCACGTGTCAGCAGTAAAGTGGACCTTGCGGCTGACTTCCTTGCCCAACAATGCCACAACATTGCCTTCCATGTGATGGCAGAGAGCTGGAAAAGCCTTACATAAAAAGAAATAGTGACTGGGAATCTGCCATTGTGGTACAGCACATTCTGTAAATTCACAGAAGGGAGCAGCTTCCACCAGACAGAAAGGCAGGAGTTGGAAAGCCAGCAGCTTTGACAAACTTGAATTTAGACACTGGGCATGTGGGTGACAGTGACTGTTTTTTTATTTGTTCACTGCAGCAGATGGGGCAGAGATATTTGCCTGCTGTAGCCTACAGCTGGAGGTGTGCTACTGGCAGACGTGCTGCAAGGACCTGGCACTCCCTGCACTATACCATCATCCCTGTCAGTGCAGGCTGCTGAGAGGTCATGAGGTATAGCGGGGGTAGACAGGAAAAGTGAGGAGTGAGGAGGAGGAGAATTCCATCCCTTTTGTGTGGCTTTCAGGTACTCTTGCCAACAGGCTGAGTAGTGGAGGTTTAAATGCCTTGTCAAGCATGTGGTAACCAAATGTCTGGGGTTTTTGCCATGCTTGATGTGCTTAAGGCAAAGTTTGCAAATTGCAAAAGTGCGATCAGCTGTACATGTGCTAAAAAATTCCCAAACAGCTGAGCTGTGGAAAGTGGGCTCAGGAGATAAAAGCTCCACAAACTGGTGGAATAGGGTGGCTGCTCTCTACTCTTCCATGATGGCTGCCTCTTTGGGGTTGTCCCTCATCCTCACTTTCCTCCTCTGCTCCTCGCACACCCACGTTGCGTCAGTGACCTCATCATCATCATTATCCCCTCCATCCACACTATCACTGTAGAAAACTTGGCAGTATGCTGCAGCTGGGGGAACATGACTGCCAATTTGTTGTTTACCAGTGTTCTCCCCTCTCTGTAGACTCATGTTCCTACCTTCCTCAACCTCAGAACCAAGATCTGAATCAAGTAATGGTTGTGCATCATCAAGGAGCAAGTGGCTGACGCTGTGTTCAAACTCAGCTGACTCCTTCATGCATGATGCTGGGGCTATGGCAGGAGTATCTGTGTACAAGGAGGCAGAATAAGTTACTCTGGCAGCTGCAGTGGACTGCGCACGAATCTCTGCTTGGGTGATGGAGGATGATGATGGTTTAGCAAGCCAGTCCACCACCTCCTCTGCATGCTGTGGCTAGATGGTACCAGTAACATCACTAAACAGAGGAATTTATGCCCTGCCCCCTTTTCCTGTGGACACATACGCTGCTGGCCCCCTTACAGTGCCATCTGCCTCTCCTTGTTGGCCTCCCAGACATGATGGAGGGGGGGGGGGTGCTTATTACCTAAATGTAATGAAGATCTGGAAATGTGTACTCACTACACAGACACACTCCACTGACACACTGCAATATACTGCAGTAAAATTGCACTAACGCACTGAAATATACTGCGTTAAACTTGCAGTAATGCACTCATACATACACCGTTAAACATACAGTAACACACACTCAAATATACTTTGTTAAACATGCAGTAATGTACTCAAATATACTGCGTTTAACATACAGTAATGCAGTGATATATAATACGTTAAAGATGCAGTAATGCACTTATATATACTGCGGTAAATGTGCAGTAACGTGCGTATATATACTGTGTTAAACGTACAGTAACGCACTGCTTTATACTACGTTAAACATGCAGTAACGCACTGATATATACTGCGTTAAACATCCAGTAATGTACAGGTATATACTGCGGTAAAAATACAGTAATGCGCTGATATACACTGCGTTAAACATGCAGTAACGGATATTTACTGCGTTAAACATCAAGTAACGCACTGATATATACTGTGGTAAATGTTCAGTAACGCACTGATATATACTGCCTTAAAGTGCAGTAACTCAAAGATATATACTGATTTAAACATACAGTAACACATTCAAACATACTACGTTAAACATGCAATGACGCACAGATATACAAACCCGATTCCAAAAAAGTTGGGACACTGTACAAATTGTGAATAAAAACAGAATGCAATGATGTGGAAGGTTCAAATTTCAATATTTTATTCAGAATACAACATAGATGACATATCAAATGTTTAAACTGAGAAAATGTATAATTTTAAGTGAAAAATAAATTGATTTTAAATTTCACGGCATCAACACATCTCAAAAAAGTTGGGACACGGCCATGTTTATCACTGTGTGGCATCCCCTCTTCTTTTTATAACAGTCTGCAAACGTCTGGGGACTGAGGAGACAAGTTGCTGAAGTTTAGGAACAGGAATTTTGTCCTATTCTTGTCTAATACAGGCATTCCCAAATGTCTTAGGTCTTCTTTGTCGCATCTTCTTCTTTATGATGCGCCAAATGTTTTCCATGGGTGAAAGATCTGGACTGCAGACTGGCCATTTCAGTACCCGGATCCTTCTTCTATGCAGCCATGATGTTGTAATTGATGCAGTATGTGGTCTGGCATTGTCATGTTGGAAAATGCAAGGTGTTCCCTGAAAGAGACAACATCTGGATGGGAGCATATGTTGTTCTAGAACTTGGATATACCTTTCAGCATTGATGGTGCCTTTCCAGATGTGTAAGCTGCCCATGCCACACGCACTCATGCAACCCCATACCATCTTCTGAACTGAGCGCTGAGAACAACTTGGGTTGTCCTTGTCCTCTTTAGTCCGGATGACATGGCGTCCCAGTTTTCCACAAAGAACTTCAAATTTTGATTCGTCTGCCCCACAGAACAGTTTTCCACTTTGCCACAGTCCATTTTAAATGAGCCTTGGCCCAGAGAAAACGCCTGCGCTTCTGGATCATGTTTAGATTTGGCTTCTTTTTTGGCCTATCGAGTTTTAGACGGCAACGGCGAATGGCACGGTGGATTGTGTTTACCGACAATGTTTTCTGGAAGTATTCCTGAGCCCATGTTGTGATTTCCATTACAGTAGCATTCCTGTTTGTGATGCAGTGCCGTCTAAGGGCCCGAAGATCACGGGCATCCAGTATGGTTTTCCGGCCCTGACCCTTACGCACAGAGATTGTTCCAGATTCTCTGAAACTTTGGATGATATTATGTACTGTAGATGATGATAACTCCAAACTCTTTCAAATTTTTCTCTGAGAAACTCCTTTCTGATATTGCTCCACTATTTTTCGCCACAGCATTGGGGGAATTGGTGATCCTCTGCCCATCTTGACTTCTGAGAGACACTGCCACTCTGAGAGGCTCTTTTTATACCCAATCATGTTGCCAATTGACCTAATAAGTTTCAAAATGGTCCTCCAGCTGTTCCTTATATGTACATTTAACTTTTTCGACCCCTTATTACTACCTGTCCCAACTTTTTGGAATGTGTAGCTCTCATGAAATCCAAAATGAGCCAATATTTGGCATTACATTTCAATATGTCTCACTTTCAACATTTGATATGTTATCTATATTATATTATCTATATTATACTACAAGATTATGAGATTTGTAAATTAGTTAATTCCTTTTTTTACTCACAATTTGTACAGTGTCCCAACTTTTTTGGATTTGGGTTTGTATATACAGCGTTAAACATACAGTGACACAAGGATATATACTGCTTTAGATGTGCAGTAATGCACGGATATATACTGCGTTAAACGTGCAGTAACGCACAGAAATATAAATTGTGTTAAACGTGCAGTAACGCACAGATATATACTGTGTTAAATGTCCAATAATGCACACATATATACTGAGTTAAATGTGCAGTAACGCACTGATATATACTGCGTTAAACGTCTAGTAATGCACGGATTTATACTGCGTTAAATGTGCAGTGTTGCACTGTTGTATACAATGGTAAACGTACATAGACACACTGATATATACTGTGTTAAACGTGGAGTAACGCACAGATACATACTCTGTTAAATGTACTGCAATGCACTTAAATATACTGCGTTAAACGTGCAGTAATGCAGGGATGTATACTGCGTTAAACATGCAGTATCTATCTATCTATCTATCTATCTATTTATCTATCTATCTATCTATCTATCTATCTATCTATCTATCTATCTATCTATCTATCTATCTATCTATCTATCTATCTATCTATCTATCTATCTATCTATCTAATCTATCTATCTATCTATCTATCTATCTATCTATCTATCTATCTATCTATCTATCTATCTATCTATCTATCTATCTATCTATCTATCTATCTATCTATCTATCTATCTATCTATCTATCTATCTATCTATCTATCTATCTATCTATCTATCTATCTATCTATCTATCTATCTATCTATCTATCTATCTATCTATCTATCGATCTTATAGCACTGATAGCATTGATACATTTTCCCAGTATTTATAGAGAACATAACACCATATACAAGAAGTATAAAATATAAAGTCCTTATAGCAGTCATTCACATTCACTAGGCCCAAGAAGAATAGTTTTTCAAGAAGTTAATGAATGCACAAGTATGTTTTTGCTTTGTGAAAGTTAACCAGAGCACCTTGATGAAACAAATCAACCAGGGCTCCAGTGCAACAAGGCAACAGTTCTAAACATTTAGGACATTTGCCATCAATACTCCCATCAGTCAGTGTCCCATCTGTGGGACTTGGTGTACTATATAATATTTAACCACCTCTAGCTGTGTGTTTTACAGTAGAAATCTACATAGACATTCTGTGGGTTAGACCTCCATCCGTGCCTAGATGGAGCAGTTTGGGGACTGATCAGGTTGCAAGATCTAGGGAGGAGAACCTGTAAAGACACACCATTAATGACAATGGGATGAAATAATGAGATGGACCTAAGTCCTACACTGACAAGTCCTAAAACAAAGGCTGTCTTAGTGACATCTGCTACTCTTTGATTGATTTCTGTCATCTTACCAAATGTTCTCATTTGTGGCATCACTTCCAAAGTTTTTTATCCTCTGCAAGGATTTGATTACTGTGTAATGTGGCTTCTCTTACTCAGTTCTTGGTGTCTACAGAACAGTGCCAAATGTGTTTTCATATCACACCCCTGACAGCAATGACTACATTAGTGAAAAACTCAGGCTAAAGGAACAAATAGTATGTTACAACATAACAAAAAAATAAATAAATAAAGCAAAATAATACTTTCACCAGATTTATAATTCTTGGAAACAAAGCTGATATGCAGTTCAGTTTGAAATCCCCAAATCATTGTGTTTGTGCCCACTTCTCTACAAACGAGTAAAGGTTCAACCATGTATCTAGTACAGGAGTCTCTAAACTTTTCATTGGGAGGGCCACATTGAATATTTTACAGATATTTACAGATCGAAAAAAAAAAAAAATCAGTTTTATAAGTTAACAAATCAAATTTAAATGAATTATTGTTTTACTTTTAATGTATTTTATTTTAATCAGCATGATATGATTTAAAACAACAGAAATTGTTTTGTAATAAAATCATGTAAAGAAAACTTGAGCCCATCAGAGCCATCCCTCACATCAGGGTCACCATCAGAGTCTCCATCTAAGTCTGCCCTTACATCAGAGTCCCTCTTACATCAGGGCGGCCATCAGAGTTCCCTCGCACATCAGAAGCTTTATCTAAGTTTGCCCTTACATCAGAGTCCCTCTTACATCAGGGTGGCCTTCAGAGTCTCCCATCAGATTCCTTCCTTATATTAGCGTCCCCATCAGAGTCTCCCTTATCTCAGATTCCCCATCAGAGTTCCCCCTTACATCAGTTGGCCAAATAAAATCTTGCAGCAGGCCAGATTCGGTCCACGAGCTGTTATTTGGAGACCCTGATCAAGGAGACAGAGACACATAAATACATTTATTTTCACACAAGCATCATTTTACATAGCATGGTTTTGTGATATGGTTTTGATTTGACTTTAAGCCCCTGATCAAACCGGTGCTATTCTTCATGCGATTTGACAGTTCCAAATCGAATGACAAGTTGCACCTCATTGTTGGCAATAGAACTGTTCAAATAGCTGTGAATCATGTCGCAGCAACTTTGAAAAAGGTTCCTGCACTACTTTTTGCTGATTTCACTGCGATTAGCATAGACTTCTGAAATGGGCAGTGCAAATCGCACTGCTGTGTGACTTTGGAATTAGTAGTGGGATTTTAAAGCCGCACCAGTAGAAGAGGGACTAAAACAGACAACACCAGGCAAACAGCTAAATATATGGATGGAGTACATATACAGTGTGGGAGCTGTGTCTGCTCTGTTTGACAAATCAGGAGATCTAACTTAAAATGTTACTAAACCCAGAACCTGCATTCACTATATCTGGTCTCCCAAAGTACACAGAACATAGAAATGCAATCATTTTAGTAAATATAAACTGCTAAATACCTTTTCTCATCAGCAGTATATACAATAATAGTCTTGTGACTTCTATCAGTGTGTGGGTAAAGCTTGTAGGAGGAGCTCTCATACTGCACTGATTGTCCTATTAGGATGCAGGGCCCCTGACCCTCTGTCCGGACAGTGCTGATTGGCCCTGTGCTGATCACATGCACTTTCCCAGGAAAAAATGTGCAACCTGACTCCAGTAACTCTGTCTTATCCGGACATGTTATGGGGACAGTGGAAGAAGGGGAGGATCAGAAATGACAGAATCAAACAGCTATTTTAAACAATGCAGAGGATTGACCCCGTAGGTTCCACAGTGAGTATAACAAGCATGTTTTACAGCATATACAGATTAATTTTACTGTTGTGGGTTTAGTAACACTTTAACTCTACTACAGTTCAGTAACAATGAAAGTTCTCCCTCCCTTCCCCACCCTATGACTAGACATTGAAAAGACAAGCAGCAGGCAGATTAGCTCATTACTCTGTCATTTTAATCTCTACTGCTATCAACACGTTTCTTGCATTCTCCCCCTCCCAGTCTGAAATCTGCTTTACAAAGATAAATTGAGGTACCTACACTGCTTTAACAACTTGCCCACTGGGCACTTACCAGGCCAGATTTCAGCTTTCAGCGCTCTCACACTTTGAATGACAATTACTCAGCCATGCAATGCTGTACCCATATGACATTTCTGTTGTTTTTTTTTCACACAAATAGAGCTTTCTTTTGGTGGTATATAATCACCACTGGATTTTTTATTTTTTTGAGTTATAAATAAAAAAAAACAATATTTTTTCTAAAAAAATGCATTTTGCAAATTGTTAAATTTCTTCATAAATTGTAACCAAAATTTATACTGCTACATTTCTTTGGTAAAAATGAACAAAATCAGTGTACATTATTTGGTCTTTGCGAAGGTTATAGAGTGTGATCACACCTGATGTGCTGATGACCTATCTCATTTCTTAAAACACTAACAAGCCAGGACAGTACAAATACCCCCCAAAATTACCCCTTTTGGAAAGCTGACAGTCCAAGGTATTTAGTAAGAGGCATTGTGAGTTTTTTAAGTTGTAAGATTTTCTTTTCACAATTTTGTCATATTAACAGTTTTTTTCTGTCACATGGCATATGCATACTTGCAACTTGCACCCAAAACACATTCTGCAACTTATCCTGAGTATGGCATTACCACATGTATGAGACTTTTTAACAGCCTAACCACTTTTGAAGGCCCTGGAGCACCAGAAAAAAGGAATCAACCACAAAATGACCACATTTTGGAAAGCAAACACACCAACTAATATTCTATGAGGCATAATGAGTCTTTTGAAAATTTCATTTTTTCCACAAGTTTTTGGATAATAGTAATGGCACTGATGGCACTGTAGTGGCACTGATTGGCACTGTAGTGGCACTGATGGCACTGTAGGGGCACTGATGGCACTGTAGGGGCACTGATGGAACTGTAGTGGCACTGTAGGAGCACTGATAGCACTGTGACGGCACTGTAGGAGCATTGATAGCACTATGGTGGAACTACAGGAGCACTGTAGAGCACACAGAATCCTACCAGCTGTTGCTGCAGTGTTTCTCTCTCCTCTCCACCAATACAGCGTGTGTGGAGAGGACAAGTGATTGCTCCGTCATTGGATGCTGTGATTGGTCCCATCTGAGATGCACTGGGTCCCCAAGACCCAGCCATCACAGACAATTCTGACTGTGTGCCGGGGGGGGGCACAAGAAGTGTGAGCACGGGAGACCATCATATGACATCCTCTCAGAACTAGCCAGCCACGCTGTAGCCCTCATTCAGCTATAGCGCAGTCGACAAATGGGTAATTAAAAAAAATCCTATAAGTGTTACTAAACCCAGGACCCTGCATTCACTATATCTGGTCTCCCACAGTACACAGAACATGGAAATGCAATTATTCTAGTAAATATAAACTGCTAAATACCTTTTCTCATCAGCAGTATATAGCAGTCTTGTGACTTCTATTAGTGTCCGGCTGAGCACTGGTTAAAGCTTGTAGGAGGAGTTTTTATTCTACTTTGATTGTCCTGTGAGGCTGCATGACCCCTGACCCTCTGTCTCGGCAGTGCTGATCACATGCACCCTCCCCCTGAAAAAATCTCTCTAGCAGTACACACCAAACTGAGCATTTGCAGGGCGACTCCAAAAACTGTATCTTATCAGGAGATGGAATGGGGCAGTGGAAGAAGGGGAGGATCAGAGAAGACAGGATCAAACAGCCTTTTTTATACAATGCAAAGGATTAACCGCTTAGGTTCCACAGTAAGTATAATAAGCATGCTTTACTGCATATATACACTGATTTTACTGTTATGGGTTTATGAACACCTTAAGAAAGGATTCATAAATACCAAGTTGCATTGAATTGGTTGCCCTTTTTCTGTCTGGAGATCAGCTTTAAAGTAGAAATTCAAAGAAAAACAACAAGAAGAAAATAAATAGCCTGTTAAAAGATAAAATAACAAAACCAACTTTTGCAGCGATAATCAATTTTAATCCAAAGATTTCCCCCCACAGTACTTTTTTAAGCCGCAAAATGTCATTAGTCTGATGGCCAGCATATTTCAACCCATTTCTAAGCCCAGGTTGCACAAAATCCATTCCAGCATATGATAGACAATGAATGGAGAGGCAGCACAGTGGTGTCTTCTCCTATCAGCATGCTTATTGTCAGCACATGAACTGATTGTCTTCTTGTACTGTTTCTTTCTTTAACAATTCAGCACTGCTGTACAGGGGCTGTAAGAGGCTAAAAACAGGTTAAGTTTAGGTATTTACACTGCTTTCATTTAAAAAAAAAAAAAAAACATTTAATTATATATTATTGATTAACCTCCTTCCACCCAGCCTATAGTCAAATAACGGCTGAACGGGAGCACTGTTATCCTGGATGGGCGTCATATGATTCTCTCCCAGGATTGTGCCTCGTGCCGCACGAGCTGCAACCTGATAACAAAACAGTGTACCGAGCCACTGCCAGAACCATGTGATCGCTGCGATCTATCACAACAGATCCCATGGAAATTATACACAATTAATGGCCATTCATAGCCATTCATTGTGTACTATTGTGTTGATTTCTGTGATTGGTAAATGATTACATGGTACAGACAGGGCCAATCACAGCCCATTTGTACCATGTGATTAGCTGTGGTCAATCATTTACAGCTAATCACAATAATACACACTAGACAAATGGATGTCATTCATAAAAAATGATTGCTTATAACAGTGATCATCACTGTTATAAGCAATCATAGTGTGTAAAAAAGAAATCCTGATCTCCCCAGCAAAATCATAAAAAAAAGAAATTTTCTTTAATATAAATAAAAAAAAAAGCAAATATATATATATATATATATATATATATATATATATATATATATATATACACAGTGTCTCACAAAAGTGAGTACACCCTCACATTTTTGTAAAAATCAATACTGGTCACTGGAAGTTTAACGTGGCACCTCATGGCAAAAAACTCTCAGAGGATCTGAAAAAAAGAATTGTTGCTCTACATAAAGATTGTCTAGGCTATAAAAAGATTGTGAAGACCCTGAAACTGAGCTGCAGCACAGTGGCCAAGACCATTCAGCGGTTTAACAGGACAGGTTCCACTCAAAACAGGCCTCGCTGGGGTCGACCAAAGAAGTTGAGTGCACGTACTCAGCGTCATATCCAGAGGTTGTCTTTGGAAAATAGACATATGAGTGCTGCCAGCATTGCTGTAGAGGTTGAAGGGGTGGGGGGGGGTCAGATTGTCAGTACTCAGACAATACGCTACACACTGCATCAAATTGGTCTGCATGGCTGTCCTCCCAGAAGGAAGCCTCTTCTAAAGATGATGCACAAGAAAGCCCGCAAACAGTTTGCTGAAGACAAGCAGACTAAGGACATGGATTCCCGGAACCATGTCCTGTGGTCTCATGAGACCAAGATAAACTTAATTGGTTCAGAGGGTGTCAAGCATGTGTGGCAGCAACCAGGTGAGGAGTACAAAGACAAGTGTATCTTGCCTACAGTCAAGCATGGTGGTGGGAGCGTCATGGTCTGGGGTGGCATGAGTGCTGCCGACACTGAGGAGCTACAGTTCAATGAGGGAACCATAAATGCCAACATGTACTGTGACATACTGAAGCAGAACATGATCCCCTCCCTTCAGAGACTGGGCCGCAGGGCAATATTCCAACATGATAACGACCCCAAACACACCTCCAAGACGACCACTGCCTTGCTAAAGAAGCTGAGGGTGAAGGTGATTGGCTGGCCAAGCATGTCTTCAGGCCTAAACCCTATTGAGCATCTGCGGGGCATCCTCAAACGGAAGGTGGAGTTGCACAAGGTCTCTAACATCCACCAGCGGCATGATGTCATCATGGAGGAGTGGAAGAGGGCTCAATTGGCAACCTGTGAAGCTCTGGTGAACTCCATACCTAAGAGTGCTGGAAAATAGTGGTGGCCACACAAAATATTGACATTTTGGGCCCAATTTGGACATTTCCACTTAGGGGTGTATTCACTTTTGTTGCCAGAGGTTTAGACATTAATGGCTGTGTGTTGAGTTATTTTGAGGGGACAGCAAATTTACACTGTTACATAAGCTATACACTCACTACTTTACATTGTAGCAAAGTGTAATTTCTTTAGTGTTGTCACATGAAAAGATATAATAAAATATTTACAAAAATGTGAGGGGTGTACTCACTTTCGTGAGATACTGTATATATATATATATATATATATATATATATATATATATATACACATATATATTATTAAAAGTGTTGGGATGCCTGCCTTTACACTCACATGAACTTTAATGGCATCCCAATATTGAGTTGGCCCACCCTTTGCAGCTATAGCAAATTCAACTCTTCTGGGAAGGCTGTCCACAAGGTTTAGGTGTGTGTCTATGGGAATGTTTGACCATTTCCCCAGAAGCACATTTGTGAGGTCAGGCACTGATGTTCTGATGTTGGAGAGAAGGCCTGGCTTACAGTCTCTGCTCTAATTCATCCTAAAGGTGTTCTTTCGGGTTGAGGTCAGGATTCTGTGTAGGACAGTCAAGTTCCTCCACCCCAAACTCGCTCATCCATGTCTTTATGGACCTTTTTTTTTTTTTTTACATACTGTCACCAGTATCACCAGTCAGTCTCCCTGATCACCACCACACCAGTTACAAGATAATGCTGTACTACATGTAAAAAAATAATAAAAAATACATTTTCCAAAAAATTACAACTGTACTGTGCTGGCATTTTCAGGTTTAAGAAATGAGACAAGCAGTCAGTACATCGGGATTAATCAATTTTCAGATGTATACCATAGTTTGTGAACTCTATAACCTTCCTACAGACTAAATTTTGTACACTGATTTGGGTTATTTGGCCTAAATTTATAAAGAAAGATTATTTATGTGTAACATTTTTCAAAATTTTGTGTCTTTTATTGTTTATTTAGCAAAAAAATAAAAATCCCCAGTGGTGATTAAATACCACCAAAAGAAAGCTCTATTTGTGTGAAAAAATTAGAAAATTTTCATTTGGGTACAGTGTTGCATGAAAAAGCACATGGCGGAGTCCTTCTTTAAAAATTCTGCCAGTTCCGCAGAGCCCTGGGGCTTTTCATTTTCATTCATGGTTGTTGTGAGTAGTAGAAGATCTATGATCTATGATCACGGCTTTTTATGGTGCATATATATGGGGTTGTTGTTTTATCATTTCCATCGGCACCAATGCATTAACATGGATGTTCAATCTTCTGGAGGGGCCTGGACAGAGCTTACCTGACAGTATTTCAGCCATGAAGTCCTACCTTGCATTGCTTTTCATAGTGCTGACCACTGCATTCCCTGACCTTTTACCTGCATTGATTATCTAACAGCTGCCAAGGTGGAAAGGACTCTACTAATACGAGCTCCAACATCTTAGCTGACTAGGATCATAAACACGCCATTAAAAAGCTCTCTGTTCAATAGCATCCATCTCTAAAGTAAGTGGGCCAACATCCTCAACCCTTCTAGCAAACGTGTTTATCTGTGTAGTCGCCATAAAATCCTTAGTGTAGCATCCAATTATTTTTATGCCTCTGTGAAGCGCATCTTAGTAATAATGCTTTGTTTGTTTTTTTTCACCTTTGGTTTTAAAATGACTATTGGTTTTCTTCTATTAATATGACTAAGATCCTTAATGGATCTTATTTTTTCCCATTTCACCTGCTTCATAAAAATATCACACATCTTTTAAATGATCCATTAGTTATGTTGAAAAAATAGTGTTAAACGCAGACTTCAAGTAAGGCCGGCCATACACGGTTCGAATCTTGGCTGGCTCAGACTGGCCGAGATTCAAACCGTTAGTGGGCAGGCTGAATGTACTAAATTGATCGTTCTATCAACTTGGGTACAACCCTTCCTGTGGTTGCACACAATAAATTTGCACCATGTATGGCTGGCCTAAGAGAAACACCAAACACAAGGCATTAACCACTAGAGGATTTTGCTGTCTTACGTCTGGGCCACTTTTTGCGATTCGGCACTGTGCGACTTTAACTGACAATTGCGTGGTCGTGTGACACCATACCTAAACGAAATTTACCTCCTTTTTTTCCCACAAACAGAGCTTTCTTTTGGTGGTATTTGATCACCTGTACGATTTTTACTTCTTGCGCTATAAACAAAAAAAGAGCGTAAATTTTGAAAAAATAACAATATTTTTCACATTTTTTTATATGAAATTCCCCCCCAAAAAAATGTAAAAATCAAAATTTTTTTTAATTTTTGGCCAATTTGTTTTCTGCTACCTATGTTTGGTAAAAAAAATCACAATAAGCGTATTTTGATTGGTTTGCGCAAAAGTTATTGCGTTTACTAACTAAGGGAAAGATTTCTGTCATTTTTTGGTGTTTTTTTTTTTAACGAGTAATGGCGGCGATCTTCGATTTTTTTTGCGGGACTGCGACATTGTGGCGAACAGATCAGACCCTTGACTGACATTTTTGACACTTTTGGGGGTACCAGTGACATTACTACAGTAGTCAGTGCTATATATATGCACTGTTACTGTAAAAATGACACTGGCAGGGAAGGGGTTAATTTTATTGGAGAGGGAGGGGTTAATGTATGCCTGGTGCTTACTGACGTGTGTGGGGGGAGGTGACTGAGTGACACAAGGACAGATCGCAGGTTCAGCTATGCTGAACCCTGCAATCTGACACTGCCTGTCACTTAGGAGATCCGCCCGCTTGTGTTTACACAAGCAGGCGGACCTCCACACTCGATTCCCCGACGATCGGGGAAGAGCAGCGGCGATCGCCACTGCTCCTCCCCTGGCCCGACTCCCGCTGTGACTGAATACAGCGGGAGCGAGCCTCCGGCTGCGCGCGCGCGCGCCACTGCGAAAGGGGAGTGTCTGGCGACGTAGGTCTACGTCGCCAGACGATAACAAACCACTTTGCCGCAGTAGTGCTCGAGTGAGCAGACGGCAAGTGGTTAAAGGAAAACAGGAAAATCTTTTTATTTTTTTTTATTTTGGATAGAGTAAGGGAGAGTAATAACCCCTGTGAGTTTTTTTTTGCAATCTATGTCCCATTGAGTAGAATTTTCCTTCACTTCCTGCCCCGTAGCCAAAACAGGAAGTGAGAAGAAATCTCCAAGTGAGGGAATCCCCTAATGTCACCAGAACTAGTGTCCCCATTTGAAGATTTCCCCTCTACTACTCTTCTAGTGACAACCCAAAGTTTGAGATTTCACTTCTACTTATGAGTACAGTAAACACGACAAATGGAATGAATCTCTGTAATAGGAACGCAGAGAGCAACAAAAACATGACAGGTGTTCTAATCCTTTTACACCCTATCAAAAATCTAAATAAATAAATTGCGAGAATGTGTTATTGTGGTGGACAGTTGGATGCTAACTGACACTTTTTCGGGACCAGTGACACTTATACAGTGATTAGTGCAAAAAATTTGCACTGTCACTGTACTAATGACACTGGATGAGAAGGGGTTTACATCAGGAGCGAACAAAGGGTTAACTGCGTTCCTAGCCTGTGTTTTTGAATACTTTAGGAGGTGCTTTTACTAAGGGAAGGCATGCATCCATTCCCTGCTTTGCAGGAACACAGGATCCCTGCCTTCCCAACTGACAAGATGGCGATGTGCTTTGTTTACATAGGCAGTTCGCCATTCTGGCTCTCTGCCTAACAATCGGTGCCGGCAGACATTGAGTCCGTGGAACCCGCAGATCAGCTCCCGCTGTGTAAAATCACAAGCCCCCTACCTGCAACTAGGCACTAGGTATGTGACCTGGCACATCAGTGCCACCTTGCTGCCATATATGTAAGTTATACAGTCGGCAAGTGCTAATAAATGTAATAGACACACCGTCAGACAGCTATTAAAGTCTAAAAAAATACTTCATAACTTAAAAAGTTTAAATTGCTGATTTGGCTTATTTAGTCAACACAAGTCATAACTAATAGGACCATATAATTGTAAAACAAAAGTACTATTCTATATTAGTGAAAATATACAGTCAGGTCCATAAATATTGGGACATCAACACAATTCTAATATTTTTGGCTCTATACACCACCACAATGGATTTGAAATGAAACAAACAAGATGCTTTAACTGCAGACTTTCAGCTTTAATTTGAGGGTATTAACATCTAAATCAGGTGAACGGTGTAGGAATTACAACAGTTTGTATATGTGCCTCCCACTTTTTAAGGGACCAAAAGTAATGGGACAGATTAACAATCATAAATCAAATTTTCACTTTTTAATACTTGGTTGAAAATCCTTTGCAGTCAATCACAGCCTGAAGTCTGGAATGCATAGACATCACCAGACGCTTGGTTTCATCCCTGGTGATGCTCTGCCAGGCCTCTACTGCAACTGTCTTCGGTTCCTGCTTGTTCTTGGGGCATTTTCCCTTCAGTTTTGTCTTCAGCAAGTAAAATGCATGCTCAATCGGATTCAGGTCAGGTGATTGACTTGGCAATTGCATAATATTCCACTTCTTTCCCTTAAAAAACTCTTTGGTTGCTTTCGCAGTATGCTTCTGGTCATTGTCCATCTGCACTGTGAAGCACCGTCCAATGAGTTCTGAAGCATTTGGCTGAATATGAGCAGATAATATTGCCCGAAACACTTCAGAATTCATCCTGCTGCTTTTGTCAGCAGTAACATCATCAATAAATACAAGAGAACCAGTTCCATTGGCAGCCATACATGCCCACGCCATGACACTACCACCACCATGCTTCACTGATGAGGTGGTATGCTTTGGATCATGAGCAATTCCTTTCCTTCTCCATACTCTTCTCTTCCCATCACTCTGGTACAAGTTTATCTTGGTCTCATCTGTCCATAGGATGTTGTCCCAGAACTGTGAAGGCTTTTTTAGATGTTGTTTGGCAAACTCTAATCTGGCCTTCCTGTTTTTGAGGCTCACCAATGGTTTACGTCTTGTGGTGAGCCCTCTGTATTCACTCTGGTGAAGTCTTCTCTTGATTGTTGACTTTGACACACATACACCTACCTCCTGGAGAGTGTTCTTGATCTGGCCAACTGTTGTGAAGGGTGTTTTCTTCACCAGGGAAAGAATTCTTCGGTCATCCACCACAGTTGTTTTCCGTGATCTTCCGGGTCTTTTGGTGTTGCTGAGCTCACCAGTGCGTTCTTTCTTTTTAAGGATGTTCCAAACAGTTGATTTGGCCACACCTAATGTTTTTGCTATCTCTCTGATGGGTTTGTTTTGTTTTTTTTTCAGCCTAATGATGGCTTGCTTCACTGATAGTGACAGCTCTTTGGATCTCATATTGAGAGTTGACAGCAACAGATTCCATATGCAAATAGCACACTTGAAATGAACTCTGGACCTTTTATCTGCTCCTTGTAAATGGGATAATGAAGGAATAACACACACCTGGCTATGGAACAGCTGAACAGCCAATTGTCCCATTACTTTTGGTCCCATTAAAAAGTAGGAGGCACATATACAAACTGTTGTAATTCCTACACCGTTCACCTGATTTGGATGTAAATACCTTCAAATTAAAGCTGAAAGTCTGCAGTTAACGCACACCTTGTTTGTTTCATTTAAAATCCAATGCGGTGGTGTATAGAGCCAAAAAGATTAGAATTGTGTCGATGTCCCAATATTTATGGACCTGACTGTATATTTAATATTCAGCAGTACATAGGAGTAAATTGCTTTATGAACTTGGCTAATCTGATGAGTGCAGAAAACCTCACCTTTTTGCCATTTGAAAATGATGTCAGTGTATACAGATGTGTCTGGTCTACAGAAAGTCATGCATCCTGCTTGCTTAGATTGCTCTTGATAAGTTGGTGCACATAGAAAACCTACTTTTAGGAAACACTTACTAGGAAACCAATGTACATACTTATATCTTATACCTGAGGAGCCACGGAGGGACCCCTATGATCTGTTGATCATCGTGACATCACTGCCCTTCCTCTCCACGTTGCCTAATCAGTGAATACCTCGTACTCATTGAAAAAATTACAATGTGTTCTGTGAATGGCAGCCATGCCAAGTGAATGGCATGGGACCTGGAATATCGCTGCAATCACTGTAGTACTGCTGACAATTGCTACAGTGTTTGGCAGCTTTCCCAGAAGCATCTCTGTAAGATATGCATATTTACATTGTGCCAAGCTGGACCAATGTAAGTACAGTATGCAATAAAGACCATACCTTTTCAGCTTTAAACCTTGTTTTTCAACAGTTGCTGTAACTTAAAAAGTGTAAACTTCCCCATACACATTACAGTATAGTTGTACAGAGGGGTTGATGTACTAAAATCGGAGATTGCAAAATCTGGGGCAGTTGTACATGGTAGCCAATCAGCTTCTAACTTAAGCTTGTTTAATTAAGCTTTGACAAAAAAACCTGGCAACTGATTGGTTTCTGTGCAGAGCTGCACAAGAATTTGCACTTCCCAGTTTTAGTAAATCAACCGCAATGTCTTCTAAATTTACCAAAACCATGTAATAAAAGAGAAAAATGAAACAATTGATTCAATTTATAGCTGATTGCAGAGGCGCTTGCACAATGTAGTTGAATGTGGTTTAAATGGAGTGATTCTTGTAAGCCTTGTAAATGATCGCCTTGTAAAACAACCCAATCAGTTTAAAATGGAAGGCAAAACATTTGTGTATAGAAATAAAAAACATTCTAAATCCCTTTTTTCCCATTTTAACCCGTTGGGTTGAATAAAAAAAAACAAAAATAGTGTGTACCGGGCATTAGATCTTTAGTCAGACCACATTTAGAACACTGCGTCCAGTCCTGGAGACCTAACTTACAAAAATTTATTGATGATATAGAATGAGTCCAGAGACTAGTAATAAAAAATAGTGAAGGGTCTGAGGGAAAAAAAGTATCAATTGTGAAACGAAAAAGTATCAGAAGAGACCTCGGAAACCTAAGGCCCCTTTCACACAGGGACTCCGCCGGCGGACTCCTTTTTGTCAGCGGGGGATTGATCCGCCGATCCCCGCTGAGAAGGCGGATGGCAGCTCTGTCTCCGCGCTGTGTGCGGAGACACAGCTGTCAGGTCTCCGCTGTTCTCTATGGGGGAATCGGATGAGAGCGGACCGTCTGTCCATTCTCATCCGATCCGCTGGACGAATGGAAGATTCCATCCGTCCAGATTCAATGGATCAGATCATATCGGATGTCAGCGGACATGTCTCCGCTGACATCCGATGCCCCCTTTTGATGCATGGGGCATCCATTCAGATCCGCCTGAAAAACGGACAGGCGGATCTGAACGGTCCGCCTGTGTGAAAGGGGCCTAATATGTACAGTCTGGAGGAAAGAAGGGAAGAGGAGAGGTGACTGAAACATTAAAATACATTAAGGGGGTAAGGAAGGTTCGGGAGGGTAGTATTTCAATGCTTGGGAGAAAAAAAGATATATACTAGTTAACAAAAGTTAAAAGAGAAGTATGAGAATGTTTTTTTTTTTAAATCATACTTACCTAAATGGATTAGTCCCTCGCCGGCTCTAAGACTAAGAACCGAGCGATCTAACAACGCTGATCGTTCAGTTCTCAGAGCTCCCTGAGAATTGAGCTTAGGGCTGACCACTGTCAGGCTTTCTGCTCTACCAACCCCGCACTCATTGGAGCGTTGGGTTGTGGAGGTGGCAGGAGTGGCTGGCTCAGCCTCTCAGCAGCTCGCTGAGAGGCTGAGCTGGGTGCCTGTCCAGGCATGTGGGCAGATCCCAACCATATGGTCGCGATCGTTCCTGAGCCTGGACCGGCTCTGTGATGTCAGCCAACAGTGGGTTTCCAACCGCTGTCTGCTGAAAATGGGTCACAGGAGTGCACAACAAACTGCATTCCTGGGATCCACAGGAGAAGTACAGCCAAACAAGCTTTAAAAAAATGGGGAAGACCTGATGGATCAATTGGTCTTTTTTCTGCTGTTACTCCTTGTTTCTATGTTTAAGTGCGTTAGTAGAATTAACCACCTGGCAATTTGTGATATCACTCTGGGATTCTATTGTTGAGAGCTCTGTACTTGTGTTCCTGGGTTTACACATTGGCTGTGGCCATTAGAAGGGGCCCCACTCTCCCTGTTGGATTTTTTATTTGTGTCAAATTATGGAGAGCATAATAGGAGGTGCTGGAAAATGTTAAGGTGGATGGGAACACCAAAAGCTTTCAGGTGGACAGAAATACAGGAACTACATAGCATGATGATCTCAGTATAGGAATATTCAAGACATATAAGAAACTTGGGGCTGACCTAATACAAATATATTTACTTTTGGGTGGATTTCTAACTTGTTGCTACGGGTTACTGCACTTTGCACGCCACCGTTATCTTTTCACTGCTTATTGCCTGCTTATTCCAATTTTCTCTTTGGTAAAAACAGTGCTGATGAGGAATTTGCATCATTGTCTCCGGTATAAGCAGTTATTCTTTTGTAAAACAGAAAGGAGCCTTTGTTTTAATCAGTGCTGTCTAGTGTTGGTCTCTGCACGTGCCAGTTGAGGGGATCCTGAGCAGATGACTTCCTTGTACTGGCAGATGTTGCTCTCTTCTTCTTCTCCTCCTCTTGATTAAATTCTGCCTTGATGCTTGTCCCAGTGGAGTCAATCTCACCGGCTTCTTATTCACTTCTGCTCCATAAGAAAGCTAAACATTTTCTAAGCTTCTTTGTAATTAGCCTGGTCGACCACCATGAAATGCATCTATAGAGGTCTATACTGTGTGTATATGATTAATGTAATAGTGGATCACCCACCCATACAGTTAAAAAATCTCCTGATATTGCAGGGAAAGCCTCTTGTTTAATTCATAAAGGTTTTAATGCCATTGTTGATTGGCCAGCTTTACTGTTCATTTATCCTGAGTGCTGCATTGATTTAAAAGTTTATGAAGAAAGGAATTTGGTAAAATTTTTTACGTCACCTGGTTGTGTGATGCCACAACTCTACAGGATATATTATAAAGCAGCATTCAATTGTTTTACAACCCTTTTAATGAAATGTGTTATTCTAAAGTATGGTAGAATCATAAAATAAAGAAAACCCATAGTACCAACCAGGGATGCAGAAAAGAAAATTGTTCAATTCCCCCATTAACACAGCCAGCGTTGTCAGTGGAATCCCTCCCGCAGAGTTATTGTGTTCTCCTGGCAGAGATGGCTCCTTACAAATACAACTGTAGCTGTATTGCTATAGCTGCTGGCAATAATTGCATGCTAGTAATCCAACATGCTGGTTGTACTCAAGCCGATCGATGGATCAACTTGGATACAATCATCCTGTCCATACAAGGATTGAATATTGGCCGGTCCATGCTGAACCCATCGAGATTCAAACCATCTAAAGCCGCCTTAAGACCTCTTTAATTTAAGGTCTCATGCATTTAGAGGTTATTACTTTTAAATGCATTTAATGATTTTCTAATGGTGCCATGAACACTGAGCATTTTCCTTTGTTTATATGCAGTCAATTTAGCTGTGTTTAAAGAAAATAGAATTCAGCACTGGTATGCAGACAATACACTGTATGACAGCACAGGTTTCACTCTACAACCTGTGTAGGGGACCTGGATTTACTGAATCAGTTCCAACTGAAGGAACTGAGAAGGGCGGGCACATACTTAATTAAGGAAGTCATTCTGCCATCTTGGCCACTCTTAAAACCAAGGCACCCTTGTCCACATGCCTGAAGAAAGCTAGAAATAAAGGATTGTCCACACCAGCTGTTTTTCTAATATTTTTCTTGAGCTATAACAAAAGGTTCCAACTCACAGCACATTGCCAAACCTTCTCAATTTTCAAGAACCCCAGAACTTTACACAGTCTTTCCCGAATACCATATTTCTTTATCTTTGATTCCAACTTCAGGTCCCTTCTTACAGAAGTTTCCCCAGGCCTGCCCCGGAGTGGCCCCCCTCAATTTTTCTTCACCCTATGATCTAACAATGCTGATCGTTCGGTTCTCAGAGCTCCCTGAGAACCGAGCTTAGGGCTGATCACTGTCAGTCACAGGCTTTCTGCTCTACCGCCCCCGCACTCATTGGAGCGTTGGGTTGTGGAGGTGGCAGGAGTGGCCGGCTCAGACTCTCAGAATAGTAATGTAAAGATGTTAACCGCGCTAAAGGAAAAGTACAGTGAAACAGCAGCAACTTCTAGTGTGACCACACCCTGTAGAATATTATAATAATAAGTCGCGCAGTCACTCTCAGAAGCTCGCTGAGAGGCTAAGCTGGGTGCAGGTCCAGGCATGTGGGCAGATCCCAACCATATGGTCGCAATCTTTCCCGAGCCTGGACCGGCTCTGCGATGTCAGCCAACAGTGGGCTTCCACCCGCTGTCTGCTGAAAATGGGTCACAGGAGTGCACAACAAACTGCATTCCTGGGATCCACAGGAGAAGTACAGCCAAATGAGCGTTAAAAATTTTTTCAAGAACCCCAAAACTTAACAAAAAGTCTTTCCCGAATACCATATTTCTTTATCTTTGATTCCAACTTCAGGTCCCTTCTTACAGAAGTTTCTCCAGGCCTGCCCCGGAGTGGCCCCCTTCAATTTTTCTTCATGCTACATGGCCATTGACTGAGACTTCCCACATGTCTTTGAAGCTCCATCCCAAGAAGACGTTATATGGACAACAAGGAGACCCACCGCCTTGACACACCCCTAGGTGGATCTAAACTATGGAGAGGCTAAACTCCTACATTAAATGAATGACTCATGTGGAGTAAACATTACAGTGTCCAGCAATGAGCGGTATCTGCTCTTTATTTATGAGTGCGCCCCTTTATAAGGTTACTAAAAGCAGCACAGTAGAACAGAATATTTTTGGGGATAAGTATGTTGATGTGAAATCCTTGCTATATATGCATGGCTCACAAATAGTAACAAGCACCAGGCTGCAGATTTGGTTTGGCCATAAACAATTATTGGCTGACATGAAGGATTAAGCAGTTTAGCAAACAAGCCTGATTTCCAGGTCATGCTAGAAAGAATGAAAACATATGCCTCACGTACAATGACAAATGCAATCCTTACACAAATGTTTTCTTTTTTTACCATACATAGGGAAGCACTTAGAAGATTAGGTTAAATACGACAAACACCCCTTTCTTGACACTCAGCAGTTTCATCTTAAAATTTGTCTATTACAAACAGTCTTTGATGCCCAGCACTTTCTAATCAGCAATAAAAATGCTAGCTTACTTTCCAAGATCTTTATGTTCAGATAGTACTATTTAAAGCACAAAAATATAATATATTGCAGTTGACAAGGCCATAGATGCAGTGGCTGCATGAGTGCTGTAACCAAATTCATTCCTAAGGAATGGCTGAAATGGCAAATTTAACAGGCCTATAGTAAAATTTAAAGTGGTATTAAAGGTTTGGCTTTAAAAAAAAAAACATAACAAATACAGTTGTGCTCATAAGTTTACATACTCTGGCAGAATTTGTAATTTTTTGGCCATTTTTCCAAGAATATGAATGAATATGAAGGAAATTTGGTCAGAATTGATGGCAAGTTGAATGTAGTATGTTATCAAAAAAATACTGAAGCAAAATTTGCATTCATCAGCCCGAAAGCTGCGCATGGGACGTACTTGGACATTCCAACATGACAATGATCCTAAACACAAGGCCAAGTCGACCTGTCATTGGCTACATCAGAATAAAGTGAAGGTTCTGGAGTGGAGTCTTCTGACCTCAATATCATTGAGCCACTCTGGGGAGATCTCAAACGTGCAGTTCATGCAAGACAGCACAAGAATTTACAGGAACTGGAGGCTAGGAACGATGGGCAGTTTTACCATCTGAGAAGATAAATAGCCTCATCCACAAATGCCACAAAAGACTTTAAGCTGTCATTGATGTTAAAGGGGGCAATACACGGTATTAAGAACTGGGGTATGTAAACTTTTGATCAGGGTCATTTGGGTAGTTTCCGTTGTCATTATGATTTAAAAATAGTAAACACAGTTGATTGATAATAAATGGCTTCAGCCAAACACTAACCATGGGTGAATGAAAAGTTTTTGTGTTATCATTCATATTCTTGGAAAAATGGCCAAGAAATCATAAATTCTGCCAGAGTATGTAAACTTATGAGCACAACTGTATGTCATTCTTACCTGCTCTGTGCAGTGGTTTTGTATGAACCTCTTCTTCTTGGGTCTCTCATTGGCACTCCTGGCTCCTCCCCCTTGACCAGTGCCCTCAATAGCAAGCTGCTTACTATGGGGGCACTGGTGCATGCTCACTCCTGAGCCCTGCTCTATGTGTCCATAAGACACACAGAGGCCTCGGCTCCCCTGCTTTATCTCCTCATTGGCTCACTAGCTGTGATTGAGAGCAGTAGAAGCCAATTAGGCCAGAAATGTGAAGTGGTTAAAAATAAACAAACAATGGTTTTAACACATATATGGATTTAATGGCAACATTGTCAAATTTTCCTGTAGTTCAACTTCAATGGACTAGTATACCTGAAAAGCATTTTCAATTACATAATTGTACTGATAATATTGGGGAGGGATATCTGTGCGAACATTTACTGATATAATAAAAATGTATATATCTGAGATAAAGGTTCTGTTCTGTGACCCCATTCATATTAGAGTGCAATTGCCTTGCACTAATCTTGAAAGAGTTTGGGGCCAAAACAGAAAACAATGGGGTCAATTTAGAAAGATTTCCTGCATACGGTAAGGGTATCATGTTACTCATTTGCATAAATCATCACCTGCTGTATATAAAGTCCAATTAATGAAAAAAAAGATTTTGCAATAAACAACAACATAAAAAAAAAAATTGTCATAAATATCGCAAAAAATCATACAGTAATCTGTCAAATCCAATTCACAAAGGAAACGGACTAAAAAAAGGTGCAATATTTAACACCATCCTTTTGGTGGTGGTAACCAGTGCGGTACCAGAAAGAGGGACATATTTAAACCCTCAGAAAGGGGCATTCCACCCACCGATAGCCTTATTCAACCAACAGAAGACCCACAGAAAGGGGCCTAATTCCACCCACAGAACACCCACAGGAAGTGGTACTATTCCACCCACAGAAAGGGGCCTAATTCCATCCACAGGAAGTGGTACTATTCCACCCATAGAAAGGGGTGCAATACCTCCCCCAGAGAGGGGTCTAATTCTACCTGCAGAGGACCCACAGAAAGTTGACACTATTCCACCAGCAGTGGACACACAAAAATGTAGCATTATACATCACGAGTACACAAGTATTTTATATTTTTTTTATTAAGTCAAAAAGGATTGACGTGAATGCAAACATCGGCTGAAATTTAACATCAAGAACTTAAAAAAAAAAAAATAGATACATTATTTTTAAAGTAAACGTTGTTTACAAAAGTGCAACAATGGAGTATGTCAACCATGACAATTGCTCCAGTTAGAAGAGACCTCTTGAAGTGGCCACTGTAAGGCCCCTTTCACACCTGGCTTTCCGTCGGTGAACTTTGTTTATCTTAGCGGGGGATCGAAAAGGTTAAAACATTTTTAAAAAAATATATTCAAGTTTTTTTTAGTTTCCACAATATAAACTTAGGCAGCAGAACAGAACTGGGCCTAAAATAATAAAATAATCTAGTAACCATCACTTTCAACAGCTCCAGTAGGCCATACATTCACAAAAGCACACATTTTTATGAATGTATGGCATGATGGATTTAGTAAAGGAGCGCAACACAGCTTAACAGCTATTTTCAGGCAAGTTCCACATGGAAAGCACACAGCTTGGATTACCAAGCATTAGGAGATATAAATTTGAGCATGTAGTTCAAATGTGAATGCCTCCAAATATAGATTACTGTGAATATTAGAATAAAAAATTGCTTTTTGGAAAAGAAAAATAACAAACATGTTATAATGTTATAAGGAAATGAAGTTAAACAACCCTCACCACCAACACGTGCGATAAATTACTACATGAGAAAATGAGGTAGTTCCCGAACAATCGAAAAAATATCGCATTAGTTATTTAATGCTAAATTCTTAGTGAATTGAACGTTCACAGCTGATTTACCGCATGTGCTATTTTACTGCATTTGTTTGCCATTATTTAACTCTTAGTGAATTGTCCCCAAAGCCCCCTTTTCAGCTGCACACATAATAAAGAAACAATGTGACATATCTTTAATTGTACTGAAGTGTGTGTGGGAACATGTATAGCATAGAAAAGCAAGAGCTGGACAGTACTTCAGCCCAGTAATTAGCTTTGTCATTTTGTAGAGTAATGTCAATAGACTGTGCTTTTCCCAGAGACTTTGTTAACAGTGTAATTTTACCTTATTCTGACTATTTACTGTAATAATGACAATCAGTTGATCTCTTGAAATGCCTTATTAACTTCTGCCAAAAGCTGAGCCAAAGGTCATCTAGCTGAAAAAAACTGGAAGTGTGCTCTGCACAAGCATCCTATCGGGAGAGAGAATGCACTGCTTAAGCATTATCAATGGCTTCATTTAAATATAAAATAAATGAACACTGCCATTATGCAAACACACTTCTTAGGGTCACTTAACATATATATGGGAGCAAAACAACTACAAGTGTGTAGGCTGACTTACTAGTTGTAATATCAGACTATTGTATAGGTCATTTATCATGCCCTGCAGCTAAGTTTTTGGTTGTTTTTGTCTTTAACAATGATTGTTATCTGGAATTTGTGGCCAAAGCTGCTCTAACAAGTATGATAATGCTTCCTTTATGAATTCTAATCTACCCCATTGTCACTGCACATTATAACCCTGCACCGTACAAACATATAATGGCATTCTGCAGTACATGTAATTGTAATGGTATTGCTTTGCCTTTTTGTGATGGTTTGTGCTAATAAAGTGCAAAGGAACACAATCAGGACCCAAACAAGACAACATAAGTGCAGTATGGTATTGATAAGATGAGGATATGATTTAGTAATACTGGAGAAAAGTAAATTTGCACAAATATGGAGAATTTGCCAAGAGCAACCAGTCATGTTTGACCTTACTTTTTAATATGGAAAGAAAAATTATGATTGGCCACAATGAGCAACACTTTCACTTTTGTGTCCATTATTGTACCCAATCCACCAGTCAGTGTACCTTTATTACCTCACTCCCAGAAACAGAATAGGGTCCCGCCAAGCACATAGCGCAGACCTCATTCGTTCTCTCACCGAACTCTTCTCTTCCTGTACCTAGTGACCAGGCCATAGATCTCCATAATGCTAACCCACTCCTGGTGACTGATGGAGACTGAGAACTAGGGAAAAAGTCAAAGCACCAATCCCCCTCACTACCAGAGAACCTGTCACCTAACCAGGTACCACACCAAAGACTGGTTGCTGTTCTTCCTTGCAATTACTCATGGCAACTACTTCTTCCTCCTTGTCTTGCTGAAAGAACATCTGTCCTAGTGATGTGATAACTAAATATACAGTAGGCTACCTGCCTACAAGCATGTCACTTGTTAGCGTATGAGTACTCCAGCATTTCCCTAACTGGCTCCTTGTGCTGCCCCTTCTTATTTAAGTCTGACTTTTGCTGTACAGGGATTGTAAGAAGCTGATACCAAGTCAAATCCAGGCATTTTACAGCTTGCCTTTACAAATAAATGTAATTGAAGGAGAGCAATCTTTATGTGGATCTTTATATCTGCATAGAGTTCAGTTTTAAGGACTTGGCTTGATTCATTAAGATCCAGATTTTGGAAGGCTTATACCTCTGGTTATATGAAAGTAATCCTGATCTTCCAAAACATAGTAGTACTTTGCCCATGAGATGACCTGAGAGTCTTGTCTCAGATCTAAATTTAACCACTTTACCACCGGAGGATTTTGCTGTCTTACGTCCAGGCCACTTTTTGCGATTTGGCACTGTGCAAATTTAACTGACAATTGCGCGGTCGTGCGATGCCGTACACAAACTAAATTTATGTCCTTTTTTTGATCACCTGTGCGATTTTTACTTTTTGCGCTATAAACAAAAAAAGAGAATAAATTTAAAAAAAATAACAATATTTTTCACATTTTTTTATATGAAATTCCCCCCCAAAAAAATGTAAAAATCAAAATTTTTTAAAATTTTTGGCCAATTTGTTTTCTGCTACCTATGTTTGGTAAAAAAATCATAATAAGCGTATTTTGATTGGTTTGCGCAAAAGTTATTGCGTTTACTAACTCAGCTATGCTGAACCCTGCAATCTTTACACAAGCGGGCGGATCTCCAGACTCGATTCCCCGACGACCGGGGAAGAGCAGCGGCGATCGTCTCCGCTCCTTCCCTGGCCCGACTCCCGCTGTGACTGAATACAGTGGGAGCGAGCCTCCGGCGGCGCGTGTGCGCCGCCCACAAGGGGAGGAGTCCAGCGACGTAGGTCTACGTCGCTGGACGGGAACGAGCCACTTTGCCGCAGTACAGTCAGCGTGACTGGCCGGCAAGTGGTTAAAAGATACGGAATATTAGCTGTGACGGCATAAACGATAGTTTTTGGTACCATTACTCATAAAGTCTTGACCTTATTATATCTGTTTCATTGAGTGCAGCCCCCCCCCCCCCTCCCACCCCCCATGCTTTGGCTATATGATAGCTTTTTACAGCTTTTTCACATTGAAGCCCAGTGTTAGTCCCCTCCATGATGCTGCTTCTGTTGACACCCAAAGAAAACTAGTAAAGGTAACCCGTATGAATAAAAATATGGGAGATACCATTGCTTGTTTTTATAAATAATGGTTCAATAAGGGAAGGGAAGGGAAGGGAATAGAGATTTTTTTGGACTTCTTTGCCTACATGCTTGTTCCAAATCTGTGCCTTGTAAAGCCAGGTTTGGGATATTAAAGCATTTGTAAGCGTCATTTTTTTTTTTTTCGAAATAACAAAGATGTCATACTTACCTGCTCTCTCTAATGGTTTTAAACAGAGCAGCCCTAAATCTACTCTTCTGGGGTCCCTTTCCTTCATGCCCCCCTCCTGGCTCCTTTCCCCTGCTGAGTACCCCCATAGTAAGCCACTTGCTATAGCTGCACTCGTGTGGGCTAGATCCAGAGTCCGCTGCTGCCTCCATAACCTGGGAGCAGACAGGGAGTGAAGAGAGTTGCTGCTCTTGGGCACATTGTTGGATCAAGATTGGGTTTAGGTAAGTACTTAGAGGGGCTGGGGAGGATTCTGATTAGAGAAGGTTTATTACCCTAATGCAGAAAATGCATCAGGTTTAAAAAAACCTCTATCTTTACTACCACTTAAAGCCCCCATTCCCATCGGCACGATTTGACATGAGATTTGGAAAGTAAAATCGCATCTCAAATCGCAGCCTATTGCAGGCAATGGAACCGTCCCAATCGGTGTGACGCCGCACTGATTTCCAAAATTAGTTCCTGCACTACTTTTGGCGTTTTTGGGGGTGACTTCAATAGACATAGGTGCATGAACCCACACAGATGTCTTTCAAGTAGCTCCCAAAATCTGACTGAATTGCGGCTTTGAAATCATGCAAGTTCAGATGAATTTGCCGGATTTCAAAGCTGCGTTCAATGTGAATAAAATTGCAGCCGAACACAGAAACTAAAGGAGTCAGACAGTCCACTTTAATCACAGGCAGTTAGGTGTTGAGCTGGTAATTGATTACATGATTAGATTTTTTTTTCAAAAGTTTGAAGAAAAATCAGTTGTCAGAACATTCTTTTTTGCTATGATTAAGTCAACAAATTTAGCTTGAAAGTCCTTAAGCCTGGGTTCACACTAGTGCGTGCAGAACATTGCGTGTGATTCGCACAGGAATTGCACTGCACAGACATTGCATGTGATGTGCCCAGGAATGCAGTGCGATTCCTGTGCAAACATTTTGTATGGCTCAAATTGCACCAAAATGGTGCAGGACCCTTTTTTTCCTTGCACCTTAATCGCACGGGTATTCACAACCATGCAATGCGATTCTGGCAATTGCACCATGTTCAGTGATCTGTTTTGGGGTGTCATTAATCTAAAATTGACACCCACAGTGGATCGCATGAACACCGTGTGGCTGCTATGCAGTGTGATGCGGGGAAACGCAGCAAATCTTGTACATTTCCCGCATCACATCAGTGTGAACCAGGGCTGAAACTTCGTCCAGACCAGCTATTTGAATGCAATCTCATATGCAGGTTCCATTGAAATATGCAGGGGCGTAACTACAGGGGTTGCAGGGGTTGCAATCGCAACCGGGCCCCATGCTCAAGGGGGCCCATGTGCTCCCCTGTACACCTGAATAGGAGGGGCGGCAGGGGCAGCATGTAGAGAAATCACTGTCCTCCTTTTTTCCTTCTGTAGCTGCAGGAGGAAAATGGAGGAGATTGGTTCCTCTGTATGCTGCCCTCCGCCACTTCTCCTATCCAGTTCACTTTTGTTCTGCTGTCTCTGGGCCCCTGTGTGCTCCCTGGTCCCCCCCTTCTGTGCTGCCCCCCCCTTCAGAATGCTCCCTTCACAATAGAGAACCAGGAAGGGGTCGGTAAATATGTAATTTACAAGCTCCTTCCTTTTCTGAATGGACAGAGTCATAGTCAGTGACATTGTAAAAAAATTTAATAAAATGATAAAAATAATACAATTAAAATACCAAAAAAAAAAAAAACTACTGACACCAGTGGGTGAACTTCCAGGATCGCAAAGGTCACACTTGCGACAGGGCCCTGGCATTCCACCACCGTGAGTAGGCCCCAAGATGGCAGGAAGGGGGCCCACTGCAGAACTTGTGAAAGGGTCCCGCTGTGGGACCGTAATAAAGGGCCCCGCAACTAGAGTAAAGGGCGCCAGGGGTCCAAGGGGCCCTTCATGGTTTCTTGCACCGGGGCCCTGAAGGTTCTAGTTACGCCTCTGGAAATATGTACATCTTTCCCAACTGAAATCCAAATTCTCAGTGAGAAATTAGCTAGTTCTAAAAATTTTCTATTCTGTCTCTTTCGGATTCCCTTGTCACTACGGTTGAAAACAAATGTTTTTGAGCCCACTAACTATTAAAATACCAAACAAACGTTCCGAAAACAAACATTTTTAAAATTAAATTCTACTGGTGTTTGGCCTTTCTAAAGGCCCGTACACACGATAAGAAAATCTGTAGGGAAAATTCGTCCGATCTGCCGATTTTCGGATTGTTAGTATGGTGCTTTCGACAGCCGACGGCCGACAAAATCCTGATGTGCAGGCTATATCATTTTTGTCGTCCGTCAAAACAACATCCGATTTTCATCTCATTAGTACAGATTTAGACGGAAAAAAATCTTAAGAGCAAGACTAGGAAAGCTCAGAGACGAAAGAACACATACAAAGCAATCCAGCACATGACATCACTTCTGAAGTAGAATTCTGTCGTATGGGAAAATTCGTATGAAAATAACCTCTTCACTTTCCACATCAGACTAGCATGCCACAAAAACGGACGACAGATCGCTTGATAATCTGATCGTGTGTACGGGGCTTAATTCTTGAATTAGCTGGAAAGCAGCCTCCACTCTATGCAGCACAGCTGGCCTCATTGAGACCTTTGAGATTTTTCCATTGAAGTTGATTGACAGATGAGCCGGCCTGCAAAAGTTAACATCTACAATATTATTTTTTAGTGTTCGTGTTTATGACCACAAGAATAAAAATGTTAGAATTTTTAGAATAAAAGTTGACAATCCCTTTAAATGTAATAAAACAAATTAGGTCCAATAAAAAAAAAAAAAAAAAAAACAACAGTGAAGAATAATATCTAGTAGTCCCTGGTTCTTTTATTTAAATCATATGTTTAACTGTTTTATATAAAAAATGCTGAAAATACCAGGAATTTATTTTTGCATATGAGCAAATTAAACTGAGACAACTTCCAAGTATTTTATCCTTTAAATATGAAAAAGTATTGTGGGGTTCAGTAATTTCATTTTTTTTTTAATTTTTTATTTTTTTACACTAAGAAAAATATAAATAATTGTTTTTATTAGTAAATACTGTATGTAAAGCAAGCGGCGGATGGAGGGACACCGGCCAGGGACTTCACCGCCCGCTGATGAGCGAGAGCTGCTCAGTGGATTTACAAGGATTAGGTGATACACAATGAGACATTAGCCCGGTTAGCAGTACTGGCCTTCTTCAGAGGCTCCGGGCTAATAATGAAATCCCTCATGACCAATAATATGATAAGAGCTTGTATAGCGCAAACCACTGCCAGAGACAGAAAGACCTGTGAATAGATGTTGTCCCACTGATTGATGAGAAAGGGTGGTAAAACCTGTCTTATCAATAAATGTCATTCAGAATTAACAAAGCTGATGGAAATTCTGCCAGACGCAGGGTTAATTTATCGGAGGCTGGCCTCCTCTGCTCTCCCTCCTCCTCTTCTTGGCACCTTGCCGGCTCTAATCAGGCCTGAGGTCTTTCTCTGATAGATGCCTGGAATGTGAGGGAGTAGATTTAAGGTTAATCATGACAATGACTGTGATAATAGGCAGCTCTTTAGATACAGCTTATGCCGGGGAAGAGACACTCAGTATTCTTGTGCCAGCCTACTGCTGCCTTGTTAAAATGCTTTATATGCATTTGTGGCTGTGAAGGTCAGCCACCTTTGACCTTAACCAGTTTAGCTGACATGATTAAAACTCTGTTGAAGATCATTTCGGTTTGACAGAAGATGGTCTCCATATACTAGGTTGATAGAATGCATGCTAAAACTGTAGCCAATACCTTTCGTATGGATAGCTGAATATATTTTGAGGTGGAAGCTCTGAGGCTTGAAGAAGGAAAATAAAGGGCTCATTTAAAATGGAAAGCATTCTTCTATATAAACCACTAGCAGGGCCGGATATCCCGATAGGCACTTTAGGTATGTGCCCACAGGTGCCCTTCCTAGAGGGGCGCCTGTCTGTTTTTGTTTTATTTTTTCTTAAATCGTTGCCCAGGGTCCAGGGCCCAGGGCCGACGCCAGCAGCATAAAGCCTAGTACACACGCAACGATTATCGGCAGACCGATCGTCCGTCTTTTGTCCAGAGTGGTGTTTTGTTGGTTGGAATGTGCTCTAGGCTGCACACTAATTTTCTCGCCCGACAAAATTCTACTTCAGAAGTGATGTCATGTGTTGGTTTGCTTTCTTTGTGTTCTTTCTTCTCTGAGCATGCCCAGTCTTGCTCATTAGATTTTTCCCTGTCGAAATCTGTACTGACTGCACGAAAATCTGACGTGTTTTGACGGCAGACAAAAATTTTATAGCCTGCACACCAGATTTTTTTCGGCCGAAAAGTCGGAGTCGGTTGTCGGAAGCATCATACTAACAAGCTTAAAATAGGCAGATCGGTCGTCGGGCGAAAATTCCCTGCCGATTTTCGACGCATGTGTACGGGGCTTAAGGCAGCTTTGGCAGCTGTTAGGATGCCAAGATGGGCCATCCACCCAAAAAGAACAGACTGGCAGTGAGAGAGGAACACAAGCCAGGGGTAGTGATTACTCCCCTACTTTCACCCCCAGCAGCTGATCAGGCACTCACTCCTATTCAGGCCATCCCAGAGGTGAAGCCTGCTGCTAGGCTTGCATTTTGATTGGCCAACACTCCGGGAGGCATTGTGGCCCGCCTCAGAATTGAAGACACCCAGAGAGAAACACAAGGGAGGTGTGCTGTGTAGCCTGTAGACTCTAACTGACTGTACTTATCTCCAGTTCCTGGACGTCAAACCACATTACACTACAGGTCATACACCCCGACATCAGGAGAGTCCCTACTGTCATAAGGAATGAGGGGAGATACAGGGTCAAGGATGAAGAAGATGATAGTAAAAAGGATGGTGGGGATAAGGATGATGAGTGATTAGAGATAGAGGCTGCTGGAGGAATGATGATGATGATGGAGAGAGGGATAAAGATGGATGATGTGGTGATAATAGAGCACATAGAGAATACAAGGATAAGGATGATGTTACAAAACAGAGAGGGATGAGGATGATTCTAAAAAAGGATGGGGATGATTATGGTGAGGTTATTGGAGATCAGGATAGATGTGTAATAAGAATCCAAGGATGAGGATGATGGAGTTACATTGTGGAGAGGGATGAGGATGATTCTGGAGAGACATGAGGATGATGGAGTTACATTGTGGAGAGGGATGAGGATGATTCTGGAGAGAGATGATGAAGTTACATTGTAGAGAGGGATGCATATAATTCTGGAGAGAGATGAGGATGATGGAGTTACATTGTGGAGAGGGATGCGGATGATTCTGGAGAGAGATGAGGATGATGGAGTTACATTGTGGAGAGGGATGCGGACGATTCTGGAGAGAAATGAGGATGATGGAGTTACATTGTGGAGAGGGATGAGGATGATTCTGGAGAGAGATGAGGATGATGGAGTTACATTGTGGAGAGGGATGAGGATGATTCTGGAGAGAGATGTGGATGATGGAGTTACATTGTAGAGAGGGATGCATATCATTTTGGAGAGAGATGAGGATGATGGAGTTACATTGTGGAGAAGGATGAGGATGATTCTGGAGAGAGATGAGGATGATGGAGTTACATTGTGGAGAGGGATGAGGATGATTCTGGAGAGAGATGAGGATGATGGAGTTACATTGTGGAGAGGGATGAGGATGATTCTGGAGAGAGATGTGGATGATGGAGTTACATTGTAGAGAGGGATGCATATCATTTTTGAGAGAGATGAGGATGATGGAGTTACATTGTGGAGAAGGATGAGGATGATTCTGGAGAGAGATGAGGATGATGGAGTTACATTGTGGAGAGGGATGAGGATGATTCTGGAGGGGGATGAGGCTGATATCACTCTGGCGAGGGACGAGGATGATGGAGTTACATTGTAGAGATGGATAAAGGTGATTCTGGAAAGGGATGAGGACAATGGAATTACATTGTGGAGAGGGATGAGAATGATTCTGGAAAGGGATGAGGATGAGGATATTAGGATTCTGCACAAATTTGCACTTTTCTCGATGGTTCTCATACCTCATTTATTTGAAACTTGTAATACTTTTTTTATTTTTATTCTGAGGAAAAATATTTTATCAAGAAAAAAAAAAAAAGCCTGTGTTACTGTCTATTTTATGGGGGGTGGGGCACTTCTGAATCCTCTGCCTATCCTCTGCCTGAGATGTTAATCCGGCCATAACCACTAGGTTAGTCCATACTGCAAATTGCAATTTGCGGCTCATTCATTAAATTCCATCTGCAATGAGGAACATGTATTGTCCAACAGGGTTCTTTATGTTTAATGTAGCAGAGAGAACTGAGTGATTGGAGGAGTGTTGTCACATAACTTTGACAGGTCACATGACTCGAATTTTAATCTTGTTGTTCCTCTTAATACATTTTTTGTGCTCCGAGGCTTAGGAGTCTTGAAGCCAACAGAGCACAATGCTCATTTGTAAAGCCTATCACTTTGTTTTAAAGGGTCCTGTTTTTGAATACGCCGGTACGCTGTATTACGATAGCACTGTCATATACCTGAGTATAGTGGTGCACAGCCATTCAAGTGTGTGGGAGGCTGTATGCTGCACCTGGGCTGCCTGGCAGGGGAAAGATGCTGGCATTTATTTTGAAGGGGCTCAGCTGCCTGTGTGCAAGGGCCTTAAATGCAAACGCTATATCTTGGCCTAGGCGTAGGGTGGCACTTTGCAGGGGGGGCGGCAAAAAAGCTCCCCGCACGAAAAAACCCCAGCCTGCTCCCTAACGAAAATAGTCCCTGCCGGCTTGCTCTACACTTTTAGTGTAACGCCAGCAGTGGCGTCACTATGGGGGTGTGGGGGGTGCAGACTGCACCCGGATGACACCGACCAGAGGGGTGACACCCGTCCACTGGGCTGCATGTCCTAACCACTAGTTGTGGTGTGTGCCACCAGCGCTGAGGGGGCCATCCGCATGTTAACAGGATGGGCTAGACAGAATCTGATTGACCAGCGCCGTCCGTGTGATGCTGCTGAACAATCAGATTGCCTCTTCTGCTGAGAGTTACAGATGTAGGTAATGTTGCGGACTTGTGAAGTGTCCTCCAGACAGTGGGGGATCGCAGGACATTGGAACAGGGGGACTAGGCGAAAGGGGAAGCTGTCCAGTGAACTTACGCTTTAATGTCATGCTGAGATCCAAGGACGGCAGAGGAGGGGAGGGCTGTGCTGTGTACACAGTGGACGATCCTCACTGCTCCCTACCTGGGACCCGTTCCATCAGTCCTCCTCATCTGACATTGACACCGCTGACATGGATCTCAGGGGATTCCTATCTGGGTGAGCCAGGATGTGTCCCCCCATAGGAGAGAAATTTAGGATGCCTGACTCAAGGATGTGCTGCCACTTTACATGGGCTCTCCTCTGCCTACCAGGAATAATACCCTGTGACCGACCCCTTTCTCCTGGATCTTCCAGGATGTCTTTTAGCCTGTGGTGACCTGCTGGGATCTTCCAGGACTGGGAGTGATGGGAAAGTCCTGATCCCTCTCCCCTCCATCATCCTGGTGAAGAATATAGGGAGGACTCAGCACACCTGCAGCCTTCCCCACATCGACTATACCTGCAGCTATAGCCAGCTTTCTCATCCGCCAGAAGAGATAGGCAAGGGAGTCCAACAGTGACCGGTCATGTACCTCCAAGAGACGCAGCAGCCCCCAGCAAGAACGACCAATCCCTGTGCGAGAGACATGTCTGAGGGTGTTCACTAAAGTCCACTACTGCACTCGGGGGAAGAAGCCGGTCCAGAGAAAACCAGGTCAGTGCGGGACAGCTACTTACACTCCATACATCCCTCCATACATCTGTCCCCCCATCCACCCTTCCCTCCTTCAATTTATCCATCCATCCGTCCTTCCATTCATTCCTCCATGCATAAATCTGTCAATCCTTCCATTCATTCACCCCTACTTCCATCCATCCATCCATTAATCCCTCTATCCATCGATCCCTTGTTCTCTTGCTCCAACAATCTCCATAAAGCTGACCCAACACTAAAAAAAAAAATCAGATTGGACATTCTCCTTTATATTTACCAAAACCATGTAATATAAGGACATAGCTAAACATACATTCACTCTGTATCAAATCAGGCAGGCCCTTGTACTACACATTTGATGGTAGCTCAAAAGGAGATTGTACAAACAGATTGTATAGAATATGGTCAGCTTAAGGCTCACCATGCATATTACAAAAAGGTGGAGCCTAAAGATGAAGGGGTGTGGTTTACAGATGGCAGGGCAGGTCTTAAATGGGAAGGGGCATGACCTTGACAGGAAGGGGAGGGTCAAATTTAAATTAGGGGGTGTACGAGTTTGGTCAGGCCTAGGGCAGCACAAAACCTAAATACAACACTGCCTAAATGTGTGGTAGGGTTTTTTTTTATAACATCAGTATATCCACGGTAGGCCATACCCCTGCTTAATTAATGGATCCCAAAGTAATTTCAAAAGCTTGTACCTAAAAATATGTTCAGTTAATCACGCAAAAGGCCTACATATTTACTTTTCTAATATTATCGGTGACTTACATGGTACAACGCTTCAACCAAATATTAGAAGATTTTTATTTTGTGTTATTGTTTTCTTACGTTGCTGAAAAATCTGCATTGATCAATCGTTTTTTTTTACTTGTTTTATTTTAAACTAGCTGTCCTATAAAAATAAAATACGCAGCTATGGCTTTACTGTTATCTGGTAATGACATGCAAATTCCTACTTTGTGGCAGGGTCACATTATGTACCTCTATATGGCATAGATGGAATAAGCTCTTTATTAGGAGACATTGGTATTTATCCAGAAAGAAGCATGATATATAAATCCTTTGGTATTTTTATAAACCTTTTAATGTTCTGTTATTCATTTTGCCAACTAATCATAATCAAACACAAAATCTTTTGTCCAATACAAATAAAGATCTACTCTACTATTTACAGTATATGTGTATATTAAAGTGTCTCCGATATCAGCTGGCTGGAAAACTTAACTGAAATGTAGTGTAGCAATAAAGGTGGCTCTAGGCAATAATTATTGTTGGTGCTGGGGGTAAAGAAGGGGAGGGATTCTTAATCTTAAAGTATTCACAATGTAATAATTACCTAAATTGTACATTGGTTTCAGTGGAAGTAGTATGCAGCTTACATTGGTGTCACTGAAGTATAGCTGGGCTGGAAATGAACCAGGTAGGAATAAGCAAGGGAAAGGCATCATAAATTGAAGACAATCCCTATCTTACATTTGTGACACTCACTGAAAAACTTTAATCACCAGCCTTTCAAATTATTGGGGGCCCTCAATACTGGTCACTCACATACAAACATTAGTCATCATCAGCAGCACAGTCATAGGTGTTAATGGGCACTAGCTTGCACACTTACAGTGGATCCATCTGACTCCACACAGAGCTATGCTGTTATTTGCCACAAGCTCATCCCTCTGAGCCAGAACCCAGTACCAACCACTCTTCTTCTGGTGCATATCAATCTGCTGAGGTTAGGACAGCCCTGAGCCCCGGCAACCTGATTGTAGGCAGGGAACCCCTTTTTCCATATGCATGACCAGCGCATGTCTGGGTCTCTCCTGCATGCAGAGTCTTGTGATCACCTCTCTGGTTCAGGTGCCATACCCACCTCTTGTACACGTGCACAGAAGCAGGCCTGAAGCCACATTGCCTCATCCTCCTGGTCCCAGTCTCTCACAGGCCTATGTTTATGTTCAGGTTAGAGCTCCTGATGTTTAACACTGTGCACTTGGCTGGTGTTACTTGAGGAGGTCTTCTCTCACAACCAGGAAGGTGACTACATTCCTTTAGCCACCACCTGCTCTGTGGCCAAACAGGTTTGCAGTTACACCACACTTAAATACTTCTTCACACAGTAGCAGGGGTGTCAAACTCAATTTCATCGTGGGCTGCATCAGCATTATGGTTGCCCTCAAAGGGCCGGTTAGATCTATAAGATTAGATGTCCAGAGCACCCCATGCCCCCTTACACATGAGATGTCAATAACCCCCTCCCCCCACCATTAGAAGTCAAGAGTCATCCACCGTTCCTTGCGTCACAATGCACCCCCTTACCTTGTGCTGCTGCCAGGAAGAAGATGGATCTGGGAAGTGCAGGGTCTGGAGGAGAACCAGAGGAGGGCTGGAGTCAGCTTCCAGAGTCTGCTGAATGCTGAGACCAGGGGAGGCAGAGGCAAGGTGGTGTTGCGGCTGCACAGAGAGGTGCAAGATCTGTTGTAGGAGTTCTGCCCTCCTCTCTGCTGCGGACTGCTGAGAAGAGGGGGGGCAAGACAAGCCTTTCTGCAGCTGCACAGAGGAGTGCAGGATCTGGCAAAGGAGTTCTGTCCTCTCTGCTGCCAACTACTGAGACAAGGTGGGGGCAGAGATAAGGGGGGTGCCGCAGCTACAGGAGAGGTGCGAGGGCCACATGAAATGGCCTGGGGGACCTCATTTGGCCCGCGTGCCTTGTGTTTGACACCTGTGCAGTAATGCATAGCTCCCAACTTTCCCTGATTTTGAGGGAATGTCCCTCATTAAGGACAAAGTCCCTCTGTCCCTCTTTCTTCTTAATTTGTCCCTCATTTATCTAGTTATATATAAAATGCACTACTTATCTTTCAAAAAGTGGTTCCCAGTGCTAAACCTTTCATCCAATTTCTAAATTGCTGCATTTGTAAATTCCAAAAACCAATATAAAGGAAAAGTAATGGTAAAAAAGCACTTGTGGATGTAATCAATCATTTGTTTTGTGCAATTCTCCTTTAAAGGGGGGCATGGCAGGGGGTGTGTCCAATGCCTACATACTTTTGCTAATAGGTGTCCCTCTTTCTCATCTCAGAAAGTTGGGAGGTATGGTAATGCAAGTTTAATCACCACTTCCCAGCCTACTTATCCCAAGCTGAGACATTAAAGAGGCAATGAATTGCTATTTAAACTTTACTTAATAGATTAAGATGAACATAGCAGTCCATACATTGATAATTATTCAGTGTGATGTTACATAGAACAGTCCAGCATAATCTATCGTGGTACCTGTCCTAATATCTGTACCACTATTATTCAGGAGTGGTGCTGTGGTGCTACTTACTTATATTACATTGTGCTGCTCGATCTGCTCAGCCCTAGGCGTCCTCCAATCCCGAGCTCCAGTGGGAGCTCTCCTTGCTCAAGAGGACATCTTTATTCCCCTAGAGCTAGCAAGTCTCCTCCTCCCAAGGTAAAGGGAGAGGGCAGGGCAAATCCCTAAAGCCCACTTCTGGGGGAGTGTTCACTAAAAATAGGAATACCCTAACTTATGCCTGCCTACATGGTATTGCCAGAACTCTACACTAAAGTGCTGCAGGGAGCTGCCAGATCTCTGTGCAGGAAATTCCTCCCCAATGAGATGGCTGGTTCTCTTCTAAAACTGTCCTAGACTTTTTTTTAGAAATATCAAATTCAAACTCTGCAATGGTGACTGTTGATGAAGGTGCTATATGGGTGCTAGTATACTTTTTATGGGGGTTATAGCACACCCAAGTGCCCCCCTGGTGTCTCCACTATTAGCAGTTTGGCGTAGATAGAAAACCCCTGCCACCCTTTTTAATGTAGATGGTTATTCTCTCAGGCTTTGTTGCATAACAGAAGTTTCTTACTGAACATTTTACAAGTGATCAGTGCTGGAAGCCAGAACCAATGGGTTTTACACTATTACGATTAGTTATAGAATCATTTCATCAATATAGAATCATTGCGTCATCATTTCAGTGAGCAGCAGATCTAAGAGTGGATTTTCCATCTGTACTTGCCATCTATATTAAGTCAGATTTCAAGTTTCAGTTTCCAAGTTATCAATCACCCATTACCAATGTTCCCAAAAATACTGCCAAATTAATATTATGCAAACAGATACAAATAGCTAGGGGAACAGTGTGACAGAGATTTAGCCTGCAATCAGTAAACAGTTACTATTTCAGGGCCCTGCAATCCTAGTCATTACTGCCTCTCGAAGTACTTCTTGCACTTTGTTTTATAACATAATTTCCCAATCATCCCCGCAGGTATCCTCAAATGACCATTAATTAATGACCATTTTGAAGGATTTTCCTGTATAAGCACAAGTGGAATAATTACCAGCTCAGTCAAATACTCTAATTCCCTCATTCACCTGTGCACCTGTCATGGATATCATTAAGGGAGGGGATTGTTATTCAGAAAAATGCTTCACTTCTTCACAAATTTATCACAGCTTTAAAATCATCATATGATCAAAAACTGTATAGGAAACATTCATGAAAGCCAATGGATAGGCTGTTTGAATCTTGTATCTGTTAAAAAAATGACAAAAAGCACATGATCATCCCACATGTTTTTTTTCTATTTTATATGGACTTTTATACACCAAGCTCTTTCAAGTTATCCTTAAAAGTGAAACTCTAGCCTTAAGATGTAAGACAGGAAGTAAGAACAACAGACACAGGAAAATTATGTCTAGAGTGGGGCTTTAAAATGTGGATTGTTTAGAATAAAATTCAGAAAATAAAATGTTTAATTTAATAGAAATATAAATTATTAGTTTAATCAGACCAGCTACTAAAAAAATGTAAATAAGTGAATGAACAAATAAAAATAAACGTATTCTTATTAGTATCCAATATTTCGATTAGAGATTGCATATAGAAATTTTAGTAAACTGGTCTGAAATGTGCTGATACCTTAGTCGGTTCAATGTATTGACACTGATAAGATGACAAAAGGGAAGAAATGGCAAAATTAATGTTTAAACATTAATGACATTTTATTGGATCTCATTTCTCATTTCCTGTATAATGTGCACTAATCTCTCTTGTGTTTGGACTAATGTGCTAGGGGATGCATCTAAGTTTAAATAGCACATTTCAAGCACTTGTCCTCCAGTAAAGGGAGCAATAGAGGCTGTGTGGTTAAGACACCAGTGTGTGACCTTGTGCTCCAAATTTCATTGTAAATTACAAGAAGATTGAATCTACTTTAACTTACTGATTTACAAGGTCTCTGTAAAATACATGTAAAAATAAATATAATAAATGAGTAAACAAATGTTGTATATATATATATATATATATATATATATATATATATATATAGTAAAGAATAAATAATAAATAAATAATATATATATATATATATTTTAATGATATATATATATATATATATATATATATATATATATATATATATACAGTATATAAGATGTATATATATATATATATATATATATATATATATATATATACTGTGTATTTACAGTGTATATATATATATATATATATATATAGATATATGCAGTGCTCACTACATGTTTTTTTAAGAGATGGCTCCAAAAATGGAAGGACGTCTGTGTTGGTCTGCTATAGGAATATTGATTTTTCAGTTTGCACAGTAAATGTTTAGTGACTTTAGTAAATGAGAAAAAAAAACTGTTCACTGTATTCTACCCATCATTTTGTAGCACAATACTGTTTTTAATACATTTTTCAAGTGATTACAATTCTGTTTTATCTTCTTCTTAATCTACTAATTTCTCCCTGAAATACAGTGAGTACGCTGTTCTCCACAGACTCAGAGCTCTGGAACGGTCCCAAGAGTGGACAAAGCTTTTTCTTACTGTGTTTACATTTCTTTTTGCTGCCAATGGATTCTTCCTGTCAATATACAATTATTTTTTTTTTGCCATTTCCAAAATCATATGTAAGCAAAATATGTCTTGTGATCGTTTATCTTATCATGTTTGTTTCTTCCCACTTCAAATTGATTTCTTGATTTTTTTAATGCCTTTTAGCATAAATGTTCCCCCACTGTATTGATGACGTGAAAATGCACCTTAAGTGACTGACAATCAACAAAGCCTGGGAATGGCACACATGACTCTTAGTCATTATATTGAATATGTCTTACTTTAAAGAGTGTGACCTCGACTTGTCATTGGTTTGATAAACCAGGCCTCTATTAGGAAGCATCCATTAATGTTCTACGATATGTGCTACGGTACAGTCCATCTCCCAGAGGGACGCTAGATAAAGGGGTTTTACTATCCTCTAGGCACCAGCATCCATTTGTTGGAAAACCTGCAAGCTAGAGGTGATGGATTGTTAAAGTCACTTGCTTTATTTTTGGAAAGGTATTATGCATACAACTAATTATCCTACTCTGTTTTAAGGATAACATCCACCTGATGCATTATTAATATGATAGGTAAGTAGGTCACAAAGATTTCTGCAGCTTTATGATATCATCATCTCCTTTGGGAAAATCACATGACTGTGCATTATCTTTGAAAGAGACAATTGCTGTCACAAAATGTGGTATCTAAGTTGTTGAAAGGTTTTTATTGCATACATGGCACTGGTAATATCTGTCAGTGGGCTCCAGTGACCAATATGGAAAGAGCTGCATCTAGATTAGATACTAGAGGACTAGGTCAGTGGCCTTGTATGGAAGGGATCGAAACCAGAGTTGGAATTGAAGCAACAGCGTTAGCAAGTATACAGCATAGGTAGGTGGTATACATGTCCTTCTCGTGGCACTGCTTTGTAGTGTAATTGGCATAATTACAGGTGTCAAGCCAAGGGTCATGATATTGGATATACTGGCTAAAGTTCATGATACGCAGGGCATATCTAGAAGGGGAGAAAGGACTGATGTTCAAGTAGGCTTTCTAAAGAAGTTAAATCTGTTTCCCATATACAAATTAGCTCAAAGACTGAGGACTGAGGATATTGGCACCCCCTGTTCAGAATTTGCTCTCTAAGGGCCTGCAGCATTTAGGTATACCTGTAATTATAATTATGAACTTTAGTGGTTGAAAATGACAGATTAAAATGTAGTTTAATAGTTTCCAGGCAGGCGGTTAGGACAGAAATCAAATAATGGGATATTATACCTGTTACACTGGTCCTATGCTTATCAGTGACAGCAGTCAGACATACATTTACATTGTTGTAAATGTTGCATTGCACTTCCAGTAGTTTCTACTAGAAGCAAAAAAAAAAAAAAAACATTTAAAAAGAAGTGGTGGGGGGGGGGGGGGGGGGCTGGAATAAAATGAAACTAAACCCTCCTATTCTTTTCAGCCAAGGAGGCTGCCATGTCAGCCTCTGTTTGCTCTGCAACTGCCATAGTGCTGCGCATGTGATCAGTTATGACTTCAGCCATTTGATGATTTGACAGTTTGGTTGAAAGCACAAGCTAATGTAACAGTTACCATTCCCGGCATGCCAGAAATGTAGCTGTTTTTTTTTTTTTCAAACCTTTAAATTGATGGGTTCTGTTTTGATACAGTATATTATTACATTATCCCTTATGTATACTTTCTTTCTCATCTACATCCACTTTGAAATAATCGTGCACTCCATAGAAAAATGCCACAAATCAAACAAACATTTACTTTCAGAAGCAGTTTTTCCCATTCATGCTTTCACATAAATTTGAATTGATTAGCCAAAGCCATCCAAAGTAGTTGTGTACAATGAAGGCATTAGAATTCTACATGGACCTATTGCCATGGTCAGATCTAGGCACTTGACACTGTGCCGGCTGTCTACCATCCCTGCACAGTACACAGCCTGAGCACTGGCAGCAAAATATCTTCCTATGGAGCTATACACTGTGCAGATCCTGGCTGTGTGTAAGGGAATCTGATTTCAGCTACAGGGTGTGCTGTGAGGTGGAGGAGATATTGCTGCCTGTGTGACCTCTGTCCTCTGCTTTGCCTTAATTTCTCCTGTCCTTGGCTCAGTTGACCCCCTATCTTTGTCCCTGCTGACTCCTGTACACTCTACTGCTGACTCTTATCCTTGGCTCTGCTGACCCCTGTCCTCTGCCCTTTTGATCCCCAGTACACTGCCTTACGAATTTCTCTACACTCCCCTGCTGACCTCCCATCCTTTGTCCTGCCAACTCCTGTCCTCTGCCCTCCTGTACACTGTCCTACAAACTAATAGCCCCTGTACACTGCCCTACAAACTTCTGACCATATTCTCTTCTCTGCAGACTCCCTGTATACTGCCTGCTGACCTCCCAATCTTTGCTCCCCTGACATTTTTACTGTACCCCCACACCAGAAAGGCTAGATCTGGCCCTGCTTAATACATGCTTTAGATGTCAGTACCCAAAAACCTACTCAGGCCAAACTGTAACTCGGACAAAATAACCATTTCTGGACTTTAACACTTGAGTTGTCATTTAAAATCTCCATCATACCCCCAAACCCCCCTGAATTCCCTGGGCTGTGCTCACACAGCATCTTTAACATGTCTTATTGTAGCTTTTTTGTATCTCAGGACTCTGTCATTGTTATAATGTAAATTATAACAGCCGTATACCTACCTACCAGCAATTCAACAACGTGCTCTCAGTTTCAGCACTGGTACTTCTCCAGCAGCACCATGCTGTTCTATACAAACACGGCACAGACATTTTTGTATGGATTTCCAATGGCTCACTAGTCTCAACACTTGAGAAATTAGGATTCAGGCTGATATCCTATGACCTGCACCTCCATTTTTCCTGGTAGAGGCTATATGACACCCCCACAAGTCCAAACTTTAATAAGCAAGCAGAGCCAAAGCCTGTTTCTCTGGAGTAATAACTGGGAATTACAACAACATTCTACACAACCTGCCAATAATTGTCCCTTAGAATGTGGAACTGATCTTCAACTATTGTGAACATCCATTTAGCACCATAGTGTCTTTAGTTGACGGCAATGACCCACACCTCACATCAATGCTAATGACTCATGACATGCGCAAAACCCTTCACCCTCTAATGTCATGACCTCCCAAGTCCCATTCCCCTTAGATTGGTGACATTCATTATCCACACCCCTCCCAAAATCTACTTTTTTGAGCCTGTACAGCAATCTTCATGGATGAATGGAAGACATTTGCCAATCACACAGGATCACCTCCCACCATCTAGTCTGGCAATCCTCTTGAACAGAATCATATGGCACATGAGTAGGTGGTGGGACATTTCGACTAACAGATGTGGGTATAGGATATGCTCATCCAGTAAAAGTTTGTGGATTCTGACATACAGACAGGTGGTCTCACTGTGAAAATGACAGGAGATTTGGTCTGCCATAGTCACATAGTAATGCACAGTAGCAATATTGTGTTCCAAGAGAAAATATATTCCACACAGAACTGATACACTTTTCCTATTGCATACATATTCTTGGTATAACATTTTTCTTTTTTTGGTAATTTGATCTGATATTTACTTATCATAAATTCTGCCTTCCCTGCTATCACTTTTACTCCGTCATCAACATGCTAAATACATTTGAAATAAAACCTTTCCATTTTCATTGATTGTCTTATTTTAGACCCAGTGACATCATAACAGGGTTCTTGTGCTTCTCTTTATGCAATGTAGGCAGATCATGGCTGATGAGATGAGCCAACAGGGTGCTGTCCATAGCTTCCAGAAACACCACAGCACCCTGTCTTAATACTCCAGTCCAACAGGATCCCTGATGCAAACATTGGGCTAGCTCTTAAGAGAAGTTATGAAAATATCAAATGGCTTGATAGGTAGATGTCAGCCTGGGGGAGTGGGCATTCCCTAGCAGGCTGCATTTACATGCAATCTGGTAACACTTGTAGAGTTAGGACACATAGGTTCCCGGTGTAATTCCCCAAATTAGCTACTTGGTGCCAAGATAGTTAGGGCCAGAGAGTAGGCAGCGTAGTTGTCTAGGTAGCCATTAAAGGCCCTCCTAGAGTAGTGAGCGGGTGTGACCATAGAAAGTGAGGTAGTGTCACACTTGCCCCTGCCAGTGTGGGGCATCTAGGAAAGGAGGCCTTAGTATAAATAGGATTCATGGGAAGGATCAAGCCGTGGCAAAGTTGTATTTATTGGGGCTTTAATTTCTGGGAGCTTTTTCTTGAGGAGGAGCATGGAAGGAAAGATGGGGAACTATCAGGACTACATACATCCCCTTTGCATGAGATGCAGGATTGTGTCAACAAAGTGATGACAGTAAGGATGCGAATATGTAATTACCTTTCAACTTGTTGAAAAAATGCAAATAACTACATTTCAGCACTTCTTGAAAAAGGCTTACATTTTTTTGTACTCTACCTTCTTCTAAACTCATAATGACGATGTCTCCTGGAAACTAACTGGAGCAAGCTGGGGACCTCCCAGGTGTACGTTTGTATTGTTCAACCTTATGGGTGAACCCATGGAGGAATTCGGCGATCTTAGTATCTGGTGAATTTTAAAGAAATATTGCTAGAGATGAAGTAGAAAGCACCACATCCCTTTGTTTAAAGTAGCTACAATGGAGGGGGGCAAAGTGGGACTTTAACGGTGCAAAATGATGGAGAAAAATCTGAATTCTCAAAAATTGTACATTTTATTACAGGAGGTGAGGACAAGACAGTACATCAATATAAAATGATAAAATCAAGAAAATGCACTCGAAAATATCAACTCTACATGTTTCGCCATCTTCATAATAGCTTCTTCAGGAGTTTTCATAGACATTTCTCGAGAGTGAACATTTCTCGGTAACAAAAGGAAAGAACATAAAAGACATAGCATGTGTATATACATAGGGCTTATCTCAATGGTCCTAAAGTTGAGTGCCCAATTGATTTACATATTAGAAAGACAATGATACCAATAAAAGTACCTTAAGGTGACCTGAACCCTTTCTTATGCCGAAGGTGGAGGCAATAAAGGTGACGCCACACAAGCGAGCACAGAGGGGGAGGGGAACCGAGACATCCAACCTCTTAAAGTTGACCCATAGAGAGGGTGACAGCCAAGCTAGGAATGATGGGTAGAAATAATGAGACCAGAGCATGGAAATACACTTCAACCCAAGATTGCTATATCTCCAGTTGTATAGGACTAAATATCAGGTTGAAAAATTGCTAAAAAATTTTCACCTGATTATAATGAATGTGCAGTTGATTCACTAGGTACCCCAATGTAAAAAAGCAGGGAGGGAAAACAAAGTTTCCTTAGTATCCCCAAATGGGAGGTATCCCTTAAAGAGAAAAATGGAGTTTATTAATGACAATGACAAACGCAATGCGGGTCTGTCAAGTTTTGAGGGTATGCATACTTACCCAAAATTGACAAAATTGGGCACATGGATTATCATGCAGTATTCAAAAGTTCACCTCCATTGTAATTGAACAAATTTTCCAATAGTACGCTCAAAATGAAAGAGACTGCACGGGAGGAGAAAGAAGAGAGAGGCATGGAAGGACATAGTCAGCATCTAATATACAAAAGATGTAAGGAGAGAAGCAGGGTTTAGAAGATTTAATTTACCGCAAATGGTCTCGAAGCTCATATGTCGTTCCCCAGTGGTCTAGTGTAATACTGACCGTATTGCGCCGGCATTTATACACCCTCTCCACTCCCTCGGCGTCTGACGTCACCGAGGGAGTGAGAGCAAGGTACGCCCAGTGGTCCAATGGAGACCGAAGAGGAAGTGCGTCATCAAGATCTTCATTTTTCTCTTTAAGGGATACCTCCCATTTGGGGATACTAAGGAAACTTTGTTTTCCCTCCCTGCTTTTTTACATTGGTGTACCTAGTGAATCAACTGCACATTCATTATAATCAGGTGAATATTTTAGCAATTTTCAACCTGATATTTAGTCCTATACAACTGGAGATATAGCAATCTTGGGTTGAAGTGTATTTCCATGCTCTGGTCTCATTATTTCTACCCATCATTCCTAGCTTGGCTGTCACCCTCTCTATGGGTCAACTTTAAGAGGTTGGATGTCTCGGTTCCCCTCCCCCTCTGTGCTCGCTTGTGTGGCGTCACCTTTATTGCCTCCACCTTCGGCATAAGAAAGGGTTCAGGTCACCTTAAGGTACTTTTATTGGTATCATTGTCTTTCTAATATGTAAATCAATTGGGCACTCAACTTTAGGACCATTGAGATAAGCCCTATGTATATACACATGCTATGTCTTTTATGTTCTTTCCTTTTGTTACCTAGAAATGTTCACTCTCGAGAAATGTCTATGAAAACTCCTGAAGAAGCTATTATGAAGATGGCGAAACATGTAGAGTTGATATTTTCGAGTGCATTTTCTTGATTTTATCATTTTATATTGATGTACTGTCTTGTCCTCACCTCCTATGTGTAATAAAATGTACAATTTTTGAGAATTCAGATTTTTCTCCATCATTTTGCACCGTTAAAGTCCCACTTTGCCCCCCTCCATTGTAGTTAGTATCTGGTGAGTCGATGTGGACCAACAGATGTCCGATGTTAAAAAGAGTGGTTGTTAGTGCACATGGAAGCCCACCAGACCTGCAAGGCCACTTCCAAACATGTCCACAAGCGGCGTTAATTCTCCATGATTTAAAGAACTGAAATCCAGTAAATGAATCCGGACCACAAACAGACGAAAATGACTAGCTGATGTTGAATGTTCTCCAGCTAGAAATAGGGGCAGGCTGTTTTAATGACTTATTTACAGAAGAAGCTCAAAGTGTGCAATGAAATCAATTTAAGCAATTTCAGTACAGAAGGGGTGCCTGCACAATTGTGCAAGACCAAAGCTGGAGTTTAGCTTTACTTTTATTGTATTGCTAATAACTGCAGAGCAAGCAAATAAAATAAAAAATCCATACCATCTGAAGATGTGTCAGTTTCATTCAGTAATGATATGTTGGTAATGATTTTGATTACATTTCCAGGTGATACCTTCAGCATTGATGGTCCAATATGAACAGGACAACTATGTCTGCATATAATCAATAAAGACAGAGAAACATGTGCATATGCCTAAGTGCAGGAAGTTAATGATGTTGTATATTATATGGTAGCTTATTCCAAGCTCTTATATATTGCTGACATCTATCACTACATAAGCATGTTTCTACTTTAGCTTTTACCAGAAAGAACTACAGCTAAGAGGAGATGTCTGTTGGCCCTTTCACTACTTTGCAAGCTAATGGTTCTTAATACATATACAGGTTGCTTTGTTTTCTGTTTAACTCTTGTCTTGCTTAGTGGAAGAATCTGGGACAAATATAATTGGGTGACATTCATGAAACTGTATGTAAGAAGTGCTGTCTGTGTTGTTCACGACAGGCTATAAGTTTTACTATTTAATTTTATAACCACCAATGACAACACTGGAAAAAGAAGCGAACTGGCTGTTGGCAATACAGACAGTTCTCCTTTTATACATAGGACCCCTTTTGATTATAGTCCTAAAATAATAATTTTTCCCTACCTAGCTAAAATTAAAATTCATAGTTATTATCCCTGTATAAAAATAAAAAAGCAAATTTAGTAGTTCATGAAGTCCAGCGTTGGCTTCCTTCAGGCAAAGTTCTCGCTTGCCATTTTAATCCCGCCCCACCAGGCACGTGCAAAGGGGGGGGGGGCACAGGGTGCTTAAGCACCTGCCCCTTTGCCCCTTGATGCCCAAAGTGCCCTTTTACAAAATTTGCTCTCCTTTTTTTGTATTTAACCACTTGTCGACCGACCACAGTACATTTACTGTGGCAGTCAGCCTCTCCTGGGCAAACCGAAGTAGTACTACGTCGCTCGTCCAGGAGCCTGTAGGGGGCGAGCATGCGCCACCGAAGGCGCGCCCCCGCTCGTTCCCGCGCGTGTGACCGGTGGCTCCGATGTCCGCCAGCCATTTGAGATCTCCCGCTAGAGAGGGAGAAAGGCAGGCGGCTAATGTAAACAAAGCCGCCTGTCATTCTCCCTGGTGTAACTGCAGAGACTGTACGATCCTGCTATGTAGGATCGTATGTCTCTGTGGTTACATCACAAGCCACGCCCCTTGACAGTTAGAATCATGCCCCTAGGGACACACTTAACCCCTTGATCACTAATAAAGTTAACCCCTTCCCTGCCAGTGTAATTTTTACAGTAACAGTGCATATGTATAGCACTGATTACTGTAGTAATGTCACTGGTACCCCAAAAGGGTAAAAAATGTTAGTCAGGGGTCCGATCTGTCCGCCCCAATGTCGCAACCCCGCAAAAAAAAACGCAGATCGCCGCCATTACTGGTTAAACAAAAACAATAAAAATTACATAAATCTTTGCCTTAGTTAGTAAACGCAAAAACTTTTGCGCAAACCAATTAAAATACGCTTAGTGATTTTTTTTACCAAAATTATGTAGCAGAAAACAAATTGGCCTAAAATGTTAAAAAATTTAGATTTTTACATTTTTTGGGGGAATTTCATATAAAAAATTTGAAAAATATTGTTATTTTTTCAAAATTGACGCATTTTTTTGTTTATAGCGCAAAAAATAAAAATCGTACAGGTAATCAAATACCACCAAAAGAAAGCCCTGTTTGTGGGAAAAAAAGGACGTCAATTTCATTTGGGTACAGCGTCGCTTGACCACGCAATTGTCCGTTAAATTCCCGCAGTGCCGAATTGCAAAATAGGCCCTGGCCTTTGAGCAGCCAAATCCTCCGGGGCTTAAGTGGTTAATATAAAAGCCTTGCCCTTAGTACCAGTCCGGGAGCCTTCTGCATGCGGGCTGTCCTGCGGATATCTCGGCTCTGGGCTATTAGCTCAGCTGTCAGAACGGAGCCGATGCTTCCTGTATAGTTCCAAGTCGGCTCCATCCTCATGATATCAAATGCACTCCGCCTCTGAGAGGACATAGTGTGACATCTGTCTGCTGCCTCATTCCTTTGCTATATGCATTTCATGCAAGTTGTGCCAACTTTAAGTAATTGGGGGGGGGGGTTGGGAGCTCCAGCACACCACCTGTGCTTTATGTTTAGAGTACTACACATTGGTTTTATTTTACTGCTCCTTTTCACAAAGTAAGTTGATGGAGTTGATCTCCTAAAGGCAAATAGACTGTTTACTTTGCAAGGGAAGTTGCCCCAGAGCTTAGTGAATGAGGTGAAGCACTGCTGACTACCATCATCCAATCATGTGCACACAAACCTGCTCTGTTTTTTTTTTTTTTCCTTGCACTTGATTAGTTATTTTTTGTAAAGTGAAACTTCACTACATTCAATAAACTCTGGCAAAAGTTCCCTTGCAAAGTGCAACTTCCCTTTGCTAAGTAAGTAGCCTATTTACTTTTAGTAAATCAACCCCTGCGTCTGCTGACTCTTTGCTGGCAATGCACTTCCTGATGGTTGCATAAGCCGCTAAGATCTCTCTTTAGTTGCTAAGCTACAAATAAATTTAGAGTGTTTGTTACCCCAACATTTCTTATTCCTGATATGTGCCTGCTGTACCATGTACTTGTATGAAAAAGTATCCTATTTGCTTTGTATTGCTTCCTTTGTGTGAAATCCCAGGTGTTTCCGCCAGTCCCTCTGCTTTCCTAATAAAAATTGACCACACTAAGCAGGAGAACACAGTGTGGTCAGTTCTATAGCTGTGTTGGGAATTCAGGCAGCTCTCCTCCAATGATCAGGCTTGTCCTGACACCCCCCCCCCCCTGCATAGTCTTTCACTGGGAAGATCAGCGTAAAGCTGTTTCTTCCCTGCCCAAGGTCTTATGCAGCTGAGAACAGAGAGAATGGGATCACTTCTTATAAAAAAGGGGAAAAAAGGTGTATATATATATATATATATATATATATATATATACTGTATATATATATATATATATATATATATATATATATATATATATATATATATATATATATATATATATATATTTTATACCTATAGAACTGTTTTGCTTTTCATTTCTATTTGAAACCTAATGGATTTTTTTACAAAGTGATAGTTTACAATCACTTCCATACAATGACAAATATAAACGAGAGCAAGCTTGTAAAATGTCACCCTTTTTAAATAAGCATACCCTAAAAAATGTATCACATATAGACTACATGTTCTTATTCTTGCCTACACAGGTATGTGACTGAAGGTCAGACAACTTGCTGAAAAAAAGTAAAAGGGCAATGAAAGTTCACCAAACTTAAGTTCTCTTTATCATTGCTGGCAACCAACCAGCAGTATCCCTCATCATATGTAATGACATGTAATGACACTATATATCACCATTCCAATGACGAACACACTTCATTAGTTATTTAGTTATGATATAATTAAGGAAAAATTCACTGTACCTTGAGAGGAAAAAACTTTTGAGAAAGGCCTTCAGTGCCTTAAAAAATGAGATAACGGCGCAGTCATTTGCTGGTTAGAAATGATGTAGCAGCACTGTCCTTGCATGGTTTTCAGCATCAGTGCACCATTGATCTCAGTTGGGAAGTTAATAAGGTTTGGACTAATTAATCCGAAGAGTAGGGACTGGAACTGCAGCGCACAGTTTAATCAAGTCATCAGAACTCTCTGGCCATGAAAAAGATAATTAAAGGGAGAGAATGGAATACAGCAACAGTGGTTAGAAGAAGAGGAAGAAGGTCGCTCCTTCTTGTTATTTGTGCTGTTCTTGTAGGATAGCAGCGTGGGGGATTGTGGGTTAAGGAGCTATAGTCTAAAGGGCTTAATAACTGACACAATGCAGAGAGCAAGCCAGATGTACAAAGTATAGTAACCCATAGCATCAACTTAACTGATTTATTTCAAGAAGGTGAAATCCAATTGGTCCTTATGGGTTAATGCGTTTTGCAGACCATCATTGCTATGATTAGTTATTCATTTATTAAACAGTGTGGACTGGCTACACAGAAAAATAAAAAACAGGCACTGACTATTATAATAATTTGAAAAAGGTATGCCACAGACTTAATGTTCATCATATTCTTCATGTAGTAGCTCTTGTGCATAATGAAATAATAATATCTGATATTGGTGTGCAGAAAATATGCTCTTACTATAAAAAAGACACCACCATAATCATAAGTATCTGCAAAGAAAGTATTTTAGTCTTGATTAATAATAAGATTCTTCTGTCATTTTGCTAACCTTGGAAAATAAACAGGTGGAATTTAGTTTTGATACTTGAGACCCATTGGTCCTTACATATATATAGCAACTTACCAATTAGGAAGAATTAGCTTCTATTATATATTACGCTTTGGACCAACAAATTAAAAATATTATTCTAAAATGTATATTTTTTCTGTTTCAAGTTCTTTTGCGAAGGATGAATGGACAGTAACCGAGAATAAATGGATCCCAACATATAAAGAAAGGCCAAGAAGAATATTCCTGTCTCCTAAGTGACTGTACCACTGATTTACCTAACTATTAAGAGACAGGAGGCTGATTTCTTGACCTACAGTAAATTATAAAAGATAAATTTGTTTCTTGATCTGGGAAAATATGACAGCCAAGGTACCTCACCAAATACGGCCATTATTTGCTTCCAAATCATCTTGCATTGCTGATAATGAAACTGAAGACAAATTCCCTAACCTGGCTGTAGAAGGTGGGAGAATTGAGAACTATGTATGATGAGATCTTGCTGTTGGTATCTTCAAAATGTATAAAATTAGTTGTTTATTTAACCAATTGACATCTGTTAAAAGAATTATCTCCCTGTGCTCAGGAAAATGTGACAGTGGTGACATTAGCATCATCCCTCATGTAGGCACTGTCGAGGCAATGTGAATGTATTTATTTAAGTGGAGAAAATAAAAATGTTGACTTACCTAGGCATCTTTATCTTTTGTAAACTCCTGGAAACCAGTACTTCAACTAATTTCACATTAAGGGTCATTATATCTAATTTCTTGAGAAAATGGTAAAAAACGGAAGTGTGGTTAATTATTTCCTCCTTTTAAAGCAGGCTGTTGTAATGATGTATGTTGTTAAGAATCATGTAAAAAAGCTAAGAAATGGTTTAAAAGATTCAGTGAGAAACCCACTAACATTTACTGTATCTTAAATATGAAACCATTAATGGAGGTAATACTTCACTAATGATGCTCTCATTATATAGCTGTAGAACCTCCCCATTAGTTACCATGTAATATTTCTTTACTAATTTTCAAAATGTATCTTTATTCGTTTATAGGTATAACAGAGAACAGCAATAAATATATTTATATAAAAGTGTACATTACTCAACTGATTACATTATAGGTATAATGCAAGGTGTAAACTGTACGTTAAAGGTCACCATAACAAAATTGTAGGTGCAATGTTTACATTGGAGAGTTTAGGAGTCCAACTTGAGGAAGATTTTTGACCATTTTTCTTATTGGGAGTTTAACAAGATAGGTAAACCCTGAATGATCTAGCAGGGAGAAATTCATTGCAGTTTACTAAGGGCTCTTTCACACACTCCGTCCGTTGGATGGAGTCCGTTTTTCTCAGCGGGGGATCGAGCCGCCGATCCCCCGCTGAGCAGCAGGAGGACAGCTGTGTCTCCGCGCTGTGTGCGGAGACACAGCTGACAGTTCCCCATGCATCTCTATGGGGGAAATCGGATGTCAACGGACCGTCAGTCCGCTCTCACCCGATCCCATCCGATCCGATCCGCTGGACGGATGGAAAATAGGATTTGACGGATCGGATCGGGTCGGATGTCAGCGGACATGTCTCCGCTGACATCCGATGCCCCATAGGAATGCATGGGGGGACCGTTCAGATCCGCCAAAAAAAGGGACAGGCGGATCTGAACGGTCCGCCTGTGTGAAAGGGGCCTAAACTAGTTCAAGATTAGAAGCAAAAATGCAAAACTAGCTGGCAAAAGCAGAAACATGAAAAACAGGTTGATGATGGCAAAAACATGCATATTTGCAGAGTCTGAAAACAAAAGCTGCACAAACATGGACTCTTCACAGCAATATCTCTGTGGCTCAGTTAGGATAAAATGTGGCTGAATTGCATAGTCTCTATAAGTCTCAATAACAACAGAAAGTCAAGTTGAGAATCACTACTTCAGTAAAACAGTTCAGAACACAGGTACTAGTGACTATGCTCATAGACAGTGTCCCTCACAGTGAAGTTCAGGGTGACTCTGGTAACACAGGTCAACAGCTGAAGGGATCCAAGGCTCAAGAACAATGGACGACCCCCCCGTAACTGCAGTGCTATGGCAGCAATTAGGGAGGGGCTCTCCAAAGTAGCTGGGTTTTCGAGAGAAGCTGCTTGATATTAGTCTCCTGCCCAGCTGCCCACATGTTAGTTTTGACAGAGGAAGGCCTCTCACCTGGCTGCAGATCACTTGGGGAGCCCTGGGTGTGTCTGGGAACCCAGAGAGTTGTCGAAAATAGAGTCAAAGGGGCCTGGGCCTACATCTGCATATGGTGAGTAAATTGACACTCTGCTGCAGGATTTTAACCCCTAACTGGAGGTATAAATGGCCAGACCATAGTCTGTGAGGAAGTGACCCCAAAAGCAAAGAGGTGTGATGAGGGAGAAGAGATAATGTGAAGGATGGAAGGTTAAGGTGGGTTGGGGGTAGTAGTAAGGAAGTAAGGAGAGCAAAGGAAGGCTAGGAAAAAAGCATGAAGGAAAAAATGTGTGGGTGGGAGATGAGGGCGGAGAGAGGGGTTGTGGGGGGGTAATGTAATGTGAAATTTCATATTATGATAGGCAGGGGAGCTGAGAAAATGCAGAGAACTATTTAGTTTCGTATATTGTATAGTGTTTATGTATATTGACTTTTTCTATTAATAAAAAATACACAGTTTATACAGGCTTGCTTGGTATTTCAGTTATTGTTAGATTTAATTGTGACTTGCTCCTTTAGGTTGACTAACAAAGCACATCTGTCAGTACTACAATGCTTTGTGAGTTTTGTCTATTTGAGATAAGAAAAGACACAAGTTCTTTGCCCAGGACTTTTTCTTCCTGTGCACAAACACTGCACAGATGGGATACAGATAAAGCGATCAGCCTAAACCTGAAGATGAGGTTCATCTAAGGCAAGGTCCATTCCCATCAGAACTGTGGGGATACATTGTGGATATCCATATTGAGGATTCCTGAACGAATGGGGTCTTAAAGCCGCTGCTAATTATCCCTGCATGTATGACCCATTTACTGTATGGTACCTGGGTCCACAGCTTCTGGTAAGCGCAATAACTTTATCCATGGTGGTGGGCTTGTCACATTGATGACCACTGGCATCTGGACATCTCTGTCTCCATACAAGTTTTAAAGAACTTTCACTTAAGCACCCTTTTGGAATGTGGATCTTATTTGTACTTTTTTGTTGTGATTATGTGGACTTTTTAACATGAACTGTATTGTTTTTGATTCTCCATTCTCTAGATATGATCACTATATATAAATATATATATATTTTATTTTTTTTTTTTTTTTCAGCGCTTAACTTTTTATATTTTATGTGCGTATACAATTTTTAGTAGATTGTGGTGCTAGCAGCTTTTCAGTTTTCATCACATTTTTTCATTAGCACGGTATTATTCTTTTTATATTAGTACTAAAATAGTACTAAACTGGCAACTGGCTAGAGGTTAATGGTTTCTAGAGGTACTGTTGAAGTATTCTTAACCACTTAAGCCCTGGAGGATTTGGCTGCTCAAAGACCAGGGCCTATTTTGCGATTCGGCACTGCGTGATTTTAACAGACAATTGCGCAGTCGTGCCGCACTGTACCCAAATGAAATTGATGTCTTTTTTTTCCCCACAAACAGAGCTTTCTTTTGGTAGTATTTGATCACCTGTGCGATTTTCACTTTTTGCGCTATAAACAATTTTTCAAATTTTTTTAATATCAAAAGAATCAAAATTTTTTAACATTTTAGGCCAATTTTTTTCTGCTACATATGTTTGGTAAAAAAAATCACAATAAGCGTATTTTGATTGGTTTGCGCAAAAGTTATTGCGTCTACTAACTACGGACGGGAAAGATTTATTTCATTTTTATTGTTTTTTTTTTTTACTAGTAATGGTGGCGATCTGTGATTTTTTTTGCGGGACTGCGGACAGATTGGACCCTTGACTGACATTTTTGACACTTTTGGGGGTACCAGTGACATTACTACAGTAATCAGTGCTATAAATATGCACTGTTGCTGTAAAAATGACACTGGCAGGGAAGGGGTTAACTTTATTGGTGATCAGTGGGTTAAATGTATCCCTAGGGGCGTGATTCTAACTGTGGGGGCGTGGCTTGTGATGTAACCACAGAGACATACGATCCTACATAGCAGGATCATGTGATCTCTGCAGTTACACCAGGGAGAATGACAGGTGGCTTTGTTTACATTAGCCGCCTGCCTTTCTCCCTCTCCAGTGGGAGATCGCGAGTGACCGGCGGACATCGGAGCCGCCGGTCACTCGCACGGGGATGTTAGTGAACGAGCGGGGCCCTATGTCGTTTTGCCTGTAGGAGGCTGACTGCCGCAGTAAACAGTCATGCGGTGGTCTGCAAGGGGTTAAATACTTCTAATCACAGTGCAATAATAAGCACATTTTATCATTTATTAACAGTGTTGAATTGCTGGTCCACACTATTCTGTAGACCACTACGACCACCTATTATGGTCTTGGTTTAATAGAACGTGCAGGAGGCAAACACTGCCATACTGGCATTCTGGGATTTTGGGGTCTACAAGAAGAGCATTAGAAGTATGTGCAGAGCCTGTAATTTGTCAGATTTGTTTCCTAAGGCTAGTATATTATCATTACAAAACACAATACAAATCCAAATGTTATCGCACTGGTAGACCTAAAGATAGTTGCTGGCAAAAAACAATCAAGTATAGTTGTAAATAACAGACATAATGAAAAGAATTGCTGCACTGGAAAAAAAAAAACAGTGAAAACATTTTTACCTATCAAATTAAAACATATGGAAAGACCCATAAATAATCACAGTCCAATAACAAAGCCTAACTTGCATTGTGAATGTGGATATAAATCCCAGATCATCAAGTGGATCACCGCAGTGTTCCTCCACCATGTACTAAAAATGGCTGCTTACCCTAGAGAGTGGACTAAACATGGGTAAAGAACTCATGGGTACATGGGAAAGAAATAGAAACATTGCCAAAGTGTAATACTGTAAATAACATTAATTGAAGAAAAAAGACTCCAAATACTCACATTAAGATAGTCGAAACAAACATATATGCAGTAAGTATCAATCAGGGAATTGAGCCGACAGTCTCATGCCCCCGATTAAGTCAATTCTGATGAAACGCATAGGGTGGAGTTTATGCTTGTGACTTCAACATGCCCACCGACCCCACAAGACTGTTGACTCGATTGCCGGGATCGATACTTAGTGCATATATGCTTACTTCATATATGCTTGTTTTAACTATCTTATTGTGAGTAGTTTAAGTCTTTTATCTGAAATAAAAATAACATTTTATATACAGTATTACGCTATGGGAATGTTTCTATTCTTTACCCATGTTATGCTGGATTAACTGTCCACCATTCCATATGAGAGGGTTTTCCATCCAAAGGGAGACAAACTTCACTTTGATGTCTTTTCATATTGCGCTTGTAACTCTTTTTTCTCTCAATAACATTTTATTGAAGTTTATCAGGAAGAACAAACAGCTGTAATCAGCACGGGTTTACAAATGGGCGTTCTTGTCAAACCAATCTCTTAACATTCTACGAGGAGGTGAGCTGTGAGCTAGATAGGGGCAGACCAGTGGATGTGGTGTACTTGGATTTCGCTAAGGCGTTTGATACAGTTCCCCACAAGCGCTTAATTTATAAAATAAGGTCTGCAGGTATCGACAGCAGGGTTTGCTCTTGGATACAGAACTGGCTAAAAGGACGTGTCCAAAGGGTGGTAATAAACAGCGCACACTCAGACTGGTCTGAAGTAGTAAGCGGGGTCCCCCAGGGCTCAGTCCTGGGACCAACCTTGTTCAATTTATTCATAAACAGCATTGAGGATGGGATCAGTAGTTCGATATCAGTTTTTGCAGATGACACAAAACTGGGCAGGGCAATAACTGCACAGCATGAAGCAGATATCCTACAGAATGACCTGGACAAAATAACGGAGTGGGCAGCGACTTGCCAAATGAGGTTTAATGTAGAGAAGTGCAAGGTTTTGAACTAGAAACATAAAAGCACAATACACGTTAGGGGGGGAACCTCTGGGGGAATCAAAAATGAAGAAAGATCTGGGAGTCTTGGTTGATGACAGACTAGGCAATAGCATGCAATGTCAAGCGGCTGCTGCCAAAGCCAGCAGAATATTAGCTTGCATAAAGAAAGGGATGTATTCCAGAGATAATTCTTCCACTTTATAAAACTCTGGTCCAACCGCATCTGGAGTATTCTGTCCAGTTCTGGTCGCCAGTCCTCAGGAGGGATGTGTTGGATTTGGTGAGAGTCCAGAGAAGGGCAACTAAACTGATTAGGGGATTGGAGGACCTTAATTATGAAGAGCATTTGCAATCGCTTGATTTATTCTCCCTGGAGAAGAGATGCCTGAGGGGGGACATGATAGCAATTTTTAAATATCTCAATGGGGATCTCAGCTTAGAAAAAAAGCTGTTCAGTCGAAGGGATTGCATGAGGACTCGAGGGCATACAATGCGATTAGAGGAGAAGCGTTTTAACCTCAGACAACGTGGGGGGTTCTTTACTGTTAGGGCTACAAGATTGTGGAACTCTCTACCACAAGAGGTGGTTTCTGCGGGTAGTATGGTGGCTTTCAAAAGACTCTTAGGAGTACATCTCAAGGATCAGAACATTCAGGGCTATGTGAGATGATTACAGCCACACACACCTACACAGGTTGAACTGGATGGACTATTGTCTTTATTCAATCTCACCTACTATGTAACTATGTAACGGACAATAGAATATATTAACAGAGATCAACTAGTAAGTTAATATGACAACGCGTACAAAAAAGAAAATAGAACAGTCATAGAAAAACAGTACACAGTGGAGTAGTTTCCAAGTGCAGTAAGCAAGGTGGTGTATATTGTTCTCTCCCCTGGAAACCCCACATGGGAACAAACTGTGCCCTAGGGGGAGACATATCCACCACCTCATCATTTTGGTAGGTTGTGATAAGAAGTCTAAAACAGTATGAAGATGAACATTTTTGTAATCATTGCAGTGTTAACAGTGCACTTTCCATTAAGTGGAACACTTGCTATACATAGGTGAGTTGTAGTGTAAGTAGTTACCCAGGATCCTAATATCAGCTAGCTATAGACCCTAACATGAAGGGTACGTCATGACTTTCAAATGCATACATTACATCACTAAATGTATAGGGAAAGGTTTAACTTTGCTGTCCTAGTCCAATTCAACCATGATTGCCAAAGAGTTATTATCTTGGCATGACAATCAAAAAGGACAGATCCTGCACATGCTGATATACAACAAGTACAAAGAGGAGTACTTCACCAGCCCATGGCGCTGTCCATGTGTTCACCTCCTTTGTTTGTATGTTTTTTAGCTGAAATGTCCTGGTTGCTGCTGCTCCTCTCTCACTCCACTGGGGGGGGGGCGGATCAAAACAATTCAAATCTGTAAAGAAAAGCGCACGCAACCTCGGGCAATAACGCTTTAATAAAGGACAATAAAACAGTACATTGGAATTGCACTCACACTTTTCCTTTAAGACAATCGCTTTACAGCATTCCAACAGGAGCTACTCACTCCTCCCGTCCCTCCAGATGGTGACTCTGCGGTCTCCTCATCCGCGGCTGCCACCGCTGTATCCCCGCTCTCCTTCACTTCCTGTGTTGCCTGGTCACCGGATGCCGGTTCTAGTGCGCCTGCACACTATACCGACGTGATCTACGGCACCTCAGGAGAGCCTCAGCCAAAGCCGGAGCCACAAGTTGTACAGAGCTGCGAGGTGGGGGATTCAAGGCACGGGTGCACTGCCTCTGCTGTTACTACGGACAACGCGTTTCGGAGGCTGAGCCTCCTTCCTCAGGTCCCACCTTGCTTCCTGCTAACGCCCCTCCCTATATACCCGGGATACCATCGGCCCTAATTATTTAGTTGTGTATTCTTAAAGGGGCCAGTTACCGATAATCCTTATCCACCTTGGCTGGGACGGGAGAAGCAAGGGGCTATCCACTTTTAAAAAACATATATTAAAAAACATATATTAAAAATACAGTTTAAGATACAATTTAAAATACAATTTAAAACAGTACAATACCAGCGCAGAATCCCCCACCTCGCAGCTCCGTACAACTTGTGGCTCCGGCTTTGGCTGAGGCTCTCCTGAGGCGCCGTAGATCACGTCGGTATAGTGTGCAGGCGCACTAGAACCGGCATCCGGTGACCAGGCAACACAGGAAGTGAAGGAGAGCGGGGATACAGCGGTGGCAGCCGCGGATGAGGAGACCGCAGAGTCACCATCTGGAGGGACGGGAGGAGTGAGTAGCTCCTGTTGGAATGCTGTAAAGCGATTGTCTTAAAGGAAAAGTGTGAGTGCAATTCCAATGTACTGTTTTATTGTCCTTTATTAAAGCGTTATTGCCCGAGGTTGTGTGCGCTTTTCTTTACAGATTTGAATTATCTTGGCATGATTGCCTCTACTGGAGGCCAACAGTGTTTTGTATGTGAAGTGCGTGTTCACTAGTTCTAAGGTGTCTTTGATGCTAGGGGCCTGAAGTAATTTACACAATTTAGTTAAGTTTAGCTTGGCTGCTAGAAGGATAAGTGTTGTAACATTTCTAAATGGAGGAGGAATACTACCAATCGAGATATTTAAGAGGGCTAGTGCGGGGGATTGGGGGATGCTGCTTTTAGTGATGTCTTCCAATATCCAGAAGATTTGTGTCCAGAAGGAGTGCTTGACAGAGCATGACCAGAATATGTGGAGTATATCTCCCTTTGCCCCTTGGCATCTCCAGCAGGATTTGGATTGACACTCTTATGACTTTTTTTGTACATGGTGGAGGAGCCCAGTGGTATTTCACTTGTTGATCTGAGATTTATATCCACACTCACAACGTAAGTTGGATTTATATTTAGGCACAGAAATCTTTGGGATTCTTCACCACTTTCAACTTTCACTAGCGGCTTTGTTGTTAGACTGTAATTATTTATGGGTCTTTCCATATGATTTAATTTGATATGTAAAATGTTTTTCACTGCTTTGTTTTTCACAGCGTGGCAATCCTTTTTATGATATTATTATAAAACAGACAGGTGTGCTTTAAGGCTAAGGTGAGATCATTTACAGATTAGCAGCCCTTTTAGTTTTAGAAACTGAGATCAAAGTGTTAGTAGGCTCTGAAGGTTGTTCCAGGTTGACTTAGATGGCCTACCTGTCGCCTCTTGTAAACCAGTTGTCCTCTTATCCTAAAATGTGCACCTCACTGTCCTTCAAATAATATCATTCTCAGTTCTTAGAGTTTCTGCCATGCATCACTGGGGTTCACATGCAGTTTAGATGTTTTCGCTTTGCTAGTAGGTCAACTGGCTCCTCTTTAAATTGGCTCTGGTGCATGTGTATGTATGTGAGCTAAGTATCGTAGGTTGCAAGCTCCTTGAATGTGGGGACTGATGTGAATGAATGGTATGTAAAAGCACTGCTTAAAGGAGTTCACTTTTTGTAAAGAGTTACACCCATAGTCATGGTGTAACATGTGTAACATGTTATGAAAGCTCCGGCCCCTGCACCTCCGCGAGCGGGGTTCTTCTCCCTCATTTTTTAAAAATGTGGCCACCCGCCCGGCTACGTCACTGATTGACAGGTCATGGAAAATTACAAGGTTCGGCAGTGTTTGCGGCTGTTGGCTTGTAGTTTTCAATGAACTACCAGCATTGTGATAGTTCATTTATGCTTTCTGTCATATTGTATCTGCTTACCCGTACAGGTTGTACGGGCAAGCAGATACAGTGGCAGATCTGCTGAAGACTTGCATGGCACTAGTGATCTGCTGATCACCAGTGCAATGCTTTACATGCAAAATAATGTGCATTTATTATTTTTTACCAAAAAGTGAACTTATCTTTTAAACTGAAAGTGCTATATAAATAACTGTAATAATTTAAACGATATACAACAGGATATATAAATGTAAAACAAAAAAACTTTCCGTGCTATCCCTGTGTATAAACCCCCTATTACTCAACTCTATATAATATAGAAAGCAGCTAGCACCACTATACATCCAACTACCTGTACAAAATGCAAAAAATAAATATAGTCACAAAAAAGTGCAGCGCTCTACTTTAATGAAAACAGTTTAAAAATCATCTATATATAATACATTTACGTGAGTCCATCTTTTCTTTTGTATCTACAGTCCATCAATAAATGATTCAAAGTTCTTATAAACAAAGTGCAGTCCCATACACCAGAAATTTTTCAGTAATTGCCTCTTACCACCACAGTGCCCTTCACCCCACCTATGGGTGTCTTCTCACCCGCTTGAATGGCCTTCACTAATTAAAGGAGGTCTATATGTCTTATGCAGTGTTATAAGTGGCACTGCTCCCACTGGCAGTACACTCCAAATCTATGGCTCTCAGCAGCTCTCAGCGTGGTGTCGATCATAAAGGAGGCAAGAGGAAAAAATCATAGTGGAAATCGCTTATAAAAAGTATTTATTTCATATAAAAATCCACTCACATTTCAGAAGTAAAAAAACGGCATTTCACAATACAATCCTTTGCATATACACCTGCACCTAGTCCCAGTGTAATTACATCACCACCCACCTCAAGCGTAGCGCCCAATGGGCTTTCTCAAAGGTTCAGGATATAAAACACAAGTTAACAACATGTCTGTATCAGGTGCTTTTTGTAGAGTTTTATAGGTTGGACAGATTAATTCCAGATGAGGCACCCCCTTTTTTGAGCCAAGTCCCGCTTCTTCCTAGAGGCTAGATCCAAAAAACCCATGGAGCTGAATGACTCAACACATACAAGTGTTTATAATAAACCTTACCAAGTGAAATCTGTAGACTGCTACTGCCAATCTCGCTTATAAAATTGCTGGCTTTCATGCTGATTCAATGTATGACCAGAGAGCGAAATCTGAAGGAATGCCTGCTCCTATTACATGTATTCCTATGGGAGGAAAACTAAGGGAAAATGAGTTAATTGCCTCAGAAAGGGTGTTGGTTTTCATGGTTTGCAAATACCGGTAATGGACAAAACTTTTTTTCCCAGCTTTGTAACAATTGTTATTACAGGGCTCTTATCATTTAAGTATGTTTCTGATGGAAGCATGGGAACAGATTGAAGCTCTGGGGTCTTAATTGTTGAACATCACTTGAGGGAATTACAACAATTTAGGTTTTAGAAAGCTGCCTTTTTTTCCTCTTTTTTCCTCATTTATGGAATATATAAGTCTAAGTAGCTCCATTCTGTAGTGTTAGGGCTGAGGGAAAGGATGTGAGGTTTCCAAGGGATGGGGATGTTTAATGTATAGATGTAATAATAAAGATGCATTTAACAGGTGGATGAAACTAGGATGACTGTGACTGAAAGAAGACTAAAGAACCAAAAGATTAGTACTGCAAACTCATGAAACATGAATTACTAAGAAAAGATGTGTACAATCCCATAGTTACAGTATGCGTTGACATAATTAGTATCCCATAAATGCATATTTTGTAATGCAAATCTTGGTTGATCAATGTATTTATTGTGTATTTCATGTTCTGTCGTAGCTGTCTATAACTTTGCGAATATTAGATATAGATTATTTTGGGTACAGCATCCCATGACCGCGCAATTACTAGTTAACGTAACTCATAAAATGGCCTGGTCACAAAGAGGGGTGAATCTTTTGGAGTACAACACGTAGATGTAAACAATAACTGAATGAGATTCAGTTTGCTAAAGCATTGCATATCGCAAACAACTGCTATTTCATGTTTTCTCATCTTTTCTTCATTAGTTGTGCACCTCAGTTCTTCTGATCTCCTGTAGCCATTTGCTAGTTGGGTGCATGCACACCAGCGATGCCTGCATGGCATCTTACTCTGTAATTTTGAAACAGGCATAGACTGTTGTCACCCAATAACAGAAAGTGCCAGAATAAAGGCCTTCATGGCCGGAACACTGGTATTATTTTAAACAAAGCTGCAGCTTTAAAGCATGGAAAATTACTTTTGAAATTACATTGAGATGTTAAAATGAATCCCTATTGCATCCAAAATGACCACATAACGTCATTGCACTGCAGTTTCAAAAAATGTGTAACCTTTTCTCTGATAGCATACCTTACTGTTTACACTTCCCATGGCCCTAACAGTCATAAACATGTAAAAATTTAAGAAACCTGTATCTGGGTGTGGCCATTTCTCTAGAAAATTGCTTACTGCCATAAGCCAAATGGAAATTTTTTCCCTGTCCGTTATGTGTCAGTCAAATGTAGTGATGGTGGACATCCAAATCATAGCTTCACCAACTCCAACAAACTTGAACTACTACAGGCAGGAACAGCTAAACTGTACATAAGTATTCCTTATTTCCAAAAAATTATATTTAGGGCTCAGTCACATCAGAACATGAGCTGTAATGTAGGTGTTGTCATGCATTGACACGCTGGGCTGCACAAGTGTGTGTTCTGCTCTTCTGCAACGCGTTGCAGCACACAGGAGTTTTGAAAGTGCGTTGGGGTATCCTTCACAATGAATGACACTGCAGCACACCAGAGCATGTAATGTGTTAACACTTAACCACTTGCCGACTGCCTAACGTCTATCTACGTTGGCAGTCAGCCCCTCACAGGCAAAGCGACGTAGTACTACTCCCGCTCGCTCATGGACCCCCCCGCGCATGTGCCCGGCGGACCCAATGTCCGCCGGGCACTCGCGATTGTCCGTTACAGCGGGAGAAAGGCAGGCGGCTAATGTAAACACAGCCGCCTGTCATTCTCCCCTTTGTAAGACTTGAGATCATACGGTTCTGCTATGTAGGACCGTTGATCTCTGTTCTTACACCTCAAGCCACATCACAGTTAGAAGCACGCCCCTAGGGACACACTTAACCCCTCCCTCTCCAATACAGTTAACTCCTTCACTGCCAGTGTCATTTTTACAGTAACAGTGCATATGTATAGCACTGATTACTGCAGTAATGTCACTGGTAACCCCAAAAGTGTCAAAAATGTCAGTCAACGGTCCGATCTGTCCGCCGCAATGTCGCAGTCCCACAAAAAAAATCGCAGATCGCCACCATTACTCGTTAAAAAAAAAAAACAACAAAAATGACAAAAATATTTCCCTTAGTAAACGCAATAACTTTTGCGCAAACCAATCAAAATACGCTTTTTGCAATTTTTTTTTACCAAACATATGTAGCATAAAACAAATTGGCCTAAATGTTAAAAAAATTAGATTTTTAAATTTTTTTTGGGGAATTTCATATAAAAAAATGTGAAAAATATTGTTATTTTTGCAAAATTTATGCTTTTTTTGTTTATAGCGCATGATTAAAAAATCACACAGGTGATCAAATACCACCAAAAGAAAGCTCTGTTTGTGGGAAAAAAAGGACATCAAATTAGTTTAGGTACAGTGTCGCATGACCGCGCAATTGTCAGTTAAAGTCACGCAGTGCCGAATCGCAAAATAGGCCCTGGTCAGGAAGGGGGTAAAATCTTCCGGGGCTTAAGTGGTTAAAGCTCTCATTACAGCAAAGCAGGTGGTAAGAATGGACCCATAGAGATCCAAATAACACTGCCAGAGAAACAAAATGTAAAGACTTTATGTTAACTGTTTTTCTTTTTTAAAACAAATTAGATGTTTTATTTTTATTTACTGAATCTCTGGACACATCCTTGTACATAACAGGAGTCACTGTACAAGGGCCAAACAGGCAGAAGATATTAAACATAGGTACATATGTAATAGAACAACCCAGGAGTCCTCAAAGTGTTCTATTATGGAAATCTCCAGCTGTCAAGACCTTGCCTATGCCATATCTCACAGTTGGCCAGTGGAGATTCAATGATGAAGCATGGAAGACAGTTCCAAGGTTATGACCAGCCTTTTGCTGCATGACATAGAACCTCAGTTTTAGGGGTGTTTTGGCACTCAACAAACCTGTATGTGCTTGCTTTAAATATCTCCTGCTTCTTTTTTTTGCTACTAAAGCGACCACAACTCACCCAATGAAGCAGTTGGGAAACTCATTTGATGAAAGGTGACATGATTCATTCTATGACCTGCTGTGTTTGTGTATGTCCTCTATCTGCTGCAGGTAAGCAGTTGATGGCGTGGCATTGGTTATATACAGACAACAAATTGCACATAGATTGTGGTTTGTTTCATTCCAGAAAATATGCCAATTAATTTTCCCTTACGAGAAATTCTTCTTTCACCTAGCCAGTGAATGTTAAACTAAATGCCAAGATTTTTTAACTTGTGTATATTTCACCTATGTACACCAGATCATAGCAGGACTCCAATAGAGGGTAACAGAGCTTTGGTGCTCGCTAGGAGATTGATTAGCTGGCTAGCACTTCTCACTGCCTGCTCCCTGGCTGTGCCTATTTGTTTGCATTTAAGTGCCTGACTGGTTGTGACCTGGCCTGTCTGACCCTGACTAATTTTACTTATTAACATTCTGACCTTCCCTGACTAGCATGACTGTGATCCCCCTCTTCTGAACACCATTTCATCGCAAAAAGCTTCAAAAGTGAAGTGCAGAGACTTCTCCGTGAGAATAAATATACAGTCAGGTCCATAAATATTGGGACATCGACACAATTCTAATCTTTTTGGCTCTATACACCTCCACAATGGATTTGAAATGAAACAAGATGTGATTTATCTGCAGACTTTCAGCTTTAATTTGAGGGTATTTACATCCAAATCAGGTGAATGGTGTAGGAATTACAATAGTTTGCATATGTGCCTCCCACTTTTTAAGGGACCAAAAGTAATGGGACAGATTAACAATCATAAATCAAACTTTCACTTTTTAATACTTGGTTGCAAATCCTTTGCAGTCAATTACAGCCTTAAGTCTGGAATGCATAGACATCACCAGACGCTGGGTTTCATCCCTGGTGATGCTCTGCCAGGCCTCTACTACAACTGTCTTCAGTTCCTGCTTGTTCTTGGGGCATTTTCCCTTCAGTTTTGTCTTCAGCAAGTGAAATGCATGCTCAATCAGATTCAGGTCAGGTGATTGACTTGGCCATTGCATAACATTCCACTTCTTTCCCTTAAAAAACTCTTTTGTTGCTTTTGCAGTATGCTTCGGGTCATTGTCCATCTGCACTGTGAAGCGCCGTCCAATGAGTTCTGAAGCATATGGCTGAATATGAGCAGATAATATTGCCCGAAACACTTCAGATTTCATCCTGCTGCTTTTGCCAGCAGTCACATCATCAATAAATACAAGAGAACCAGTTCCATTGGCAGCCATACATGCCCACGCCATGACACTACCACCACCATGCTTCACTGATGAGGTGGTATGCTTTGGATCATGAGCAGTTCCTTTCCTTCTCCATACTCTTCTCTTCCCATCACTCTGGTATAAGTTTATCTTGGTCTCATCTGTCCATAGGATGTTGTTCCAGAACTGTGAAGGCTTTTTCAGATGCTGTTTGGCAAACTCTAATCTGGCCTTCCTGTTTTTGAGGCTCACCAATGGTTTACATCTTGTGGTGAACCCTCTGTATTCACTCTAGTGAAGTCTTCTCTTGATTGTTGACTTTGACACACATACACCTACCTCCTGGAGAGTGTTCTTGATCTGGCCAACTGTTGTGAAGGGTGTTTTCTTCACCAGGGAAAGAATTCTTCGGTCATCCACCACAGTTGTTTTCCGTGGTCTTCCGGGTCTTTTGGTGTTGCTGAGCTCACCGGTGCGTTCTTTCTTTTTAAGGATGTTCCAAACAGTTGATTTGACCACACCTAATGATTTTGCTATCTCTCTGATGGGTTTGTTTTGTTTTGTTTAATGATGGCTTGCTTCACTGATAGTGACAGCTCTTTGGGTCTCATATTGAGAGTTGACAGCAACAGATCCCAAATAACACACACACCTGGCCATGGAACAGCTGAGCAGCCAATTGTCCCATTACTTTTGGTCCCTTAAAAAGTGGGAGGCACATATACAAACTGTTGTAATTCCTACACATTTCACCTGATTTGGATGTAAATACCCTCAAAGTATTTAGCTGAATTTAGCTGAAAGTCTGCAGTTAAAGCACATCTTGTTTGTTTCATTTCAACTCCATTGTGGTGGTATATAGAGCCAAAAAGATAAGAATTGTGTCGATGTCCCAATAATTATGGACCTGAATATATATATATATATATGTGTGTGTATATATATATATATATATTTATACACACAAATGTCTTTCATTTTCATTTTAAACAGAATGGGTTTTATTACAAGGTAAGGGTATATACTTTTATATACTTTATCCATTGCAGTACAGCGGGGACCTAATTCAGAGTTGAGTTTTCTTTTCTTTTCTTTTTTTTTTTTTTTTTTATTCCTAAGGTTGGGCTTTAATCTTTAATTTTTGTCTGCATTCCTAAAGAAAAAGTTCACTTTAAATCTGCATTCCTGTTTTGCAAGTATCAAAAAAAAAAAGAATACTTACCCCTCCTCCGTACTCCACAGCACTGCCTCCTGAGTCTTCCTCTGTGGTCCAGCTCTGGTCCTTTTTAGGATTAGGTAAATCCTTCGGGATGCAAGAAATATCATACTATGTGAGTCATGTTGTCCATGGATGAAGACTGTTTGATGTTAGAAAGCTCATCTGCACAATTTCTTAGGAATATTTATCTATTTGAGACAAAGGAAAACATTATGGGAAACAGAGGAATGATATGGTACCTAAAGAATTAGTTTACTGCCTAAAATCTCTGCAGAGAGCCCCACTCAAACTCCTATTATAGATGAAGAAAGCCAGTTGAGAGGATTGAGCAAAACTGTAGATAGTTGTTTAAAAGGTTTAACCCGGCAGTAAGAGTTGACCTTATAACAATAGAGGAGTTTCCACAAAGGACTATTTTTCCTTTCTTTACTAACAACAAGCAGAGAAGACAAAGCCGTTTCTGACCTTTCTGTCTGGGGGTGGGTTTGATTAACCCGATCTGACAACAAATGGGTTAAACTCAAAGCACGCGTTAGCGAAGGAAAGGCTGTGTTACAAGCACATCTGCCATTTCTTCCACCTGTGCTGGATCCAGACGGGAAGAGACAGTTGGATGAAACGAAATCTCCACAAATGCCATGTAAAGAAGTGAGGTGCTGAAATGCTCTTTCTCTGGGCCCTGCTCAATTTACACTAGCAGATGGATTATACTGTTGTGTGTTCATTAGATCATAGAGCTATCTCCAGCAACTTATTCACCTTGTACCTGCCAGATATACCCTGTATACTCATCGCTGAATCACTCAAGCAGGGTATGAAAATCAGACTAGTAGAAAATCTGCCGAAAATTCCCACCCGATGTGAAATCGTCCGATTTTCGCCTAGTGTGTACACAACTTTCAGCAGCCGAATGCCGACATTTTCAACGAAAAAAAACACCAAAAGGGACAAACACCAAAATTTTTTTCGTCCGTCCCCAGACGAACGATTTTCGTTTAATGTGTATGCAGTACGTCCGTGAAAAATCGGATACGAAAGACCGCGCATGATCTGAAGTTGCTGACAACCCGGAAGTCTAGGAACAAATGTGCCAAAAAAAAAGAAAAATCGGACGAGAAATTTCGTGAACATTTACGCACTGTCGACTAAAAATGGTAATGAACGCTGAGAAGAATGAGAAAAATCGGAGGATATTTAGTCTGATTTTCATCAAGTGTGTACGGCCCTTCAGGATCCTAACCAAATTATTAGAGCATGTCAAAACCTTAGTTCCATCCGCCACCTAGAATCCTAGAAACATAGAGCCACTGACCCAAAATTAGTATAAGAATGTCTGACTTTTCTCCAACTTTCAATTTCAAATATTTTATTACATTTTCAAGTATAAACAGGTAAAGCAACTCATCAATCTTTGTGTAATTAAACAATTATTAGCATATACAAACCACAGACATGGGTGCTTATCTTTGTCTGACTTTGAATGTCCTTATTCCAGACCACTTCTTAGAAAGAAATGGCTATAGAAAAAAGTGATTCAGTGCTGCACTATATTTAATATATGTTCGTGAAAACTTAGATGAAGCCATGCCCAGTGGCGTAACGCATAAGGGGCTGAGCTGGTGACGTCGGACGTCGTCTCTAGAGACTAAGGCAGAAGAGAATGCTGATGATCAGAGTAAGCGAGCCCAGCACTTAAGGGGACAATGTTAACCAATACTGTACATTGATACGTGGCAATTGCTCCACAAGATGCAGCCTTCATGTATGCTGCCCCCAGTGGTGGTCTAAAGGTTGATATATGCTACTTATCTGTAGTACACTAGTGATAATGCACTTTTTAATATGAGTGTATTGCCCATCCTTCTAATTAATGAATAAACCACATTTTATAGAATGCACTATGATCCCTTTATGCTTTGATTTCTGGGTATTAAGACATTTCACGGAATGTGCTCCTAATTGAATAATATGGAGTGGAGTTGTTTCCAATCGTTTTGGCATATTTAATATATGCCTCAAGGGGACATGTATGTATGACCTGCTGTACACAGGTCAAAAAGTGAGGTGAGCGGCTAGTGCTAATGGGATGGTGATGCCATATACAGCATATTTAAAAGAAAAGATGGACTCACGTTATTAATTTATTATACCTAGATGATTTTTACACTGTTTTCAGATATTTATTTATGAACTATAATTTGAATGGACTTTATTGAAGGAGAGCGCAGCACTTTTTTCTGACTATATATATTTATTGCATTTTGTACAGGTGGTTGGATGCATAGTTGTGCTAGCTGCTTCCTATAGTATATAGAGTTGAGTAATAGGTGGTTAATACACAGGAATAGGGTGGAAATTGTTCACCATTATATTCAGCATGAGGTGTTTTTGTATTCCATAAAGGATATGAAATATGGAAGAATAGAGACTGTAATCTAACACACACGTGGACTTTAAAGATATATTTTTTATTGGTTTTGGTGATTTTTTATTTTCTATATAATCTTTTTTCACGAACATAAATTGGCTATAGTGCTGTGCTTAATCACTTTTATTTATATGTTTGGATGTTGAAGTGTGTGACGCACTTACAGAGCAGCGCAGCAGCACATTTGATACAACGTATAGTCAACATTGATTTAAAAATAATAAGGGTGTGCTCAGGGGTATTTTTTTCACATGGATGGGACATGTGCACCTTTCTGCCTACCTCCACACCTAAAGTACCCCCTTCCTTGCAGGAATCAAATTCCTGTTTCCACTAGCCGTTCATGGGCACCCGATCCCAATAGATTTTATAGGGGGCCATCTTCCAAGTCAATTATGACATACATAGATTTCAACTTTTTGCGCAACCTCTACTGAGAAATCATTGTGAAGACCCCAGAGAAATGATGTAATAGATATATGTTTCACCTAGTTCTTGAAAAATGTGTTGTGACACATCAACTACAGTATGTGCTAATTTAAGTGGTTGGAAATATCCATGTGCAGCCACCAAAGGGAAAGTTCCCTTATTAAAAGCTGTCGGTGACCAGTTTTGGCAGGAGTAACTGACATGTTTGTCACACCTTGCTTTAATAACACAAGGATAAGGGCCACATGTCTAATTTTATCAAACACCAACAAATAACTCAAACACAAACAATGCCCAGGGTGGCTTATTAGCTGGTTGATTGCTGTGATCAGTGTTGTAATATATGAGGAAAATTGGGCTAATGACCTTTGTGTACTCAGGAGTGTTACAACAATGATGTAATTAAATTGCAATTTGCTTCTATGGAAAGGACAGTGAGCAGTCATGAGAAGCTGACCAGTGCTGCGTGTGCCTAGCAGACTATGGGCGCCAGCTGTGACATCATTGTTCCCTTGGGGGAGTCATTGACAAGAACGGGTGCTGCAGTGTTGAAGCCTGTCCGGTATGCCAAGAATCATTCCTCCAACAGCAAAGCAAACATTTTGGTGCTCATATGCTCTGGTTTGTTTGGTCCACTCCCTCCATCTTGTTTGGTCTCCATTAATATAATATATTTATTTTATATTTTTTCTGTACCTTTTTTTTTTTTAAATTGCTAAAAGAAATGTGGTAATATATATATGTCGGCTTTCATCTGAAAATGCTAGCTACCCAATTGTTTTAATACTCATATATACAGATCAGTACTGACTTACCTGGCTGCATACTTGTTTCGAAGCTAGGTTAAGATTTGCACTAAAACCACTGCTTCTCTGCGGTAATGTAATTTTTCCTCACTGCCTGTCTAGCCCCATTATTGCCAATCAAATGTGCCGCAAATGTGTGCATTGCTTGCTGTTGCACAGCATTTGTAGCACTTCTTTATTAGCTTGAATGGATCATGTTCAGTGTGCTTGCTGAATGCCAATAGCGATATGTTTTTTATTTTTGTTTTTTTTTAGTTTCTCTTCATTGATTTTAAACAATTACATAAAGACACAAAACCAACAACAAATACAACAAAGCAAGAAAAAAAAAAACCCAATTTCCTCCCCCTTTCCCCCAGAGCACCCAGTCCACCCCCTACCGACATCCTACAGCCTAAATATCCAACAATATAGCAGATATATTAACTATTCTTAGATACACCCAATATAATTTCATCAATCAATCAAAAACAGTATACATAGAATCAACCCATCCTCCCCATACCTTATCAAATTTCATGGGCATTCCTATATTTAGATAGGTTGCTTTATACAAAGGAGGAACCCTATTTACCAATACCTTAGATGCATCTACCTTGGGCGCAGCTGTTTTTTTCCAGGATAATATGATCAACTTTCTGGCGTAAAATAATAAAAGAGTGAGAAGGGTGCGCGTCGCCCTGGTAGGAGCTAGTGAATAGCGATATGTTGGATAATTTACGCTGTGGGTGTGAAGCATTGTGACCATGGCACCTCGTTTGGTGCTACTTCAACTTAAGGGGGGTGGTTAGGGGGCATAAAAAAACTGTTCAAACGCACAGTTTTAATGCCCCCAGCCACCAGTCTAAAGTGGGGTACACACTAGTAGAAAATCTGCCGAAAATTCCCGTCTGAGGTAAAATCGTACGATTTTTGGCTAGTGTGTACACAACTTTCAGCAGCCGATGCCGACATTTTCAACGAAAACGGAGGAACAAACACCAAAATTTTGAAAATTTGGGCAGTTTTGGGACTTAAGATGAGACACCGGCGAGCACTGCTCAGCGTCTCCATCCCTGTATATAACAAAACTGAAGAGAAACAGGGGATTAAAAAGGTGTGTATGTGTGGAAACCAACCGGCCCTTAGTTTGCTATACTATTCCACCAGTCTGCTGACAAACCAAATAAACCTGTCTAACATAATAGGTTAAAAACAGGAGTTTAGTTAACACACATTTGCAAACGCATGTATAAGATGCAGGCCACTCCACGGCACCCTGTGTATCCTGCAGTCCTAACACTTCCTAACACTACTCAACCTGAGTGTCTCAAACATGGAAGTACATGAATGGTAATGGATGGATGGGAAACAGGTGAGCTAGGAGATAGCCCAATCCTCCCCCAACCTGCTCCCATCCATAACTGGTATTGAAAAACTAATGGCTATGTAATAGCCATAGGGTGCAAACTAAAAAATGACCAGCTGGGAAACACACACCCCCATCCCAATAGTGTAGATGGTAAAGGCAAATTGGGACTTTATATGTGACACCAGCCTGTAAAGCAAGCGTCTCCATCCCTGATAACATAGAAAATTTGGGCAGTTTTGGGACTTTAGATGAGACACCGGCGAGCACTGCTAAGCGTCTCCATCCCTGTGTATAACAAAACTGAGGAGAAAAAGGGGATTAAAAAAGGTGTGTGTGTGTGGAAACCAACCGGCCTTTAGTTTGCTATACTTACCCACCAGTCTGCTGACAAACCAAATAAACCTGTCATTTGCATCTCCAAGCTCACCTGTTTCCCATCCATCCAGTAGCATTCATGTACTTCCATGTTTGAGACACTCAGTTTGAGTAGTATTAGGAAGTGTTAGGACTGCAGGATACACAGGGTGCCGTGGAGTGGCCTGCAGCTTATACATGCGTTTGCAAATGTGTGTTAACTAAACCCCTGTTTTTAACCTATTATGTTAGACAGGGTTTATTTGGTTTGTCAGCAGACTGGTGGGTGAGTATAGCAAACTAAGGGCCGGTTGGTTTCCACACACACACCTTTTTTAATCCCCTTTCTCTCTTCAGTTTTGTAACACCAAAATTTTTATCGTCCGTCCCCAGACGACCAATTTTCGTTTAATGTGTATGCAGTACGTCCGTGAAAAATCAGATACGAAAGACAGCGCATGATCTGAAGTTGCTGACAACCCGGAAGTCTAGGAACAAATGTCCTAAAAAACAAAAAATCGTATGAGAAATTTCATGAACATAATGCACTGTCAACTAAAAACGGATATGAACGCTGAGCAAAAGAGAGAAAAATCGGAGGATATTTCGTCCGATTTCCGTCAAGTGTGTACAGGCCTTTAGCAAAGCCCAAGTCAGCTAATTCAAAAATACTTAAAGTGTACTTAGCTGAAAAAAAAACTAGCAGAAATAAGGCCATATACACTATCAGGTGACTTGCATGCCATGTAAAACCATTTATGGATGCTTAACTGATCAGGAACAAATAGTTCCAGCAGGCTAAAGAATGTATCAGTCTTTGGAAATCAGTGGAAAGTAATTTCCCTGTTGCTGCCCCCCCCATGAATGACATAGCTACTCTTTGTTTCTAGCTGTCGATAAAAGTGAGGGAGGAATAGAACCCCTCGCTGTTTATGTTACCATTTGGGAGAACCAACCTCAATATTTGTGAGAATCCAAAATCATACTGTTTCTGGAACAGAAATAGGTACGGTATCTCTCAAATTTCCCCTACGTTTGGGCATTTTTCACAACTGTGTCTTGCAGGCAAGAAGTGAGGGTAAAATGTAACCTACAGGAACACAGACAGCATAAAAAGCCAAAAGAGATTGAGCTACATCCGAGGATTTGGGACTTTACTCATAACAATTTGATAAAAAAAAAAATGTTCTTTAGCAAGAAACATACATTCCACATTAATAATTATGCTACCAAAATTAGTTCCTGTTGTAAATAGCTTCTAGCTTTACTCCTGTTTTTTCCTGCTGGAGGCTGCCATTTTGCTGAAGCCGAGAGCCCCTGAAAAGCAGAAAATCACAAAGTGGAAATAAACCCATCAATTTAACAGTTTCAAAGAACAATTACATTCCTGGAATGCTGGGATTGCTTACTGTCACATTTGCTTGTGTCCTCAACCAAGCCGTCATAATTGATCACATGTGCAGCACCATGGTATTTGCAGATCAAACAGAAGTAGCTTCTTTGGCTCTAAAGTATAGTAGGGTTGAATTACACTTTAAGGCTGTCAGTAGATCGGCCTCTACAAACTCAGCAGTGCCTAAAAATACCTAAAAAAAGAGAGCAGCTTAGCATGTGTAGAGCAGGGCGAGACAGTGTACACTGGATTTTAAACAGTAGAGATACTTATGTTTAATGTTTTACATAGCTATGTCTGCAAAAGGGGCCAGCCTGCAATGATCTAGCAGGACCTAATTTTCTGACTAAAGTTCCACTTTAAGGAGGATGGAGTATCCAACAGCTTCCCTGTATGACTACAATCAAACCAGGCCAATAGCAGCACCTTCCAGGTTACTAACAAATTCTGTTCGCCAGAGGCTTTACTCGCTGTTTTCTCTAACTGATGTGTGTTTATTTCTGTTAAATTAAATAAACAACAAAAATGACAAAAATCTTTCCCTTTGTTAGTAAACGCGATAACTTTTGCGCAAACCAATCAAAATACGCTTTTTGCGATTTTTTTTTACCAAACATATGTAGCATAAAACAAATTGGCCGAAAATGTTAAAAATTTTTGATTTTTACATTTTTTGGGGGGAATTTCATATAAAAAATGTGAAAAATATTGTTATTTTTGCAAAATTGAAGCTCTTTTTTTGTTTATAGCGCAGGATCAAAAAATCGCACAGGTGATAAAATACCGCCAAAAGAAAGCTCTATTTGTGGGAAAAAAAGGACGTCAATTTCGTTTGGGTACAGGGTCGCACGACCGTGCGATTGTCCGTTAAAGTCACGCAGTGCCGAATCGCAAAATAGGCCCTGGTCAGGAAGGGGGTAAAATCTTCCGGGGCTTAAGTGGTTAAAGTGAGGCTTCACCCAAGGGGAAGTTTCTATTTAAAGTGATTGTTAAGCCACTCTGACCTCTATATACTATCAGCTAGTGACAGTGCCCGCAGCTCCACTCCTGCTGCTGAAGTAACATCTACATTTGTATACTATCCTCTCTGTCTCCTAATACTGTGTGCCCCTGTGTGAGTGATTTATAAAACAAAATACCGTCTATACCTGCTGCTTTCAGAGCGCCACTCTCATGTGACCGGCTGCCTCTCTCCGTCTAAAAGCAGCACAGGCTGAGAATCCCCCACTGAAGTCACCTGGGGGGAGAGGAGGAGAGAGGCAGCTAATCACGTGAGCGCCAAGTGAGCGCCGAGTGGCGCTCTGAAAGCAGGTATAGATGGTATTTTTTTTATAAATCACTCACACAGGGGCACACAGTATTAGGAGACAGAGAGGATAGTATACAAATGTAGATGTTATTTCAGCAGCAGGAGTGGAGGGGTGGGCACTGTCTCTAGCTGACAAGTAGAGAGGGGTGGGGGGAGGAGGACAGAGGAGAGCAGACAGGAGAGCTGTTCCCCACTGGCATTTGAATGTAAAAACAAGAATTGCCAGCAATAAAAAAAAAAAAAAAAAATGACCAAAATCGGGTCTGGTATGGATTGTGAGGGGAATCCCAGGCCAAATTTTTTTTTTTAAATGGCGTGGGTTCCCCCTGAAAATTTGTACCAGGCCCTTATCTAAGCATGCAGCCCGACAGGTCAGGAAAGAGAGGGGATGAGTAAGACCCCCCTCCTGAACCACCGGGATCTTCGGGCCCATTGTTATAGGGGGATTCCAGATTACAATAAGCCCCCTGCCCACAGACCTCCCCTTAGTTTTTATCAGAGATGCAACTATATGTCCATTTATTACTTTGTCTACATTAAGTTGTTCTGAAGAGTTTATTTATTAAATTTTTTTTAAAGACATAACAATGTTTTGTATTTTTAACATTTTCTTACATATATCCTGCTAAGAACCCTACTAATTATTATTTCCATTTAAATGAATAATTTAACATAACTCCAATATAATTTCAGAATACCATATACCTTATCTTTTGAACATAAATGCTCTTTATGGTGATCTGCTACTTCCATCAAATACAAAGCTGGATCTTTGAGGCCAACATAGGTTTGATGGCATTGCTCATATCATACACATTGCCACATGTATTCATTGTTGAATTTGGTTTTACTTCTTTTGTGTCCCATTGTTTTCCTATAAAGGTAGAGAACTAAAGCCAACTACATTGTGCTTAACAAACACAATTGCCGAAATAAACTGCTGTCTCTATGTAAAAAGACACCGCAATCCCAAATACAGAGAGGTTTTGAATAAAGGAGATTAACTATACTACAACCCCCAATAAAAGCTTTTAGAGCATATTCCCCTTTTATGGGCTGGCCTATGTAGCTGTTAGAAGCCCACACAGTCCTGATGCCGTAGGGCCAAGAACAAAGCCTGAGGCACATGCAGACACAATTACTAGTCCTCACACACTTTACATCTTAATAGGGATTTACTCTGCTCAGCACGTGTGGTGCACACTTCTGTGCCTCCCACTAATTTCACAGAAAGGAATAGCTCTCTGATAATAGCACAGGATGTAGTTCCAAGTAAACAGAATGCCGAGCAGCCAACATATTGAGCCAGCCATTTACAGTCCAGATGTGCAGCTCTGAATGGACAGGATGCTATTGTATCAATCTGTGCCAGCTATACCAACTACACAGACCAGAGTCCTCACTGGATGAAATTGGGTACTGGGGGAATACTGACATAGCCGATCATTGCTCCTGATATCTAGGATTAATCCTGGAATCTGGAGATTTATACTTATATTTTTGATGTTTCTGTTATTCTTTAAACACATTAAGCACCCCTTTTCTGCAATACACTATGCCACAACTTTTCAGCATTACAAAAAAATATACTTATAAACTATGGAAGTTACCAGTACAGTGTCCCTGGATATAATTTTACAAAAATTGCAAATATGTCCCGATAATAGGCTTCTCAAAAATAGAAAGTTCCCTTAACATTCTCACATACGCCAGGGGTTTTCACTCATGCACAGAAAAAGCTTCCCTTCTAGCTTCGTCTTCATGCATGCATAGGAAATGTGTGCATGTATGTTCCATGGAGCTCTGCCGAGACCCAAAGGAGTGCAAGATTAGGGGATAGGTGTACTAAAACTGGAGAGTGCAAATCTGGTGTAGCTTTGCATAGAAACCAATCAGCTTCCAGGTTTTTTTTGTCAAAGCTTAATTGAACAACCTGAAGTTGGAAGCTGATTTGCTACCATGCAGAGCTGCACCAGATTTTGCACTCTCCAGTTTTAGAACATCAAGCCCGAAAGCTGGGTACACACAGTAAAAATCAACTTTTTGTTCAACCCAGTGGGCTGAACGAAAAAACTTAAAGATTGCCATACTAACACATCCGATGCCAGAACACAGTGATTAGCACTCGCAGCCATTGGCTGACAGTGCTGATCGGATGCTGGTTTTCCAGCATGCTTGATCAAAAGAAGTTGGTTAAGAAACCAGCTTCTGTTGGATGAGGAGCTGCACACATGGGCTAATAATTAGCTGGTTTCTGCTGAACTGATTTTTTCGGCCCCTGTGTACCTAGCTTAAGTATATTAACCACTTTACGTCTGCTCACATTGCTGCTACTGCAGCAATGTGGCTCGTTATCGTCCAGCGACGTAGACCTACGTAGACCTACCAGCTGGACTCCTCCCCTTGTGGGCGGCGCGCGCATGCCGCCGGAGGCCCGCTCCCGCTGTGTTCAGTCACAGCAGGAGTCGGGCCAGGGGAGGAGCAGCGCCGATCGCCGCTGCTCTTCCCCAATCATCTGGGAATCGAGTGTGGAGATCCGCCCGCTTGTTTAAACAAAGCGGGCGGATCTCCTAAGTGACAGGCAGTAACAGATTGCAGGGTTCAGCATAGCTGAACATGCGATCTGTCCCTGTGTCACTCAGTCACCTCCCCCCACACATGTCAGTAAGCACCAGGCATACATTAACCCCTCCCTCTCCAATAAAATTAACCCCTTCCCTGCCAGTGTCATTTTTACAGTAACAGTGCATATTTATAGCACTGATTACTGTAGTAATGTCACTGGTACCCCCAAAAGTGTCAAAAATGTCAGTCAAGGGTCCGATCTGTCCGCCGCAATGTCGCAAGTCCCGCAAAAAAAATCGCAGATCGCCGCCATTACTCGTTAAAAAAAAACACCAAAAATGACAGAAATCTTTCCCTTAGTTAGTAAACGCAATAACTTTTGCGCAAACCAATCAAAATACACTTATTGCATTTTTTTTTACCAAAATATGTAGCAGAAAACAAATTGGCCAAAAATTTAAAAAAATTTTGATTTTTACATTTTTTTGGGGGGATTTTCTTATAAAAAAACTTGAAAAATATTGTTATTTTTTCAAAATTTATGCTCTTTTTTTGTTTATAGCGCAAAAAGTAAAAATCGCACAGGTGATCAAATACCACCAAAAGAAAGCTCTGTTTGTGGGGAAAAAAGGACATACATTTCGTTTGGGTACAGTGTCGCACGACCGCGCAATTGTCAGTTAAAGTCGCACAGTGCCGAATCGCAAAAAGTGGCCTGGACGTAAGACAGCAAAATCCTCCGGTGGTAAAGTGGTTAAAAAGAGATGATTTGATATCTCACCATGTGACTATAGTCTACCCAACAACCAACCATTTGATTATATGCTATATTAAAAAGAGAATTTTTACCTATGTACGGTAGTTGATTGCTGGATCAGGACAGATACTAGCCAGAAGTATCTGCGTGGATGTCATTTTCTTTATTTGTATTTACAGTATGTACATGTGTATAAAAAACATGATTTTTAATGGTGTCAGAGTTATAATTATACTAATTGCATCTACATATACATTAAATTTTGCTTTATTGTAGCCCTGATGAAGGGCGAGTGCTTTCTGGCCCCCAAAATGAGTTGGCTGTCTTTAATGCAAATCAATAAATCAATTAGGACTCATTTATTGTTTGGTCTGGTGCTCCTTCTGCTGGTACATGTTTTTCTTTTCTGGAAGCCTGCTCGGTCCAGAGATGCTTTTTTCTTTGTTGGACTCTTACAATAATTGGCTGCTTAGATCAAATGCATATTCATTGGTTAATGAGACTTTATTAAGTTCATCATGGTGTTATTTTAGCATCTGTCAGCAAGCTGCCATTGCTAGACTGATAGCACTATGTACTACAGCAGCACTTGATTATTTAAAAGTAATTCCCCTCCGTCTACCAATTTGCATTGCAGGGGATTATAGAAAGATAAGATAAAGTGAAATTCAGTTTTTTTAACTGTATTTCAATTGCATATCAATATTTCTCATGAATGTATAACTGCATTAAATCTTTTTTTTTCCAGCCTGGTGTTCAGCCTTATATCAGCTTTACAATAAGCAATCGATCTATCATTAATTCAATCATTTTGACTGATAATGGAAAAGCTTTTTTAAAAATGTAATGAGCTTGTTGAAGAGGGAGAAAATGAGGAACAACGGAAGGCAAAAGCGAAGCAGATTAAACTTCAGCTTTAATGGTTTATAAATGCTAACTAAAGCTTGCCTAATTGCCTGCAAAATAGTTGTGTTTTTCAGATTAGCATTTAGAAGGTTGGATTGGAAAGAGCTGGTGTGTATGTAGCCCAAGGAGACAGTTATCATTTCTTCTTTCACTTTTCTTTTTAAATCCCCCTGAGTGGCTCTTTGGTGTAGGCACATGTTGTTCACTGCTCTGGAAAGTATTTGGCAATACAAAATAACTTTAACTTTCTACAGATGTGCTATAGTGCAAAGTGAGTAAATGTAATAGAAATAATGCACACATGGTGCAAAAGCCACAAAACAGAACAATATTGTTCTAGACATTAATTCTTATAATGCAAACAATTTTCAGTGAATGACAATAGTTCTTTTTCCTTTTGTGTTCTATATGTTTGTTACATCTGTTTTTGTTTGCTAGGATCTCTTTAATGTCTGTGGTCTGGTTAGAGAATTGGCCTTGCGCTGGGCATCTGTGCTCAGATGGTTTATATGTTGGCTTGTTGACTTTTGTTACATCTATATTAGCTTAATGGCTCTGACTGTCCCTCCCTTGCCTGACTATATACCCAACACTTGGGTAACTGCTCCCTATTTATGACCATTAGCTATGCACACAAGCCTCTGCCTCTAATCCTTCTTCTCTGGCACTAAAGTCAAAGAGGATGATCAGTAAAAATCTTTAAAAAGACTGTTTACCAAGTCAAAGTGATTAATACCACCCATATGTCATGCACTGCTTGCATATGGGTCAAGCTTTCCTGCAAAATCGTTCCCTAATTTGGGATTATGACATACTTCATGAGTCATGGGTATCATATGTATTACATACTTCTGCTTTAGAAGGGGTTTCTCTTTTTTTGTCATACTCTATAGCTGAGATTAGTTTCTAGCAGATAATAACCACCTGCCATGTCTTATCCAAATGAGGGCTGAAAAGTAAAATTATTGGCATTGTCAGAATTTAGGAAATGTATATATTTCTGCAGGGATTTTTTTCTCAAAGAAAAGGTGCAGGAACTCCCCTCCAACCTTAGGCCACAACTCTCTCTGCCCCCTACCCACCCCTAGAACCACCCCTAGGACCACCCCTTGTCTCCACCCCTACACATCTCCTAGCACCACCCCCTTTAGAGAACAGGCTATATAGTAATTTGCATGGAATTTGTTAATAAAAAGCAATGTAGTAAAATGCAGAAAACATTACAAATATTTATCACTTACCAAAGTAAGCTCAGAGCCACTTCCAGATGATTTAAACAGACCCATATCCCGCAAAGAGACAGCCCCATATCCAACAAAAAGACAGGCCCATATCCAGCAAGAGACATCCCCATACCCAGTAAAGAGACAGGCCCATAGCCAGCAAAGATACAGACCCATATTCAGCAAGAGACATCCACATATACAGCAAAGAGACAGGCCCATATCCAGCAAGAGACACCTCCATCCAGCAAACAGACAGCTCAATCCCGCAAACAGACAGCTCAATCCAGCAAACAGGCAGCCCAGTCCAGCAAACAGACGGCCTAGTCCAGTGATGGTCAACCTTGGCACCCCAGATGTTTTGGAACTACATTTCCCATGATGCTCATGCACACTGCAGTGTAGATGAGCACCATGAGAAATGCAGTTCCAAAACTTCTGGAGTGCCAAGGTTCGACATCACTGGTCTTGTCCAACAAAGAGAAAGCCCAGTCCAGCAAACAGATAGCTCAATCTTACATAGAGATATCCCCATATCCCGCAAAGAGACAGGCTCATATCCCACAAAGAGATAGGCCCATATCCTGCAAAGAGACATCCCCATATACCGCAAAGAGACAGGCCCATATCCCACAAAGAGACAAGCCCCATATCTAACAAGAGACATCCCAATATACAGCAAAGAGACAGACCCATATTCAGAAAAGAGACAGGCCCATATCAAGAAAGTGTCAAGGTCTTACCTTGCCCTCCTGATGGCAGCCATCTTGGACATGTGCAGACTGCTGCCTCTTATAAACTCTGATTGCATCCTTACTTGCCTGCTACCTGGGTGTCACACAGTGATGATGCTGCCCACCTGACTATATCTATTACCTGATGGGTTGCAGTCTTTCCCCTTGTGTTTGTACTCCAAGGTGCATCTCTGCTAGTCTTCTGCTCCCTGTGTTCCTCTGTGTATGACCTGGCTTGGCTGTCAACTCTCCTGGCTCTCGCCCCAACATTGGCAAACGACCCCACGTTGGCAGATGACCCTGCATCGGCAGACACTCCAGCATCAGTAGACTACCCGCTTCTGAACTCAACCCCAGCTTAGATGACTACCCGCTTCTGGACTTGACCCCGGCTTGTTCCTGCTCTCACTTCCTCACTCTTGCTGTGCGTTTATTGTTGTTTGCTCCAATAAACTGCTTTATTTTACCTGCATCCCCATGTGGTCTGGTTTCCTGGCACCCTGTCAGTATGTCATCTCTCCTGGCTCTCGCCCCAACATTGGCAAACGACCCCACGTTGGCAGATGACCCTGCATCGGCAGACACTCCAGCATCAGTAGACTACCCGCTTCTGAACTCAACCCCAGCTTAGATGACTACCCGCTTCTGGACTTGACCCCGGCTTGTTCCTGCTCTCACTTCCTCACTCTTGCTGTGCGTTTATTGTTGTTTGCTCCAATAAACTGCTTTATTTTACCTGCATCCCCATGTGGTCTGGTTTCCTGGCACCCTGTCAGTATGCAAGAGCCATGAATCCTGACGATGCAGGTGCTCCTACGCTCCCCATGCTGGTTACCAGGCTCGATCAACAAGATCACGTTTGGGTCAGTTTGCTCAGGTGTTGGAGATGTTGCTTGCATGCACAGCACACCTTGCTCCTGGTGGTTTCTCCTGTTGTTGCACCTTTTGCTGCTCCTGCAGTTGAAGCTAGAGTCACTATTACCAGAGGGATGACTGGTTCAGCCCGCTTCCTCAGCGCTATGGGGGTGAACCAAGTCAGTGTCGTGGCTTCCTAAACCATTGGGCATTTATTATGAGACGGTCAGGTGTTTTTTTCTGACAGGTCCAAGGTGGGCTTTCTAATCTCATTGCTCTTGGACAAGGCCTTGGCCTGGGCGAATCCCTTATGGGAGAACGATAATCCTGTGATACTCGATTACCCGAGTTTTGTTGCCTGCTTTCGTAGGGTATTCGATGTGCCTGCTCGCTCTGCCTCTGCTGCAAAGCTGCTCCTGTCCACCCAACAGGATATACGAAGCGTTGCTGAGTATTCCATTGAATTTTGTACCCTGGCAGCAGAGGTGGGCTGGAATAATGAGGCTTTGGATTCTGTCTTCTCTCATGGTCTCTCCCTCCTCATCATCTGTACGATTATGCCATAGACTTGCAACCTGGTGCCATTCCCCCTCATGGCAGGTTTTGTCCTCTCTCGGTTGCGAAGAATAAGGCCATGGAGGAGTACGTTTCAGATGCGCTTGCCCCCGGGGGAACATTCGCAAGTCCACTTCTCAAGCAGGTGCCTGTTTTTTCTTCGTAAAGAAAAAGGAAGGTGTATTGAGACCTTGCATTGATTATAGAGCCCTCAATCGCATCACAGTCAAGAATACATACCCGATTCCGTTGATTACTGAATTGTTCTTCCGCCTCAAGGGAGCAAGAGTCTTTACCAAGCTTGACCTAGTATAACCTCGTAAGGATCAAGGAGAGTGATGAGTAGAAGACAGCGTTTAATAGCAGAACTGCTTATTATGAATCTCTGGTGATGCCCTTTGGCTTGTGTAATGCACCCGCTGTGTTCCAGGAGTTCATCAATGATGTCTTTCATGATATGTTGCATGCGTCGTAGTCTATTTGGACGACATCTTGATTTACTCTGACTCCATTGAATCACACTACCTGGATGTCAGACGGGTGCTGTCTTATGTCTAATGTCTAAACCTCTGGCAACAAAAGTGAGTACACCCCTAAGTGAAAATGTCCAAATTGGGCCCAAAGTGTCAATATTTTGTGTGGCTACCATTATTTTCCAGCACTGCCTTACCCTCTTGGGCATGGAGTTCACCAGAGCTTCACAGGTTGCCACTGGAGTCCTCTCCACACCTCCATGACGACATCACTGAGGTGGTGGATGTTAGAGACCTTGCGCTCCTCCACCTACCATTTTGAGGATGCCCCACAGATGCTCAATAGGGTTTAGGTCTGGAGACATGCTTGGCCAGTCCATCAACTTTACCCTCAGCTTCTTTAGCAAGACAGTCATCATCTTGGAGGTGTGTCTGGGGTCGTTATCATGTTAGAATACTGCCCTGGGGCCCAGTCTCCGAATGGAGGGGATCATGCTCTGCTTTAGTATGTCACAGTACATGTTGGCATTCACAGTTTCTGGTTTGTAACACCACCAGTGCTGCAAATCTTGATACATTTTGCAAAAATGTGCAAATAACCAAAAATAGATTAATCATTTATCAATACAGTGATAAAGTGAAAAAAACAATACAATTTAGTGACTTGATTTTCATATGATAGTGTCCATTACAGAACAAAATCAATGTGTCCAGTGATATCCTTGTGCAAATGTCATCAAATGACACTTTGAGTACAAACTTATTATTATTATTATTATTATTATTATTCAAATTATTCAATATCTACCTTGAGAGATCAGACACATGTAATATTACCGTTTGCAATTCTTTATGTAGCCTTAATATTCTTTTAGTTTTTGAAGCATAGTGCCACTTATTGTAAACAAGTATATTTCAGATATGGGGACACATTGTTAAGTTGTGAGCAGCTGCTTCCAATTTCTTATATTAGGTGGTAGCGAATAGGATTCTTTCCCTACATGTTTATTCTTACTTGAATCTCAGTGAGAATCATGTATTTTTTCTAGACCTGTGCAGTAATCCAGCACAAAACCTATCTTCTCTGCAGGAGCTTCCTGTAATAAAAAAACAGTATCTGCTGCTTTCTCAACTTGTGCAGGGTGACTGGTCTTGTATCTGGCCCTGCAGGCAGCCTTTAGTGATAGAACCTGCTAGATCCCTCCCACGGCTTTGGCTATATGCTGCACAGTGATGATGTCAATGCTAATTTTTCACTGTAGTATCCAGGTCTGCAACAGCATTTGTTGCACACAAAGAAGATTTATATCAATTGTGGTTGTTGACGAAAGTATTTAAATTAACATATTTGTCCCCGGTGTCACAACTTTTTGTGCCCCTGCCCCTTGTGATTGGACAGTGAAGGTGCAGCAGCAGATTTATGAACATATTTTCCTTCTCATTCTGTTCTCTTCTCCTGCCAGCATGTTCCTTGTTAGCACAGTTATGTAGAGAATATCTGATTGACTCCAAATTCTGCCCTATCCATTTACAGTCTATGTTCTGCTACACATTGAATAAGAGACTTATATCAATTCAAATTCAGTTTCTTACACTGATTGCGAATAAAAGAGACAGAAAAAAAGCATCTGCAAAGAAGAATGTAAATATTAAACTCTCTCGCTACCCATGATGCCGAACACTTTTATGATGAAGAGAAATTTTGCTCGAAGTCTCTTCTGAAAGCAACACTTCCTGGATCATTCACCAATAATGAAGCAGAGTTGCAGGGCACAATGGTGTCAGAAATAACCAGATCTTCACCCAGAACATGAAATGACTGATAACAGTTAATAGCTTGTCTGACAGAGGTGTCCTTCTGTGTACGACTCATCCTTGACCTTGACTGTCAGAGCTTTTGACTCACCACACCACCGCTAAAGTATTTTTTGTCAATGAGTCGGCCCTTTGGGAAAATGTTTATTAACCTTGACTTGAATGTGGTCTAGAGCTGGCAGTCATGTATTATTCATCGTTATTCCACCCTCTAACCTCCCTCTCTATCTTTATTGATACAATTTACACACAGAATAAAATTATCTGAAACATCTTTCACAGCGGAGGTTTCTATGCACAGTTCAGAACAACGTGACTTAAAGGGAACATGGGGATGTGCCATGATTTCCCTGAGAATGTAAGATTACATGTTTTACTATTATTTATTACACAACAGTTACAACCTAAGACTACTGGCCAAGGCTGGGAAAGGGGCTAATGTTCTGCACATCTGTTCCTGGGCTTATTCACCCTGTAATATAAATAAGGTGGAAGGCCTGGTTTATGGAGCATCAGCCCGCTCAGTAATATGCCGTGAATGCTGTGAAGCACCACAGGGAGGACTGCTCCTCCCTACAGTCCATCGGAAGGCATTGGGAGTGTGGAGAACTAGTCTTGTAGTATGCTACTAATGGACTATCACCTTGCTGAGGTATGCCTGGATAGCCCAGATGAGTTAGGTAGGGAATGTTGCAATGTATTGTACATGTTAAACTGTGCCTCAAAATGTTTAAGAAAAGTTGCATCAACTGTTCTAAGCCTGGTCTGAAGTCATTTAAAGGGGTGCATGAAGGTTCCTGGCATATGAAAGAAAAAGGGTCAGTAAAGCACATGTGGGGTATGCAGCAAAGCGACTATAGAAGGTCTACTTGTCAAGAGAAACAGGAGGAATCATGCACTTGCTATGGGTAAGTAAGGTTCATTGCAGCCAGTTATGAAGCATGGTACCTAGTGTAGGTGACGGGTCCTCCAGTAGCAAAGGGGTTGGTAATTTGGTTCTCTCCCTAGTGCTTAGTTACCCAAAGCAAGCGGGACCATACCCACTGTACAGGGACCAGTAGGCTGGCCACATAGTGCGGGAGAGAAGGAGTTAATAAGTACTTGCATGAGGTCTGTGATAAGTGTTAGGCGGGACCCCATTCTGTCACTTGAAGTGAGGTGGCAGAGGTACACTTGACTGGTGTAGAGGTCACAGGCTCAGCAGTGTCCTTCCTAATCATAATGTACAAAAGAAAAGCGTGTGTAGTGACATGGGGCACTACTTGACGGTACAGTGGAACTCTGTACATTTACTAGCGGTCTATAGCTCATCTCTGAGTCAAGGGACCACCATAATGTTTGATTTTCACATGAACGCAGTCCCTGCCTGTTTTTGGGCATTGATGAGCGCACTCCACGCAAACAAGTACCCCCACCGGCAGGGTGAGTGGTCCTGCCCACATGCTTTTAACCACACCTACAAAAATCACACCCCTTTTTATCCACACCAATAAAATCATGTCCCCACTTTTAAAATGTCCTGAAATAATTGTTTGCAGACATATTGAACTAGAAGCAGACATTTGTGGTATAAAGACAAAATGTCTTGGGTGCCATGTGTAAAGAAATGATTCGGTGCCTAATGCACAGAGAACAGGGGTCGGAAGTGTGTAACATACAGAGTGCAGGGGGACAGGAGAAAGTAACACACAGAGTGTAGGGGGACAGGAGCAAGTAACACACAGAGTGTAGGGGTCAGGGGGAAGTAACACACAGACTGAAGGGGTCAGGGGCAAGTAGTACACAGAGTGCAGGGGTCAGGAGCAAGTAACACACAAAGTGCAGGTGTCAGGAGCAAGTAACACACAGAGTGCAGGGGTCAAGAGCAAGAAACACACAGAGTGCAGGGGTCAGGAGCAAGTAACCCACAGAGTGCAGCAGTCAGGAGTAAGCAACACACAGAGTGCAGGGGTCAGGAGCATATAACCCACAGAGTGCAGCAGTCAGGAGTAAGCAACACTCTGAGTGCAGGGATATTTGGTATCTATAATGTTTACTGTTGGCTATAATGTTTACTGTCTAATGTCTATAATGTCTAATGTTTTCAGGGGTATTTGGTTGCTTATTTGGTCTTTATAATGTTTACTACGTAGCATGCACTTGCCGATTGCCATCCAGGAAACCTTTACCACCCTTGACAGCCTCCTTTGGGACCATGGCAGCTTCAATCACCACTTGCCATGGATACCATTATTTGCTGCATAGACAAGTTTCCAGAATTGTCTATGACAAGCATTCAGTTTACAGCTTTTGTGTTCCCTTAGTCCAGGTTAGAGAAGTGAAAACCAGCATACAGTTGCTCAGTTACTTTTCTACTTGAACTAAGAAAACACAAAAGCTATATACTGATTGATTGCTACAGACAACTCTGGGAGCTTGTCTCTACACTAAAAACATTTCCTCCATTTCTGTGAGCCAGATAAGACTGCAACTAGTACCCAGATCTGTACACATAATGGTCACCCCAGTAGCAGCTGAAAATTTAGCACAAAGCTCTTCCCTCCGCCATATTGCTGAAGTCCAAAGTTGAGGAGTGGAGAATGAATACCTCCTAACTTTTGAACCTGAGAATGAGGGACAATTCAGGAAGATAGGGACCTGCGGTGCACTTGGTGCGGCACAACAAAAAGTGGGTGTGGCCAAACATCATAGTGGGGGGGGGGGGCTTAAGGGCAGTGGTTAAACAAAATCTGGGATTCCTTGTACCTATAAAATCTGCTTTAATTGCGGTGCAACAAGCTGGAGTCTCAGGGATACATATAAACCATATAAACCTCAACACAATCATTTAGAAAAATACTTCCAATATATCTGGTTTTGTATACACTGCAATTAGACAGAGAGCTTAAAATAGGGAATTATGAAGAACCCGAGAAACCCTGGGATGGAGCAAAATATTAACTACTGCAGTACATGTTGCACATTGTAGCAAACGATGGTCATGGTGAAGTTGTGACTAACAGTGGGAGTGGCTTAAAGAGGGACGATTAAACAGAAGCTAAGCCTACTTGCTGTATACAGTGCAGCATCGCTTGAACAAATGAACATCAGAATGAAATCTTATCTCAAATGCCAGAAATATGCAACATAACACTTAGGGCTCATTCACATCAGTGGTTGTACGGGCAGTAAAACCGTGGCTCAATCACAAGATTTTACCACCTCGCTAAGTGCTCCCATTTAGCTTTAGAGGCAGCAGCTGAGGGTGTACATATACTGCAGCCGCGATCCTTTACTTCGTAGCTGCAGCAGGGGTTATGCCCTGATGCATTGGTGGCCACTACTGCCCACCGACCGCAACCCATTCAAGTGAATAGGGACTCTCTGCAAAGCACTACTTTTTCAAATCGTACTGCACTAAACCGCATACTACTGCATTACCAAGTGGTTTGGTGGCTTGGTGGTACATGGAAGGCAGGAAGGATCACTATGGTACATGGAAGGCAGGAAGGATCACTATAGCATATGGAAGGCAGGAAGGATCACTATGGCACATGGAAGGCAGAACAGACCACTATGGTATATGGAAGGCAGGAAGGATCACTATGGTTCAAAGTAAGGCAGGAAGGATCACTATGGTACATGGAATGCAGGAAGGAAGGATCACTAAGACACATGGAAGGCAGGAAGGATAACTATGGTACATGGAAGGCAGCAAGGATCACTATGGTACATGGAAGGCACGAAAGGAATGATCACTATGGTACACGGAAGGCAGGAAGGATCACTATGGTACATGGAAGGCCAGAAGGATCACTATGATAGATGGATGGCAGGAAGGATCACTATGGTACATGGAAGGCAGGAAGTAAGGATCACTATGGCACACTGAAGGCAAGAAGGAAGGATCACAATGGCACATAGAAGGAAGGACTAGATGGATAGAAGGGAGAGAGAAAGGGGAGAATTCACTCACCCGAGGCTGGCTGGTCTCCAGAATCTCAGGCAGTGACATCCTGTGCACTGCTTTAATATTCCCGTCCACACAAGCTCTTCACAAGCACAGGATTGACTGCACGCCGGGGGGTTGTGGGTGGCCACAGGGGGACATAGGGAGGAGGTGGAGCTGACCTAGCCTACCTTCTCTTTCGTTCATATAGGATGTACAGCAGGCAAACTGGCAGGGGGTAGTGAGTGGGGGGGGAAGGTGGGGGGCTGTGCTGCCTCGACACTGAGCGAGTCTTAGCCATGGCAGCTGCAGCATGGCACTGCTTGCACCTAACAGGGGGATTAGTGGAATCAAATGCTGAAACCTGTTTTGGCACTGAGCTCTGCTGTGGGATTCAGCCCAAATTCGTGGGACAGCAGGATTTATTTGAAATCCCGGGACGGTTGGGAAGTATGAGATGGGTGTGCTATATTCTACCCTAACGTTCTTGGCAATGTCCCTGGTAGAGCTGCAGGGAAAAAATGCAACAGAGGACCATCTGGGTGAGGTCTACTGTTCCTGTGCATGTGGGGTAACACTAGAAGAGAGTGCGCTCATCATTGCCCAGGACCAAGCAGAGACTGCGGTCATGTGAAGAATCAAACATTAAGGCAGTTCCTTGACTTAGAAATGAGCCTTCACTGTGTGCAGTAAAAAAGTGCAGAGTTCCTCTGAAAAGTGACTTGTCCCAAATTATGTTCAATAATGATAACAAAATGAAACAAATAATAATGATCAGAAAATAAATATAGATTGTAAAAACTGTAGTGTCCCCTTACATTAGTGATTGTGGAAAAGTTCCTCTTTACATTACTGGTCATGGTAGAAGCGACCCTTACAATGGAAAATTCTCCCAAACAATAATGGTCAGTGTAGGTTGGGGATTAATATCCACCATTGCCCACTGCTCTAGAAACCCCTAAGAACCTTTGGAGGAGCCCTAAAGCTGTATAAGACACTAGTTGAGAATTGATTGTCTATATAGTCAAAACGTTTTTGTGCATTCAATGCTGGCAGCAGACTGCCGCCATTAGTAGTAGTAGTAGTAGTAGTAGTAGTAGTAGTAGTAATAATAGTGTTCACTAATTTAATCACATGACACAGAGGGTGGAGCTGGTACAAAAAGACATTTAGGTGTGCTTGAGATAGCATTGTGTCTAAATACAACATAGTTACATAGTTACATAGTTAGTGAGGCTGAAAAAAGACACAAGTCCATCCAGTTCAACCTATGATGTGTGTGTGTGTTTGCTTTTAACCGTACATTGTATACCCCTGTATGTTGTGGTCTTGAAGGTGTCCATCCAATAGTTTTTTGAAACTATCAATGCTCCCCGCTGATACGACTGCTTGCGGAAGAGAATTCCACATCCTTACCGCTCTTACAGTGAAGAACCCCTTACGCACTTTAAGGTTAAACCGCCTTTCCTCAAGTTTTAGTGAGTGGCCACGTGTCTTATTGTATCTCCTTTCTCTGAATAGTTTGTTCCTTATGCTAGGGTCGCCAGTACAGTATTTGTACATTGATATCATATCCCCCCTCAATCGTCTCTTCTCCAGAGAGAATAAGTTCAGTGCTTGTAGTCTTTCCTCATAGCTGATGTCCTCCATTCCCCTAAACAACATTTACAAACACTAAAGTATTACAGTGTTTTGCATAGCATGTATCGTTTAGAAGTAAGTATTCATTTTACCTTTTCATTTCTTTCACTTACATATAATTGTATTTGTTGGGCTATGTCTAAGGCAGCAGAATAACATGGCCGCATGTTACATCACGGTATAAATATCCTTATATCTGCACACTTGTGGACTTACATTTTCAGAACAATAATAAGTACACAATATGGCAGATGACAAAAGGGGAGGAGTTTAGATGGAAATACATAATTATGTGTGTAGGTCAGTATGGTAACTGCTTTAGCTGTTTGTAAAATGTTGAACATGTTTATTTTTAATGGTTTGCAGGTAATTATATTTTCTAATAGTACTACTACCACTACTACTTCTACGGTGGTACTACTATTACTACTACTACTACTAGTATTATTAATAATAAAAAAATCACCTCTAAAAAAGATCTACCTGAAAATTAGTTAGTGTTAATTAACAGTAAAGACTTTTGTCATAAAGTCTGGAACAATTAAATCAATGAAGATATGAACTTACTTGATTAAGAAGACTTTGGTTTAAGTTTGGGAAATATACTGTGCATATTAACTTTCTTTAATTGGGATGGATTGAGGAGAGCCGGGGCTCTTGTAGCTATTTTTCATGATGTTCAGCCACTGACTGGAACATAGAACTTTACACCGATCAATTAGTCATTGACCAAATTGCTCTTATAAGTGGCTCTTTGGGGAATGACTAAATAAGACATCAGATACTTGATGTATTGGCTCTTGGAAAGGAGTTATTAAAAGTCATTGTCTGTTTCCTGGTCTTATTTTATTTCAGAAGGCTACCATTTGAACTCACCCTCACAACATAGTTTAACAGATATTTTGGCATATGCAGTATCTGTAATCAAGAAAAACTTAGCAAAGTCACAAAAAAACAAGTTAACAAGTGTATACATGACATATCCATAAGACAATAGATTAAAGTTGGATTCTGGAATTAGCGATTATCCTCTAAACTGTATAGTTTTCGCAACTTACACTTGATTCTGTGAAGGAGGGCATCAAAGTCTGGTCGCTGAGCTACAAATCAAAGAGGAAATGGATTGGGCCCAGATCGTAACAGCACATATAAAAGATGGTGGTGCTTAAGGCATTTGAGTTATATGGTTAACTTTCTGTACCATTTTATACGTAAACACAAAATAGGGATGTAATATGTTCTGTTTATTGCTTCAAATGTTGAGCTGGAAACGCCATCAAAGTGATCCTATCTGCTCAGTCTGCACAGACCACTAGCTTTACTCTTTGGTGTGGGGTAGTCAATGAAGTGGAAAGTGATTTTGAAAACAAGCACTTCATTTAGGGCCATCTGTTTGTATAGTGTTAGGGCTACTTGATACCAGTATCATAATAGGATGATAAATGCTGTCTCTATTGTTTAGTTTACTATATGCATTAAAGAGGGTTCATAAGTCAACTAGATACAATACATGTACACATCTGGAGAAGAGTAGTGGGCATAACAACTACATAATTCCTGTGTGAAATTACTGGGAAATAGATGTATTTGTATGGCTTTGTCTAGTAAATATATTGTTATTCAAACCTAAGTGAGAAATGCAGGGTGACATTACCGTCCTTTCAAAAATGCTAGTTGTATGGCTGTTGTGGTGATATACTGGCTTCAATACTTTGTGAGTCACTGCCCTGGATCAAGTATGCCAGGGTAAGCAACCTTTTGAGAGGTGGAGGTCTACCTGAACAACTTGAAATAGATCAAATATCACCGGGATTCAAAGCCCCTTTTTTTTTAAAAAAAGTAAATTAAGTAGCAAGGACTAACTAAATAGTAAAGAAAATTTAAAAATCTATAATAAAACAAATGTCACAGTAACCATATAAACTTATCCTACCTTAACAGTGGACAGTCATGAGGGCAGTGGACAGTGTCAAGAGAGCAGTGGATGGTGTCAGTAGAGCAGGGAATGGTGTCAGTAGGGCAGTGGTTGGTGTCAATAGTGTAGTGCACGCTGTGTGGACAGTGTCAGTAGGGCAGTGGACAGTGTCAATAGAGTACTGGACGGTGTCAGTAGGGCAGAGGTTGGTGACAGTAGTTTTTTGTTTGTACTATTATATTTTTTATTATATTTTGCAATTTCATTTTTTTTATTTTACAATTTTTTTAGGAGCCCTGTTGGGGGCTTTGGTGAAATATCAGGGGTCTAAACAGACCCCTGATGTCTCACTTCTGAGACAGAGAAAGGGCCTGAGGAGAAAGATTCCCTAGTCCCTTTCTCTGCTACCTCTGCTGCACTGGGCAGTGAATGAATTCCTTCCTATTTATTCCTATTTATTCACAGATGGAAGCATAGTAAACACAGTTTACTATACTTTAATTATTAAAGGACACAGTCAGTGATCGAAACTGATCACTGACGGTGTTCATTTGGAAAAGGATACATTTACCATTCCGCTGAATGAGAAGAGGAGAAGGCGCCTCTAAGTGCAGCATGAAAAACATTTATTCGCACACAAGATGATAATACTTACAAAATAGTAGTATATGGCGGGAATGTCAAGATATCACTCAGGTTCTGTTCCTGTCCCTGTGGCTCCGTCTCCTTCTGCCATCCATCAGAAGGTGGGGAGATTGAAGTGGGGAGCCTGAACAGGGAGGTCCTGTCGTCCAAGGCCGTGGTGGAACGCACGCCTCACTCGTGGACTGCACATGGATAATGACGTCAAGGGGGCAGGAACGTGTTTCGGAGCGTGCGCAGTAGAGCTCCTTCATCAGACCGATACAAAGTGAAAGGCGCCAGAAGTTACATAGGGAGAGAGGTGGGGAGGGGGGTGTGGAGAAAGGATAATAATAAGCAGCAGATGGAGGAGGAGACACAGAGGCTAAGGGACCAAGGATAAATACGTGCATCTCAATAACAATTATTGGATGGCAATTAGTTAAAAACAAATTATGGTATATAGATCATTAAAGATACATAGTAATAAGAATAATAACTTAAAAAACACATAAGAAGCACATGGAAGTAAATCAAATGAAAATATGAATATACATCTGTAGCATAATGGTTGTACTAAAAATCATCCAAAGTCAGAATGATCCGAGCACTGATCACACAGTGCAAATAAGATTACAGTAAATAAAATATAACAGTTCATCTACATATATTTATACAAAAGAAGAGGGTACCTCTAATCCGTACAATATATGTATATAAATCTAAAATAATAGGAAAAAGTCTCAACCAGATAATATATAGAAATAATAATATTAATTAATAGATGGTTACATATGAGCAATAATAAAAAGGGGGGGGGGGGACCTGAGCCCAAGCTCAGCGAGTCATGTGGTACATGACCACGAGCCTGTTTATGACTATATGATGGCATCTGGTTTTTGTTGTTAAATTAGTGGATGCCTAAAAGGTGAAAAATGAATAAAAACACAAATTTAAATAATAGAGAATACATTATATGAGTAATATGCATTATGCTACAGTATCCCACAGAATCCTATAGAATGGTACTAATCTCAAGATCTTAATTTAAGCCCCCTGGGGAGAGAACATCCAGGGCATATATCCAGTAGGTCTCCCTTTGGCAGAGCTGCTTGAATCTCTCTGCCGCAGAGAGGTCCCTCTTGATAGCTTTAATGTCCAAGACACGGAGACCTTTAGTGCATTTATCATGATGTTTTAAAAAGTGCCTGGGAACACTATGTAAATCTTTTCCCTCTTCAATGAACCGCCTGTGTTCACCGAAGCGTGCTCGTAAAGTACGTATGGTTCTGCCTGTGCAAACCACACGGGCAAACAAGGCAATACACTACAAAGTCAGAGGAACAGGTATAAAATTCAATAATCCTATACGTAGTTCCTTTAATGGTAAATGCCTTTTGGCCATGTTTCACAAATTGGCAGGTTAGACATAATGGTTTGCGGCATTGGTACATTCTAGTTATGGAAAAGAATTGAAGGGAGGGAGACTGGTGTTGTTTTACCTTCAGTTTACTGGGTGCTATTTTGGTCTTAATGTTAAGGGCTTTCCTATAGGTAAATCTGAGTTTGCTGGACAAATGTTGTTTGAGGTGGGGGTCCTGAAGTAATAAAGGTGAGTGCTTGCGCACTACATGTACCATTTGCAGGTGACGGTTATGGAACTGCGTGCTAAGTCCCAAATCACTGTCTCTATTAGGCTTATGAATGGAATTAGGAGGAGTAATATAATGGGAATATGCTTGGTTGACAAGAACAAGTGGGTAACCCTTATCAAGAAACTTTTTCTTTAAGATTTCACCTTGAGTTTGGTAATCCATGATTTTCGTACAGTTATGTCTTAACCTGCAGAACTAGGTATGTTCTGCAACCAGCATGCAAAAATGAATTGCCTGCTGTAGGCTTGGTGTAATTCTTAGCAAACAGGCAATGATTCTCATGGTATAAATCCAAATCCAAAAAGGCTAGGTGGTCCTTTTCATTTACCAAAGAGAAAATGAGACTGAGACCCATATCATTGTTGTTGCAATGTACTAGAAAGTCATCGACACTGGAAACCTCCCCATCCCAGATGATGATGATGTCTTCGATATCGCGACCAAAAAATGTGAGGTGTAAGGATTGTTGCACCAAATATACCAGGTCTCCCAATGACCTATAGTCAGATTTGCCAAGGAAGGAGCAAAATTGGCACCCATGGCAGTGCAATATACGTTTAAATAATACTACTCATTAAATAAAAAATAATTGTGTGTTAAGTAGAACCAGGTAGCATCCAAAATAATCTGGGATTATCGGGGGTTGACAGTGGGGTCCTTGCAAGGAAAGAATTCCAGAACTCTCATACCAACTTCATGGGGTATAGCAGGGGCGTTGCTAGGTGAGAAAAAGACCAGGGGCTTCAGCCCGAAGGTAAATTTGATAACCCCTCCCACATTTCAAAGTAAGCCCCACCCAAGCTCCACCCAATGGCGCTCCCCACTCAACCCTGCCCAATGCCCCACCATAAAATGTTATAAAATGTGACCACACGCATGTTAATCTGTCAACTTTCTAATCTCCACTTTTACTTGTAACTCTTCCCATAAAGCAATTAAGAGCACCAATTATGGCAATCAAGGTGCCCCATGTAGAAGCCTTTCTGGAGGCTCCTATGGAACTTCTTCAGCCATTTTGGAAATAGCAGAGGTCCCAGAACATCCACAACAAACAAGAGAAATGATTTCCCATTAGTCTAGATGAAGCACTAACACCAAATCTTTCCAAAGTAGCTGTAACCAGAAAATGGTGAGTCAGCTCCTCTATGACTTCCTGGGAAAGTTGAACATCAAGGGCTTGTTCAAGAAACCGTGCACAAAGCAAAATTTTAAGTGCAAAATGCGGCAACCCAGAGTAACCGATCAGCATTTACTTATCTGACATCACACTAGCAAAAGATGAATTCTAATTGGTTGCCACAGGGTTTAGGGTGCCTTTGTACAGTTTCAGTAAATTAAGTTAAAAGGCTAATATGGGCTAAGGTTTCAAAAATCAGCCCTCCGTCACTCACCCACAGCCATCTGTGCAGTGGTGTACCTAGATTTGGCACCCGGGGCGGATCCTAAATCTGGCACCCCCCAAACTTAAAAATGTACAAACACCCAAAAAAATTTGTAATGTTTTCAAGAATATTTATTGTACACATTTCACAGCCCCCCCCCCCCCCCCCCCATCTCTCTAATCACAGTGCCCCCTTTTGCACTCTCTGCCTTCCCTGCACAGTCCTACCTTTGGCATAAACAGATCGCTGATACTATTAGCAATGTGTTTAAATTTGAGTAAGAGATTGGAGACATCCTACAGGAGATGGTCAGAGACTGCGGACGTGATACAAGAGATGTTCAGAGACTGCAGACATGATACAGGAGATGGTCAGAGACTGCAGACATGATACAGGAGATGGTCAGAGACTGCAGACATGATACAGGAGATGGTCAGAGACTGCAGACATGATACAGGAGATGGTCAGAGACTGCAGACATGATACTGGAGATGGTCAGAGACTGCAGACATGATACAGGAGATGGTCAGAGACTGCAGACATGATACAGGAGATGGTCAGAGACTGCAGACATGATACTGGAGATGATCAGAGACTGCAGACATGATACAAGAGATGATCAGAGACTGCAGACATGATACAGGAGATGGTCAGAGACTGCAGACATGATACAGGAGATGGTCAGAGACTGCAGACATGATACAGGAGATGGTCAGAGACTGCAGACATGATACTGGAGATGGTCAGAGACTGCAGACATGATACAGGAGATGGTCAGAGACTGCAGACATGATACAGGAGATGGTCAGAGACTGCAGACATGATACAAGAGATGGTCAGAGACTGCAGACATGATACAAGAGATGGTCAGAGACTACAAACATGATACAGGAGATGGTCAGAGACTGCAGACATGATACAGGAGATGATCAGAGACTGCAGACATGATACAAGAGATGATCAGAGACTGCAGACATGATACAAGAGATGATCAGAGACTGCAGACATGATACAGGAGATGATCAGAGACTGCAGACATGATACAGTAGATGGTCAGAGACTGCAGACATGATACTGGAGATGGTCAGAGACTGCAGGCATGATGCAAGAGATGGTCAGAGACTGCAGACATGATGCAAGAGATGGTCAGAGACTGCAGACATGATACAAGAGATGATCAGAGACCGCAGACATGATGCAAGAGATGGTCAAAGACTGCGGACATGATACAGGAGATGGTCAGAGACTGCAGACATGATACAGTAGATGGTCAGAGACTGCAGGCATGATGCAAGAGATGGTCAGAGACTGCAGACATGATGCAAGAGATGGTCAGAGACTGCAGACATGATACAAGAGATGATCAGAGACCACAGACATGATGCAAGAGATGGTCAGACTGCAGACATGATAGAAGAGATGATCAGAGACCACAGACATGATACAAGAGATGATCAGAGACTACAGACATGATACAAGAGATGGTCAGAGACTACAGACATGATACAGGAGATGGTCAGACACTGCGGACGTGATACAAGAGATGGTCAGAGACTGTGGACATGATACAGGAGATGGTCAGAGACTGCAGACATGATACAGGAGATGGTCAGAGACTGCAGACATGATACAGGAGATGGTCAGAGACTGCAGACATGATACAGGAGATGGTCAGAGACTGCAGACATGATACAAGAGATGGTCAGAGACTGCAGACATGATACAAGAGATGGTCAGTGACTGCAGACATGATACAGGAGATGGTCAGAGACTGCAGACATGATGCAAGAGATGATCAGAGACCGCATACATGATGCAAGAGATGGTCAAAGACTGCGGACATGATACAGGAGATGGTCAGACACTGCGGACGTGATACAAGAGATGGTCAGAGACTGCGGACATGATACAAGAGATGGTCAGAGACTGCAGACATGATACCAGAGATGGTGAGACTGCAGACATGATACCAGAGATGGTGAGACTGCAGACATGATACAAGAGATGGTGAGACTGCAGACACGATACAGTAGATGGTCAGAGACTGCAGACATGATACAAGAAATAGTCAGAGACTGCGGACATGATACAAGAGATGGTCAGAGACTGCAGACATGATACAAGAGATGGTGAGACTGCAGACACGATACAGTAGATGGTCAGAGACTGCAGACATGATACAAGAAATAGTCAGAGACTGTGGACATGATACAAGAAATGGTCAGACTGCAGACATGATACAAGAGATGATCAGAGACTGCAGACATGATACAAGAGATGGTCAGACTGCAGACATGATACAAGAGATGGTCAGACTGCAGACATGATACAAGAGATGATCAGAGACTGCAGACATGATACAAGAAATGGTCAGAGACTGCAGACACGATACAGGAGATGGTCAGAGACTGCAGACATGATACAGGAGATGGTCAGAGACTGCAGACATGATACAAGAGATGGTCAGACTGCAGACATGATACAAGAGATGATCAGAGACTGCAGACATGATACAAGAAATGGTCAGAGACTGCAGACACGATACAGGAGATGGTCAGAGACTGCAGACATGATAGAAGAGCACTAGGGAGGCTGGAGAGCACAGGAGGAGCTGAAGGGCATGGGGGGGCACTGGAAAGAAATAGGGGGGGGGGGTTGGAAAGCATTGCAGGGGGGTTAGAAAGCAAGGGGGTGGAGAGCAGGGGGGGCAGGGAAAACCAGGGGGACAGAGTACGGGGGAGGGAGGGGGGAACTGAAGAGCACTGGGGGGGGGCTGTAGATCACTGAGGGGGGAGCCAGGCAGCACAGGGGGGTGGAGAGCACTGGGGGAGTCAGAGAGCATGGGGGGGAGCTGTAAAGCACTGTGGGGAGCTGAAGAGCCCTGGGGGAGGGGGGGCTAAAGAGCACTGGTGGAGGGGGGCCTGAAGAGCTCTGGGGGGTACTGGAAAGGGGGGTGTAAAGTATGCATTTATTAGATACAGAGCAGAAAAATACATCAACATCAGCAGTTCTATGGCACATCATTCTTTGTCAGTTAAACACTCTGACCTATACATATCTGTGAACACTTGCAGATTAATATGTGCACATTATTGTAGGTATATTTGGGACAGTGGCGGCTGGTGCTCAAAATTTTTTTTTTTTTGGGGCGGGGGGGGCGCAAACAGAAAAATGTAATAGGTATTGCTTTGCGGCAAAAAAACGCTGTAAAAAATTGCATGACTTTGAGGTTGCAAAAGTGTGAAAGGGGCCTTCAGTAATTAAGGTATAGTGTGCCCCCTTTCAATGCAGAGAGACCAGAGTGCCCCCTTTCAATGCAGAGAGACCAGAGTGCCCCCTTTCAATGCAGAGTGGCCAGTGTACATGCCCCCTTCAATGCAGTGACCAGCGTACATGCCCCCAATGCAGTGACCAGCATACATGCCCCCAATGCAGTGACCAGCGTACATGCCCCAATGCAGAGATCAGTGTGTGCCTCCAATGTAGTGACCAGCATACATGCCCCCTTCAATGCAGTGACCAGCATACCATTCCCCCAATGCAGAGATCAGCATACCATTCCCCCAATGCAGTGACCAGCATACCATTCCCCTAATGCAGAGATCAGCATACCATTCCCCCAATGCAGTGACCAGCATACATGCCCCCAATGCAGAGATCAGCGTGTGTGCCCCCTTAACTACCTGGAGCAGCAGCGGTGGCGGGCGGCTTCTTCTCGGTCCCGGTGACCGGCGGCGCGTCTCCACGAGTCCTCCCAGCAGCAGCGGCGGGCGGCTTCTTCTGAGTCCCGGTGACTGGCGACGCGTCTCCACGAGTCCTTTCGCTTCTGCCTCCTCCTCCTCGGCTAATGGCAAGGGGTTTGCCTTGCGGCCAATCAAGAAGCGCGTATTGGACGCGCTTCCTGATTGGCCAGGAGGAGGATCGGTGTGACAATAGCGAATTTTCATTCACTATTGTCACACAATGGGTGGGATCGGGACGCACTGCTCTGCGCCCCGGGTCCACCCTTTGCATCGCCCTATTAGAGCCTCTGGCTCTAATCAGGTGATGCCAAAAAAAATCCCATTGAACTCCATGCGCCCTCTGTACACCGGCCGCCACTGATTGGGGGTCTTTTACAACCTTATGGCACTAACCTTCTTCCTCCCCCCCTCAGGCACTAACCTTCTTCCTCCCCCCCTCAGGCACTAACCTTCTTCCCCCCCCCCCTCAGGCACTAACCTTCTTCCTCCCCCCCTCAGGCACTAACCTTCTTCCCCCCCCCTCAGGCACTAACCTTCTTCCCCCCCCCCTCAGGCACTAACCTTCTTCCTCCCCTCCTCAGGCACTAACCTTCTTCCTCCCCCCCCTCAGGCACTAACCTTTTCCCCCCCCTCAGGCACTAACCTTCTCCCCCCCCCTCAGGCACTAACCTTCTTCCTCCCCCCCTCAGGCACTAACCTTCTTCCCCCCCCCTCAGGCACTCACCTTCTTCCTCCCCCCCTCAGGCACTAACCTTCTCCCCCCCCCCTCAGGCACTAACCTTCTTCTTCCCCCCCTCAGGCACTAACCTTCTTCCCCCCCCTCAGGCACTAACCTTCTTCCTCCCCCCCCTCAGGCACTAACCTTCTTCCCCCCACCCCCCCCCCTCAGGCACTAACCTTCTTCCTCCCCCCCTCAGGCACTAACCTTCTTCCTCCCCCCCTCAGGCACTAACCTTCTTCCTCCCCCCCCCTCAGGCACTAACCTTCTCCCCCCTCAGGCACTAACCTTCTTCCCCCCACCCCCCCCTCAGGCACTAACCTTCTTCCTCCCCCCCCCTCAGGCACTAACCTTCTTCCTCCCCCCCCTCAGGCACTAACCTTCTTCCTCCCCCCCCTCAGGCACTCACCTTCTTCCTCCCCCCCTCAGGCACTAACCTTCTTCCTCCCCCCCCTCAGGCACTAACCTTCTTCCCCCCACCCCCCCCTCAGGCACTAACCTTCTTCCCCCCCCCCTCAGGAACTAACCTTCTTCCCCCCACCCCCCCTCAGGCACTAACCTTCTTCCTCCCCCCCCCCTCAGGCACTAACCTTCTTCCTCCCCCCCTCAGGCACTAACCTTCTTCCTCCCCCCCCCCTCAGGCACTAACCTTCTTTCCCCCCCCCCCCCTCAGGCACTAACCTTTCCCCCCCCCCTCAGGCACTAACCTTCTTCCCCCCACCCCCCCCCTCAGGCACTAACCTTCTTCCTCCCCCCCCCTCAGGCACTAACCTTCTTCCTCCCCCCCCTCAGGCACTCACCTTCTTCCTCCCCCCCCTCAGGCACTAACCTTCTTCCCCCCCCCTCAGGCACTAACCTTCTTCCCCCCACCCCCCCCTCAGGCACTAACCTTCTTCCTCCCCCCCCCTCAGGCACTCACCTTCTTCCCCCCCTCAGGCACTAACCTTCTTCCTCCCCCCCTCAGGCACTCACCTTCTTCCTCCCCCCCTCAGGCACTAACCTTCTTCCCCCCCCTCAGGCACTAACCTTCTTCCCCCCCTCAGGCACTAACCTTCTTCCTCCCCCCCTCAGGCACTAACCTTCTTCCCCCCCCTCAGGCACTAACCTTCTTCCCCCCACCCCCCCTCAGGCACTAACCTTCTTCCCCCCCCCTCAGGCACTAACCTTCTTCCTCCCCCCCCCTCAGGCACTGACCTTCTTCCTCCCCCCCTCAGGCACTAACCTTCTTCCTCCCCCCCCCCTCAGGCACTAACCTTCTCCCCCCCCCCCCTCAGCCACTAACCTTCTTCCTCCCCCCCCCTCAGGCACTAACTTTCTTCCCCCCCCCTCAGGCACTAACCTTCTTCCTCCCACCCCCCCCTCAGGCACTAACCTTCTTCCCCCCCCCCTCAGGCACTCACCTTCTTCCCCCCCTCAGGCACTAACCTTCTTCCCCCCCCCCTCAGGCACTCACCTTCTTCCTCCCCCCCTCAGGCACTAACCTTCTTCCCCCCCCCCCTCAGGCACTAACCTTCTTCCCCCCCTCAGGCACTAACCTTCTTCCTCCCCCCCCTCAGGCACTAACCTTCTTTCCCCCCCTCAGGCACTAACCTTCTTCCCCCCACCCCCCCTCAGGCACTAACCTTCTTCCCCCCCCCTCAGGCACTGACCTTCTTCCTCCCCCCCTCAGGCACTGACCTTCTTCCTCCCCCCCTCAGGCACTAACCTTCTTCCTCCCCCCCCTCAGGCACTAACCTTCTCCCCCCCCCTCAGCCACTAACCTTCTTCCTCCCCCCCCTCAGGCACTAACCTTCTTCCCCCCCCTCAGGCACTAACCTTCTTCCTCCCCCCCCCTCAGGCACTAACCTTCTTCCTCCCCCCCCCGGCACTCACATTCTCCTTCTCCCCCCCCTCCCCGGCACTCACATTGTTCTTTTTCTCCCCCCCCCCGCACTCACATTCTTCTTTTTCTCCACCCCCCCGGCACTCACATTCTTCTTTTTCTCCACCCCCCCGGCACTCACATTCTTCTTTTTCTCCCCCCCCCGCACTCACATTCTTCTTTTTCTCCACCCCCCCGGCACTCACATTCTTCTTTTTCTCCCCCCCCCCGCACTCACATTCTTCTTCTTCTTCTTCGCCCTCCCCTCCCCCCCTGCTTTACTTCCTTCGGCTCTCAGCTCACCTCAGCGCTGCAGCCAGAAGACGGAGGGGGTGGAGGCGGAGTCAATGCTAGGCGGCAAGGAGAGGAATTTGAAATCCTCCGCTCCGAGAACCTCTTCTGCTGTCACATGAGGAGAGGAGGAGGATTGCATTGGCTCCGCCTCCACTCCCCTCCGTCTTCTTCTGACTGCAGCGCTGAGGTGAGCTGAGAGCCGAAGGAAGGAGGAGGCATGTTTGACACTCGGGGCTATTAATGAAAAACGATCCACACGAGACCCGGGGCTTTTTGGGGGCACACTCGGGGCTGAAGCCCCGGTCAGCCCCCCCCTGCCGACGCCACTGGGGTATAGGTAAATAAAGTGACTGTATGTCTAGTGAGACCCATAGATATGAGGGCTCTCAAGAGTATGGGTTAAGCAGTTCTAGAAGATTAATACTGACCCTAATATAGGGTGGCAAATTTTGCGCTAATGGCTTTAGGAACATACCGATATACTGCGAGAATCCGCTTGTTACACTCTCCATAGCCACTACTATGGGCCTGCTGGGAGGGTACTTTCATACACTTTAGGGAGATGGTAAAAATATGGTGTATGGAAGAAATCTTTAATTTTAAATGCAGCTTCCGATTTGGAAATAATATTATTTTTGCAGGCCGTATTAGCAATTTTAGCGGCTGCCTTAGTAAACTCAGGTAGAAGATCTCCTCCTTTTTTAGTGTAGGTCTTATTGTCAGACAGTAACCTGAGGGCCTCATTGACATAATCCTCCTTATTCTGTACAACTATGCTCCCACATTTGTCTGCAGATTTTATGACAATATCAGGATTGGACATTAACAATTTGAAAGCATTATGTTCAACTATGGTGAGATTATGATCCCCCCGACAATCCCAGATTATTTTGGATGCTTAAAATACAATTATTTTTTTTTTTAATAATGAGTACTAATTACAGGTACATGACACTGCCATGGGTGCCAATTTAGCTCCTTCTTATGCCAATGTGACTATGGGTCATTGGGAGACCAGCTATATTTGGAGCAACAATCCTTACACCTTACATATTGTATTTATGATTATACGTTATATTGACAACATCATTATCATCTGGGATGGTGAGGTTGCCAGTGGCTTTCTAGTACATTGCAACAACAATGATATGGGTCTCAGTTTCACTTCGGTAATTGACAAGGACCACTTAGCCTTTTTGGGTTTGGATTTATACCATGAGAATACCATGAGAATCACAGCCTGTTCGCTAAGAATTACACCAAGCCTACAGCTGGCAACTCATTTTTGCATTACAAGAGTTGTCACCATCCACGCTGGTTGCAGAACATACCTAGTTCTGCAGGTTAAGACATAACTGTACGAAAATCAGGGATTACCAACCACAAAATAAAATCTTAAAGAAAAGTATCTTGATAAGGGCTACCCACTTTATGTTGTGAACCAAGCACATTTCCATTATATTAACCGCAGGCACTAATCCCACTCATAAGCCTAACAGGGGAAGCAAACCTAATTTGAGATTTACCACACAGTTCCATAACTGTCACCTGCAAATGGAATATGTAGTGTGCAAGCACTGGCCTTTATTACTTCAGGACCCCCACCATAAACAACATCTGTCAAGCAAACTCAGATTTACCTATAGGAAAGCCCCTAACATTAGGACTCAAATAGCACCCAATAAACTGAAGGTAAAACAACACCAGTCTCCCTCCCTTCAATTCTTTTCTATAACTGGAATGTACCAATGTTGCAAATCATTATGTCTAACCTGCCAATTTGTGAAACATGGTCAAAAGGCATTACTATTAAAGGAAATACGTATAGGATTAACTCATTTTATTCCTGTTCCTCTGACTTTGTAGTGTATTGCCTTGTTTGCCCGTGTGGTTTGCACTATGGAGGCGGAACCATACGTGCTTTATGAGCACAGTTCGATGAACACAGGCGGTTCATCGAAGAGGGAAAAAATATATATAGTGTTCGCAGGCACTATAAATGCACTAAAGGTCTCTGTGTCTAGGTCATTGAAGCTATCTAGAAGGACCTCCCTGCAGCAGAGAGATACGAGCGGCGCTGCCAAAGGGAGACCTACTGGATATATGTCCTGGATGTACTCTTACCACGGTGCTTAAATGAAGAAGCCCCTCTCCCTATTTAACTTGGGGTGCCTTTCACTTTGTATTGGTCTGAAGAAGGAGCTCTACTGCGCATGCTCCAAAACGCATTAACACCCCCCTGACGTCACTATCTCCATGCGGTACACGAGTGAGGCGTGCGTCCCACCTTGGCCTCGGAAGACAGGACTTCCCTGTTCAGGCTCTACATTTCCATCTCCCCTCCTGCTGCTGGACGCCAGAAGGAGACAAAGCCACAGGGAAAGGAACGTAACCCGAGTGATGTCTTGACATGCTCGCCATACACTACCATTTTGTAAGTGTTATTATCTTTTGTGCCAATAAACGTTTTTCAGGCTGCACTTAGAGGCGCCTTTTCCCGTTCTTATCCTGTCAGTTGGAGCTGCTTCTACTCTTCAGAAGAGCTGCCTCGGTGTCAGTATAGCAACCCCTACATGTCCTTGGATGATACTATCTTTCTACCTTTGAGGATTGATCTCCCTAACAGAAGCACCCTATGTTCCATGTATCAGTTCCACTAAATGCCACCCTCACAGTCCCTCCTCTTCAGGTTCCAGGGTTGGCAATCAAGGGCTGTGATCTGCCTGTCAACTGCCTGCGATTGGTAGGTAGATCATGATCGACGTGTTGCAGACCCCCAAAGTATGCAGTCTTTATCTTCATACTTGTTCTTGGTTAGTGACTCAAAGTATTTTGTCTAAAGGTTGAGCATGACAGCCAGGCAACTAGCATTTGCAGTGTAAGTGAACGATTGCATCCATAATGTTTCACTTAGCAAAGGTTTCCATAAAATAACAAGGAATATATTCCTTGTTTTTTAAAGGGTTGTAACAGAAGTGATAGGATACTTCACATTTTTTTAGCTGGGGATTTTAGGATTTTTCTTGTGCATCCCATCATCACTATAACTGGTTATATTGTGTATATATGTGACTATTAAAGTGATTGTAAACGATTATCTTGTAAAACAACCCATTCAGTTTAAAAGTGAAATGAAAGGCAAAACATTGCCAAGTACTGAGTGTTCAGTGATCAAGAAAGACATGACATTTCTCTGTTATTCCATCTAATAGTCGTAAACTCTACTTTGCTTCCACGTATGTTACAGCTGCGTAGTGATTTTAGATAGAAGCTATAAAAATATATAAAATGAAACTTTACTTACACTTACTTATGCTTTAGCTTCCTTTCTCCTACCTGTTGCCAATTACTCAAATGGTATCAGCCAATGGAGATAAGAGGCATTATGTGGTTGTGTAAAGAAGGTTTTATAAAAAAAGAACTGATTTAACTTTAAAGTGTAATTTACAGTATAAGATTTTCCAGCTGGTATCTAGGTGCTAAAAATAAATAAAAACACAAACAATTTTGACAAGTCCTTTTTACCCCCCCCCCCCCAAAAAAAAAAACAAAAAAAAACAACAACATTGTTCCTGCCAAGATACAACTACTCCATTCACTTTCCTAAAAAATAATTGGTAAAAAGGATGTGTTTTTAGCTTATGCACTGTGCTAGAAGCTGACACAAGCACAGTATATACCCATTCGCTTTCCTGCCACCAAATGACAGGGGGAGTGTATGACAGCTGTTACATACAAGGGTGCACATTTATTGACTATATATGGACATCTTCATATTTGGTCAATGGCATATTTGAAGTGGGAGACTCCGCGCTTATGGAATTTTGGATGTATTAGGCAATATGGACTGCTGCCTCCCTATATATATATAATATAGTCAGAAGACTATATGATGTAATGGAAAAAAGGGGTGTAGGGGGTGGCGCTGTCTGTTTGCTGACTTGAGTAAATACTAGAGTGCCGGGTAGATAAATAATTTCAATATATGGTTAAAGATAATAAATATGATATGTAAAATGTTGTAGATAAAATATGTGTGGTAAACCGTAAATTAAAGTGACATGTGCATTTATTAATATACCAAATATACAACATTTTATACATTCCGAAGTGTACCAGTAAACTAGCGAGTCTCCATCTTTTTGTAGCCTGCGGGACATCTTCCAGCCCGTAGATCTATTGCCAAATTTGCATAATTACTCCGTTGCCTTGACCACCATGTGTATATTAGGGAGTGTAAGTGGAAGTGACCCGACGCTGCTGAGGACGTATCACTATGAAACCGGTACAGCGTGTCGCATCACTTCCGGTTCCTAAAACGAGACTTCACTGCCTGCTTATGAAATATCGTTTGTGAGTACCTTTTACCCTGTATATTTAATAAAAGCTGTATCTACAGTATTACACTATGTGCCTCTCTATCTTTTGACCACCTATCCCACACTATCACGGACTCCTGGAGTGCATACCCCCGGACCCCATCAGACCCCCATAGCCTATAGCCGGGACCCTTTACTCCTGGACCACCAGGGATCTCTCCAGACGCCCCATCCTGGACCTGGAGAAGGAGACAGGACCTACCATCTACACATCTTAATATACCCGTCTTGTACCCCTGTGTGGGGTGGGCATCTCTGGTGAGTGCGCTGTTTATCAAAGGGGTAACCGGGCACCTCACCACCCACCACGGGGTTACACAGTATTGTGTATGGTATACACGAAGAATCCCATAATCACTCCCTTAGAACGATCACCCATCACCTATCACCGTTTCATTTGAAATAGATTATATTGATTTGTCACCACTTATTCCGCTGTTGTCATTTGGACCCACTACTTTGGAGTTTCAAGCACTTGTCACTTTATAGTTATCATCGGACCACCATACTGCCCCTTTTTTCTCCATTTATTAGCCACATATATATACATTTTTTATATTATCTATTATTATTTTTATCTTTTCACTTGGATTATTGGCACTTATATGTATATATATATTTTTAGAGGAAGATTATTTTAATTATCTATTAGTAGTTCTATCAGCATATGTCACTTTAAATTGAGGCTGCTACACGTGTCACTTTCAGTACAATTGCACTTATATTTTTTGTATTTATTTATTGATGTCTATATCATATTCTTATACCATTTGTTGAGTGTATACATATTATTACACCTGCATCCTTCAGGACACATATATCCATTATATCGCTACCTTATACCAATACTTGGTTCTATTTCTTACGATCATTTCAGCACACGTCACCTTTGAGGGACGTAAATGCACATGTCACTTTAATTTACGGTTTACCACACATATTTTATCTACAACATTTTACATATCATATTTATTATCTTTAACCACATATTGAAATGATTTATCTACCCGGCACTCTAGTATTTACTCAAGTCAGCAAACAGACAGCGCCACCCCCTACACCCCTTTTTTTCAATGGCATATTTGGATCCCAGTGACATCATTGAACAAATATGGTCCATATATGGTTAATGATGTGAACCGGAGACCCTGCTCTTTTGCTTATATTGCCACACCACTGGAAAAAGTATATATATTTTTTTAAAAAAACGTTAATTCCCAAGAACACAATATCCCACAGTGTAAATCCATCATCAAACACATCATTCAATGATGTACATCTATCATCAATCTCAATGACAAAAACATAATTACGCACAATGATCCAGCTCCCACAGGACTCATGCCACAATTGACAACTCCTGTGCCAGCTGTTGAATGTAAAAAAGTCAGCCAGTGATGCTACTTGACGTCATAGACAAAATATGGCCAGGATCATATTTGGTTACTGATATCACCTGAGATTAACGTTTTAGACATTAAACAAAGGTTGGGCTAATAAATCACTGCAACAGATCAGAAAATTTAGAAAGGAACCAATTAACCTACAGGACCTGCAAGAGTCGAAAATGGTTGGACAGGGCTTCAACTGTTTGAAATTATTGTAAATACTTGTGCCTTATGTAAGAAAACAAACAGTATACAAATAGTAATGGCCATTTTCAACTGTACAAACTGAGAGAAAACATATAGTTTGGTCCTTGGGACCCTAAATGGGTAATTAACACATCAACAACAGACTTTAATAAGAATAAAAGCCCTGTATCTACGTCATATTCTGTGCTGATCACACTTAAAATAACTGTTTGTTTTCCTACCGTGAAAACTGGACGTGTCCATCTGAAAGAGAAAACGCTGAATCTTCTTTCACACAGAGGCACTAGGAGGGACTATTAAAGGAAAAGAATTTTAGAAGTTCATCATAATGGGCAGAATAACAAATAACACCTAGGAAACTTAGGAACCTTTTGTAAAAAGAAATCAAGAGCTTCGTTAATACCAATTGAAGATGTATGGGGCCTGAAATGTAAAAAAGTCTATGTCGCTGGATGACGAGACACAACAGGATTCTGCTTTGTTAAATGTCTATAGACAACATTGAAGAGCTGGATGCATTCAGTGGATCATGCTTTTATAATGCAGTAAAATACTGATAAATCCCACTGAGCTCTTGTTATTAGGATGGTGCACACATTAAATTACAAGCAGTTCTCCAAAGATCTGGAAACTTGCATTCAAAACAGACTCCACAGCCACAACAACCCCTCCTGTTATGGAAATGTGCCTTGATGCCAATGGCACTGGAAGGAACACTCTAGCTTTATTAGTGTCTTTGTTACATGTACAGGCTTTGTTATAAAGAGAAGACGACGAAGTGCAGTAGCCCATAGAGTCCTGATCAGAAGTCATTTTCACTGGCCTTAAATCTGTAAACTGAAACCTAAATGGTTGAACGTCATCATTGGCTTCATTGGATCACTCTATTTAAGCAATTGCCTCATTTACTTGATTTTAAGATATTGCAAATAAGGCAGTTTTTATCATGCAGTATTCTTGTTCATTTAAATGATAAACCATGTATTTTATGCTGTACATTTATTGAATAAGATGCTGAAAACTACTGTAAGCTGGCAATACATGATATAATTTTCTTGTGGAATTTTATTTAGATTTACCTCCAACCATGTAGTGCAAGGGCCTGCCTGACTGCATACAAATTGAATGGTTTAGGTCTGACCTCATATTATATGGTTTTGGTAAATCTAAAGGAAAATTGTATAATGTACGGCCAGCCTTATTAACCACTTAAGGCCCGGAAGATTTTACCCCCTTCCTGACCAGGGTTTTTTTTGCGATTTTTTATTGCGTGACTTTAACGGACAATTGCGCGGTCGTGCGACGATGTACCTAAACGAATTTGACTTCCTTTTTTTCCCACAAACAGAGCTTTCTTTTGGTGGTATTTGATCACCTGTGCAATTTTTTGATCATGCGCTATAAACAAAAAAAAGAGCGTAAATTTTGCAAAAATAACAATATTTTTCACATTTTTTTATATGAAATTCTCAAGAAAAAAAAAATGTAAAAATCTAAATATTTTAACATTTTCGGCCAATTTGTTTTATGCTACATATGTTTGGTAAAAAAAATCGCAAAAAGCGTATTTTGATTGGTTTGCGCAAAAGTTATCGCGTTTACTAACAAAGGGAAAGATTTTTGTCATTTTTGGTGTTTTTTTTTTTAACGAGCAATGGCGGCGATCTGCAATTTTTTTTGCGGGACTGCGACATTGCGGCGGACAGATCGGACCCTTGACTGACATTTTTGACACTTTTGGGGTTACCAGTGACATTACTGCAGTAATCAGTGCTATACATATGCACTGTTACTGTAAAAATGACACTGGCAGGGAAGGGGTTAACTGTATTGGAGCGGGAGGGGTTAAGTGTGTCCTAGGGGCGTGATTCTAACTGTGATGGGACATGGCTACTATTGTAAAAACAGAGATCAACGGTTCTACATAGTAGAACCGTCTGATCTCCATTTTTACACAGGGGAGAATGACAGGCGGCTTGTTTACATTAGCCGCCTGCCTTTCTCCCTCTCTACCGACGATCACACGCACTGACTGCTTAGTGAACGAGCCGTGGCGGGCGCGCGCCACAGCGGGTGCGCGCTCGCCCTCTATTGGCTCTCAAGCTGGTGACAGGCTAGTGACGTATATATATACGTCACTTTGCCTGGCCGGGGCTGACCGCCGCAGTATATTTACTTGCGGCGGTCGGCAAGTGGTTAAGTAAAAGTAGAGACAAATAATACATGTTTTATCATTTAAAGGAATGAGATCACTGTTTTGATAAAAAAAAAAAAAAAAACTGTCCCATTTTCAATATCCTAAAAACAATCAAATAAATGAGGCAATTGCTAAATGTAAGAAATCTAATGATACCATGTGATTTAAAATTACTCATGTAACCCTGATCCAGAATATTTTGTAGAGAATTAAAGCATTTGACAAATGTGGTCTTATTCAGTAGTACGTGAGAGCAATAGACATTTTAGTCCAATCAGATCAATTAAAATATAACTAAAGACAAATTTTTAATTTTCAGTTTTGGATAGAATGGAGAGGGATTAGAACAGCTGTCAGTTTTTATTGCTGTCTGTGCCCCCATTTGGGAGAGTCACCCTCTCTATTTTTCCTGTTCACCATTATCATTGAAAGTAAAAGTAAAAGAAAATCCCACATTTTTCGTTGAAAAGTAATAGAGGGGAAATCTTCCAATGGGGACACTAGTTCTGGTGACCTGGGGGTCCCCAAGGGATTCCCTAATTTGCAGGGATTTCCTATCACTTCCTGTTTGACTATGGGACAGGAAGTGAAGGTAAATCTCCACAATGTGACACAGATGGCGAAAAAAAAATCTGACAGGGAATGTATAATCCTTACTTGCTCTATTCAAAATTAAAAAAAAAGTTTTGCCTATAGTTCTACTTTAAGGGATGATTTCAGATTGATCACTGTGGGCAGGTATACCACACACATCATTGTTGATCTCTGCCATACCAAAGTGATAGGCTTTATTGTCAATAACAGGACTAAAGCCTCGTACACACACAACGATTATCGGCCGACTTTTGTCCAAGTGGTGTTTTGTTGGTTGGAATGTGCCTAGACTGCACACGAATTTTCTCGGCCAACAAAATTCTACTTCAGAAGTAATGTCATGTGTTGGTTTGTTTTCTTTGTGTTTTTTCTTCACTGCGCATGCCCAGTCTTGCTCATAAGATTTTTCCCTGTCAAAATCTATACTGACTGCATGAAAATCGGCCGTTGTGTTAACGGCATACAAAAATGTTATAGTCTGCACACCAGATTTTTTTCGGCCGAAAAGTCGGAGTTGGTTGTCGGAAGCATCATACTAACATGCCGAAAATCGGCAGATCGGACGTTGGCCGAAAATTCCCTGCCAATTTTCGATGCGTGTGTACGGGGCTTAAAGCAGGCCACTGACTGTTCGAATCTCGGCCAGGTCATCAGGGACTAAAACCGTGTATGGGCAGGCTGAATGTACCAAGTTGATCAATCGACAGTTGAGTTCAATCAATTGTCAATTGAATTTAGTACAACCAGCATGCTGGGTTTTACCTGCCACTATCACTAGCAGCTTCTCCTGATGGGGAGGACTTCCTCCCATCCCCCCTGCTGGTAGCAGACAATTGCTGGGCAGGAGGGAATCCTGTCAGCCCTATCTGTGTTGATGGGGGAATTGTGCTGATTTCTTTTCTGCAACCCGTGGTTCCAAAAAAGAAATTCCCACCTTGTATGGCCTACCTAAGGCTAGGTTCACATTGTCACTTTTCGTGCAGCGTTAATGGGCTGCTGTACCTGCAGGAAAACACAGGGAAAAGGTCCCTGCACTTATTCAAAATCACAGCCACACAGAAATCGCATAGTGCTTTTGCACTAAGAATGAATGGCACCCCGCTCATGCATCTGCATAACAGCAGCACAATTTAGCTAAGTGTGCGGGTGTGGCGACACATGCGATTTACACACTGGCCTACATCCGCAAGAACCCACAACAATGTGAACCTAGCTTAAATGCTGTATGACTATTGCATGCCTGAAGTGGAAAATCAACCCAGGCATTTGTTTCTTTATTTTCTTTTAAGTTAGACATCCCAAGCCAGGACACACATGTTTTTACCATCTGATTGTATAATCTGACTAACAGAGAAGTAATATAAGGATCTGTCCGATTAAATATAAACTTAATCAATTATTTGGCAAACCTTTAGCCTAGGTTCACACATGTGGAAAACATTGTATATAATGTGCACAGGAATCAAACCACATTTCTGTGCACATCACATGCGATGTCTGTGCAGTGCAATTTCAACCATACATTTTGCATGGCTGAAATTGCATCGCACCAAAATGCTGCAAGACCTTTTTTTCCCTCCGCTGAATCGCATCGCATGGGTATTCTCACCCATGCGATGCGATTCCGCCAATCGCACTGCGTTTTGAGGTCTGTTTTGTGGTGTCATTAACCACTTAAGCCCCGGAAGATTTTACCCCCATTCCGACCAGGGGGTATTTTGCGATTCGGCACTGCGTGACTTTAACGGACAATTGCGCGGTCATGCGACGCTGTACCTAAACAAATTTGGCGTCCTTTTTTTCCCACAAACAGAGCTTTCTTTTGGTGGTATTTGATCACCTGTGCGATTTTTTGATCACGCGCTATAAACAAAAAAAGAGCGTCAATTTTGCAAAAATAGCAATATTTTTCACATTTTTTTATATGAAATTCCCCAAAAAAAAATTTAAAAATCAAAATTTTTTAACTTTTTCGGCCAATTTGTTTTATGCTACCTATGTTTGGTAAAAAAATGTGTAATGGCGGCGATCTGCGATTTTTTTTGCGGTACTGCGACATTGGGGCGGACAGATCGGACCCTTGACTGACATTTTTGACACTTTTGGGGTTACCAGTGACATTTCTACAGTAATCAGTGCTATATATATGCACTGTTACTGTAAAAATACACTGGTAGTGAAGGGGTTAACTTTATTTGGGAGGGAGGGGCTGTGTGTATCCCTAGGGGCGTGCTTTCTACTGTGATTGGCTGTGGCTTCAGCTGTAAGGACACTGATCAATGGATCTACATACTAGATCCGAGTGATCAGTGTCTTAACAGCAAGGAGAATGACAGGTGGCTTGTTTACACAAGCTGCCTGACATTCTCCCTCTCCCCCGCCGATTGCCGAGTGACCGGCGGACATCGTGTCCGCCGGTCACACGTGCGGGGGGGTCCGTGACCACGCGAGAGCGGGAGCGCGCCTCCGGGGGCGCGCGCTCACTCCCTAGACCCTCACAAGCTAGTGACGTAGCCCTACGTCACTTTGCCTGTGAGGGGCTGACTGCCGACGTAGATCGGCGTTAGGCAGTCGGCAAGTGGTTAATCTAACATTGACACCCGCAGCAGATCACATGAATGCCATTCAACTGCCATGCAATGTGGGGAAACACAGCATGTTTTGTGCGTTTCCCGCAAGGAATCAGTGTGAACCAGGGCTCAACCTACATAGGCATTGTTAAATGTTGGTAAAGGACATTGTACAATCAGATCTTAAGTCGGAATTACACTGCATCTGGCCACCACAAGCCAAAAATGCTATTACATTTATTTTTATTATTTAAATCCATCCATTCATGCTTTATTTTGCTTATTTTGCTACAAATCTCTTTGAAAAACATCCCCAGTATTTCTGGCCATCTTGAGTAAGGGCAGATGATTCATGTAGCATTTACTTCCTGGAATCCATCTGCCCATAGCTCAGGCATACAGGCTGGAGGGTGTGCTTAGCTGAAAAAACCCTCCTCCCCTCCTGAATACTCCATGATGTATGACATAATTTATCTAGGCCTGGAAACCAGGAAGTAACTAAAGAAATGTAACAGAAAAAGGTTTAAAACAAGTAAATATGATATATTTTCCTGTCCATTTTACTAATGCTATCAGCATAAGGATTAATAATAGTTAACGTTAATTGAGAGAGTAAAGTTCTGCTTTAATGTGTGTGACTAGCTTATATGGAAATGATTAAGCTTTGGGCTGTTCCAGCAGTGCAATTATAAACCAAACTGATAAAGCTCTATAGCCCTGATGAGCCCCCAGCACTCAGTGGTGGGAGTACTGACTTGAAATGGGACTTGTAATGGCAGTGCTCTTAAGTGCTTTTCACCCAATCCCTGACTGTCTATTGCAGCATGTCTCCAATATCCACCCAACCTAAAAGCTACACTCAGTGACCTTGTCCTGTTATATGTCTCAGGGAGCCTTCTGTAGTGCTACTGTAGCAGAGTGCCATTTACTCACCATTCTCAGATGCGGGTGCAGCCTGATTTATGTTCTTTTCCTAAAACTCCTTGGGTTGCTGGACACACCCAAGGAAGTTAAGTTCCTTAACTTCCCTTCCTCAGTAGCTCAGAGAAAACCCAGACCTAAAGGGGCAGCGGCAGCGGCAGCGGCAGCGGAAGAGGTAGCTGGGTTATGCCTAGTACACACAGGCCAAATGTTGGGAGACATCGGCCGGTTCAAAAAAAACTGTCTGATATTCGACCCATGTGTATGTCCATTTGGCAAGCTTCTGTTGGACGAGCATGCTGGAAAACCAGCAGCTGAAAGGCTACCGATCAGCGCTCTCAGCCAATGGCTGGAGGGGCTGTCAGAACACAACAGCAGGGGAGACCAATGTACTAACATCGGATTGTTAGTATAGCGGCTTTGACTGGAGCTGTCAGTTTTTTAGTGTGTACCAGGCTTTAGTGATCTGCAGAGTTGTTCCCCACTGTAAGAACCAGCCTGTGAGAAGCCGGGCTGCAACCTAATAGGACACAGCTTCTCCAGAAGACCCAGATAATGTGGGGAGCACCCTCTGATTACTACCAGAGTATTACAGTTCCAGTGGCATTAAGCTTTGTCCTTGGGGACTGGATACCCCCAGCTGTTCACCTGTGTTACCAGAGCTACCCTGGACTTCACTGTGAGACATGCTGTTTATGTAAATAGCTATGCTCTTAACTGTATGACTGAAGCAGTGCTTCTTAGCTTGTAGGTGGATTACCTACTGTGTGTAGTTAGCACCTGGCTGCCCAGGTCAGGGGGGAAGGGTTAATGTTTTGCTGCCTTTTTCCCAGGGTGTTTGTGGACTTTCATTGGAGCCCAGCCTCCCTCCTGTGTTCTATAAAAGGGAAGAGGTCCTGATCCTGGGGGGCCAGGGCCGGATTAAGAGCATCATGGGCTTGGTGCTGAGGATTTTGAAGGGCCTTAAGGGCCGTGCCTTGGCATGCACCCAGAGGAGGAAGGGTGCAGCCATGCATGCCTAATTCAACATGGGATGCTGTCTCTGAAGCCCATAAACACATCCATGCATCAGCAACTGTCCCTCCTTCGTGCTGTGTGGGGAGGTTCTGAGGGAGCTGCCTGGGGAAGCGAGCATAGAAGCCAGACTTCTGTGTTTACAAGTGACAGAAGAGCGGTAACAGTGAATATGGCCAACCCAGGGCCTATATTAAGGTAGGGGCCTGGAGCTGCAGCTCCAATAGCCCCTATGTTAATCTGGCCCTGTGGGGGGCTCCATGGAATACTTGGGGAAATGCATTGGGAACCTATTCTAAAGGCACACTGGGACCTATGGTCTGCTCTGGAATGCAGATTCCCCAGAAGAAACCTTGACATAGACTGCCCTGTTGGAGCACTGCCAAGTTTCGAATATTCTCTAAGAGACTTCACCCATACAGGTAACCTGGGGCAGCCACAGTTAGGTTTAGTTAGGGAAAATACTTTACTGCATGGTATACATGTTCTGTCAAAGTTCAGTAAACTTGTTGAAACTGCTCAAGGCGTGGTCTGAAGTTACTCAAGAGGTGCATGTGGGGTCCTGTCGTCTCTTCAAGGAACCAGGGTTTGAAAAAAACACATTGGGGTCTGTAAAATATCAATGCAGCACAAGGTTAGCCTGAGAGTCTACGAGGAGAAGAAGTTGCCGTGAGTAACCACAGAAGGAAACAACCAGTTGTTGGCATGGTACCTGGATAGGTGACGGATCCTCTGGTAGCAAGGGGTTTTAGTGTTCCAACTTCATACCTAGCTGTCTTTTTCTGTTGGTCACCGGGAGCAGAACAGCATTATGGAGATCTATGACCTGGTCACTTAGTATGGAAGGCAAGAGCTAAGTGAGAGCACGCAAGAGGTCATAGCTAAGTGCTCGGCGGGACCCCATTCTGTTAGTGGGAGTGAGATAACAGAGGTCCTCTGACTGGTGGGGTGGTCTCTAAATTCCCCTCCTAATGCAACATATACACCTGAAAAAGTGTGTTGGACAAGGGACAATATCTTCTGGAGGGACTCTGCATTCAACACTACACAAGTGGCTCAGCTCTAAGTTGAGGGACTGCCCTAATGTTTGACTCTTTACATGACTCTGGCCTCCGCCTAGTACCGGGCATTGGTGAGCATGCCTTCAGGCAAAGTGTTACCCTTGTGCTATAATAAGTGCCCCCAGACATTACCTGGTGTAGCTCAAATAACCCACCCCAAGGATAGCCCTCTCATGTGCCCCAGAACTTGGAGCCCAACAATTTAATGGGAAACATGGAGGAAACATCCATTATCATCACCCGCCTACTACTCCCTTACAAGCTTGACTGTGTTGTTATAAATACTATGCTTTGCAGACACGTGTTACCCTGATTGAGCCAGAGAGACACTAGTATTAAACTCTATAGCAAAAAGAGTTTGGCTGAGAATCACTACTTCAGTAAAACAGTTCACAACATAAACAGATACTTTCTCTTATCCTTATAAACAGCATTCCTCTCAGTGAAGTTCACTTCAATAGCTGGGTATTTTGGAGAAGCTCAGTGCTATTAAGCTCTGGCCCAGCTGCCCACAGCGGAGTAGAGTGACAGTGAATGGCCTCCCACCTGGGTGCAAATCACTTGCCCAGCTACCTTTTCCTTAAAGCGGACTTCCGGCCTATTTGGCAACTTTAGTGATTCCTGGAGTGCTAACTATGCTAATCAACAATTGGGCATTTTCAATTTTTTTCGGGGGTCCCTTACCTCATTTTCAGGGCATTTTTGATTGTACTTCCTCCTTCTCCACCCTCTGTGGCCGCGACCACCGACATCACTTCCGCCTTTGCATTGCATCCTGGGAGCTGTTTGTCATCATTCCCAGGAGGCTGGAATCAGGAAGAACTCCCAGAACACTCCCTGGAATCAGGAAGAAGGACACAGCAGATTACACTACAGCTTCAGATGCCCACATCCAAGATGGCCGCGCCCAGACAGCGTTTTTAAAAGTAAGATTTTGACTAAAATCCAATATCGTAAACCTTGTAAGTATGAGAATAGCGGTTCTGTAAAGGGCGATGGATTAGTATTATAGGGGTATTTTTAGTTAAAAAAGGTTTTTGAGGCCGGAACTCCGCTTTAACAGTTTAGCATTTCTGAGCAGCTAAGCAAGGGAAACTGAGAAGCTTCTCTTCCCTAGGTATGTCCAGAAACCCAGGGAGTTGTGAGAAAAGCAATTAAAAGGGCTTGCACCTACATCTGGGCATGGTGGGTAAATGGGCACTCTACTACACATACTGAATATAATGTGCAGCCCCCTAGGAACATCAGGGACCACTGGAGAAGCCCCCCTGTATCTCATAAATTTACTAGTCCTGGTCTATGGAAACATAGTAGGGATATTTTTTTCCACCATTTGATCCCAACTCAAAACCATCACCAGAGAAACTTTACTTTGCTTAATACCTGCTATTGTTGTTACATGACACCAACTTCTCTTCCTTTTCTTGATTTCAGTGGCATTTCAAGCTAAATTAGACACAAACTAACACCATAGCATCCCAGCAATGAACTGCACCCACTCCTGCCAAGCTCTTCATCTTTGAAATTAAGTTCCTGCTTCTTTGTACACAGGGGTTTCTGATTTCAAAGCATTGCACTGTTTAGCACACATCTAATGGGCCATCAGGTGGTGCCCTATAGAATGCCACCAGAATATAAATTCCCATCTTTTCTTATGGTATGAACCGCCCTGTTAAATTCTCCACAAGGATATATGGTGACAGCTACAGAGGGCGGAGGCGGAGCGGAGGACTAGTTCTTTCCTTTGAACTAGTCCTGGATTTAAAGTGAAAACATCAGCAATGTTACTGCGTACATCAGCAACAAATTATTACTGTCTATGCTTTGTGTTCATTTCAAGCCATTTCCAGTCTAGACAAACTCTACACGAGTTAAACTCACACCGCAATGTCAATGGCTGCTATACTAACCGTAGCCATTTTAACGCAGTCATTTCGGTTAGTGTATTGAAGACCTCCGGTATGATGCTCACAGTGTTTTTTGCAGTAGTAAGTAAAAAAAGTTGCTGACGTTGAATGCTGACTGACAAGTCTGTTTTGAAGATTAAGGGCTGTAGAAACATGGTTAGATGTTTATTGGGAAAAGGTTCAATAAACAAGCAAACATGCATCAGGACCAGGGTAAAGGGCTGGTCTAATTCAAAATAAAATTAGAAGAACCCAAGCAGTTATGATCAGGTTTTATCTACTATAATGGGAATTCAGAGACAGACTACAGGATGATGAGACCTACGGAAGCCAACATCCAGCCTGGTATGGCCCAGCTCCATCTTTGTGGTACATCAGGAAGGGAAGGCAGCAAATTTATATATATAATGTATGTAGCGCATCCCCCGTATGAGCTGCTGGTAATTGGAATCCCCCACCCTGCACAGCCAGGCACACCAAATTCCACAGGCACATTAGTGTCAGAAAACAGTCCAGCAGCTTTGTTTTTTTTGTTTAATAGGGGTATTGAACTTGGATGGGGATGGGGTAATTATGGGATGACCACTTGACTGGAACAAAGTCACTTCAGGGACACTTCAACTATGTACATTCCTCTTCCTCCAGCACATCACTTGGTTATAAAAGAACGCAGACCCAGCTGTAACACTGTTTAGGGGATTTAGCAAGGCACTCAGCCTGATCCAGCAAAAGCCCTTTGCAGGCAGGGACCGCGGGCCCCCTTTGGTGTGTAGAAAAAGTCCCAGTGTCTAGCTACAATCCTCCTGTGGCCACTGATCCCAGCACCACCTATTCAGGCACCACCAGACCACCTGGCTGCAGCTGCCTTTTTCACTAGTCCTCCTGGCTAATCTTACACAGTCCTCCCAGACTGACTCTCCAGCTGTCCCAGACTGTCCCACTCACCAGTTCTCCCAGACTGTCTCTCTATCCAGCCACCCAGGTATCGTCTCCCTGGAGATCTCCCAGACGTGCTCGCTGGCTCCTGCTGTCCTTACTCTTGCTCCCGTGCCTCTGGAAAGGACTCCTCCTTGGGTTTTTAGAAAATCCCTCCAGCGCCCGAGCCTCAGACCCGAGGTCACCTCCCTCCAAGACTGGGGAGCTCCCTCAAGGGCCACCAGCAGCCTTTCTCAGCACTCCATCTCCACACTGCCCCTGCTGGACTGACTCGGAGTATTTAAGAGGTGCCTGCCCCCTGCCAGCTCATTTGGCCGGGGAATGGTTGGGGCCTCATCAATACTCTAGGCAGCTCCCCCTAATCTTCCTCCCATTCTTCTGGAAACTTCTCCAAGGTTCCAGTAAGCAGGGGGCGGTACCAGAGGTTCTGCCTGATGAGTCATCCAGCCTCCCTGAGTCACTCAACCTGACCCAGATTCAAACACAGTCTTGGCTGCCAGCCAAGCCAAACAATTTACCTACACTAACAAAAAGCTATTAACAATCTAACACATTACACTAGACTAGAGGGTGCTATGTGTATTAGCTATATTGTTTTGCAATGTAACAGGATTGTTCAGACTTGCTTGCTGCCTGTGTACAGAATGTTGGTGTAGATACAACAGTTCTATGGTCCACACTAATAAAAGTGTTAGGCCTTACTACTCAGAGCAGCTCTGACACGTAGGCATTTGTTCCCTAAAGTATGTAAACTCAGTCACTGTAATCAGTTATAAATGTAATTTATCAAAGTTTTTAGCTTTCATTGAAATTATACTTGGTGATCCTGCCATGTAGGTTCATGTTTCAGCACTTCCTGTTAAAGGATGACAAAGTTTTATCCTTGTCTCTCAACAGTGCTCCTGTGGGGTCACCCTGTTGCATGTGCTACCAGTAGAGACTACAAGCCATTTCAACATACATTGCACAGGCATGGGCCATTCATCTCTTACTCAACAAGGATGCTACAGTGAGCCTGCCCTAACTCAGTCCCCATACCTTTCATCACAAGCACAGCTTTCAATCTTCTCTGTTCAACCTGAGAGGGGAGGTCCTTACCAACTCTGTACATGAAATACTTCCTAGGTATTGTTTCTGCTGTCTGACAGCCCGCACGGCACAGCCTTACATATGGAACTCACCTACGTAGGTCCGCTATTGGCCAAGTCCCTGTCACACTCATCAGGCCCTAGGCATGTGCTTAGATTACCTGGTGGGTAATTCACTCTACTCAATTTGACTTGGTATCAGCCTCTTGCTGATGCCAAATTATTACCTTTACAGCAGAGCTTGGATTGGGGGAAGAAGCAGCAGCTCAATTATCTGGGCAAGTAGCATGCTGATAAGCGAAGAGAGAGCAGAGTGAGAAAGATCAGCTCATCAGTCTTTAGCTTTATCTTTTCACTGTCCAGTCTCAAAATGGGGGGGGGGGGGGGGGGTAATATCTGTATGTGCTATTTATCTTCAGCAGAAAAAGTCAGGTCTCCTCTCCTGGCAGAAAGAGCTGTGTAAACCCCAGGACTGGTTGCACAAAAATACAAATCCTTTGGCAGGTCAATCAATTCCTTTCTATGTACAGTATCTCACAAAAGTGAGTACACCCCTCACATTTTTGTAAATATTTTATTATATCTTTTCATGTGACAACACTGAAGAAATGACACTGCTACAATGTAAAATAGTGAATGTACAGCTTGTATAACAGTGTAAATTTGCTGTCCACAAAATAACTCAACACACAGCCATTAATGTGTAAACCGCTGGCAACAAAAGTGAGTACACCCCTAAGTCAAAATGTCCGAATTGGGCCCCAAGTGTCAATATTTTGTGTGGCCACCATTATTTTCCAGCACTGCCTTAACTCTCTTGGGCATGGAGTTCATTAGAGCTTCACAGGTTGCCACTAGAGTCCTCTTCCACTCCTCCATGATGACATCACGGAGTTGGTGGGTGTTAGAGACCTTGCGCTCCTCCACCTTCCATTTAAGGATGTCCTGCAGATGCTCAATAGGGTTTAGGTCTGGAGACATGATTGACCAGTCCATCGCCTTTATCCTCAGCTTCTTTAGCAAGGCCGTGGTCGTCTTGGAGGTGTGTCTGGGGTTGTTATCATGTTGGAATATTGCCCTGCGGCTCAGTCTCTGAAGGGAGGAGATCATACTCTGCTTCAGTATGTCACAGTACATGTTGGCATTCATGGTTCCCTCAATGAACTGTAGCTCCCCAGTGCCAGCAGCACTCATGTAGCCCCAGACCATGACACTCCCACCACCATGCATGACTGTAGGCAAGACACACTTGTTCTTGTACTCACCTGGTTGCTGCCACACACGCTTGATACCATCTGAACCAAATAAGTTTATCTTGGTCTCATCAGACCACAGGATATGGTTCCAGTAATTCAAGTCCTTAGTCTGATTGTCTTTAGCAAACTGTTTGCAGGCTTTCTTGTGCATCATCTTTAGAAGAGGCTTCCTTCTGGAATGATAGCCATGCAGACCAATTTGATGCAGTGTGCGGTGTATGGTCTGAGCACTGACAGGCTGACTCCCACCCCTTCAACCTCTACAGCAATGCTGGCAGCACTCATAAATCTTATTCCCAAAGTCAACCTCTGGATCTGATGCTGAGCATGTGCACTCAACTTCTTTGGTCAACCAGGGCAAGGCCTGCTCTGATTAGAACCTGTCCTGTTAAACCACTCTATGGTCTTGGCCACTGTGCTGCAGCTCAGTTTCAGGGCCTTGGCAATCTTCTTATAGCCACCTTTATGTAGAGCAACAATTCTTTTTTTCAGATCCTCAGAGAGTTCTTTGCCATGAGGTGCCATGTTGAGCTTCCAGTGACCACTATGAGAGAGTGACACCAAATTTAACACACCTGCTCCCCATTCACACCTGAGACCTTGTAACACTAATGAGTCACATGACACAGGGGAGGGAAAATGGCTAATGGGGGCCCAATTTGGACATTGTCACTTAGGGGTGTACTCACTTTTGTTGCCAGCGGTTTAGACATTAATGGCTGTGTGTTGAGTTATTTCGAGGGGACAGCAAATTTACACTGTTATACAAGCTGTACACTCACTACTTTACATTGTAGCAAAGTGTATGGAGTATGAAATGGAGCATGGAATGTGGTTGATTCCCTAAGGGAGTAGAGCATGTTTACTTTGTAATGTGAATTTATGCTTAGTTTACTAAATAATACCTAAGGAAAAAAAAATCCAAAAGAATAGTACAAAAATATAAACTACAGTTAACAACATTTACCCTAGGATCACATCTATGCAGCTGCGGTTGATGCATTTTCTGGCGTGTTTTGTGTTTACAAGCCTACATTTTTAATGCAGTTTTCATGCAATTCATATTTTTTTCTCTCTTTAACAAACTGTGAATAGCTGGTTTTTAAGGAGCGGGCCAGAAGCCAGCTGACACATTCCTAGCAACCAATGAATGAGTCATCAGCTGTCAGCGGGGTTGACAGCTGAATGTAAAAAAAAGATTTGACAACAATAAAAAATCTGAAAAAAAAAAAACCGTGTGAGGGTTCCCCCAATCCATATCAAGCCCTTTGGGTCTGGTATGGATTTTGAGGGGAACCCCACACCAATAACAAAAAAAAAAAATGGATTGTAGACTCCCTCAAAATCCATACGAGACCCTTATCAGAGCATGCAGTACGGCAGGTCAGGAAAGGGAGAAGATGAGCAAACCATACCAGGCCACGTGCCCTCAATATGGGGGGGGGGTGCTTTTGGGCAGGGGGGCTCTGCAATGTTTAACAAGAGGGCCCCCAGATCCTGCCCCACCCCCATGTGAATACATTTGGGGTACATAGCACCCCAACTTATTCACCAAATAAAAAAGATGCTGTGTAAAAAATGAGTATGCAGTTTTTGACAAGTCCTTTATTTAAAGAACACAAAACAATGTCCCCCCTGATGTACTGTAGATCCATTGTCAAACACAATGCCCGCTGCCACCGTGGAGAAAACAGAAAAAAAAGTGGTCCACTCCCACTGAAGGCTCCCACCGTCTGACACTTCTTACATAACTAAAGGACGAGGGTCATCTGCTGATGTCACCGGGTGGCCTCGCCCTCTAGTGATGTTAGGGGCATGCACTTTTGGTGCGGGTCCATTCAAGTCTATTACAAGCAAAATGCAATCTACTGCAGAAAAAAAGTCCCTAAACCTTACCAAAAACACACCGACTAAAAAATTAAAGCATAGATGTGAACTTTCAACTTTAATACAGCTGTCAACATTTAAAGACTCAAATTCCTAAAATACCACCGCAGATCAGGGGCGTAACTACAGGGGTTGCAACTGCAACCGGGCCCCATGCTGTGTGGCTCCCATGTACACCTGGATAGGAGGGGCAGTGGAGGCAGCATGTAGAGAAATTACTGTCCTCCTTTTTCTTCCTGTAGCTGCAGGAGGAAAATGGAGGAGATTGGTTCCTCTCAGTGGTGGGATTCAGCCGGTTCGCAGAACCGGCTGAATCCCTTTCCTCGTCCAAGCGCAGTACAATTGAATGTCCCGCGCTCGGACCGCGCAGCCGCAGACGTGGCGGCCAAGGAGCGGAGCAGTGCGCCCCGACCCACCCATTCTGTGACAATAGCGAATGAGAATTCGCTATTGTCACACGGATCCTCCTCCTGGCCAATCAGGGAGCGGGTCCTCCCGCTTCCTGATTGGCCGAAAGGCAAACACCGTGCCATTGGACGAGGAGGAGGCGCCGCGGGAGGACTGAAGACTCGGAGACGCGGGGAGCCGGGGACTGAAGAGAAACTGCGAGAGGGGTAAGTGCGGGGGGATCGCTGGCACTCTGCAATCATTGAGGGCAATGTGTGGCTGGCACTCTGCAATCATTGGGGGCAATGTGTGGCTGGCACTCTGCAATCATTGGGGGCAATGTGTGGCTGGCACTCTGCAATCATTGGGGGCAATGTGTGGCTGGCACTCTGCAATCATTGGGGGCAATGTGTGGCTGGCACTCTGCAATCATTGGGGCAATGTGTGGCTGGCACTCTGCAATCATTGGGGGCAATGTGTGGCTGGCACTCTGCAATCATTGGGGGCAATGCTGTGGCTGGCACTCTGCAATCATTGGGGGCAATGTGTGGCTGGCACTCTGCAATCATTGAGGGCAATGTGTGGCTGGCACTCTGCAATCATTGGGGGCAATGTGTGGCTGGCACTCTGCAATCATTGAGGGCAATGTGTGGCTGGCACTCTGCAATCATTGGGGGCAATGTGTGGCTGGAACTCTGCAATCATTGGGGGCTATGTGTGGCTGGCACTCTGCAATCATTGGGGGCAATGTGTGGCTGGCACTCTGCAATCATTGGGGGCAATGCTGTGGCTGGCACTCTGCAATCATTAGGGGCAATGTGTGGCTGGCACTCTGCAATCATTGGGGGCACTGTGTGGCTGGCACTCTGCAATCATTGGGGGCAATGCTGTGGCGGGCACTCTGCAATCATTGGGGGCAATGTGTGGCTTGCACTCTGCAATCATTGGGGACAATGTGTGGCTGGCACTCTGCAATTATTAGGGGCAATGCCGTGGCTGACACTCTGCAATCATTGGGGGGCAATGCTGTGGCTGGCACTCTGCAATCATTGGGGGCAATGCTGTGGCTGGCACTCTGCAATCATTGGGGGCAATGCTGTGTTCTGGCACTCTGCAATCATTGAGGGCAATGCTGTGTTCTGGCACTCTGCAATCATTGGGGGCAATGCTGTGTTCTGGCACTCTGCAATCATTGGGGGCAATGCTGTGGCTGGCACTCTGCAATCATTGGGGGCAATGCTGTGGCTGGCACTCTGCAATCATTGGGGGCAATGTGTGGCTGGCACTCTGCAATCACTGGGGGCAATGCTGTGGCTGGCACTCTGCAATTATTGGGGGCAATGCTGTGTTCTGGAATTCTGCAATCATTGAGGGCAATGCTGTGTTCTGGCACTCTTCAATCATTGGGGGCAATGCTGTGTTCTGGCATTCTGCAATCATTGGGGGCAATGCTGTGTTCTGGCACTCTGCAATCATTGGGGGCAATGCTGTGTTCTGGCACACTGCAATCATTGAGGGCAATGCTGTGTTCTGGCACTCTGCAATCATTGGGGGCAATGCTGTGGCTGGCACTCTGCAATCATTGGGGGCAATGCTGTGGCTGGCACTCTGCAATCATTAGGGGCAATGCTGTGGCTGGCACTCTGCAATCATTGGGGGCAATGCTGTGACTGGCACTCTGCAGTCATTGGGGGCAATGCTGTGACTGGCACTCTGCAGTCATTGGGGGCAATGCTGTGGCTGGCACTCTGCAATCATTAGGGGCAATGCTGTGGCTGGCACTCTGCAATCATTGGGGGCAATGCTGTGTTCTGGCACTCTGCAATCATTGGGGGCAATGCTGTGGCTGGCACTCTGCAATCATTAGGGGCAATGCTGTGGCTGGCACTCTGCAATCATTGGGGGCAATGCTGTGTTCTGGCACTCTGCAATCATTGGGGCAATGCTGTGGCTGGCACTCTGCAATCATTGGGGGCAATGCTGTGGCTGGCACTCTGCAATCATTAGGGGCAATGCTGTGGCTGGCACTCTGCAATCATTGAGGACAATGCTGTGGCTGGCACTCTGCAATCATTGGGGGAAATTTGCATTGAAAGGGGGCATGCTGGTCTCTCTGCATTGAAAGGGGGGCACGCTGGTCACTGTGCATTGAAAGGGGGCACGCTGGTCTCTGTGCATTTAAAGGGGGCACGCTGGTCATTCTGCTGGGAAAGTCGGAACTGGTTACTAAAATTTTTGAATCCCACCACTGGTTCCTCTGTTTGTGCCCCCGCCACTCCTCCTATCCAGTTCAGTTGTGTTCTGCTGTCTCTGGGCCCCTGTGTGCTCCCCTGGTCCCCCCTCCAGCCCCACTACTGTGGTTTCCCCCACCCCCACTGTGCTTCCTCCCCTCTCCTGCTGGCTGCTGCAGGGGATGTGTCACAATAGAGAGCCAGGAAGGGGTCGGTAAATATGTAATTTACCAGCTCCTTCCTTTTCTGAATGGACAGAGTCATAGTAAGTGACATTGTAAAAAAATAAAAAAAAATTCATTTAGGATTCATTTAGGACACATGCACACTAGCACTAATGCCTGCATGCCCCACATCCGAGCATTTCCAGGCTCGGATGTGGGGCATGATAAAAAAAATGATAAAAAAAATTACAAAAGTGGGTGAACTTCCAGGATCGCAAAGGTCACACTTGCGACCGGGCCCTGGCATTCCACCACTGTGGGGAGGCGCCAGGATGGCAGGAAGGGGGCCCACTGCAGAACTTGTGAAAGGACCATGCAACGAGAGTAAAGGGCCCCAGGATCAGTGGGAAGTGCCCAAGGCTTAAAGGGGAGGGCCCCGGCCAGGGGTCAGGGGGGCCCTTTATGGTTTCTTGCACCAGGGCCCTGAAGGTTCTAGTTACGCCTCTGCCGCAGATAAAAAAAAATTCCGGACAACACTGCCATACACAACCTCGCTTCGCACTTTGATTGTACTACTGTTAGTCTCGGTGCAAACATTTCAAAGCTAGGTACTCCTATATCCTACAATCATTATGCAAAAAATTGATATCAGTCCTGTATATCAGGTATCAAGATAAGCGGAATAGTCTATTTTTATTTTTATTTATTAAATCAGACATCTGCATCAGTCGAAAGTAGTAATACATTTGCCATGGAAAAACAAATTAAGATGAGTATAATCCTGACTATATGCCAGCTCTCAAAATTGATAGATGTTCCGATACAAAACTCCTATACACTCAGTATAGATACATATGAGGTATATTTTCTGCATTGCTGGAGCTTCTGATGCACATTGTGGGAAGCTTACAGTGTGCAGTGGCATCAGAGTGAGCAATATCAGTACAGGAGAGGAGCCTATACAATTGTGAAAGATTAAAGGTAAGGCTGGAGTTTTGCTTTAACTGCATCACAAGAAAAATAATTTTTAAATGCAATTATTTAAACCAGAGGCGTATCTAGAACCTTCAGGGCCCCGGTGCAAGAAACCATGAAGGGCCCCCCCCCCCCCCGGACCCTTGGCCGGGGCCCTTCCCTTCATGGCCGGGGCTCTTCCCACTGATCATGGGTTCCTTTACTCTCGTTGCGTGGCCCTTTATTACGGTCCCGCAGCGGGACCCTTTCACAAGTTCTGCAGTGGGCCCCCTTCCTGCCATCTTGGGGTCACCCCACGGTGGTAGAATGCCAGGGCCCGGTCGCAAGTGTGACCTTTGCAATCCTGGAAGTTCACCCACTGGTGTCAGTAGTTTTTATTTTTTGGTATTTTAATTGTATTATTTTTTATCATTTTATTTTATTTTTTTACAATGTCAGTGACTATGACTCTGTCCATTCAAAAAAGGAAGGAGCTGGTAAATTACACATCCCCTGCAGCAGCCGAGAGGGGATAGGAGAGGGGAGTGATCAGGATGGGGGGGGTGGGGGCAGCACAGTGCGGGAGGGGGGGACCAGGGGAGCACACAGGGGCCCAGAAACAGCAGAACACAAGTGAACTGGATAGGAGGAGCGGCGGGGGCAGCATACAGAGGAACCAATCTCCTCCATTTCCTCCTGCAGCTACAGGAGGTAAAAGGAGGACAGTGATTTCTCTACATGCTGCCCCTGCCTCCCCTCCTATCCAGGTGTACAGGTGAGCCGCACAGGCCCCCTGGGGCATGGGGCCCGGTTGCAGTCGCAACCCCTGCAACCCCTGTAGTTACGCCCCTGATTTAAACTCAAATTAGAAAAACATCACCAACACCAACTCACCCCTTCTCTTCTTGCTCTGTACAATGCCATATAGACTTTCAAATAGAGAGAATCAGCCTAAAAGTAAACCGCTTTCACTGGGTTCTCTCTTTAAAAAACCCAAAAAGGTCTTTGACACCAGTGTCACCTGTATAAAAAGTTCATTTTTTAAATATCTTGTATAATTGAAAAAGATATAAAACATATGCTTAAAAACATATACAAAACAAAATGAAAAAGTAAACCAAAACAACACTACTTTCCGTATAATAAATCCCTATTCTCCTTACCGATAGGATTCATTTAGGACACATGCACACTAGCACTAATGCCTGCATGCCCCACATCCGAGCATTTCCAGGCACCTAGGAGGCACAGCAGCAGTGTCAGCTCCATTGCAAGCAGTCTGTCACACATTATTACAGGCTGGATACCAAGTGGTACTCACATTTAAGGCTGTCTGTGTTCAGAAATGTACTGTATGCTCCAAATGCAGGAATTCCACATTCGAGGCATACGGCCCCGAACTTGAGTATTATTGGCAAAAGCGTACAGCTACCACATATTTCAGGTTGTCATTGATATTGGCAGGGCTGCTGGCAGCGGGTCGGGCTATATGCTGCACCTGTGTCTCCCAGGCAACCAAAAACGCTGGGATGCGATGAACACTGTCTAAGTGCTAGTGTAAATGTGGCCTTAGGGCTCGTGCACACTGCAGCTCAAAAAGAAAAAAAAAGCTTTTTTAACAGGCATTTGAGCTTTTATTTCTCTGCCTAAAAGCGTGAAGAAGCTTGTGCTCTTTTGTGCATTTTTATTGAGCTTCTTAGAGCATTTGTTTTCACAAATCCTCCCCTCAGCTCATGTTATTTTTAATATTTTTTTTTGTGCATTTTCAAGCTTCTTTGAGCTTTTTCATGCTTTTCTCACATGATTTTGGGCTAGTTTTTGAGCATCTGCTCGAAAGCTCCTCTCAAAAAAACGAGTTTTGTGGTATTTTTTTCTGCCTGTAAACTCCTGAAAAAGCCATAGTGTGCATGGATACATTGGCTAACATGTAGCGGAGTTTCCAGGCAGGAAAAAAAAAAGAGAGCTCAGAAATGCCAATTAGGAGCAGCTTCCTTGAGCTTCTCAGAGATGCAGTGTGCATGAGTCTTTAATGCTCCTTTTCTTGTATTTTTTGCCTAGAGAAAAACTATTCTTTTGGCCTAAAGATACAACAATAACTGTACAATACTGTCCCCTACTGGCAAACTGTAAAACTGTCTGATCTGTATCTTATGTGTATGGGACTGGACCCTACATCTATTACAGACAGTTCACGTTTATTCAGCTCTGTGTAGGAAGACATTTACAGAAAAAAAACAAGACATATAATTTTGTTATTTTTGGCACATTTACAGTATACAGTAAAACCCCCCTCCATTGCGGGGGTTATGTTCCGGACTCAGCCGCGAAAAGTGAAAATCCGCGAAATAGAAAAACCCTATTAAAATGCATTGTAGGCATGTTTTTATTTTACTGTCACTTTACTTTTAAAAGCATTTTAATGTCTTTAAACACAATTTTAAAACAATAGAAACTCATTTAAACACATAAAAGATACCGAGAGACATAGCAAGAGCTATGGAAAACACAAAAATATTTCATTTTTAATGATTTATATAGTAAAATAACATTACAGAAAAAAAACGCAATATACCGGGACCACAAAAACTGAACCGCGATGGAGCGGGGGTTTACTGTAATTATAATTATAAGTATAAATTATTATAGTTATTACAAGTAGATCTCTAGAATAAGAGGGAATGCTATTAAAAAAATGACTGGTAAAAAAAGAAAGCAATACGTCCTCTTGGGACTACTGCACATTGGAACAGGACATACATAATACTGCTTTCCCACCACATAGGTTGATTATACTCTAATTGTTCTCTCCTTATCTTATTCTTTATTTCTGTGTTTTAGCCTTTTTGGCTTTATATGCCCTTTGTAACTAGTAGAGCATGTGTTGATGCTACAATGCTGATTTTTTCTTTTTTTTAGAAGATGCTTTAATGTAATGTGCATTCTATTCTAAATGCCTTTATTGTGCTATAGATGTTATATTTGTCTATATATATCTATCAATGTTTTTGTATCACTACTTACCATTTCCTAATGGTTTTCTTGTTAATATGAAAAATTTATAAAAATGATATTGTGGAAAAACACAAAAAAAACAAAAAGCAGGCTAGAAGGGGAAAGGTGTATACTTTAATTTTACCAACAAAGTTTTACACTGACAGGGCATCTTTAAAGCAGTATTAAACTCAAAAGCAAACATTTATTATATTGTAGCTTACCCATTCTTAGATGTGATGGCTGCATTTGTTTCCTTTTTTAGACTTTCTTTCTGCTATTTTTATTTGGTGGTCCAGCCAGTTGTTTTTCAAATGAACAAGCTCACCAGCAGAATGTATCAGTTTACACGGATCAGACAAGCCACCTAACACTGACAGGGGTGATTAAAATGATCCGCTTTTATTTATTCATGCAAAACCTTTTATCCAAAAAAACGTTTGCTGTAACTGTATGGGCTGGAGTTTGGCTTCAATTTGTTACTTTATCTAAATCTGTGAATACATTTAACAATACCCTCCCCTTTAGACTGACGCTGCTGTCTGCTGTGCCTCCTGTGATCCTTCACCCAGAGTAGGGGTACTCTAAAACAGGAGGTATGTTACTGGCCAGATCACTAGGTGAAAACAGTGGGAAAAAAAGCTAAAAATGAAACCCCACAAAACTGATGCAGCCACCACATTTAATGATTGATTGGCAATATAACACATTTTTCATTTTGACCTTCCTGGTCAATTAACTGTACAACTTTCCTATACTGTATATATAGACCCTGCATAACTGATCCGAACAAACACTCATTTTACAGATATTAGCACAGATTTTGGAATGGCCTCTAGCTTTCCTTCAAAAATGAATTATAAAAAATCCAAGCTGTTTCTGCATTTTCGCTGATTCTTCTTTTACAATAGCCTCAACCACATCATGGTACAGAATCTTTAAACTTAAAACTGCACTAGATGGTCCAAATGGGTCATCCAGTACAGTAACCCATGCCAATATGATTCGCAAGCGGAGAAGATTTAAAAAAATTTGTAACCATTGGACTATTTAACCAGAAAATATATTGGGAGAAATGCAATAAAACATTTCTGGCACTTTTCTGGTGGTACAGCCTGCCCCAGATTCAAACAAGCTCTGCTGCCACATGGGACAGATTCAGGTAGTTCTTAATAGCACTTTTACAGGGTGGCACTATAGCCACACCCAATTTAAAAAGAGTTACTGTTAGTTCATATACAATAAAAATGAAGGTAATGAAAAAGTAGAATTCCAGCCTAATGCTAAGTAGTCCTGAAAATGTCCCCTCCACCTCCCTGCTGCCTTTCCTGCCTAATTTGTGTACAAAAGATGTGTATACTTACCTTTTTTCAGTCCGCTCTGGTCTGGTCTTCCATGTTCGTGAACAGTGGCTGCAGGGGAGAGGAAAGAGCCCTTGGCAATGCCTGGGCTTCCATGTCCCAGCCAATGTTGGCGCTTCCTCTTTTCCCATGCAGCTGCCACTGAATGACACAGGGGAGCCGGAGCTGCAGATCGTATAACCCAACACATTTTTTTTACACAGATTAGGCAGGATAGGTAGCAGGAGGGGGAAGGGAAAATTTTTAAGACTAGTTAGTGTTAGGCTGGATTTCTACTTTAAGACCAACTCTAAGTTGGCATGCAGAGGGGGCAGAGTAAATTTTTTAAGCAATTTCCTTCAAAATGTATATAAATGTGCTATTATATACCACAGAAATATGAAATAAAAAATGTTCTGTTCTGCACAGCTTGACCTAATGAATCTTTGGTACCCAAAACTCCAAATAAAATGTACTGCAGGTAATGTATTAAAATACAAATATATTCGTACCCATCTCTTTGTTGTACTATTGTGTCATTTACTTTGTTTGCAATCAAATTCTTTTGTAAAAGAAAATACAAATATATCCTTTTAGCTTGTAGTTTTTAGTTTTCTCCTCTGCAGATGAGACCGTGACAATTTCTATAAAATTTTTCCTTTTTTTTTCTTTTGATGTGGGGCATTGCTTAACCTCCCTGGCGGTATGATTCTTTTGGATTTTAGGTGCTGAAAGCGGTACCATTATTTTAGGTGCTGAAAGCATGTAATTCTTGTGAATGAGCAGCCCAAACCAACTGTATACATTTATTATACATATTATATATATATATATATATATATATATATATATATATATATATATGTATGTATACATATATTATGTATACATATATTATATATATATATATATATATATATATATATATATATATATATATATATATATATAATGTATACAGTTGGTTTGGGCTGCTCATTCACAAGAATTACGTGTGTATATATATATATATATATATATATATATATATATATATATATATATATATATATACGTGTGTATGTATATATATATATATATATATATATATATATATATATATATATATATATATATATATACATATATATGTATATATATATATAATATGTGTGTGTGTGTATATATATATATATGTATATGTGTATATATATATACGTATATATATATATATATACTGTATATATATGTATATATATATATATACTGTATATATATGTATATATATATATATACATATATTTACATAAAAAGTACAGTAAAACTGCAGGAAAGGGCACTGGGGGGTAATGTAATGTGATTTTATTTTATTTTGAACGATATCAGTGTGTTTGGTGCATTTTACATTCGAATTTGCCGCCGGTTCCACCCCCCGGCGGACGTCACGTCGCCGGAGACGGAAGCCGGGGCTCGCAGACGATCGGGAGAGAGCTCCGCCGCCGCACACCGCTCGCAGACATCGCTGGATCCCGGAGAAAAGGTAAGTAAAACCTCCTCCAGCATCCAGCGATCTTCCTAGCGCTACCCCGAGTGTGACTCGGGGTTACCGCTTTTGGCACTAAAATCTTACCCCGAGTCACACTCGGGAATACCGCTAGGAAGGTTAATACCTGGGAACCCCCGGATGGGCTTGCCCTGGTCTTCCTTTCACTGTTATTCCTACATGTTTTTTCTCCCCATAGTGCAGACTTTACACACTCGGGCTCAAAATCTGATGGACCAAACTAAAGGTCCGTACACACGATAAGAAAATCTGTAGGGAAAATTCGTCCGACGACCGATCTGTCGATTTTCGGATTGTTAGTATGGTGCTTTCGACAGCCGACTTTTCGGCTGACAAAATCCTGATGTGCAGGCTATATCATTTTTGTCGTCCGTAATACAACATCCGATTTTCGTCTCATTAGTACAGATTTCGATGGAAAAAAATCTTAAGAGCAAGACTAGGCATGCTCAGAGACGAAAGAACACATACAAAACAATCCAGCACATCACATCACTTCTGAAGTAGAATTCTGTCGTATGGGAAAATTCGTATGAAAATAACCTCTTCACTTTCCACATCAGACTAGCATGCCACAAAAAACGGAAGACAGATCGTTCGATAATCTGATCGTGTGTACAGGGCTTTAAAGTCCAATCCTTCTCTGCTTCAACTTTTTTTATTTTCTTCCCCATCCCTTTTACTTTCTGTTTCTCTCCCTTTTCTCAGTTTATTACTATACCCTCAGACTCCAGGATACAACCATGATGGTTTCTTTGTATTTTATAATCAATCTTTCCAGTATTTTACACCTGGCAATACCGGCTATAGGGCCTATGTTTATTATGTGAGTCCTAGCATTATGGGTATGATATCCACATGCCTCATGTCCAACCTTGGTTTGCCCGTATACATGTGATACACTGGAGTTGCCAATTGTTACCTTTGATTCCTATACATTTTATTTTGTCTTTGTTAAACTTCAATAAACATATATTCAGCCAAAAATACATATATGCTCTCATCAAAGCAATCTGTGATTCAGTCCTCCAGGATTACTTAAAAAAAAAAAAAAGAGTTGGGGTAACTGGTAAATAAATGTGCTAGAATGAAATCACATAGAATAAAAGGAGCTCTATTACATAGTTACATGATAACCAATGAATTCATAATTATACTGTATAAAAGGGTTATGTATAAATCATCTTCACTGATATGTAGATGTCACATAATAAAATAAATATAGCAAACACATTTTTGTACATTCATTGCACTAGTAAAGCTTGTGTACCTTGTGTATTCTGGGATGATCAATACATATCTCTAATATCTCTAATAGCAGGCAAGATCAGGAATTGGTATGAAGCAATAGACCAGAGGCGTAACTAGAACCTTCGGGGCCCCAGTGCAAGAAACCATGAAGGGCCCCCCGGACCCTTAGCCGGGGCCCTTCCCTTCAAGCCTGGGGCTCTTCCCACTGATCCTGGGGCCCTTTACTCTCGTTGCGGGGCCCTTTATTGTGATCCTCCAGCGGGACCCTTTCACAAGTTCTGTAGTGGGCCCCATTCCTGCCATCTTGGGGACTCCCAATGGTAGTGGAATGCCAGGGCCCGGTCGCAAGTGTGACATTTGTGATCCTGGAAGTTCACCCACTGGTGTCAGTAGTTTTATTTTTTGGCATTTTAAATGTATTATTTTTTAACAATTTTTTTTTTTTTTTACAATGTCACTGACTATGACTCTGTCTATTCAGAAAAGGAAGGAGCTAGTAAATTACATATTTACCGACCCCTTCCTGGTTCTCTATTGTAACACATCCCCTGCAGCAGTCGGCAGGAGAGAGAAGGGAGCACAGTAGGGGGGGGGGGCCAGGGGAGCACACAGGGGCCCAGAGACAGCAGAACACAAGTGAACTGGATAGGAGTGTCGGGGCAGCATGCACAGGAACCAATCTCCTCCTTTTTCCTCCTGCAGCTACAGGAGGAAAAAGGAGGACAGTGATTTCTCTACATGCTGCCCCCACCGCCCCTCCTATCCAGGTGTACAGGGGAGCCGCACAGGCCCCCTAGACCATTGGGCCTGGTTGCAATTGCAACCTCTGCAACCCTTGTAGTTACGCCCCTGGGCGGGAGAGCATCTTAAAGTGTATTTACAGGCAAGACATTTAAATTTAGTTTTAGGCAGAGAAGGAGAAGGTTGAAACCATTATCAAACTTTTACTGCATTTTGTGTCTGCGTTTGGGGGATTAACTCTCAAATTCTGTCCCAGTGATTACCATCAGAGACACCAAATATAAGCAAAGTCCAAATTATGGAGTATATTACATAATTCTTAATTAACCTGAGGAGACCACAAAGAATATTTGATTCAGGATTTGTTTCTCTATAATAGCAGATGAACGCCATCTAATGGCTGCATGGAGTAATGCTGTAAAAAAAAAAAAAAATGACTAAAAGGAGAAGACATGTTCACTTCCAAAGTAAAGTTAATGAGGTGAAACCAAGTGAAAATTTACTTCGGAAAGAGTACCCAATAGTGTGCAGAGGAAAAAAAAAAAAGGATTTCTGCTTTCACATGATTGCATTGATTGAAGTCAGCACAACCTTATTTTATGTAGCTTAGTGAAAAAAAGTGAAGTTGAACTGACTTTCATCATCCAATCAAGGAAATTGCTGTTTTTTTGTTTGTTTTGCACATGGTTGGGAATTATTTGAATTTTTTTTTTACATAATTTACTGAAGAGGAGTAAAAATTCACTTTGAAATAAAACATTCTTTACTACTTTAGTAAATTAGGGTCAGTAAGTTTTGGGTATAAATCCTATTCATGAAAAGGAATATAGAATTTTTTTTTATGTTTTTTAGAGCGGGGAAGAATTTGAAGCTCCATAAGATTATTAATGACGTTTGTGTCGCTGTTTCCAGATTACATTTAATATAGAACTGACTTACAGAGCATACTACAGTCACACGTGTCTACGATTAAAGGAGATCTGTGGTCACAGCATACACTCTCAGTTTATACCATCAGCGATACAATAACAATACAAACAATGGTTATTTTTAACAATCCAATATAAGCTTACTTTAACCAGTTGCTGACCGCCCACTGCAGATATACTGCGGCAGGGGAGCTAAGCTGCGCAAAATCACATATATCTACGTGATTTAGTGCACACGGTCTAGGCGGTACATGCGTGCCCCTGGAGCCACATTCCCGCTGTGAATAGACACCGCGGGAGGCAGGCTGTGGGAGGAGCAGCGCTGTTCGCCGCCGGCCTCCTGCAATCGTCAGAGAAACTGACAAAAGACCCACCGCCTTATGTAAAAAAAAAAACAGACGAGTCTTCTGTCATACAGGCAGGGAGAGATCAGGATTTTCAGCTAAGCTTAAACCCTGATCTCTCGGTGCCTGTCACAGAGCCACCCCCCCCCCCCCCCACAGTGAGGAAGCACCAACAGGCATACATTAACCCCTTTGATCACCCCCAGTGTTAACCCCTTCCCTGCCAGTATCATTTATACAGCAACAGTGCATATTTTTTTAGCACTAATCACTGTATTAATGTCACTGGTCCCCAAAAAGTGTCAAAAATGTCAGTTAAGGGTCCAATCTGTCCGCTGCAATTTCACAGTCCTGCTAAAAATCGCTGATCATCGCCATTACTAATAAAAACAAAAAAAAGTCCAAAATTCTATCCTGTAGTTTGTAAATGCTATAACTTTTGCGCAAAACAATGAAAATACGCTTTTTGGGATCTTGTTTTACCAAAATTATGTAGCAAAATACAAATTGGCCTAAACTGATAAAAAATTAGATTTTTTAAATTCTTTTATTGGAAATGTTTTATAGCAGAAAGTAAAAAATATTGTGCCTTTTTTTTAAAATTGTTGCTCTTTTTTTGTTTATAGCGCAAAATCTAAAAATTGCAGAGGTGATCAAATACCACTAAAAGAAATATTCTCTATTTGTGGGGAAAAAAATGACATCAATTGTATATGCGACCGCGCAATTTTTCGTTAAAGTAACACAGTGCCGAATCGCAAAAAATGGCCTGGTTATTAAGGAGGTAAAACCTTCCGAAGCTGAAGTGGTTAAAAATCTGCTTTCGTGCTGTGAGTGCTGCCTGTCTGCCGGCCCTCTCTTTCCTCAATTTCCTGGACTCCCTGCATGCTTTGCAGAATCTCTTATGCAATTTACTTTTAATTTATATGAACTACATATCCCATGGTACTTTGCTGCCTGCAAACAGCGATTTCAGTACTGACTCCGCCTCCTAAAACTCGTTCTCTCAGCACCTCTGTAGTTCAGAAGGCTGGCTCTGTGAAATGTGTGACACAGTAGTGCCTACTCCTAGGGCATATTAAATATATGTCACAGAATTCAAGAAATTATTCCGAGTAATAGCAGAGGGCTAGTAATAACTGAAATACAATGTGTAAATGATGATATCATTTTACATTTTATCACTTTAATTGTATACAGTCCTGCGATCATGCAATATTATTAATTTCATGTAAAAACTCACTACACAAGCTAGCACTAGAAGAATCAATGTTTGCAGGCTAGGTATTTATCATCTAAACAGTATTTGGATAAGCGGGTTGAAATAAAAACCTCCTAGCAGTTTGAGCCTTAAGCCTGGTACACATTGCTAGTTTCTTTCATTCAATCCAGCGAGCTGAACAAAAACTGACAGTTCCAGTCGGAGCCGCTGTACTAACTTTCCAAGTTTAGTTCAGTAATCTCCTCTGCTGATCTATTGTCTTCTGACAGGGGGGACGCCCCCGCCAGAAAACTCCAGTCAGCGATGTCAGCCATTGGCTGAGAGCGCTGATCAGGAGCGGATTGGCAGAGCTTTTTTGGTCATGGCCCATCGACTGAAGCCATCCAAAGGGACAGCTTCTGTTGTACCGGCTGCAGTACACACTGGCTGAATGTTGGATGGTTTCTATTGATTAGGATTAGGCTTAAGGTGCTTACTACCAATGGAAAACATTCACCCAATTTAGATTGAATTTGGGAATATTAGAATGTTTTTAGGCACCTCCATGACCCTACCAAGTGCACCCTTGCTGGCACTATTAATTTTGACGTCAAATTTCGATTTAGTTTTAGAAGACTAATATGCCATTTTTGTTTTAGTTGTGTTTTAGTCATCTGAATTGTTTTAGTTTTAGTCATATTTTAGTCGACTAAAATTTACAGTACATTGTAGTCAACCCACCTGAAGTTCTGCTTTCCTTGGAACTCCACCTGCCTGGTAATGCCCCAGCCCCTGGATCTATAGGCAAGCTGTATTGGCTGAGAGACACAGGCTCACTCTTTCTGCCTGCAGCCTGGGAGTTCTGGAACAATGCCCTGCAAACCACAGAAGAGGAGCACCTCCTTATGTCTTCGTCTCCTTATGATTCATGTCTGTCTGGATGTGACATGGTAAGGGTTTTCCCCCTCCCAGCAAAGTGAAGGTTTAGCCCGATGGCTGGAAAATCTACAACCTGTTGCTAACACAAGAACAATGTCCTGTTCTATGGATAGATCAGGCAAATGTTTCAAAATTATATTCCTAATAGTCCCAATTTCTTCGGAAAAAGCAGTAACAAATGCAACAGGATTACACCCATTGGGCTCTGAGTTTTTTATAGCCACGTGCTTTAAGTCTTGATGTTTTTTATAGCCACGTGCTTTAAGTCTTGATGAAATTACATTACAAACTTTCCTCATTAGAGCAGTTGCACCTTGCTCTAACACATTCTCCCACAGGTATGGATCGTATGGTGTGTGCCGATGAATTGAGAGGATTGTTGTTCATATAGAATGTAAGAGAGGTGAGATCCATAACCTTATTATCCCTAATGAGGATCGAGTCATCTATGTAGCGTCCGTACCATTTAATGGCACCTGTACATGGTTGGTGTGAGGGAATAAAAACATTTCCTCCCACCACCCCATGTAAAGGTTTGCCAAAGAAGAAGAAAACTTAGCACCCATGGAGGCACCCCTGCACTGTAGGTACTATTGATCCAAAATAAAATAATTATGTTCTAAAAGAAAACCAACAGACATAATGATGAATTCCCTCAGTTCAGCGCTATAAAAACTATAATATTGTAAGTCAAGCACTAAATCACAAGGAATACATTACATTATTAAAGGGACATCCATGGTAACCCAGGTAAAATTATTTTGCCATATGATGTCCTGTGTACGTGCCAATATAGCAGAAGTATCCCTAATGTGGCCCAGCAGTCTAGTCACTAAAGGCTGTAAATATTGATCAATCCATTAACCCAGCCTTTCAAGCAAAGACCCTATACACGCAACTTTAGGGCGACCTTGTACAGGGATAACATTTTTGTAAAGTTTAGGTGAATAGTGAAACACTGGAACTACTGGAAGTTTCACCAAAAGATACTCTGCTGTTTTGGGGGTCAAACCTCTCATCTCTATTCCTTTAACTAAAAGATTAGATAATTGCTGTGTAAAAATAGAAGTTGGATCACTTTTCAAAACACGATATGTCGTAGTGTCACTTAATTGTCACACAGGCTCTATTCTGTAGTCCTCAGCTGTGAGAACGACAACCGAGCCTCCTTTGTCTGCTTCAGGTATTATTATGTCTTTACGAGACTTCAAATTCGTCAAAGCAGACTTTTCAGCTTTAGTTAAATTCTTATGAGTATACATGGAGGCATCTGTCATCTTCTCTTTAAGCTGAGTGAGATCCTTTACCAAAAATGCTTGGAAAATTTCCACCGCAGTGCTTCTAGTGTGCACTTGAATGCACATGTTGAAAAATGTGTTACCTTTACGAAAAGCATCTGACTCAATACCATACATACCCGCTGTGGACTCAGATTGCAGTCTCTAAAGAGAGGATCTTACTATGAGATCCTGAAAATCAAAACTATTTGTATCAGTTTCATTAGAGTACTTTTTATGAGACAACAAATGAGTCCTCAGTAGTAGAAAAGTGTTTCCTTAATAGCAAATTGCGGACAAATCTATTTCCATCTAACAAGGTGTTAAATAACTCTAAATCAACAGAGGGAGCAAAAAAAAAAAAAAGACCCATGAAGAGAAGCAAGGTCTCTGAGACAGATAAAGGAGTATGTGAAAGATTAACGTTTCTGATATTGTCCTTATCGAAAACATCCTCAGTCACCTGTATTACGTTTTTTTTGTTGTTCCTTGCTTGTTGGGGATAATTGGAACTTCTTAAAAATGCGCCCTCTTTTTCTTGTCTTTCTTTTCTTTTTTTGTTGGATTTGTTGTCCCAAATTTCTGGCTGTTTTTTTGAAGAATCCTTACCAGCATAATCTTTCATAAAGACGGAGGAGGCTGAACTTCTAGAGGTAAGTGAAGATCTCCTATCAATATTGACATGTCTATGGGTCTTCTGTCTGTGCTTCCTTCTTGTTTTTAGAATTGAGGTAGGTCAATCTGATCTGTGCCCTGTGCACTCCCTCACTCCCATTTATTTCCCCATCCTCACTTACAGGTCACCCCCAATACCAAAAGTATAATGCACCCTGCCCTGTGCACTCCCTCACTCCAATTTACTTCCCCATCCCCACTTACAGGTCACCCCCCAATCCCAAAAGTATAATGCACCCTGCCCTGTGCACTCCCTCACTCCCATTTACTTCCCCATCCCCACTTACAGGTCACCCCCAATCCCAAAAGTATAATGCACCCTGCCCTGTGCACTCCCTCACTCCCATTTACTTCCCCATCCCCACTTACAGGTCACCCCCCAATCCCAAAAGTATAATGCACCCTGCCCTGTGCACTACCTCACTCCCATTTACTTCCCCATCCCCACTTACAGGTCACCCCCAATCCCAAAAGTATAATGCACCCTGCCCTGTGCACTACCTCACTCCCATTTACTTCCCCATCCCCACTTACAGGTCACCCCCATTCCCAAAAGTATAATGCACCCTGCCCTGTGCACTACCTCACTCCCATTTACTTCCCCATCCCCACTTACAGGTCAACCCCAATCCCAAAAGTATAATGCACCCTGCCCTGTGCACTCCCTCACTCCCATTTACTTCCCCATCCCCACTTACAGGTCACCCCCAATCCCAAAAGTATAATGCACCCTGCCCTGTGCACTACCTCACTCCCATTTACTTCCCCATCCCCACTTACAGGTCACCCCCATTCCCAAAAGTATAATGCACCCTGCCCTGTGCACTACCTCACTCCCATTTACTTCCCCATCCCCACTTACAGGTCAACCCCAATCCCAAAAGTATAATGCACCCTGCATTATACTTCCCCATCCCCATTTGCAGCCTGGCATTACAGTCAATACATTTTACGTCGTTTTTTTAATTTTAAAGTTGCATTTCTGTTTGTCAAAAAGCAAAGTTTTTGTTTTTTTAATGAAACTTGCTTTCATGTATAAAGATGTTATATATCACAACGGCTAAATCTGTGTTTGTAGTGCATGTTCAAACCTTAATACCAGAAATAATAACATGTTATTCGATTTTTACTCCAGGAGTATATCATGAGTTTGGAAATTCTAGAGAAATTCTTAAGTAATGCATTACAATTTAAATAAATCCATTTGATTTTAGTCGACTAAATGAAAATTGAAATTAATTTTGTCCTTGTTTTCGTCAATTGACTTAAATCTAATTTTATTTTCATTTAGTTTTCGTCACTGAAAACATGCAACTGATGAAAACCATAATGAAAATATTTTTGGCAACGAAATGAACATTGCTTGCTGGGCCTGCTTGGGAAAACGTTGATTGATCTACATGGAAAGTTCTAGCTGATTACCTGATCATTATTGTCTTATCCAGGACTAGACAGCTTTTGCAATGATCCCCCTCCTCCCCATTCTCCATAGTTACACACATGCAAGCTTCCCCAATCTCAATTTATTTGTAGGAATAACTATGAGAGCAGGCAACAAAAGCATGCCTAGAATTGTCATATTCTTCCTTTTTTGCTGACAGATGTCCATGTGGAGAGCTGCAAGAAGAAGAAGAAAAGAGAGCCTGAGGAGCTGGTCAGTACAGTGGTAGTCTTTGCTAAATGTAAAGGGGATCATACAGAATAAACTGCTTAGTGCAACTATTTTTAGGGAGATCCTGTGATTATACAATGTTGCCATCTTGTGGTCAATAATGAGATAACAATAAATGTAAATGTATGTATCAAAAAGTGGATAAAGTTAGGCATTCTTGCTCCCAAAAAACAATTTTACTTTTTAAAGTTATACACTGAGGGAGCTACAAAAGCATTTTATTCTCAGAACCTTAAGCCCCTATAACTTTCAGAGATGTTGTTCAGGTTATGGCAATGTATTTGTTTAATCTTAAATACCTTTTTGCATTTTTAAAACAAATGTTTTACTCTATGAGTTTAAACTAGAAAGAGAAACATTTTAAGTGAAATTGAATGAAAATAAAGTTATTTTTTTTATTAATATTATTTTTGTATAAAAACTTTTTATTTAGCAGCCTTTCTAACCTTTTTTGGGTGGAGGTCTGTCAATAAAGAAGACTTTTCATGACCTTTCAGCATTGGCTGTGATTAGTCAAAGTCTTCATGAGGTTTTGAGAATGTTTGGAATTTTCTACAGAGAACAACTGATTAAAACGAAAGCACATTTATAAAGCACAGTGATTTTCTTTACAAACATGTCCTGCACTCTATTAAAGTGTATGTAAACCCTCACCTTGTGAAAACAACCCATTCAGTTTAAAATAGAATTGATAGTAAAAACATATATATGGTATATACAGTATATCACAAAAGTGAGTACAACCCTCACATTTTTGTAGATATTTTATTATATCTTTTCATGTGACAACACTGAAGAAATGACACTTTGCTACAATGTAAAGTAGTGAGTGTACAGCCATTAATGTCTAAACAGCTGGCAACAAAAGTGAGTACACCCCTAAGTGGAAATGTTCAAATTGGACCCAATGTGTCAATATTTTGTGTGGCCACCATTATTTTCCAGCACTGCCTTAACCCTCTTGGGCATGGAGTTCACAAGAGCTTTATAGGTTGCCACTGGAGTTCTCTTCCACTCCTCCATGACGACATCACGGAGCTGGTGGATGTTAGAGACCTTGCGATCCTCCACCTTCTGTTTGAGGATGCCCCACAGATGCTCAATAGGGTTTAGGTCTGGAGCCATGCTTTGCCAGTTCATTACCTTTACCCTCAGCTTCTTTAGCAAGGCAGTGGTCGTCTTGGAGGTGTGTCTGGGGTGGTTATTATGTTGGAATACTGCCCTGCGGCCAGTCTCTGCGGGGATCATGCACTGCTTCAGTATGTCACAGTACATGTTGGCATTCATGGTTCCCTCAATGAACTGTAGCTCCCCGGTGCCGTCAGCACTAATGCAGCTTCAGACCATGACACTCCCACCATCATGCTTGACTGAGTCTGTAGGCAAGACACACTTGTCTTTGTACTCCTCACCTGGTTGCCGCCACACACGCTTGACACCATCTGAACCAAATATGTTTATCTTGGTCTCATCAGATCACAGGACATGGTTCCAGTAATCCATGTCCTTAGTCTGCTTGTCTTCAGCAAACTGTTTGTGGGCTTTCTTGTGCATCATCTTTAGAAGAGGTTTCCTTCTAGGACGACAGTCATGCAGACCAATTTAATGCAGTGTGCCGCGTATGGTCTGACCACTGACAGGCTGACCCACCCCCCCACCCCTTCAACCTCTGCAGCAATGCCGGCAGCACTCGTACGTCTATTTCCCAAAGACAACCTCTGGATATGATGCTGAACACGTGCACTCAATGTCTTTGGTCGACCAAAAGGCCTGTTCTGTGTGGAACCTGTCCTGGTAAACCGCTGTATGGTCTTGGCCACCGTGCTGCAGCTCAGTTTCAGGGTCTTGGTAATCTTTTTATAGCCTAGGCCATCTTCATGTAGAGCAATAATTCTTTTTTTTCAGAACCCTTTAGAGAGTTCTTTGTCATGAGGTGCCATGTTGAACTTCTAGTGAACAGCATGGGAGAGTGAGAGTGATAACACCAAATTTAACACACCTGCTCCCCATTCACACCTGAGACCTTGTAAAATGAATGAGTCACATGACATCGGGGAGGGAAAATGGCAAATTGGGCCCAATTTGGACATTTTGACTTAGGGGTGTACTCACTTTTGTTGCCAGCGGTTTAGACATTAACCACTTAGCGACCGCCCACTACAGTTTTACTGCGGCAGGTAGCCGCTCCTGGGCAAATCGACGTAGTACTACGCTGCTCGCTCAGGAGGCTCTAGAGGGCGAGCGCGCGCCACCGGCGGCGCGCTCCCGCCCCCGCTTGTCAGCTGGGGAGCCAGTGCAGCAGCGTACTGTGCTGTTCCTTCAGAGTCCAGTGCTGTGAATGGTGCGTGGGAGTGATATCATTGCGGCTCTGGCCACTCACACAGCCAGAGCCTGCAAACCTAGAAGAAAGACCGGGTGAAGATGGAAGTGCCTTCGTTTTAAGGTTAGTTTCACATAATGTGCTCGTATGAGATGCATACCAGCACAATGAGAATAGAAAAAACACTCGCGCCAATTATTTGTTATTAGAGGAAATTGGTTGCTGCTGTGATAAACCCTCTATGGGTGGCAAAGTTGGAAAATTATTTGTAATATAAGATATTTCATCTACAGCGCATACCTTGTAGCAGGATGGTATAGGGGATTAGGAATTTTCTGTGTTAAGTAGTGTGAAATTATGCAATTATTTTGGTATTTACACCAAAGGATCTACCTGTAATTCTAGGGATGTGTTGTTACCATTAGCCCTGAAAATTGTACAAATAGTACTAGGTAGTATAGTGTTATGTACCTACAGCATATACTATGGTGTGGGGAGTATTGTGTGTCCCCTATATGTTTTCCATATGCTGTATGTGACACCACTTATAATAAATACATAAAAATACAAGTGTTAAAATATATATGACTTGTCTGTGAAACAGTAAGCTTGCAAATATAAAAAACTTTTGTGTGTGCTTAATAAGATATAAAATACATCAACTTTGTTAATCACAATATATAAAGTGCATCAACTGTGCCGATTTCAATTGATTATAAAAAGATGATATATAAAGTTCATAATACAATAAAAAAGTTCCTATGAAAAAAAAGTGAGGTCCAATGGGACCAGGAAATTGTGCTCAGTGCAAAGAAATAATGTCCATTAGTTCCAAGAAGTGGTAAAAGTTCAAAGAAAACTAATCAAATTTCAAAGTTGATGTTGAGATTCAAAAGAGAAAAGTGCATTGGTGCTATCACCCTCTGTGCTCCTGTGGGTATGAGGTAGGTAGTGCAAACTCACCAGATGTTGTTGACCCCCAATACCATACAGCAAGTGGGTCAATTGCGCTTGTGTGGTGAGTGTCCAGCGGGGTCCCAGCCGTCCGTGTCCGGGTGGTCCTGGATCCTATTAGTTGTCATAAAAAAAATCGCACTCCTCATGGTGTAGTAGTTAAAATTCCAAAGTTTTATTTTCAAACAAAAAAAATGTGTCAATACCAAAATAATTGCATCATTTCACACTACTTAACACAGAAAATTCCCAATCCCCTATACCATCCTGCTACAAGGTATGCGCTGTAGATGAAATATCTTATATTACAAACAATTTTCCAACTTTGCCACCCATAGAGGGTTTATCACAGCAGCAACCAATTTCCTCTAATAACAAATAATTGGCGCGAGTGTTTTTTCTATTCTCATTGTGCTGGTATGCATCTCATACAAGCACATTATGTGAAACTAACGCTATCTACACGGAGCTTCCGGTACGTTGCGTTGTGGTACGTGAACGCAAGCCGAGTCTAAACCCGGAAGCTCCGTGTAGATAGCAGGCGGACCTTCACAGGCGTCCCGCACGGCTTCCCTAAGCTCAGGTTTTGCGGTATTCCACCTTTTATTATTTACCTGTACCACCAACGCTGTATACTTTGAACCATTTAGCATTACTTGCACATTTTTTTTTGATTGAAAATAAAACATTGGAATTTTTAACTACTACACCATGAGGAGTGCGATTTTTTTATGACAACTAATAGGATCCGGGACCAACCGGACACGGACGGCTGGGACCCCGCTGGACACTTACCACACAAGCGCAATTGACCCACTTGCTGTATGGTATTGGGGGTCAACAACATCTGGTGAGTTTGCACTACCTACCTCATACCCACAGGAGCACAGAGGGTGATAGCACCAATGCACTTTTCACTTTTGAATCTCAACATCAACTTTGAAATTTGATTAGTTTTCTTTGAACTTTTACCACTTCTTGGAACTAATGGACATTATTTCTTTGCACTGAGCACCATTTCCTGGTCCCATTGGACCTCACTTTTTTTTTCATAGGAACTTTTTTATTGTATTATGAACTTTATATATCATCTTTTTATAATTAATTGAAATCGGCACAGTTGATGCACTTTATATATTGTGATTAGCACAGTTGATGTATTTTATATCTTATTAAGCACACACAAAAGTTTTTTATATGTGCAAGCTTACTGTTTCACAAACAAGTCATATATATTTTAACACTTGTATTTTTATGTATTTATTATAAGTGGTGTCACATACAGCATATGGGAAACATATAGAGGACACACAATACTCCCCACACCATAGTATATGCTGTAGGTACATAACACTATACTACCTAGTACTATTTGTACAATTTTCAGGGCTACTGGTAACAACACATCCCTAGAATTACAGGTAGATCCTTTGGTGTCAATACCAAAATAATTGCATAATTTCACACTAGTTAACACAGAAATTTCCCAATCCCCTATACCATCCTGCTACAAGGTATGCGCTGTAGATGTAATATCTTATATTACAAATAATTTTCCATACCAGCACAATGTTGCATTGCCTTGCAGGAATTAAAAAAAAACAAACAAAAAAAAAAAAAACAGCGGTTTACTACTGCTTTAAGTAAAACAAGGTATTCAAGTGTATCCACTTTTATTGAATATTATTTAAACAATATTTAACAATTTTTTTGGAGGACTGCTAATGCATCCCTTACCTCCTCCTCTGCTAATCCTACCATAGGTGGAGGAGGGTTGGGTGCTGGCACCGAGGAGTTTGATGTAGCCAGGAGTGGACTACTGTAATATGGATATAGCAGACTTTATCTTCATCCCTGCAGGCTACTCCTGTTTCCCGCTACTGCTGGACTCAGATCATCTGCATCACACTTCTGAGCCATAAAGAAAAGCATTGTGGGATTTTTAGCCCCTTGTGTACCCATTATTGAATTACTGAACCCTTTTTAGACTACATTTCCCAACAAGCAACCCACCAAATTGGGGAAGAATGGGAGAAGCTATAAAAGAAGTTTCCCATCAGGCCCGCGCTTTCTTCTACTCAGGATCCATTGAATTAGCGCCAGTCCCGTGGCCCAGCTGCTGGGATTGCAGTCTACCATGGCTCAGGGAGTCACCACTGTTCCTGCCCAAGAGGACCTGCCGAGCAACGCGACACTGAGGACCTTCTTGTCTCTCACTGATGATCGGGATACTGCACAACAAGTGCCTAGGGGTCCACATCTGATCGATCCACTGCATCCAACTCCCTGCTGATTGGTGTACAGACCCTGCATCGCTTCCTGTGTGAGTGCCAGCTGTCTTCAGGATCTGGTGAGGGGGCTCATGCCCAAACCTTCCCCTGCTTGTCAGTAACATACATGGACACTGCATGCAGACATGCTTTGTCATACCTATCATTCCCCTTCTGATTATTGAACCTTTAATTATTCTCTGAGGATTCCTTGTTTTACATCTTTTGAGCTCCAATGCTGCTGGTGAAGACAGACTTCAGGCCTAACATTTGGACTATTTCTCTTTTCCTGCAACTGTAGGGAAGTGTGACTGGTTCCTATCCAGCTCAATCTCTCATTAGGATTAGGGCCCCAGTAGGCTGGCCTTTTTCCCTCTTAGTAACAGCATAACCCATTTAAGTCACTTTGACCACTCAATTATTAAGTGTCTGTTATTGCCCTGTACATTTGAGTATTATTATTATCCATCACTGTCGGATTGCTATTTGTACATACCAGACTGCTGAGTGTTCAATTTAGCCAATTTTGGTTGTTATCCCAGGGTTTGGCTGACTGACGCTCTTATATACCTTTTGTTGTTTGGTTAATACAGAAAGTCTGCTGAACTCAGTTTACATTGTGTCTGTAATTATTTTAACCACTTCTGGACCGAGCCCATTTCTGACACGTTTACAAATTAAAATCTGTACTTTTAGCTAGAAAATTAGTTAAAACCACCAAACATTATATATATATATATTTTTTTTCAGCAAAGTCACTGGAGAATAAAATGGCGGTCGTTGTAATATGTTTTGCGCAGCGGTCTTCCAAATGCCATTTTTAAAAAAAAAATACAAATTTCAATGTATTTAAAAACTAAACAGTAAAGTTAACCCATTTTGTATTTTGTGAAAGATGATGTCACGCTGAGTAAATAGATATCTAACATGTTACGGTTTAAAATTGTGCACAACTGCGGAATGGCGACAAACTAAGGTCAATAAAAATCTTCATAGGCGACACTTTAAAATTTTTTAATGGTTACCAGTTTGGAGTTACAGAGTAGCTCTTTTTTTCAGAATTATTGCCCTTGCTCTGTTGATTGTGGCGATACCTCACATGTGCGGTTTGAACAGCGCTTTCATTTCCGCAGCTTCCGTATCTGTTTTCTTTCGTGCGCAAGCTCACGACGGCTGGGCTGCTTTAAAAATGTTTTTTCCTATTTAATTTATTTAATTTTTTAATTTTAGCACTGTTATTTAAAAAAAATCTGATCACTTTTATTGCTGTTACAAGCAACATCCCTTGTGACAGTAATAGGCAGTGACACGTACTCTTTATGGAGGGAGTGGATGTCTAAAAGACCTCAGACCCCTCCACTGCACTTCAATGTATTCAAAATGCCAAAATCTGCATTTTTGAATACTGTCACTTTTTTTAAATTCGGCGCCTTTAGCAGCCGAGTAACCCGGACATGACGTCATCACGTCGCTTCCGAGTAACTACATCAGAGACCCGAATCCGGCTTTTATCAGTACTCCAACCAGCGGATGTCCCGGCTGGTTACTCGGGTCTCCGGGTTCGACGGGAGACCCAGGCATAGACCTGCAGAAGGCGGCGGGGGGGGGGCGACCCCTCCCACTCGCTGGGGTAATGGCAGAGTGGCTCTCGAGCCGCATCGCCCATCATAACCTGAAGGCCGACCGTTGGCTCTAAAAAATGGTACTGGAATGATGCCTTTAGGCATCGCCCCGGGACAACCACTTCTCCAAGCCGACGTAGAGCTACGTCAATTCGCAGGAAGTGGTTAAAGGGCCAAAAAAGAAACATGAGCTCAGTTGAAATACTCAACAACACATCTCGATTTGTGCAGATACAAACAATAGATAAAAGAATAGGACATTAAAGGTGTATAAACCACCTCTCAGAATGATTATCTAAACACAGACATAGGTTAAAAAAAGTTTTTTATCGTTACAAAATGCATTAAAATTATGTTAGGGATACACATCCCTTAAAGTCTATCTCAACTCTTTTTTCAACTCATTTTTCAAGCCCCAACACCCCTGAAGGTAATGATTCCTCTGTCTGTGTATGTGTAGTATTGTCAAAATATTATTATATAACCAAAATAACAGAACATAATAAGCACTGAAATATCACATTGGGGAGGATTATCACAATCTTGCCACGTTTCATCTTGTCGGCTTCTTCAAGGGCTCAGAGGAGTGCTGAAGGAAAGAGTTGAATAAATATGAGATTGAATGTATCCTAGGAGGAGTCAGAAAATCTTTCCCACTGCGATCATACCCAGGATGAGCATAAGACTGTAATCATCTGATGGGTGCACAAACTAGGGGTTCACCCCCCCCCCCCTCCACACACGCACATCGGGAAGCTACAGACACACCCGCAAACAAGAATTGACAAATTTGACTTATGATTCGAAGAAATATGGAAAGCAATGTTACAAATGTATATATACATTCAGTGCCGGGACAAATTGGCTACTTTAAAAGTATGGTGGTCTTTCCAAAAAGCCCAATGGTCTCCTGCCTCTATGTCCATAAAGAAAATGAAAGGCTGTTGCCAAAAAATGCCTCCATTATTTGCCCTAGATTTCTGACCACTTATAAAATTCAGTCACACTCACCAACTAAAGGGAGAGAGACTTTCAGAGTACATTTCCTGAGTGGACAGAATGTTTCACCAGATCATCCTAAAAAGGGGTATATATCCCAAGGATGCTGACTGAGTCTGTCTGGATCGAGTCCTACAGGGGTGAAGGGAGCTCAAGCAGTCCCTACTTACCCAGACTTGGTGAGAGAAATGAAAGAAGAGGAAGCTTTACTAGAAGAGAAGAATCAAGAGCCGAAAATTGGTTAGTGAACCAAAACAAGTGGAACTGTTGACTCAGACGCTCAGACTCAGGCTTAATGCAACAAGCTCTGATGCGAGTGATGGAGACTCAAGGAAAGATGAAGGAGCCAAGGTTTGACCCAGGAGGGAAAGAGATGCTTTGGATGTGGGGAAGTCTGGCATTTCAGGCCTAAATGTCTTAAAGAAGGAGTCAGGCCAGAATTTTTGGCTGAAGTGTTAAAGGCATTACAGAAGCTGTTCTTCACAAAACAAGGGGGAAACTTCAAAGGACCTCAGTAAAGAGCCAACTGAGGTCCCCAAGAAGAATCAAAGCCCCAAAGCCCAGAAAGAACTAAAATCTAAACAACAAGCAAGATCCTCCACCTGTCCTCTTGCTCCTTTATCTGTATCTATGGATGAGCCACTTACAGTAAGTTAGGGAGAAAGACACAGAAAGTAAATGCATCACCTTCCACTCGAGCCACCAATAAGACTTTGCCACAACGAAGGAAGCTAGCAAGGGTTCTGACAACCAAGCGCAAAGTAAGGAATCTGCCAAAAAACTTAGTAGGCCCAGCTCCGGTTGTCCCGCTCCAAGTAGAGGGGATTTATGCCAAAAACTTTATTAGTAACCCTATTGTACAGAGATTTGTACGACAGACACTTGAAGCATATCCCACTGTGTCACCTAGAAGAGCTAGAAATCTGGGGCATCTGCACTCAAAAGTTTGACAGGTACATCTCTATTAGGATAACCTTCGGTCCCCCCTGTTGGCAGAGAAGATGGAGACGTTCGACACGCTGGCTGTTGTGTGTTTTCATCCCCCTGGAGCAGGATGGAATCCCTTGCTCATTGGGACCAACACCGACCTAGTATGGAGGTTGCTCACACCGTTGGCCTCAAAAGGCTCGGCCATAGGGAAAATACACCCTCATATGAGACAGGCCTTTTAGCGTGTAGTTCAAGAACAGAGGGCCCCAGCTGAAGGAGTGGGAAGGTTATGGCGAATGGACACCAGAGAGAGAGAGTGCTACAACCAGGAGAGATAGCTTGATGTATGAAAACTATAGTCAAGCTGTCATGGGATCAATCCGGCCCCTTTGTTGTGCTCAAAGCTGATTCTCATGGAGAGGAGACAGGGATAGAGCTGATTCCAGAAATAGTACCCACAAAGACAATGTCGCAAAATGGGGGAAGAGTCCCAGTTAGTGTTCTGAACATCCCCAGTCAACCTGTCAGTCTAAACCCTCATATGCTGATAGGACAGGTGAGCGCCGCCACTCCTGTGACACCGGTCGAAGAAGAGAGTTCCATGCTCAGCACTCCACTTTGACTCCCAGGTTTGTAAAAAGGGTCAAGAAGCAGTTATCCAGATGGGAAGAAATATACTCTAAGAATGACTTTGATGTGGGCTGTGCAAAGAGGGCACAACACCAGATCGGGCTGACAGAAAACAAGCCTTTCTGAGAAGGAGCCTGGCAAATACCTCTGAGCGACTTCAAAGATCTCAAGGAACAGTTAGCTGAATTGAAGAAATCTGGAGTCAGTATGGAATCAAGGAGTCTTGTATCAGGAATCGGGAGGGAAGCTACGCCCTATAGTCTATGTAAACCAGAGTCTCACTCCCTCTGAAAAGAATTATCCTGTACACAAGCTGGAGTTCTTGGCTTTGAAGTGGGCTGTAGTTGACAACCTATATGGAGCTAGCTTCGTAGTCAAAATGGACAATAATCCATTGACTTATCTATTGTAAACTGCCAAGCTAGATGCCACTGGGTAATGGTGGTTGGCCGCACTGTCTGAGTTCCAGTTCCGCTTAAAGTACTGGCCAGGAGTGGCTCTATCCTGAAGACCCTATGCCCCAGAAGGGGATCTTTCTCTTGAAGAAGCTCCAAAAGGCCCTCATCATTCATCCATGTTCAGTCTGCTTGTGACATTTTTAAGGTCACTGAAGATCTTGCCATCTTGAAGGGACAGGGGCTAAAGACAGTAAAGCCAGTTGCTGTTGGAAAAATCAAAGCACTTTTCAATGTACCAAAGGGAAATGGTAATTAATGCAATAAATTCTGCATTTGCCTTGTCTGCATCAACTGAAAAAAGATGCATTAGCTTCACTTTTATCAGGGATCCATAGGAATGATCATCCTGTCTTTGTGTCAGTTTGGCTCTAAAGGAGTACATAATGATATACAGCTCTACATGAGTGGTACAATTCACTTCAGCTGTCTTCAAAAGTCATCCCCAAAGGCTGATGGAGTACGACTTAAATGCAGACCAGTGTTGCATGAGTTGAGTGATGGCTGGATTGAGTGAAAATCATGTTGTACCATGGAGTAGAAATTATCCCAGCTTTATATCACAGACTTTCTTCTGGCTAATACAAAGAAATGGCTTAACACTTATACAACAACATTCTCAACATCTATGATCATATCATCTAGTAGTGCACACTTGGCTGTGTTGCATGCAGTATGGTCATTGCAGTTATGCCGAGGAAGGTTCTTTTGTTTTTTTCTTCAAGATCTTGTAGACTGAGTTGTGTATAAGAAAATATACATTTGTCCTTTCAGCACTGAAAGCTGAAAGTTGACCCAATGACAATCTGAGATCAAAAGAGTGCAGTATGCAAGCCACAATTCCTTCTCTAGATTCATTTGGACTCTCCAGGAAATCAATCATTTTGTCTATCTCTCTACTTTCTGGTGTGAAAAACTGCACTGCAAGAGGAAACATTTTTCTGTTGACTGCAAACTCTGCAGTTTGTTTTGTATTCCTCACCAGGGATAGGGCTGATCCACTCAGACCTATACCCTAATTGCATCTTATGCTTCAGGGGTGCACTTACATACAGCCTGAAAATATAAAAAACAATCAGGCACTTTACTTTCCAGGGCAGTCAGCAAGGCAGTGATGCGCCTAAACACAATCTGACAAGCTATTATTTTTTTTGTAGAAAAAAAAAAGATGATCCAGCAAAGCAACTGCACAACCAACAACCAACTAGCTGCTAAGCCTCAAAGAACAGAAAAGCTGTGTAACAAGCCTGGCAATAAAGTGTATCAATAATTATCTGTTTTCTTGCCCTAAGGTCAATGTACTATAATTCTGCAGGCAAGGAATCAACTTGGAATAAAATGTTATAGAGGTCCCCATACTTACTTAAAATGTATGATATAAGTATGACTTGTTTTATGATTAAATCAAAGAAAGAGTGGATTGTACAGAAACAATTGAAACATTTATAACTAGAGCTTGGTATACACCCGTCGCTTTTTCACTCAACTGGGCCGAACAGAAAAAAAAAACCTGACAGATCCCCCACATCAACACAAGCAATGAATATGCAGAAACCTCTCCAGCTAAGAACACTGTATTTTGACAGGGAACCCCCCCCCCCCCCCACACACACACACTTGAATACTAGAATACACTTGCAGCCATTAGCTGATTTTCCAGCATTACCATTGGACAGAAGCCGGTAGATGTCCTTGCTTATGAACAGGCTGATTTTTGGCCTGTTTGTACCAGGCTTAAGCATTACATAAATTACATCAGATTTTAGAGCTGAACTCTCTAGGCAGATATAAAAGATGCATATTATTGCAGCTCTTTATTAATTAATACACCATTATGTGTATTTTCTTAATGGAGCTGTAAAGTCTGAAGGTTTTTAATCCTAATGCATTCTATGCATTAAGATAAAAAACCTTCTGTGTGCAGTAGCTGAGACATGGCAGTGGCGCTATTGACTGCCACTGCTGTCAATCAAAGTCAGATAGCCAATCAGAAAAATGAGGGGGGCAGGGCTCCATGTCTGAATGGACACAGGTAGCTGTGATTCGGCTCGAGTGCCCCCAGCTGCTTTTTGTGGGGGCACACAACAGGAGGGAGGGGCCAGGATCATGAAGAGGGACCCGAGAAAAGGAGAATCCAGGGTGCAAATCCACTGCAACAGAGCAGGTAAGTATGACATGTTTGTTATTTATATAGGGAACAAAATGAGACTTTACAATCGCTCAAAACGCAAAGAGTGTGAGTACCCAAGTTTAAGTTGGTATCAACCTCTTGCAATCCCTTTACAGCAGGGTTCAGAATAGGAGATACATAAGGTGCACAAGAAGGAAATCAAGTGCTAACAGGAAACATCATGATAGGAGGAGATAACAGTGTGGCAGAGAGATGAGCTCATCAGTTTGCCACTTCCCATTCATTGTCCAGTCACAACATGTTGTAAGGACAAGAGATCTGTAAAGTGTTACATAACTACAGAAGAGAAAAATCTCCTGCCCTGCCCCACAGATCTTAGCTCCGGTTCACATTATGTATGACATAGAGATGCGCAGCACATTCCTGTACAATTCACATGCATTTCAGTTCAGTGTTATTTGAGCCCATTCATTTAAAAAAAGCTCAAATCACACTGCATCGCACCAAACGTAGTGCAAGCACTACTTGTGGAAAAGCACTGCAACCGGATTGCATGGTTGCTTTTGTTCCATGCGATCTGCTGCTGGCGCTTGAGACCTGCATTTGGGGTGTCATGAACTTAACACTGAAACCTGCTGCAGATCGCAACTGCACTGCGATTTGAAAGTGGTGCGGGAATTGTACACGGATCATGAGTTTCTCGCACTGTGTTCTAGCGTGAACCTAATTGTAACTACCAGGACTGGATGGACAGAAATACAAATCACTTAGCAGATAAAATAGCTCCCTTTCATGTATTCCCTGTGTATTGTATGCAGGGCTTTATTTCTCAGAAAATAGGTGCAGCAACTCAACCACGACCCCCAAAACCTGACACCCCCCACACACACCCTCCAAACCGCATTAAATAGTGGGTGTGGTCAAATTTCACAAACAGTGGGAAGGTCTTAAATGGGCATTAAATACCAGGAGAGCATTACGTACAGAGTGCAGAGTTCGGGGGTGTGCTACATTCAGCCTTCATCCACAGATGCTTACCCCTCCATCCCCCATTCACATCTCACTTTCAACCTTTTTCAGCTCTGACCTCGGCATACAAACCCCCTTCCACTACCCCCCCCCCCCCCTTAAAAGCTACACCATCTTTCACGTCTTACTTCTGTTGCTGTAATAAGCAGAAGCTGGCTTTAGTACCTCCCCTCACACTGTAGGTGGCTCTGCCTCTCTCACTTGCAGGGAGATCATCCAGTGGGGGTGTCAGAATCGGCAATGCACCCTAGGCACCTGCGTCTCCCTTGTCCCCATCCTGAACTCAGTGGTAGCCACAGGGAGACAAGCTATCACTTGTAAACACAAAAGCCGGACTTCTGTGTTTAACCGCTTGCCGACCGCCGCAAGTACATATACTGCGGCGGTCAGCCCCGGCCAGGCAAAGTGACGTATATATACGTCACTAGCCTGTCACCTGCTTGTGAGCCAATAGCGGGCGAGAGCGCGCCCGCTGAGGCGCGTGCCCGCCCCGGCTCGTTCACTAAGGAGTCCGTGCGTGTGACTGGTGGACCCGATGTCCGCCGGTCACTCGGCGATCGTCGGTGGAGAGGGAGAAAGGCAGGCGGCTAATGTAAACAAGCCGCCTGTCATTCTCCCCTGTGTAAAAATGGAGATCAGACGGTTCTACTATGTAGGACTGTTGATCTCTGTTTTTACAGTAGTAGCCACAGCCATTCACAGTTAGAAGCACGCCCCTAGGACACACTTAACCCCTCCCTCTCCAATACAGTTAACCCCTTCCCTGCCAGTGTAATTTTTACAGTAACAGTGACTATATATATATAGCACTGATTACTGCAGTAATGTCACTGGTAACCCCAAAAGTGTCAAAAATGTCAGTCAAGGGTCCGATATGTCCGCCGCAATGTCGCAGTCCCACAAAAAAAAAAATTGCAGATCGCCGCCATTACTCGTTAAAAAAAAAAACACCAAAAATGACAAAATTCTTTCCCATTGTTAGTAAACGCGATAACTTTTGCGCAAACCAATCAAAATACGCTTTTTGCGGGTTTTTTTACCAAACATAGGTAGCATAAAACAAATTGGCCGAAAATGTTAAAAAATTTTGATTTTTACATTTTTTTTGGGGAATTTCATATAAAAAATGTGAAAAATATTGTTATTTTTGCAAAATTTACGCTCTTTTTTTGTTTATAGCGCATGATCAAAAAATCGCACAGGTGATCAAATACCACCAAAAGAAAGCTCTGTTTGTGGGAAAAAAAGGACGTCAAATTCATTTAGGTACAGCGTCCCACGACCGTGCAATTGTCCGTTAAAGTTACGCAGTAAAAAATCACAAAAAACCCCCTGGTCAGCAAGGGGTAAAATCTTCCGGGGCTTAAGTGGTTAAAGTGATAGTGGTAAACAGGCTGCCGAGGACCTGAGCCAGAGGTGGTGGAACTGAGTTCTACCAAGTTCCAGCTGAAAAAAAAAGCCCTGATTGTATGTGTATTTAGCTGTTTGCCTAGATTTCAGCATTAGGCTCCTCTGGGGTTGCGACTAATGTATATGGTTTTCTGTACAGTCCTTCAGAACTTGTTAGTGCTGTATAAATTGATTGAATAACTAAGCCAATACCTAACTTAAAACTTGAAATAGAAAAGGTCTTCTTTTACTGCTGGTTCTGTGTGTCGTGGGATGAGTAATATCTTCAAACACAAAGTAATGACCGCACACCGATGTAAGTGAACATGTGAAGTTTATTCACCACTGTAGATCCAAGACTGGACATCAAAACATCACGGACAAGGACAAAAGGTTGACGCATTTCCCGAGTTTACACTCGCTTACTCATAACCACAAAAGGGCTGAATTGAAAAACTGCTAATAAAGGGGAATAGCAGCTGAAGATCATTAGTGAAATCACCAAGATCTACATTAACTTGCAATAGTTTTTTATTAAAGTTTTCAAGAACAAACAAACAATACAAATAACAAGAGTGCAATGGTAAAGATGGTAAGAACAAGCAATATTAGAAAACATTATAGTAATTGGTCTCAACGGGACCATGGATTAAAATCCAGTAATTCACATAACCAAGTATTGATACATCCGTATGTGCAGGATGGGGAAGGGAAGAATAATTTGGAGTGATACACCACCCTCTTCCAACAACGGAAAAGGGGGGCCGAAAGAAGAAAGACAGATTAGCCCTACCAGGATCTCACCCAACCCGCAGCCAGGACCAGGCACCGTGCCCCTACAAGGTGGCAACCCATCCGGGCCTAGTCCAGGCTCCCGGCCGTGCCTAACTTTATTAGCAACTATAGCAATAGGGGGTGGAGGATTTGGTGCACTAAACTGTGCAGCACAGGTACGCGGTGATGTGGTGCAAACAAAGGGCAGCTTTACCTGCGTCAGGAACAAGTTGATGCTGTTGACCCTATAATAAAAAATAGGACCCTAGAAAAATTATATTTAAAAAAAATATACTTCCCTCAAGAAAATAAAACCCAAAACAATAAACCTCAATCCTAAAATATTAAATCCTAGCCATATTTTGTGTGTGTGTGTGTGATACATTTCAAATTTACATGGAAGGAAAAAAGAAATATAAAAAAGGGGAAATAAAAAATAAAACTACAAAGTGGCTAAACAGCAAATTAAGTTCTTGCTGACACATACCACCTTTTTTTTTCTTTTTGAGATGGGTACGAGGGACACCTATTAGCAAAAGTACGTAGGCATACCACACACCACCCTTTCCTTAAAAGGTAAGTTTACCTTTACAGAAAATCTGTAAGGTAAACTAACACTTAAAGAGGAAGTAAACTCGGCAATAAAAATCAAACTTTTAACATGTATGAAACATATATGCAATATAATTACATTACACATACATTGTAAGCATCATACATGTTTAAAAGTACCTTTTTTTCAAATTTAATGTATCTTCTACTTCCTGTAATAGGCAGCGCCATGTCTTCTCCTGTTTAATCGTACCCCCGCTGACGTCATTTCTGCCCTTACTGCATTATTTGCCGAAATCTCGCGCAGACTCTCTATGAACGACTGGCTCTCACTGTCTAGGAATGCTTCACTTACTCCCCCTCCCCCTGTCAGAGAGATAAGATAGCTCGGGAGAGGAGAGGAGCATCGCGAGACTTCAGCTGTGCCGTTCTCATTTACTCCCCCTCCCCTTGTGTAACTTCTCATGGTCACTCCCCTGTGAGAGAGAGACACGGAAGCTGACAGGGAGAATCGCGAGACTTTAGCCATGCCGTTTTCAGATAGACCGGAAGAACTCAGAGATCCTTTACTTACTGAAACGGCATGCAGACTGTGCCGTTTATTGGATAGCAGACTGGGCATGCGCCCATGACGTCATGAAATATTACAGGAAGGATTACTGGAAGAATATAAAAGTAAGAAATCTTTTACATCCACCAATCGATTGCTGTGTTTATGCTGATTACAATGAGCCTAAGTGAAAATTGTGAGTTTACAACCTCTTTAACCCCCTTCAGTGTCATTAGTACAGTGACAGTGCATATTTTTTAGCACTGATCACTGTATTAGTGTCACTGGTTCCCAAAAAAAGTATCAAAGGTGTCACTTAATGTCTGATTTGTCTGCCGCAATGTCGCAGTTCTGCTATCAGTCGCTAATCACCGCTATTACTAGTAAAAAAATCAATAAAATTTCCATAAAAAAATCCCATAGTTTGTAGACGCTTTACCTTTTTCGCAAACCAATCAATATGTGCTTATTGGAATTTTTTTACCAAACATATGTAGCAGAATGCATATTGGCCTAAATTGATGAAGAAATTTGATTTTTTTTGAATTTTATTATAGGGTCTTATTTAAAGCAGAAAGTAAAAAATATTGTTTTGTTTTCTCAAAATTGTCTGTCTTTTTGGTTTATAGCAAAAAAAAAAAAAAAACTACAGAGGTGATCAAATACCACCAAAAGAAAGCTCTATTTGTGGGAAAGAAACAACAAAATTTTTATTTGGGTACAGCGTCACTCACAATTGTCTGTTAAAGTAAAGCAGTGCCGTATCGCAAAAAATGCTCTGGTCATAAAGCAGGTAAAACCTTCCGGGTTTGAAGTGGTTAATCATCTAATTGATGGAGTGAAATTGGTTGAAACGAATAAAAGCAGTGAAAACTGATCAGTATTTTCTAGATTCAGTTGACCTATCAAAACAATTACTCAGTCAGGAAATTGAATTGATATCTACATGGCTAACAGAAGCAACAATGTACAAATCTCAGTCTTGTCTTTGCCTAAGGTCCCACACACACTGAGCAGCACACTGCAAAGAAACCAACCATCAAAAGATTTCTTTTAATCCCATGACAAGCACAGACATGCCTTTCAGTGATGCCTTATGACAGTGCATGGATAATATGGAGAAGAATTATTTGAAATGTTTGAAACTTATGGAAGATTAATTCAGCAAGTCCTCCGATGATCTCTGGTGCAGTCATCCATGCCCCAGAGATAGCCAGTTGTTGTCCAAACCTTTCAAACTCATATTCAACTGTGGGCAGCTACGCTTACCCATATCTACACATCGAAATCTGGGATTATATCAATTATGAAAAATGCTTTAACCATGAGATGAGCTTCACAGTCCTGGAAAATGGCAAACGAATGCAGTTGTTGGTTGCATTACCAACCAATTACCAATAATGCACTCCTTAGTTAATGAACTGTGGTCAGGTGGCTAAGAAGGGGCAATAATGGGGTTTTCTTATACTCCAGCCCCCTCCTTCTAAAAGTCAGCAGCCTTTTTGCATTGTCTGTTGGGGTGACCTGGAGTAGATGACAGAGTGTTTTCAGGGAGAGATGGTTGCTGCTATACTACACAGTGGTGCTTAACAGTTCTATAGTTACATCAAGTCAAATATGCAGTAAGTGTGTGGTGGAGAGATCTAGAGTATATAGGGAGGCAATAAAGTGTGTGAGCTTACGATCTTTAGTCCCTATATCTCATACATACTAGGGCCAATTTGGAAAGGAGCCTATTACCTACCAGTATGTTACTGGTAATCAAACCGGGGACAACACTGGTGGAAGGCAAATGGGCTAACTACTAAGGCACAGTGCTATATTTACAGCCAATTATATACAACATCAGTGTGTATTTAAAGCAGATCTTCACTTTGCCCCCCCCTCAATTTATCTTCTAAAACCCCTGCTTACCTTGTTGGCAGTCTTGCACAGTTAAGGTACTCTCCTGTCCAGTGGATCCAGCGTTGTCCTGCTGAGATCGGCTTTTCTTCTGCCCCCCCCCCCCCTACAGTCCTGTGCCGCCATCTTCATTGGTGACATCATCAGGATGCCGACTCTTCCAGGTTCAGCTGGCAGCTCTCCGATGAGATAACGCTAGGTCTCCTCCTTTCTCAATGAAAGATTAAGGGCCTAATTCATTGTACCTCCAACGCTGATTTTGTTCTATTTTACCTCCATTTTGACTATTTTTAGGTGCAAATGCAATTCACTATAGCACCATCAGAAACGTTATCAGTGTCAAATTCATTAAGATCAAATAACGTCAGGACTGGACTTAAAAACAGTCCAGCTAAAAGGTGGACTAATTTTTTTCAAAATCACAAAATATGGCAGGAAAAAAAAAATAAAAATTGTGTTAAGGATGTTTCAAACAGTTGATTTGGCCACACCTAATGTTTTTGCTATCTCTCCGATGGGTTTGTTTTGTTTTTTCAGTCTAATGATGGCTTGTTATACTAATAGTGACAGCTCTTTGGATCTCATATTGAGAGTTGACAGCAACAGATTCCAAATGCAAATAGCAAACTTGAAATGAACTCTGGACCTTTTATCTGCTCCTTGTAAATGGGATAATGAGGGAATAACACACACCTGGCCATGGAACAGCTGAGCAGCCAATTGTCCTATTACTTTTGGTCCCTTAAAAAGTGGGAAGCATATATACAAACTGTTGTAATTCCTACACATTTCACTTGATTTGGATGTAAATACCCTCAAATTAAAGCTGAGAGTCTGCAGTTAAAGAACATATTGTTTGCTTAATTTCAAATCCATTGTGGTGGTATATAGAGCCAAAAAGATTAGAATTGTGTCGATGTCCCAATATTTGTGGACCTGACTGTAGATACCAATATTTGCATGACTTCTATGCCCACAAATGTAGCCCAAAAAAAAGGGAGAATTGCCAATGTACTGTTACTGTATTATATTGTATTGTTACGTTTAGGGTTTTAAACAATAAAACATTTTCCTGATTTAAAAATATATATATATTTGGCTGTAGCAAGAGGCAGTTTGTTCATGAAGAGCGGTACAACAGTGAAGAATGATGAGGGTTCCTGTTTGGGGCTGAATGTGAGTTTGGGGCTGCATTTCTGCAAATGGAGTTGGAGATTCGGTCAGAATCAATGGTGTCCTCAATACTGAGAAATGCAGGCAGATACTTATCCATTATGCCATACCATCAGGGAGGCATGTGATTGGCCCCAAATGTATTACGCAGGAAAATGACCCCAAACATACAGCCAATGTCAATAAGAACTATATTCAGTGTAAACAAGAACAAGGAATCCTGAAAGTGATGGTTTGACCCCCACAGAGCCCTGATCTCAACATAATTGTATTTGTCTGGGATTACATGCAGAAACAGAGGGATTTGAGGTAGCCTACATCCATAGTAGAACTGAAATTAAAGAAAAAGGGGCATTTTATATGCCCCCCTTTTTCTCATGGGATAAGTGGCAGGTCAAATTATTTCCAGTCAGATTTAGGCGGGTAAATAGCATATAGAATTTACCTCAGGGAAAGTGCCTGGAGATATTGGGATTAAGGGTGGAGTTTAGGCAGTCTGTCAGGTGATAGGTCAGTTAGCTACGAAAGTGGGAAGGTATTTCTAGAACATTCCAGTAGGTTATATGAGGAGCTTACATTACCTGAGGGGCTCATTCACCTCAGAACACTTCAAGATTGGAGTTTCCCAACCCCCCCTCCCCTTATGTCGCGGCTGTTTGTTATGTGGAATGTCACTCTTGCAACTATGCAAGGGGGGGACTAGTATGTTTATTAACGTATGGGAGTTGTCTTTTGAAAAATGAATTGCTTTATTTATTGATGCAGCCTGAGCTGTAATGGCTGGGTTGTCTGGAGTTTTATCAAAATATTTTTATTCGTTATTTATTGATTTTAACCAGTAATAAACGGCCGCGGCCAATTTTAAGCCAAGTTTTCTGGGTCATTGTCTTTTTTATATCTAGAAGTATTTATATAAGTTTATACTAAATTTGAGAGGGTATATCAAGATCCTGACTACTATCCCATTAGTTTTCTAAGATGTTTGGAATAACCTACCTGCCGAGCTCCTTTAAAAACTGTATGTAAGTGTACCAAGAAGAATTGATACTGTTTTGAAGGCAAAGGAAGGTCACCCCAAATATTGATTTCATATTTTTTTTATTTTGGATGTCTCTTCTGTTCATTTACTCTACTCATTTTGTGATAAAAACAAACTATTAACATTTCTATTTCTGAAAGCTTTCTTAATTTACAGCATTTTTTTACACCTGCCTAAAACTTTTGCACAGTACTGTATATCATATTTACTTATTTTAAACATTTTATTTTTTTAGATTTCTTCAGTTACTTCCTGGTTACTTCCTGGTTTCCAGGCCTAGGCAAATGATGTCATAGGAGTCTTCAGGAGGGGAGGAGCGTTTTTCCCTCCTGCCTGAATGCCTGAGCCAAGGAGGGATTGCAGGAAGTAAATGCTACATGAATCATCTGCCCTTACTCAAGATGGCCATGATGACCAGAAATACAAGGGGGAGTCCTCAGCGAATTATTCACACAATTCGCTGAGGACTCTGACAACTCCAATCTCCCAGATCTGTGACAACATCTCAGCACATGAATCTTGCGATTTTTAGTGGCTATTTGGTAAGCGCATTTCTTAAAGAGACCGTGGAGTGTGTTCTCTGTTTTCAGCGTCATTCAAGTTGATATTTGGGACATTGATTTTGTTTGGACATTTATTTTGTTTACCCATATCATGCAGCGCGGCTTATTTTTTCTATACATTATTTGAGGGTGTGGTCACACTTGAAGTCGCTGCTTTTTGATATATTATTTGCCTGCTTTAGCGCGGTTATCTTTCTCTTTTTATTCTGGTGTTTTAAAGTGATTTCTCAGAAAAATAAAGCTTTGAGACATGGATGGATGGGTGAGTTTGCTTTGAATATTTAAAATGATCTAAATAGTGTTTTTGGTTTGTGGCGCTGAGATGCTGTGTAGTTCTGCTTTAAATCGTTTGTGTCTCCCTGGCAGCAGAGTTTGTCCTGTCACCCCTCCTGCTTTTCTTTTCTCTTAGACTAATCTGTATTCCCTCAGCACAGTGTTGCCTCCCCCCACCTCCAGTAACTCTTGAGGCTGTCAGCAAATTGGCCTTTAGTGACTCAATGGGGTGAATTTCTTAAAGGCAAATAGACTGTGCACTTTGCAAGTGCAATTGTTCCCAGAGCTTAGCAAATGAGGGGAAGCTCTGATGACTGCCATTTTTTTTCCTTGCATGTGATTGGATATTGTTTTCAAAGTGATTAATCGTGTTATTTATACTAAGCTCTGGAGTGCTTGCTTTTTCAGAGGGCAAATGCACTTCCAAAGTACACAGTCTATTTGCCTTTAGTAAATACCCCTCAATGTTTTATTTATTTATTTATTTATTTATTTTTAATCCTGACCAAATTTAAAAAAAATAAAATATATGCAGACCTGTGTACATGCCCTTGTAAATTTTTTCCAGACAAATTGTAACTTTTCATTATTTAACATATTCCTGCTTTTTTTTTTTTATTGTGTATGGTTCACAATGCCTAATATATTTTCAATAAAAAGACAGTCTCTTTACTAAAGCCTCTCATTATTTTTCTTTTAATGACACAATTTAATACGCAAAGAAAACACAGCTGATTTATCTAAGTTTCATGCTTAATTTACCAGATGTGCTTCCTATGATTCATTTTTAATGTGTTTTCTGTGTCCTTGTTTCACTCTGAATGAAGTAAGAATTGGTCAGGGGATGCAGATAAGGATGATGCAGATTAAAGAGCAATGCAAAATCAGATTCTCCCGGAAAATGTCACAACACATTAAAATGTATAACAAAGCTTTCTGCATGTTCACTTTCTTCTGGGTGGCTCACTGAACAGGAGAGAAGTTAAATAATTCCAATTATAAGAAAGATGGGTGTAAATATACAATACTAGTAAAAACCGTGTGAGCATCTTTAGTTACATTACAGACTTCTAGCAAACCTGTCAGCATTTGGAAGGTCTTTGAAATACTTTTGCTGCCTCAGGGCAAGCCCAAAAAAATTACCAGTCTCTTTATATTGTACATTTTAGGCATTTGCCTGCTGGGCACTTTTACCCCCTTCCTGACCAGGCAAATTTTTAGCTTTCAGCGCTCTCACACTTTGACAATTGTTCAGTCGTGAATTTTTTATAATTTTTTTTCACATAAATAGAGCTTTCTTTCGGTGTTATTTAATCACCACTGGGGTTTTTTTTTTTTTTGCTAAATAAATGAAATAAGACCAAAGATTTAGAAAAAAAAAAAAAAATTTCATAGGTTATTATAAAATTTTGTAAACAGGTCATTTTTCTCCCTCACTGGTGTACCCTAATGAGGCTACACTGATGGGCACTGATCGTCTGCACTGATGGGCACTGATAAGGTGGTACTGATGGGCACTGATAGGTGGCACTTATGGGCAATGATGAGGCGGCACTGGTGGGCACTGATGAGGAAAAACTGATTGGGTTGCATTGATAGGCAGCACTGATGGGCACTGATAGGCGACACTTATAGGTGACACTGATGGGCTCTGATAGGCGGCACTGAAGGGTAGTTTTAGGTGGCACTGAAAGGCGGCAATGATTGCCACTGATAGGCAGCACTGATGGGCACTGATAGGTGGCACTGATGTGCACTAATAGACAGCACTGATGAGCACTGGTTGGCAGCACTGGTGAGCACTGATGGGACTGCACTGATAACTAGGACACTGATAGTCAGTGCCTTGATTATCAGTGCCGATGTCTTTTTAACACAAGTCAGTTATCGGCTCTCTTCTTCTCTCCTCACGCTGTCAGAAAGTGTGAAAAAAAGAAAAGCTTGTGTTTACTGTCATTGGACACAGCTGATCACGTGGTAAAGGGCCACGGGCAGGAAGGGGTTTAAGGCCAACTCCATGTTTTTTATTTTCTTAAATGAATGACCCAGCCATTGTAAAAAATAAAAAAAAAAGACAACAGCCTGTTTGCAATACTTGCCTCCTCTCCAGAGCTCTCCACCCCAAGAAAATCATTACCACCACTAAATGTCACCAGTCTGAATGATGCCCAGTACATATGAGAGGATCGGATGACTATTTTTAGGATGGGTCATGTGTTCTCCACTATTTGTAATAATTTGGAGTCATTTGACTACCTAAAATCTACTTATTTCTGACAACAACCTCTAAATGATACAAATTCCCAAATTCCATAAAACAGTTTAGGGAATTTGAAGACTGGAAGGCTGCCACGTCACTGCTGGAAGGGGGAACAGAAAGAGCTGATTTCATGAGAAAATAACTTTGGTGGTGAGTTTGGTGCTCATTACGCGTTATTTGCATGGTCGTGCAACGCTGTACCCAAGTAAAATTAATGTCTTTTTTTCCCACAAAGAGAGCTTTTTTGGGTGGTATTTGATCACCTCTGCTTTTTTTATTTTTTATAAACAAAAAAGAGTGACAATTCTGAAAAAAAAATAATTAATATTTTTTATTTTTTACTTTCTGCTATAAAACATATCCAAGTAAAAAAAAAAAATATATATAATTTTTTCATCAATTTAGGCCAATATGTATTCTGCCACATATTCTTGGTAAAACAAATCCCAATAAGCGTATAATGATTGGTTTGCGCAAAAGTTATCACGTCGACAAACTAGGGGAAAGACTGATGGCATTTTTTTTTTTACTAGCAATGGCGGCGATCAGCGATTTTTAGCAGGGCTGCGACATTGCGGTGGACAGATCGGCCACCTAACTGACACTTTTGGGGGGACCAGTGACATTACTACAGTAATCAGTGCTAAAAATTATGCACTGTTACTGTACTAATGACACTGGCAGGGAAGGGGTTCACACCAGGGGTGATCAAAGAGTTAAGTGTGTCCCTAAGGGATGCTTTCTAACTGTGTGGGGGATGGACTGACTAGATGAACACAGAGATCTGTGTTCCTAAATAGCAGGAAAACAGGATCCCTGTGTTCATCTCTGACAGAACAGCGGTCTGCTTTGTTTACATAGGCAGACTGACGTTCTTTCTCCATAGGAGGGTGATCGCGGGCGGCCGGCGGCCCGCGTGCGCCCCCACTGTCTATTAAACGAAGCGTCATATAGGTACATCGTTTCACGTAATAGAGCCAACCTGCCACAGTAAAACTACGGCGGCTGGTCGGCAGGTGGTTAAGTACTGCAAACACATTGGGAGATATTTACTACAGGCAAATATACTGGCCGCAAAGGCAGTTGTACTCATTTTCCTTAGAAAATGTGAATGTGGTAAAGTTTCACTTTGTAAAGAACATCCAATTAGGTGCAAGAAAAATAAATAAACAGCATTTTTGCTTGCACATGTTTGGATAATGGAAATCAACAGGGCTTTACCACATTTACTAAGCTCTGGGGTGGGTCCAACTGCACTTGCAATGTGCTTTAGTAAATCCACCCCATTGTATATGAATATTGAGTTCTCTGATATCCAGCCAGCAGGCGGAGCTTTAGCCTCCTTTTCAAATATTTTTCAGGTTCTCCTTACTCTCTGTTTTAAAAGCCTATTGTTTACAGAACTCAGTTGCTCAAGCTGAAATTTACTTACAAAAGAAATTGTGCCAAAGCAGTGACTTCTCCCCTTCCTTCCTTTCCCCCAGTTACCTGTTCAGAGGGCTCTGTATAGAGCTTTAATCAGATAGAGAGGAAACAGCTTCCTTTGGGCACTATCATTAGGAAACCCATAATGCTTTGTAAATGGATGAAACCTGCATTTACTGCTTCAGGTCTGCATTTACTGCTTCAGGTCGGTCCTTTTTTACTGCTAAATGGGGGAACCTGTGCACCACATCACGTACATATACATGATCTGACACTTCTGGGTAGGGGGCAAACATTACACACAGAGGAAGCTGATCAGCGGGAGCATGGTACCCGATGTCTTCCGGCACCCACCGATCATTAGGCAGAATGGCGATCTGCCTATGTAAACAAGGCAGATTGCCTTTCTGACAGGAGAGAAGGAATGGAATGTGTGTCCCTGCAAAGCAGGAATACATTCTATCTCTTCCCCTAGTAAAAGCACCTCACACAGTATAGTAAAACACTGGTTAGGCACACAGTTAACCCTTTGATCGCCCCTGATGTTAACCCCTTCCCAGGCAGAGTCATTAGTACAGTGTCAGTGCATCATTTTTTTGTTTATAGCACAAAAATAAAAAAGCAGAGGTGATCAAATACCACCAAAAGGAAGCTCTATTGGTGGGGGACAAGAAAAAAGGACATCAATTTTATTTGGGTAAGCATCGCATGACCGTGCAATTGTCAGGTAAAGTAACGCAGTGTCATTTTACAAAATGGCCTGGTCATAAAGGGGGGTAAACCTTGAAGTGAAATGGTTAATTGAACAAGGTAAAGGTTGAAGTTGATTGGCTACCATGCAGAGCTGCTCCAGATTTTGCACTCTTCAGTTTTAGTAAATCCACTCCACAGTGTTTTCACACAAGAGTGATTGGAAAGATTAGCTCATATTTTTCATGTGGACTTTTTGTGTGTAATTTGCTTAGTTGGGAGATTGGTCTGCTCTATTGCTCTCCCTATTTGATTGCTTGCTCTATTTAATGCTGCTGTGCTTGCAACAATCATAACAGAGAAATGCTCAGAAATCCAAGTTAAATTGCAAGCACAATCTTGCCAAAATATAGCACACAGAGAAAAAGCATACAGTATTTCACCTTCATAGATCTGACCATTCTAAACCTCTGCCTGCAACTGTCTGCACAATTCAGTCATTTCTTATCCCCTAGATCTGACACAATTATTTATTTTGTCCTGTGGGTACTCCTTAACCTGATCTCATTCCTTTTTATATTCTCCTTTTATACTGTAATCATAATGTACTCAGAGTTTTTCTTTTGTATTCTGTTTCCAACCATACTATCTTCTAGAAGAACCTCCAAACTTGACATTTTTTTTGCACTCCAATCTTTTTTTTTTTTATCCTAACCCCCAGTCAAACTCCTTAGACCTCATGTAGACTGCAGCTGCAGCCCTGCACAGTTGTCAACACTGCTCTGCACAATCCCTAGCGGAATTGAGGACATGAACAGAAGGTGGAGATAGAGAACAGTGGGATCAACCAGGTTTTTTGCAGAATGCAGGAAATTAATCTCATAGTGACTGAGTGAGTATGAACAGCATGCAATACACCATTTATTGATAGTTTTTTATGATGTGGGTTTAGTGAGATTTTAAGAACACGCAAACTGTATATAAATCGGAGCTCGCTAATCTCATATGACTACTGGGAATTGCATCCTCTGCAGCTCCTGTGGTTATGCCCAAGGGAGGGCACTGAAGACAGTTAGGAAACCTATTACTATATTTATGGGCATAGGGTAGTCCTTAAGCAGCATATCGTGCTGATGTGTTGTGAATGTCCTTTGATAGGATGGGTCCTCTGTTTTCTTCCTCGACCTTCTCAAGAATCTCTCTGACATACCAGGTTCAGTGCACAAACACATTGAAAAAATGGACAACAAAATCAGGTGTTAAAGGCAAACCTAATATATTGTCACCCAATATTGTTGGTAACTAGGCCAGCATAAAATGGTAAACAATGGTAATAACATAGTTTAGCATACAAAGTGGTTAACAGTAAGGACTAGGTATAAGATGACATTTGGCGTCCAGATCAACATAAACAGTAACAAGGGCACTTCAAGTGCAGAAGTGAGCAGTAGTAAAATTGAATCTACCGAGTGCTGAAACTATACAGCCAGAGCACATTTATGGCGGTGATGCTAGTCCTGGACCGACTGGGTATGCAGTTGCACTGTCCAAAAGAAAAATAACTATGGTAGCCGAGGGGCAGGGGACCAAATGGGGTTTTTCGAATATTTATCATGGGAGGGACAGTCCTTTGAGATGTTCTTCTGCTGGCCATCGGTGATGCCCTTTAAAAGTGTCAGTGCATTTAACGAGAGTACCAGTTAACCTGCATGCAGTGCAGGATTGGAGAGGCTCTGGTAAAGTCCTGGAGGAGAGTATGGAAGGAGGTGACGAGGGAGCTAGAGGGGGCTAGAGAGCAGGAGGTTTTGAGAGGAACGAAGAGAGCGATTGGGTTGGTATTTTGAGACTAGGCTAGTGATGTAGTTGGGGGCTAAGCTGTGGATGGCTTCGTAAGATATTGTTAGTATTTTGAATTTGATTAGTTGGGTGAGCGGAAGCCAGTGGAGGGCTTGACAGAGAGGAGCGGCGGACACTGAGTGATTGGTAAGATGGATGAGTCTGGCGGCAGCATTCATGATGGATTGAAGGGGGGGATAGCCTGTGTAGAGGTAAGCCAATGAGAAGGGAATTGCAGTAGTCGAGGCGTGAGATGACCAGGGAGTGAACTAGGAGCTTTGTTGTGTCTTTGGTAAAGGTGATGTGGTAAAGGTTTGCTATAATGTGGTATAAGGTTGGTATAGGTGCAGTCTAGGTTTGGAATAGGTGCGGTATAGAGTACAATATGGATTGGGTACACTTGGTGTCCTGCTCTCAGTGGCTCAATTCCTGCTAGCAGTATCAGCAGTGGGTGAATAGCCCTCTTACCAGTCCCCGGGATGCTGTGATGACCTCTCACTGTAGATGGGGGGCCTCTTGGTCTCTCCCTGAAAGCCTCTGGTAATCAGTGGTGGGGAGCAGAGAGTAAGTGAATGGTCCAGTCCATACTCCCAGTCTCAGGTTTGGATGTCCCTTGGTATGGTCTCCAGCTGGCAGGCGAATATTCAGACAGAGGTTCTCTCTCCCTAACTCCCTCAATGCCAAGAGGAATAAATTTACCAGGCACTTTATTAATAATCTTTTTTCCACCCCTCCTACTGTGCAATTCCTTTTGGGATCTGTAGTGTAACCATTATAGTGTTGCCATTATATGGCTGTCGTCTCAAACTACAACTCACAGGATTCTCAGCGCTCCCCATTGAAGTTTATGGGCTTGCTTGGCTTCAGCACTGCCCCTGCTGGTCAGAGAAGGATGGTGCAACATAGCATTAGTATCTCGGTGCAGGGAGATAAGAAAAAAGGGCAATGTCTCCATCTTCATATTGCTGTAGCCCAGCACCTGGCTACACATACATTTGCAAATGCATGCAAAGTCACACTGTCATATCAAATATCCCAAAAAGTGATATTAAACCCAAAAACAATATTTCTCTTACATCCTTTGACAGACGCAGCTCTCAATGTTTCTTCGCTAATGGGAGAAAAGATTGGTTAGGACGCAGAGCAACCTTATCCCTAGAGAAAAGGATTTTACGGTAAGTTCTTACAAAAATCCAATTTTTATATATTGTAGCTTACTAATCATTAAATGTGGTGGCTGAAGTATTTTTTTTTTGCCAGTTTTTCCTGCCAGTAACACGCTTCCTGTCCTAGGGTTGCTCCACAACACTGAAGGAGCAACATGGACACCTTTGGACAGCAGCACTGTCAATCTAAAAAGATGGTAGTGTTAGATGCATGAGCAAATTTAGATGAACTTGACAGACAAATTAAAGCCAAACTAATTCAAGCTAACACTTTTAAGCAGTTACAGCAGTTTTTTCCTTTTGGGATAAAGTTTTTACATAAAAGAAGAAAAGCTGACCATTGTAAGCACCCCTGTCAGTGTCAAATGGTTTGTCTCAACACTCTAACTGCCACTTTTGATGGACAACTTGGTCTGGTAAAGAAAGTTGAGAAATAACAGACTTACTGGTGGGATCACTAGGTGAAAATAAAGGAAAACAAAAGCAGCCACCATATTGGGGGTTTTTACTGCTTTAACTCTAAACTAATGTCAGCTCTCAGTTTGGGACAAACATAAGAGTTAATAAACTGTTGGCAGTAACCCCATCCTCCTTACAACAACACACCAAAAGCCCAGGCTTGCTCAAGGCAGTGGAACAGCCCCAGTGCATGTGAACCAAATCAAACAAGCAAGGAATGGCAGCCACTCAGATCAATTTATAACTAACATATAAATTGCATCCTCTGCAGTCCCTGTGGTTATGCCTAAAGGAGGAAGCTAAATGCTGAACTAAAATAATTAAAAAAAGAGTAGCCCAGAACAAAGTGCTGATTTGATGTGAAAACTCCATTCAAATGACTTAGCTGCGAAGCATAAAAATTCAGTCTGAGAAAAGCAGTGATTTCCACACTCATATGCCACATACTGGTTTTCAGCCATTAAAGCTACTCATTTTATTACTGCTATGTAGCATATGAGTTTGGGAATAACTTTTTCCTATCAGAAATTAATTACACAGGCTTTTTGTCTGGGTGAGTCCCTGTTATCTTGTGCAAGATCAGTAAAAGAACACACAGGGGGCACAAACACCTAGGGCATTACCCAGGGTTTATTGAAGAAACAAAGAAGCCAGGTGAATACTCACACATAGACAGAAGCAATACACATGACAAAGTGTGAAAGGTATAGCGTCTACAAACTATGGCATATATAATGATATTTACACAGCTATACATGCTATACTGTAATGGTGGTGATCAGCAACTTATAGTGTGACTGTGATAGGGCGGCGAGCAATCTGGTGCTAACTGACACTATCTCGAAGGGTCACTAACTGACACTGTTGTCACTAGTGACACTAATACAATGATCAGTGATAATACTATACTCTGTACACTGTACTAATGACATTGGTTGGGAAGGGGTTAACATCTAGGGGCAATCAAGGGATTAACTGTGTGCCTAACAATGCATAATGTGTGCTGCTTTTACTAACAGATATGGCTGTTTTTCCTCAATGCTTTGCAGGGGGAAGAAACAGCCAGATCGCTGTGTGTATGTAAACACAGTGTCAGGAGCTTGTAGTGCTCCTGCTCTATGCCAGCTGTTAGCCTCATTCCAGCATACTGGTTTTGGCTGTGATGCAATCTCCCTGTCTGTCTATCCACCTGCAAGGTGATTGATGTGGCCAGTCTCTGACTGGAGACCAAACCTGATATAAGCCAGCCAAGCCTGCAGTCTCATGCTTGTGATAGTGTTTGTTATACATGTTTCATGCTCCCTCTTTCTTTGACCTGCTCTGCTGTATGGATTTCCCTGTTATGAGATTGGGTTAGAACCTGGACAATTCTCTGAACTCTGCCTACCTTTTGACTATGGGTTGGACCATGACTATTCTGAACCTCGCCTGCTTTGTACCTGGACTGTCATTGAACCATTCTGCCTGTCTGCCTACTGCAAGTACCTGTTTGCTTGGCTCTGTTCAATTACCTGTGTACTGTACTCAGTTCGCACCTGCACTGGTGTGGTGGCCAAGCACTGTAGCATTGTGTATAAGACCTGGGGGCAACCGAGTACTGGTAGGCATGCTTGCCTTATGGGAAAGGGGGCTGCTATAGGTGAAGAACACAGAAGCCAGCTATAGTGCCTGATCACCTGCGTTGGGGTAGGCGTAACACATGGGACTCTGTTCTGTGATTGGCTACAGCTGATCAGCAATTCTCAGCCATAACTTATTGGCTCAGGACCTACTGACAAAATTCCATTGTAGCCAGTGACACTGTGGATTAGCAGGGGGCGCGCACATGTGTGCCCCTAACCCGGAACAGGCTGAATGATGTACATCAACCAGCCTACCCATGCTTACCTGAGCCCAATCTGATCCAGCGATGTGCACTCACCGGTCTCCCTCCTCGTTGGGCAGACTGATAGCAGTGGGAGTCATTGGCTCCTGATGCTGTCAATCAAATGCTGTGACACAAGAGTGGGGGGGCGGGGCCGAGCCATCCGCTCTGTGTCAATGTAAGCAGACAGGGCAGCTCGGGAGCAGGCATGTACGGGTGTCCCCATGGAATGCGGCTTTCCGTGAGGGCACTTGCTGAAGAGGAGGGGTCTGGAGCACCGGTGGGGGACCACAGTAGAAGAGGATCAGAGCTGCTCTGTGCAAAAGCATTGCACAGAGCAGGTAAGTATAGACATGTTTGATATTTTTCTTTTTGTTTTTTTTTTTAAAAGAAGGTTTAATATTGCTTTAATATGAGTAGGCTAGAAATAATTGAAATACAATTTAGAAATGAATATAAGTTTTAAAATTTCAACCATAGATACACTTTCACCTGCGTTTCTATTAGTGCTTTTAAGGAGGAAGCCCAAAAGGCTGAAGATGATGTAACCCTAGGGAAAGAAAAATATCTTTGTGATCCAAAAGATGGTTGTTTAATTAAATGCTTGAATCAAAATGCTTATTTACGCTAAATATAAGTAGTGCTAATTACCTCTACTAATTGAGCTAATAGTTGTGAGAAAGGGAACTAGTTTTCATATTCTGTAATTGTTTTTCCATCAACATGTTCAGTAGATGGGCTCCGTTCACTCAGATTTTTCTCTTATACTGGGATAATACATCTGCACTGGTTACCCCTTTATTTTTTAGTTCAATTATTTAAAAAAAAAAAATACATAGTGTAAATCTCCCACGTTCTTACTAACTCAAAATGTGAAAACTAAAATAGTATGATAATATAATGAAGTGCTGCCACTTTAAATATTGACCATGAAAAACAAGTGAAATTACAAAAATTAAATATGCCATATAGAAGTCCAGAATAATGCAAAAATTATCACCAAACAAAATCAGCAATCAAAAAAAGTTAATAGTGCAAAAAAGTCCAATAAAGTCCTCTAAAAGTGGCTCCATGAAGGCATATGACCCCCTGTGAAGATGTCGGAAGTGACGAAACGCATCAGCCTTGAATGTATGGCAGCCAGAAGTGTCTCATCGACATTGCGAGAGTGAGTGGTGTCCCCTTGGAATGGTTGCTAGCCAGCCTGGCATTGGTGAGACAAGTAGGGACCGCTACATTATGCTAACATACTAATACAATGTACAATGCCTGATGCAAGATGCTGAACATGTGAGTGAATTGTGAACCGTTTTTTAATAAAAGATTAAATGATAACAATATCAGACTAGTAGAACCCTTCCTTTCTCTTTTATATACCCACTGATGTGAATCCATAATGCAAGAGGGGTGGAGAAGTAGAGTGGCTTACTAAGGAAATGATCAACAAGTGATCTTTAACCACTTCAGCCACGGAAGGTTTTACCCCCTTCCTGACCAGGTCATTTTTTGCAATAATGTGCCACGTTGATTTAACCAACAATTGCGCGGTTGTGCGACACTGTACCCGTACCCAACAAATTTTTTTTTCTGCAAAAAGAGCTTTCTTTTGGTGGTATTTGATCACCTTTATTTTTTGCGCTATAAACAAAAAAGACCGACAATTTTGAAGAAAAAAAATTAATTTTTCATTTTCTGCTTTAAAACATAGCCAATAAAAAAATAAAAAATAAAAATCCAATTTCTTCATCAATTTAGGCCAATATGTGTGTTCTGCTACATGTTTTTAGTAAAAAAAAAATCCCAATAAATGTATATTGATTGGTTTACCCAAAAGTTATCGCATCTACAAACTATGGGATAAATTTATGGACTTTTTATTGTTTTTACTAGTAATGGTGGCGATCAGCGATTTTTAGTGAAACTACGACATTGCGGCGGACAAATCTGACACTAAGTGACACTTTTTGGGGACCAGTGACAACAATACAGTGATCATTGCTAAAAAAAATGCACTGTTACTGTGTAAATGACTGGCAGGGAAGGGGGTAAACATCAGGGGTGATCAAAGTGTTAAATAAGTTCCTAGTGAGTGCTTTCTAACTGTGGGGGGAATGCTGTGACTGGAGGAAAAAGAGATCCATTTTTCTGCTTAGCAGAAACACAAGATCTCCATTTTCCTCCCTCACAGAATGGCAGTCTGCCTTGTTTACATAGGACACAGAGACCACCGTTCTGCCTCTCCAGAGAACGATCGTGGGTGGCCGGCTCGGACCTACGTGATTTTGCGTATCTAGGCTGTCCTGCCGCATTATATAAGCGGTAGGTGGTCCGGAAGCGGTTAAGCGTATTTTCCCACTCATGAGAATGGGGGGCAAGGGGGGTTAGGGGAGGCGGATGAGAGCACAAGTCCGAAGCTTTATTGAATGGACAAATAAGGCATATTTAGTAAATAATGTATTATCTACATGCTTGAACTGGCTTTGGCTGTACAGTACATCAAAATGTAAATTGTTTTAGTCCTGGTTCACATTAGTGTGATGCAGGAAACCCTGCGATTCAGTGCCAGTTCCTGCATCGCATCTGAGTTGTACACTGGTTCACACTGACATCTGTGAACCACTGGGGGAGTCAATGTAAAGTTAATGACAAACCCAGATCGGTTTGCAAATCGCAGTGCGAACTGTCAAATGGTGCAGGGATCGGATCGCAAAGGTGTGAACACCCATGCAATCTGATTCCAGTGCAGACCAAAAAAGGGTCCTGCATCGTTTTGGTGTGAATGCGATGCAATTTTAGCCATACATTTTGTATGGCTGAATTTGCACCGCACAGATATCGCACAGTGTGAATCACATGCAATGTCTGTGATCGCACACGTGTGAACCCAGCCTCAAACCTATCAAGGGAATTTATGGGCAACCAAACAAAGGAAAATATGGACACTTATTTAAAATGATAAAAATTGTTTTATTTTTGATAACAAAATGTAAAAAAGATTGGTGGAATTTTTTTTAAAAACAGTATTCTTACATTCACAGAGAAAACAGAGGATCTATGTTACAAAGATATACTTGACAGATAGTGGTCTACCAGTTGTTATCCTCTAACTTGGATGACACCTCCACAGTGCGCTTCAACTGGAATTATCCAATCAATGACTGAATTGCTTGCGGGATTACCCAGGGGCGTAACTACAGGGGTTGCAGGGGAGGCGATCGCAACCAGGCCCCATGCTCCAGGGGGCCTGTGCGGTTTCCCTGTACACCTGGATATGAGGGGCGGTGGGAGCAGCATGTAGAGAAATCACTGTCCTCCTTTTTCCAGGAGGAAAATGGAGGAGATTGGTTCCTCTGTATGCTGCTCCCACCGCTCCTCCTATCCAGTTCACTTGTGTTCTGCTGTCTCTGGGCCCCTGTGTGCTCTCCTGGTTCCCCCCACTGTGCTCCCCCCTTTCTCCTGCCGACTGCTGCAGGGGATGTGTCACAATAAAGAACCAGGAAGGGGTCGGTAAATATGTAATTTACCAGCTCCTTCCTTTTCTGAATGGACATGAGTCATTGTCAGTGACATTGTAAAAAAATAAAATAAAATGATAAAAAATAATACAATTAAAATACCAAAAAATAAAAACTAATGACACCAGTGGGTGAACTTCCAGGATCGCAAAGGTCACACTTGCAACCGGGCCCTGGCATTTCACCACCGTGGGGAGGCCCCAAGATGGCAGGAAGGGGGCCCACTGTAGAACTTGTGAAAGGGTCCCACTGCGGATCCGTAATAAAGGGCCCCGCAATAAGAGTAAAGGGCCCCAGGATCAGTGGGAGGAGCCCCAGGCTTGAAGGGAAGGGCCCCGGCCAGGCCAGGAGTCCGGGGGGGCCCCTCATGGTATCTTGCACCGGGGCCCTGAAGGTTCTAGTTACGCTTCTGGGATTACCCCCGGTGAAATCTCTGTCTCCAGGGATATGAGGAGACCTATGCCCTTGTATACAAGTGAATAGAAGAGAACAGGCACCACTGAAGTTAGCAAAGGCTTTGTATACAAGTGAGTGATTGGATCTTTGTCTCCATCTGGCTTCATTGCATTTGGGTTTATCTCTCGCTCTTCATATCACACGATGGGTGGAGCTGCAGCTTTGCATGATTGAGGTACCTTCTTGATAAAGAACATGTTTTAATGTTTGTTCAAAACCTATCGGATAATTCCAGTTGAAGCGCACTGTGGAGTTGCCACCCTGTACCATTATCTGTCAAGTATATATTTGCTCTTGTTACAGCTATTAGCCATGCTTAGCAGCATTTTGTGTTTTTACAGCCAAACAGCCTCTGCTCCTGGACGCCCTGGCAGTCGTTATTTCTTACTTCCCCTAAACGCTTATGCCTCTAAACTCTGAAAGTTTATGTGTGCATGGACACATAGGCTAACATGGAGGGGAGTTCAGAGGCCAAAGAAAATGTCAGACGCCCCTAAAAGCAGCTGCAATATTGTCCTGTGTGCATGAACCCCATAAGTCCCAGAAGTTTTATTCGTTTTTTTTTCTAGTCTGCAGTAAGTGCTTTTTAGTTACCATTTAAAACGGAACTTATTTTTTTTTTTCAGTGGGGGGTGACTGAAGATCCTTTTTAACCAGTTGTGAAATTGTTCTTCGATCCAATCCCTCTAATTGCATCCCGTGTAATGTATAGGTTACAAACTATTATTATGCCATAAAGTAAAACCTTACATTCATCAACATCCATAAATCAAGGTATTAAGTTGCCTAAATAACCGTATACAGTTGATGTCACCAGCAAATGTGACAGCCATAAAACTATCCACTCAGCCATTAACATAATATTAAATGTGGGCACTTTGGCCAGTGAGAGTAGAAAATGCCCTGGTGTCAGTGTAAGTGGACAATTTCTTAGCCTTGGTGGTCAGTGGGAGAAAAAAGATTGCATAGCACCTGTGGTCAGTAGGAAAAGGAATAATGCCCCATCATTGATATTAATGGGAGTAACTATATCCCATTGTTGGTGTTAGTGGGAAGAATAGTGCCCCATTGTTGCTATCAGATGGAAGAATAGTGCCCCATCGTTGGTATCAGTGGAGGGAAAAGTGCCTCATTGTTGGTGTCAGTAGAAAGAATAGTGCCTCATTAGTGTCAGTAGAAAGAATAGTGCCTCATCGGTGTCAGTGGAAAGAATAGTGCCTCATTGGTGTCAGTGGAAAGAATAGTGCCTCATTAGTGTCAGTGGAAAGAATAGTGCCTCATTAGTGTCAGTAGAAAGAATAGTGCCTCATCGGTGTCAGTGGAAAGAATAGTGCCTCATTGGTGTCAGTGGAAAAGAATAGTGCCTCATCGGTGTCCCCTCCATGTTAGCCTATGTGTTCATGCACACATAAACTTTCAGTGGAAAGAATAGTGCCTCATCGGTACCAGTGGAAGGAATAGTGCCCCATCGTTGGTATCAGTGGGGGGAAAAGTGCCTCGTTGGTGTGAGTAGAAAGAATAGTGTCTCATCTGTGTTAGTGGAAAGAAAAGTGCCTCATTGGTGTCAGTGGAAGGAATAGTGCTCCATTGTTGGTATTTGTGGGAGGAAGAGTGCCCTATCATTGGTATCAGTGGGAAGAATAGTGCCCCATCATTGGTATCAGTGGGAAGAATAGTGCCCCATCATTGGTATCAGTGGGAAGAATAGTGCTTCATTGGTGTCAGTTGAAGGAATAGTGCTCCATTGTTGGTATTCGTGGTGGGAAAGTATCTCATTATTGGTGTCAGTGGAAAGAATACTGCCTCATGAGTGTCAGTGGAAAAATAGTGCCTTATTAGTGTCAGTGGAAGGAATGATGCTCCATTGTTGGTATTCATGGTAGGAGGAATGCCCCATCATTGGTATCAGGAGGAAGAATAGTGCCCTATCACTGGTATCAGTGGAAAGAATTGTGCCTCATCATTAGTATCAGTGGGAAGAATACTGCCCCATCATTGGTATCAGTGGAAAGAAAACAGTGCACCATTATTGGTGTTGGTTGGAAGAATAGTGCCCCATCATTGGTATCAGTGAAATTAATAGTGTCCCATTGTTTGTTTCAGTGGGGGGGGGATGGGGGGAGTACTTCATTAATAGTGTCAGTGGAAAGAATAGTGCCTCATTGGTGTCAGTGGAAGGAATAGTTCTCCATTATTGGTATTCGTGGGAGGAAGAGTGCCCCATCATTAGTATCAGTGAAAGGAATAGTGTCCCATTGTTGGTATCAGTGGAAGGAATAGTGTCCCAATGTTGGTATCAGTGGGAGGACTGGTTCCTCATTGTTGGTATCAGAGGGAGGAAAAGTGGTAAGGCACAGCAGAGTTGTAGAGCTGCACGAATAATCATTAAAAGATTGTGATCTCGATTCAACCCCCCACACGATCTTAATCCAGCATTTCCACAAATAATGTAACAAGTGCAGAGCAGTTCCCTGCTCACAGCTGTCAAAAAAAAGTAGCCTGCAATGTTTATCAACAACATTGCTCAATGCTGAAAGAGAAATAGGAAGAAACATTGTATCTTTTTGTTCATTTACAGATCAAAGGGATGAACTTCGGTTTGCAAATTAAGTCAGTTTGAAGCAAAAAAATATTTTTTGGTTTTTATTAAGTTGTTTCTCTGTATAATCCCTTATTAAACTTCAATTTACTCTAATCAGCCATAATAACTGCTTATTCTCCTTCTCCATTTATTTATTATTTTCCTGCTGTGTTTTTTTATTTATTTACTTCTATTTTATAAACTATTAATAATTAAAACTTTTTTTTGTTTGCTTTGTTCATTAATATTTTGACACCTTTAACATATATTTACACGTTTCACATTAAAAAAAAAATGCAGTTAAAAAAAAAAAATATTTAATTTGTAAAATAACTTTTCAATACTTTGTACCATTGCTGATAGCTGAAGTGTAAACAATATACAGTAGTTGTGGTGGATTTTGATAATTGGTATTGGTGAGTACTAAAAGTTTTTTCTTTGTTTCTTTACACATTACATTATTTTTTATTACATTTCTTTAAATTTGTTTAAAGAAAAAAGTATTATTATGTCTTATTTTATTGCCATCGTGTTTAATAACCTAATGTTCAGGGGTTGTAAATCTTTAAAATAAAAAAATTCTTGAGAATAGTGACAGAATCGTGATCTTTATTCTAAGCAAAAAAAAAAAAAAAACGTGATTCTCATTTTATCCAGAATTGTGCAGCTCTACAGATTAGTAAAGCAAATGTTAAACCAATCCAATACATGTGAACCAAAGGCATAGCACCAATTGCACAGATCGCCACTACTCTCATGAATCCTAAGCACCCATTAGCATAATGGCATCATTAAAATCATGGACTCCGCCCCATTTACATGTTTCGTCCAGCAGTGGGACTTCTTCTACTTGTGAGTGTTTTTAAACCTAATTATTGCTGAATAAAGCATTTGGAGAGTTTTTTTTCTCTTTCATATGCATGTAAATGTGATGATAAGTATTATGCAGAGGATTTTTTTTTGCTCTAGAAAACTTAAAAACAACTCTTCACCCGGATGATCACCTGGACTGTAACTTTACTATTTTGTTGTGCACATCTATTTGTGGATTGTTCACAGAAATATGGTTATCTAATGCCTTATATGTGAACTTTGAGATTTACACATTAACACACTTGTAGGATTTATTATGATTTTGCCTTAGTTTTCACACCTGTTATTAATATATACAGTTTTTTACCATTATTTTTATATCACTTGAATATTGAAAGCTTTTTATGTGAATTTAAACTAGTAAGGGTATCGCCGCACTTCATATTTTGTTGTTGGTACGCCTTTAGGTGGAGATTTATCACATCCAAGTGTTAGCTTGCTCCCTGGCGTGATGGTGATAATTGCACAGATTGATATTGATGTTAACAACTTGATATTTTGGTATTTTACTCGCTTTTGGTCCTAGAGATAAATCAACAAAAACATTTCCACGACTGATCACACACTTAGCTTGTGCTCACCAGAGGTGTCAAACCAAATCGGTCCTCCTGTGTTCAGTGGTGTGTTTATTAGTAACATAGTAGTTAAGGTTGAATAAAAATAATAGTCCATCCAGTTCAACCTGTGTAGGTGTGTGTGTGTCAGTGATGATAATCATTTCCCATATCCCTGTATATTGTGTTCTTTGAGATGCACGTCCAAGAGTCTTTAAAAGTATTAATACTCCCCACTGACAACACCAATAGTGGAAGAGAGTTCCACATTCTTACTGCCTTGACAGTGAAAAACCCCCTACACAGCTTAAGATTAAACCGCCTCTCCTCTAATCTCATTGTGTGGCCACGTGTCCTCTTACACCCCCTGTGACTGAATAGTTTTTTCCTATGCTGAGATCACCATTTAGGTATTTGTAAATTTAGTCTTGTAGTCGCTCCTCATAATTGAGGTTCTCCATTTCCCTAATTAGTTTAGTTGCCCTTCTTTGGACTCTCTCCAGTTCCAGCATATCCCTTCTGATTGGTGACCAGAACTGGACAGAATACTCCAGATGTGGCCAGACCAGAGTTTTATAAAGTGGTAGGATTATAGTTTTATCTCTGGAATATATCCCCTTTTGTATGCATGATAATATTCTGCCAGCTTTGGCAGCTGCAGCTTGACATTGCATGCTATTGCTCAGTCTGTCTTCTACTAGTACCCCCAGATCTTTCTCCAGCCTTGATTCCCACAGAGGTTACCCCTCTAGTGAGTAGTTTGTGTTTATGTTTTTAGCACCCAAGCGCAATACCTTACATTTCTCCACATTAAAACTCATTTGCCATGTAGTTGCCCACTCCATTATTTTGTTCAGATCTTTCTGTAAGATTTCTATATTCCAATGTGAATTTATTGCCCTGCCTATTTTAGTGTCGTCTGCAAAAACCGAGATTGAGCTATTTATCCCATCCTCTGTATTATTTATGAATAAATTGAACAGAATTGGTCCCAGGACAGAACCTTGGGGTACCCCACTTACCACTTCTGACCAGTCTGAGTACATGTTATTTATCACCACCCTTTAGATGTGCCCCTGTAACCTGTTTTCTATCCAAGAACAAACCTATTAGCTATCACAGTTAAACATGTGCAGAAGGAAAAAAAATGTTTCGTTTTGATTCGTTATTTACATAAATTTGTTTATCTAAGTTCTTTAAATCCATTTATTTCATTTTCGGAATTTGTTTTTGCTTACTCTAATTCGATTCTAATTTTCTGAATCTGAACTGAAAATTCGACTGAAATTACATTAAAATTTCATTCTAATTCAAATTTATTTTGTTTGAAATTGGAATTTTAATTCTTTCTATTCCATTATATTCTATTGTTTTTTCCTATTCTATTCCATTCTGTTCTACTTTTCTATTCAAATTCAAATTTATTCTATTTGAAATTCGATAGATGGTTATATTCTTTCTATTTTATTCAATTTTTTTTACTATTCTTTTCTAATCTTTTATTTTATTTTCTATTCTTTTCAATTCCATTCAGATTTATTCGATTCGAAATTCGAATTTCAGAAGTTGGTTATATTCTATCTATTTTATTCTATTCTATTTTTTTCTTTTTGTTCTATTCTAATCTAATCTTTTCAATTGTATTAGAATTTGGGGAATTGGTTATATTCTTTCTTTTCTATTCTATTGTTTTTTTTTCTATTCTATTCTTTTATTTTCTATTCTATTCTTTTCTATTTGAATTCAAATTTATTCCATTCAAATCTAAATGTATTCTATTTGAATTTCGATAGATGGTTATATTCTTTCTATTTTTTCTATTCTATTTGTTTTTCTATTTTCTTCTATTCTATTCCATTCTATTCCAATTTGAATTTATTCTATTCGAAATGTGATTTTCAGAAGATTTTTATTTTTTATTCTATTTTGTTCTGTTTTACTCTATTCTTTTATTTTATATTTTTTTCCTTTATTTTCTATTCTATTTTTTCTATTCTTTTATTTTATATTTTATTCTTTCCTTTTCTTTTCTATTCTATTATAGTCTTCTCTAATCAGTTCCTTCATTTTCTATTCAGAAATTTGAATTGAATTGGAAAATAATTCGAACTAAAATCGAAAATGTTTCGAAATTTTAGTCAAATTTGATTTAAACTTGAATTTCATCTGAAATGTAGCTTCCTTATTTTGGATTTGTTTAAATTCGTTACTGTTGTAATTGGGAAATTCGGATACATCTGAATTTCTGAAGAAAGAAAAAATGTGTCCGAATTTCGATTCGGAACGAAACTAACTGCACATGTTTAATCACAGTCTTGGGATCACTGACTTATAAACCTGGTCATCCAGATCCTGTGATTGGAATCCTCCTTCTTCTGCTCCACTGTTCTGCTGTCACTGGCTGGAACCTTTGTTGTTTCTTGCAGTTTGTTGTACAGGGAAATAGTAGTGTAGAGAGAATCTACCATATGCGGTACATTTATTCGTTTAAAAGCATACAAATAATACACAGTAAAAACATCACAGTCTCTGGTATGCAGCTTCTCAAAACATTTTGTCAAGACCTTTTCAAAAGGTACAATGTAATACTTGAAAGAGACCGCCTTGAACAATGCTTCGCACCCATCAGTGAAGTGCATATAGCTAGTAAGTGGTTGTTAAGAGGCTGGAGGAGATCAGAGGTACTGAGATGCAGTAAAGGATGAAAAGGTAAATAAATAAAAACAAGTTTATGACATGTACAAGGAATATTACTTATCTCCAATGTGATATTCCTGCTATGTCTTGGTTTAGCACAAATCTTCCTTCTCTGATACCAAGCTAATATTGTCATTTTATGAACCTAAAAGTGATTGTGCTTTAACAGTATTGTGTATTTATTTTAATTTTTGAATCTATATGGGAAAATGTCATGAGCAATGGGTAAGGCTGGCCATAGATGAGTTGAAAACTGAACATTCTGTCGATCGAAAAATGAAATGTGCCAATGATTGTGCCATCATTTGTTTCGTTTTTCTAAAATAAAAATCCAGCATGTTAGATTAGGCAAATCATATTTCAATTTGCGAAACACAAAATTGCGAGTCACACCTTGCATACTAATGATGTGAAAAATGAACCTAACTGACAAGAATTTTCGTTCGGTTTGCGGCCCGTCTACGGCCTGCCTAAGGGTCCTTTCACATGAACGATCCGATCAGATCCGCCTGTCAGTTTTTTAGGCGGATCTGATTGGATCCTCCATGCATCCCTATGGGGCAGCAGATGTCAGTGGAGACATGGCCGCTGACACCCGCTGCCATCCGCATCCGATCCTGTCCGTGAAATCCGGACAGATGGAAACTCTATTTTCCATCCTTCCAGAAAAATGGGTGTGGGAGCTGGGTATATGAAGAGGAGAAAAATATATATATATATATTTTCCATCCGTTCAGGGGATCTGATGAGCTGGGATGGGAGCGGACAGGTGATCCACTCTCATCCGATTTCCCATAGAGAGCAACGGGGCTCTGACACCTCCTTCTCCGCACACAGTGCAGAGATGGAGCTGTCATCCGCCTGCTCAGTGGGGATCGGTGGATCGAGCCCCGCTGAGCAGAGAATGGTCCGCAACAGAATGCGGACCGTGTGAAAGGAGCCTTAAGTGGAAGTAAACTTCCAACAATAAATTTTACCTATAGGAAGTGTAAATATCTTTAGGAGATATTTACTTTATTCTCAGTATATTGATACTATCTTTTTGTGTTACATCAGCCTATGCTTTGGCTTTAATTTTCTCTTGATTACCATCTACTGCAGTAACTGCATCATAAAATCTCACTCCATGGCATTTCATTGTTAGTTGCACTCAGCATATTAATATGACCACTTACCTGTATTTTGCCATGGCAATGTAGCGTATTTAACTCATGCCCATGTATGTATATTGTTTCTTACTTGTATTGTTTAACCACTTGCTGACCGCCCACAGCAGTTTTACTGCGGCCAGCTGGCTCGGCTTCGTGAAATGACGCAGCCCTACGTCGGCCGCATGCGTGATGTTGGGGGGCGAGTGCGCGCTGCTGGTGGCGCACTGCCACCCCCACTAGGCAGCGGAGATGCCGTTTCACGGAACGGGCGGCTGCGATTGCCGCCGGGCACCCGAGATCGCACCCCGATGAGAGAGAAGGACGGTCAGCTGTTGTAAACATAGCCGACCATTCTTCTCTCTGAAATGATCACAGAGCGTCTGTGATCCTTCTATATAGGATCACAGGTCTCTATGATCATTTCACAAGCCCATCCTCCATACAGTTATAAAACACCCCCTAGGCTCACAATTAACCCTTTGATCACCCACTAGGTTAACCCCTTCCCTGCCAATGTCATTATTACAGTAACAGTGCATATTGTTTGCACTGATTACTGTAGTAATGCCACTGGTCCCCCCCCAAAGTGTTAAAAATGTCAGTTAGGGATTTGTCCGCCGCAATGTCGCAGTCTCGCTAAAAATCGCAGATCGCCACCATTACTAGTAAAAAAATAGAAAAAATTAATAAAAATAAAAATAACATAAATATTTCCCCTAGTTAGTAGACGCAATAACTTTTGCGCAAACCAATCAAAATACGCTTCTTGCGATTTTATTTCTGATTGGCGCCATTACTAGTAAAATTAAAAAAAAATTTAATAAAAATGACATAAATCTTTCCCCTATTTTGTAGATGAGATAACTTTTGCACAAACCAATCAAAACACGCTTATTGCGATTTTTTTAACCAAAAATATGTAGCAGAATACAAATTGGCCAAAAAGGTTTAAAAAATTTAGATTTTTCAATTTTTTTTTTTTTTGGTAATGTTATATAGAAGAATGTGAAAAAACTGAATTTTTGTAAAATCTTACCGTAAAATTCCTTTCTCTGAGTCCTCCGACAGTCGCCGCCTCTTCATAATCTTCACCAATGGGGTAATTGACCTTTGCTCCGCAGGAGTAGCTAGGCAACAAGATTTGTTAATATCAAAGCTTTTAGCATATCACACCCCTAGGGGGTGGTCCCCTCAGTCAATACCTCCCTGCTTCCAGCATTCTCAACTCAGTTTCAGTAGCATAGCAGTAGAGTACATAAACAAACCCCAAAAGAGGGGCAGGGGCGGCGACTGTCGGAGGACTCAGAGAAAGGAATTTTTTTTTTTTTTTTTTTAAATCAAGAAAGAGAAAGGAATTTTACGGTAAGATTTTACAAAAATTCAGTTTTCTCTTACGTCCTCCGACAGTCGCTGCCTCTTCATAATCTTCACCAATGGGGACGTCCCAGAGCAGTGTAGACATGAGGGGTGGGAAAAAAACGCAGCCGCGCATAAAGCAACGCAGTACCCACATCAGAGAAAGGAACCTTACCAAAGTAAGAGAACCAACCTGGCAACAGGAAAATGTGCTCAACAGGAGCAACAACCCAGGAAGAACAAGTAACCCAGGGGTAAAAACACCCCAACAGCCAAGGGCCCAAACAAGTGACCCTAAGGCACTGCCGCACTAAGAACTTTACAGCCAAAGGAAGCATCTGCCGATGCCTGAACATCCACTTTGTAAAATTTTGAGAAGGTGTGAACGGACGACCAAGTCGCCGCCTTACACACCTGGGCCACAGAAGCCTGATGACGATAGGCCCAAGACGTACTCAGAGATCTGGTAGAGTGCGCCTTCACAGGGAAAGGAGGAACCTTCCCCCCTCAAAGCATAGGTTTGCACAATCGTCTGTCTGATCCATTTGGCGATGGTAGCAGCCGATGCCGCCATGCCCTTCCGAGGTCCCTCTGGAAGAACGAATAGGGAATCCGACTTGCGAAAGGACTTAGTCGATGACAGGTAAACCCTGATCGCCCGAACAACATCCAAGGCATGCAAAGCCACCTCCTTCGGATGCTTAGGCTTCGCGCAAAGCGAAGGCAAGACAATGTCCTCATTCAGGTGAAACTCTGAGATCCTTTTCGGAAGAAAAGATGGGTTAGGTCGCAAGACCACCTTATCCTTGTGAATCACCAGGTAGGGAGAGCTGCAGGACAAAGCCGCCAGCTCCGACACCCTGCGAGCCGAAGTGATCGCCACCAAAAAGGCAACCTTCTTGGACAACAGAGACAACGAGATCTCCCTGATCTTTTCAAAGGGAGCCTGTTGTAACACGGACAGAACCAAGTTCAAGTCCCATGGAGGCAAAGGTTCCCTCCTAGGAGGGGCCAAATGTCGCACCCCCTGAACAAAGGTGCTAACCAATGAATTAGACGCCACAGGGCGTTAAAAAAGAACGGCCAGCGCAGAAATCTGACCCTTAATTGTGGCCAGCGCCAAACGCTGGTCCACTCCAGTTTGGAGGAAAGCCAACACTCTCGACACCGAGTATGAGCGAGGGGAATACCCCCTGGACTCACACCAGGCAAAGTACGCCTTCCAAGTACAATAGTAAATTTTTCCCGAAGAGGCTTTTCTAGCCTTGATCAAAGTGGGAATGACCTCTGGGGAGAGACCCCTATCCTTCAGGACCTGGCTTTCAACAGCCAGGCCGTTAAAGCCAGCGACTGTAAAGCAGGATGGAATATCGGCCCTTGAGACAGAAGGTCTTCTCGAAGCGGCAGGCGCCACGGAGCGTCGACTGCCAGATTTACGAGGTCTGCGTACCAAGACCGGCGAGGCCAGTCCGGTGCCACCAGAATCACCGCGTGCGGTTCCGAGGCCAATCTGCGAAGCAGCCTGGACAGCAGCTGAATCGGTGGAAAGGCATACATCAGACGATACTGATGCCAGGGCGCCACTAACGCGTCTGAGGCGTCTGCCTGAGGATCGCGCGTCCTTGCCACGAACCTTTCCACCTTGTTGTTCAGACGAGACGCGAACAGGTCCACATCCGGAAGACCCCATTTCGCGCACAACTTCTGGAAGACATCCGGATGAAGGGACCACTCCCCCTGGTCCAGGGTCTGGCGACTCAGATAGTCCGCCTGCCAGTTCTCCACCCCCGGAATGTGCACAGCCGTTATCGCTGGGACGTGCGTCTCGGCCCACGACAGAATGCCGTTTACTTCCCGAGCAGCACGGGCACTTCTGGTGCCCCCTTGATGGTTGATGTAGGCCACCGCTGTGGCATTGTCCGTCTGAACCCAAACTGGACGGCCCTGAAGCCGTTCCGACCAATGCAGAAGGCAAAGTTTTATCGCTCGCAATTCCAGAATGTTGATCGGAAGGGAGGACTCCTCCTCCGACCAAGTTTCCTGGGCGGACAGAACGCCCAGAACACCACCCCAGCCCGACAGGCTGGCATCCGTGGTGATCACCGTCCACGACAAGGGACGAAAGGACTTGCCCCCCGACACCGCCGGGGACTGGAGCCACCACAAAAGACCCCTTCGGGTGTGGCGGCTCAACGAAAGCTGCCGATCCAGAGATTGCGGACGCCCGTCCCACTTGGCCAAGATCTCCGCCTGAAGACCCCGCGTGTGAAACTGGGCGAAGGGAATTGCCTCGAAAGCCGAGACCATTAGACCTAGACATCTCATACATGTCCGGAGGGACGAGCACTGAGTGTCTCTGAGGGACCTGACCTCGTCCTGAAGTGTCCGGAGCTTGTCTTCCGGCAGGAAGACCTTCGCTTGAGCAGAGTCCAGGATCATCCCCAGGTAGGGAAGACGAACCGACGGACACAACGTTGATTTTGGAAAATTTATCGTCCAACCAAACTCCTGCAGAGTCTGCATCGTGGTGGACAGGTCGTTCACCAGGCCCTGACTGGTCGCAGACCGAAGCAAGATATCGTCCAGATATCCCAAGACAGAGACGCCCTGGGCTCTCAATAAAGCCAGGACCGGCGCAAGCACCTTGGTGAAAACCCGCAGAGGCGAAGCGAGCCCGAAGGGTAACGCCAAGAATTGGTAATGATCCTCCACAATGGCGAATCGAAGGTACCTCTGGTGACCCTCGAAAATGGGGATGTGAAAGTACGCATCCTTCAGATCGATGGAGGCCATGAATTCCCCCTGACTCAGAGCAGCCACCACTGAGTGCAGGGATTCCATGCGGAACTTGCGAACCCGCACAAAGCGGTTCAGAGCTTTTAAAGTCCAGAATCGGACGTACCTTGCCCTCCTTTCTGGGCACAGTGAACAGATTGGAGTAGAACCCCCGAAATCTGTCCCGATGAGGCACCGGAACCACCACTCCCTGGGCCCGCAGGTCCCGCACCACCAGGTGCAGATCCTGCAAACGCTCCGGAGACAGCTGAAGATTTGAGGGAAAAAATCTGCTCGCCGGGCCGAGAGAGAAACTCGATCTTGTATCCAGATCGAACGATTTCCTGAACCCACCTGTCCCGAATGCGGGCCAGCCAGGGTTGAAGAAAACCGAGCAAACGTCCCCCCACCCCAGAACCGGGTGAGGGCGCCCCTTCAGGCCGAATTGGTATGGGCAGCGGACCCGGACTGGCCGGACTTCTGCTTACCTGCCCACGGCTTCTTCTGGGAGCCTTGGCCCTTGAAGGGCTTGCCCTTGTATAGCGACCGAAAGGCACGAAAGGACCCCTGAGAGGGCCTAAACGAGGTATTCTTCTTACCGCGAACAAACTTATTCTTGTGAGTTTGGGGTAAGAGAGTGCTCTTACCCCCGGAAATTCCCTTTATCAGAGTATCCAAAGACTCGCCAAAAAGGCGAGATCCCGCGTAGGGAAGATTAGCTAGAGTCTTGCGAGAGGATTGGTCAACCGACCAACATTTCAGCCATATCAGGCGACGGTTCAACACCGCTACACTGGAGAGACGTGCAGCCAAAGGGACTAAATCCAAGTCCGCATCGCACAAATACATGACACCCTGATGAATTTGATCTACCATAGCCAACGTTGTCGGCGGAGCAGAGTCAGCCACCAGGGTGCGCCTGAGCACCTGCGTCCAATCCGCAATAGCCTGGGCTGCCATAATGGAAGCAAAAATAAGCTTCAGCATAGAACCAGCAACCGTAAAAGTATGACGGGCCAGAGACTCCAATCTCCTGTCCGTAGGGTCCCGGAACACCGGGGTATCCTCAGCAGGAATCGCAGTAGATTTATTCAAAACTGCCACCGCGTGATCCACCTGAGGCGGCACACACCAACGCTCATCATTGGAGGGTGTAAATGGATAACGCAACTTGAACTTACTTGGCACAGTAAAAGGCTTCTTTAAATTGCGCCATTGCTCATCAACAGCGCGCTAAAATTCCGCAGGGCAGGGAAAAGCCTGCACTGCTTTGCGTTTCCTTTGCGTCCCATAAGAGGACATCAAAGCAGGAGGACTTGGTTCATCCTGCAGACGCAGTGTTTCCTTGATAGAAGTAATCAACTCATCCATGAGTGCAAGCTCTTCAGGCGAGCCCGGGGGAGAAGTATCAACTCCTTCTACCTCAGCCTCCCCCTCAGACCCCACAAGGTCCAGAGATGAACGAGACCCTGAGAAGGGCACTCCAGCCATAGCAGCCCCATCGCGCTCTGAATCAGAGGAAATAGATAACCTGGGCCGTTTTGCGGATCGATCAGCCATTAGCATCTGCACCTGAGAAGCCAAGTTCGTTACAACAGCAGCCAGATCAGCCCCCTCGGGGGATGCAGCAGCCCCTTGGCCCCCCACCAGGGTGGAAGGAAACTTGCAATCCTGAGAATCCATGCCCCAGTATCAACTGAAATAAAGGACTGCCCCTTTAAGACCGTGGCGAGCGCAGCCCACCGCACACTACTGTATGTACCGACCCCCGCAGGGATAAGGAGCACTGAGCAAGGAAATACAGGATAAGGAAGGTAAAAACCTGGAGAGAGCACACAGCTGCTGCCACCGATCGCTGTTCCAGTGAAAAAGGAAGTGATGCAATGACTGACCGCCCTATATAGCCTATGAAGGCTTCACAAACATGGCCACTCGGCTGAGGGAATCAAGGCAATAAGAAAATGGCGCGTTTGGCGCCAAAACACCGCGCTGTACCACACAGGGCCGGTCACCACAGTTTGCCGAGAAAAGATGGCGGGCCGCATCAGCGGTCGCCGCACAGCATGTCTGAGCCCAGTCTGCCCCATACATCTCACACAGCACAGCGGGAGAGCCCCCCCCCCGCAGCCCACAGAAAGGCAGCTATCACAGGAATCTGACAGGGAGCTCAGCACTTACACAGACATGCGGGTCACACAGTCACAGACTGACACCCAAACAGACAGGTCCCCACATAGAAATTTACTTACCATTCCGGATGGCGTGGGGAGCCTTCTATAGCGACCAAACCGCTGTACTGAGGACAGGGAGTGTCGCAGCCAGAACGCAGTGGACTGCGGTGCGAAACCGCAAATGGCGTCCGGTGAGGTAGCCACCTCACAGGCAGCATCCCTGCAGCGAACAGGGATGGGTCGTTCAATATGCCAGGAAAACCTGAGCTGAACGCTCGATGGCAGGCTGGGGAAACCCCTGGCTCTCAGCCCTGGTTCAGGGTGGCCAGTCCGAGACCCAGCTCCGCATGATCATCTTCATCCGAAGAAAACTAAACTAATGCTGAGAAAAAAACAGCTAAGTAAAAGAAAGAGAAAAATACTCGAAATAAAATCAAAAAGAGGATAGAAGGCTGAGACTGAAAGCCCCAGCACAGGAACAGCCAGCTACTCCTAAGCTAGGCAATTGAAAACTGAGTTGAGAATGCTGGAAGCAGGGAGGTATTGACTGAGGGGACTGCCCCCTAGCGGTGTGATATGCTAAAAGCTTTGATATTAACAAATCTTGTTGCCTAGCTACTCCTGCGGAGCAAAGGTCAATTATCCCATTGGTGAAGATTATGAAGAGGCGGCGACTGTCGGAGGACGTAAGAGAAATATTGTTTTTTTTTCAGAATTGTTGCTCTATTTTTGTTTATAGAGCAAAAAATAAAAATCACACAGGTGACCAAATACCACCAAAGAAAGCTCTATTTATGGGGAAAAAGGACATCAATTTTATTTGGGTGCAGCATCGCACGACCGCGCAATTTTCTGTTAAAGTAACGTAGTGCCGAATGGCCTGGTCATTAAGGGGGCAAATCCTTCCAGTCCAGAACTGGTTAAACTTTAATAAACAATAATTGAAAAGGAGATATTTACTGTACATGCAGTCAGTGACATCATTGGCACATGCGCTCTGAAGGAACGGCAAACCCGTGAACCCTGAAGCAAAATGGGTGAAAATGGAAGTGGCCTCTAGCAATGACATTGCAGCGCAAGAATGTGTTTTTTTTTTTTTAGATAAGTGTAGCAGTATTTCCAGCATCAGTGCTGGGGATGGGTCTGCCATGGTTACCATTAACACCAACAGCACATTTAAGCTTGTTGCCCAAGTGTGAGATCTGAGACAATGAACAGTCCGGCATCTTTGGTTTTTAGTTTTATTGTAGAAACTTGGATGGGAGAAGGGAATGAGTCGGATACTCCTCTGGCTCAATTAGTTACAGAATTGGGACACTTAAGAAAAAATGCCGTCTAGTGCTGTCTTGGCGCCGGCTCAATGCCGACCAACGCTTACTGGCGCTTGTAAATCTGACTTGCTGTCTGTGAACTGAAACCTGACTTCTGATGCTTCCTTACAGCTCAAAAGTCCTTTACACTGCTCCCTGTAGTCTTCTCTGACTGAGGTAGCTACTTGCAATGACGCTGCAACACTTAACACTTAAGGGCCCAACCGCTGGCACCCCCTTTACTCTTCAGGGTAATCTCTGGTACCCCCTTTACTATATTCCTGTACCAGGTAGCTAGCTGCTGGATCCCTCTGACCTTCCCTGGAGTGGTCCCCTCTCCAAGGCTGACCCCAGGGGTAGTTTGCAGTACTCATATCTCAGAATGCTTTCCTGAAATTCAGCACACCTGGATCCTTCTCTGCAGCTCAGCTCAGCCCGGTATCCCCTCAGGCAAGCCGCCTGGGACACCCGATTCCTCTGACAGGAGGAGAGACAGCCGTCACCTCACTCCTGGGGCTCTGCTTCCCACCAAAGATGCTGCGTCATGTGCTTCCCTCAGACTTATACCCCCTCCCAGAATGCTGTGCGGCAGAATCTGCCCTTCCAGGATGGATACAAGCCCTGGTGTGCTATTGGCCAGGTTTCCTCCACGGCCCAATGAGAGCCCCCATTGGGATACAGTGAGGAGACTCCCCAGCACAACAGGCAAACCTGGGAACACATGACAGCCTAGCTGAAAACATGGCCTTGCTGATAAGCAGACAAAACCCACTATACTTTACCTAGCACCTACATTGGAGGGTGCTACATAAGTTTCACATAATGTGTTAGTATGCCAAGCATACATTATGGCAGATCCTTGCAGATAAGTAAAAAAAAAAAAAACGTCCAGCTGTTTACAACCACTTTAAAGTCCCTACATGTCCTCATTCAGCATTTAAAGCTCTCCAGGGAAAGCTCCACTGCATGAATTAACTGCTCATTTTGTTTTAGGGGAGAGGATAGTAGAGATATACCCAAGAATGGTCCCGCACCCCAGCAATCTTGAAAATGGACTGTTCCTGACGTCAGCACACTGAGAGCATGCTCCATGAACAGGAATAGTCCACCACTGGACTGTGGGGGAGCCCAGTTTTCTGGAGGATTGGTGGATCAGGTGAGTATGAACTTTGTGCAGACAGTACAGGTACAATACTATTTCATAGAAGCGCTTTAGGAGAGCTCATGCTCAGGAGAGCTTATAATTGAACCTCTTGGAGCCGATGCCTCCCGTTTATTTTATCTCATAATCTCAATCTAAGTGAGATTATTATATACACAATACAAATTTTGTTTTTTTCTTGTTCTGTCTATCACTAACATTTATTGTTTTGCTCTATGGTCCTGTTATCCCCCGTGTCTGCCCCAAGCTGGTTTTCTGTCTGAGTTTTTGAAGGAGGGTCACCTACTAGTAAGCCCATTTTTGATGCATTATAATGTATATCTATTAGTATATCTTGTATGATTATGAAGCACTAATACCTATTTTGATTATTTAAAAGTATGGCCTCATGTACACTGCTACCTGTAAACGGACGTTTAGGAGCAGTTGGGCATTTTTTTCAGAAGCCCCTGAGAACCCTCCTCTTTGTTTTCTTATCTGTCCATGTACACTGAGTAGTTTACAGTCATTTAGAGGCAGTTGGGTTCAGTTTCGTCTTTTGGAAAGCAATTATTTGCGTTCAGGATTTTCAGAACGTGTGTTTACTGGCGTTTCAAACGCAAAACGCGATCGAACGCGGTCACCTGCATTTAGCGCTTGCATTTTTACTGTTTAAAGGGGAATGATTTTTTGACCTCTAAAAACGGATCTGAGCGCAAATGCCCACTAAATGCCGCTAAACGCGGCATGCAAATGCGACACGACAGATGTTTTAAACGTCCTTTATATAGCTGTTAAATTCCAGCGTTCAAAGGACTTTTGAAAACGTCCCATGTACATTAAGCCTATATTTGTCTGTACACCTATATGGTCTTAAAGAAGCTTAGAGCGAAACGCGTCGACCTTTGAACAGACACATTTCTTCATCTATGTGATTCTGATATGTATCATACTTATTGCCTTCATGTACATGACCTATACTGAGTTAATCATCCTCCTCCTATATGTGTTTTCTCACGGTTTTGCTGAATCTCATTTTGTTAGGATCAGCGCCGTCATTTTATCTGTGTTGGTTTTAACATGATATCAATAAATGTATTTTTTTAAATTCTTGCGTACATTTATCTGTCTCATGATGAGCCCTAAAAGTCCACACAAGTTACAGATGTCTTTGTATGTCTGTTGTTCCAATTTTCCAGGTATTTATATATTGCTGATGATATATGCAGTGTACACAATGAACATTCACATCAGTTGTCCCTGCCCTCAATCTAAGATCCCTGTTTCTCCTACATGGGCCAGGTTAGACGGGAGCCAATGAAGTGATCAGGATGTCTTTTATTGGAATGATGGGCTTTAACCTGTGTAGTATATACACATTCATTCTTACATAGATCCTATGATTGGCCGCCTTCTCCCACCTGTCATCTGTAGCAGTTTCATTCTTGTGATGTTTTATCTATGAGACAAGCAGACAAAGCCATGAGCATCTCAGTAAGCAGGTGTTCTCCTAAAGGCAGTGACCCTGGGTGACCCCCTGTGCCCTCTAACTGCACAGTGCCCACCCTGGGGACGTCATTCACCAGCCAGGCAGAGCAGGGCAGCCGGAACAGATGGACAATGGAGAGGCTGAGCGCTGATTAGCATGAGAGTCTCTATCCCATAACAATCTGCTCCCCTGTCCCTTCTGAGCATGCACTGACTCCTGATCTTACCAGCCAGAGATCAGGGGAAATAGCTGAGTGCCGAGCTCCAGTCTGAAAACATTTAACCCCATAAATGCCGGGCACAGGGGGTGCAGAATTTCATAGCCGGAGGGAGACAAGCAAGTGTCAGCAATCATTACAGAGAGGGCCACTGCAGACATTTCTATCTCTACTAATAGAGAAGGAGGGGGGGGGGGGTGCTTTCACTGTCATCATTATCAACAGAGACAACAGACACACACAGATTTAACCCCACAGCTGCCAGGAGGATCGCAATGAACCCTTCAATGGCTGAGCACCTTCACTATGTGACTAGCGGGCACTACGACAAGCCCACTGCTTATTATACAGCTGTCATTTGGGGTATCAGTGTAGGGGGAGGGGAGTTTGCAGTCTGGGGGGAGTCAGTATGTGGGTGAGGGGGGGGATCTGTCAGTCTGGCACAGGGGGGGTCTTTCAGTTTAGAGAGTTGTAAGTCTGTCAGTGTGGGTGGACAGGGGTCAGTAGTTGGGGGTCTATTAGAGTGGGGATGTCAGTCTGGGTGGGCGGGATTCTGTACAAGGTGGGTCGGGGTCAGTAGTTGGGGGTCTATTATAGTGGGGGTGTCAGTCTGAGAGGGCAGGAGTCTGTACAAGGTGGGCAGGGGTCAGTAGTTGGGGGTCTATTAGAGTGGGGGTGTCAGTCTGGGAGGGCAGGAGTCTGTACAAGGTGGGCAGGGGTCAGTAGTTGGGGGTCTATTATAGTGGGGGTGTCAGTCTGGGAGGGAAGGAGGCTGTACAAGGTGGGCAGGGGTCAGTAGTTGGGGGTCTATTATAGTGGGGGTGTCAGTCTGGGAGGGCAGGAGTCTGTACAAGGTGGGCAGGGGTCAGTAGTTGGGGGTCTATTAGAGTGGGGATGTCAGTCTGGGAGGGCGGGAGTCTGTACAAGGTGGGCAAGGGTCAGTAGTTGGGGGTCTATTAGAGTAGGGGTGTCAGTCCGGGAGGGCAGGAGTCTGTACAAGGTGGACAGGGGTCAGTAGTTGGGGGTCTATTATAGTGGGGGTGTCAGTCTGGGACGGCAGGAGTCTGTACAAGGTGGACAGGGGTCAGTAGTTAGGGGTCTATAAGAGTGGGGGTCTATAGGAGTGGGGGTCTATTATAGTGGGGGTGTCAGTCTGGGAGGGCGGGAGTCTGTACAAGGTGGACAGGGGTCAGTAGTTGGGGGTCTATTAGAGTGGTTGTGTCAGTCTGGGAGGGCGGGAGTCTGTACAAGGTGGGCAGGGGTCAGTAGTTGGGGGTCTATTATAGTGGGGGTGTCAGTCTGGGACGGCAGGAGTCTGTACAAGGTGGACAGGGGTCAGTAGTTAGGGGTCTATAAGAGTGGGGGTCTATTATAGTGGGGGTGTCAGTCTGGGAGGGCGGGAGTCTGTACAAGGTTGGCAGGGGTCAGTAGTTGGGGGTCTAATATAGTGGGGGTGTCAGTCTGGGAGGGCAGGAGTCTGTAAAAGGTGGACAGGGGTCAGTAGTTGGGGGTCTATTAGAGTGGTTGTGTCAGTCTGGGAGGGCGGGAGTCTGTACAAGGTGGGCAGGGGTCAGTAGTTGGGGGTCTATTATAGTGGGGGTGTCAGTCTGGGAGGGCGGGAGTCTGTACAAGGTGGGCAGGGGTCAGTAGTTGGGGGTCTATTATATTGGAGGTGTCAGTCTGGGAGGGCGGGAGTCTGTACAAGGTGGGCAGGGGTCAGTAGTTGGGGTCTATTAGAGTGGGTGTGTCAGTCTGGGAGGGCGGGAGTCTGTACAAGGTGGACAGGGGTCAGTAGTTGGGGGTCTATTATAGTGGGGGTGTCAGTCTGGGACAGCAGGAGTCTGTACAAGGTGGGCAGGGGTCAGTAGTTGGGGGTCTATTAGAGTGGGGATGTCAGTCTGGGAGGGCGGGAGTCTGTACAAGGTGGGCAGGGGTCAGTAGTTGGGGGTCTATTAGAGTAGGGGTGTCAGTCCGGGAGGGCAGGAGTCTGTACAAGGTGGACAGGGGTCAGTAGTTGGGGGTCTATTATAGTGGGGGTGTCAGTCTGTGACGGCAGGAGTCTGTACAATGTGGACAGGGGTCAGTAGTTAGGGGTCTATAAGAGTGGGGGTCTATAGGAGTGGGGGTCTATTATAGTGGGGGTGTCAGTCTGGGAGGACGGGAGTCTGTACAAGGTGGACAGGGGTCAGTAGTTGGGGGTCTATTAGAGTGGTTGTGTCAGTCTGGGAGGGCGGGAGTCTGTACAAGGTGGGCAGGGGTCAGTAGTTGGGGGTCTATTATAGTGGGGGTGTCAGTCTGGGACGGCAGGAGTCTGTACAAGGTGGACAGGGGTCAGTAGTTAGGGGTCTATAAGAGTGGGGGTCTATTATAGTGGGGGTGTCAGTCTGGGAGGGCAGGAGTCTGTAAAAGGTGGACAGGGGTCAGTAGTTGGGGGTCTATTAGAGTGGTTGTGTCAGTCTGGGAGGGCGGGAGTCTGTACAAGGTGGGCAGGGGTCAGTAGTTGGGGGTCTATTATAGTGGGGGTGTCAGTCTGGGAGGGCAGGAGTCTGTACAAGGTGGACAGGGGTCAGTAGTTAGGGGTCTATTAGAGTGGGGGTGTCAGTCTGGGAGGGCGGGAGTCTGTACAAGGTGGGCAGGGGTCAGTAGTTGGGGGTCTATTAGAGTGGGGGTGTCAGTCTGGGAGGGCGGGAGTCTTTACAAGGTGGGCAGGGTCAGTAGTTGGGGGTCTATTATAGTGGGGGTGTCAGTCGGGGAGGGCAGGAGTCTGTACAAGGTGGGCAGGGGTCAGTAGTTGGGGGTCTATTAGAGTGGGGGTGTCAGTCTGGGAGGGCGGGAGTCTGTACAAGGTGGGCAGGGGTCAGTAGTTGGGGGTCTATTAGAGTGGGGGTGTCAGTCTGGGAGGGCGGGAGTCTGTACAAGGTGGGCAGGGGTCAGTAGTTGGGGGTCTATTAGAGTGGGTGTGTCAGTCTTGGAGGGCAGGAGTCTGTAGAAAGGTGGGCAGGGGTCAGTAGTTGGAGGTCTTTTAGAGTGGGGTGTCATTCTGGGAGGGCGGGAGTCTGTACAAGGTGGACAGGGGTCAGTAGTTGGGGGTCTATTAGAGTGGGGGTGTCAGTCTGGGAGGGCGGGAGTCTGTACAAGGTGGGCAGGGGTCAGTAGTTGGGGGTCTATTAGAGTGGGGGTGTCAGTCTGGGAGGGCGGGAGTCTGTACAAGGTGGGCAGGGGTCAGTAGTTGGGGGTCTATTAGAGTGGGTGTGTTAGTCTTGGAGGGCAGGAGTCTGTAGAAAGGTGGGCAGGGGTCAGTAGTTGGAGGTCTTTTAGAGTGGGGTGTCATTCTGGGAGGGCGGGAGTCTGTACAAGGTGGACAGGGGTCAGTAGTTGAGGGTCTATTATAGTGGGGGTGTCAGTCTGGGAGGGCGGGAGTCTGTACAAAGTGGGCAGGGGTCAGTAGTTGGGGGTCTATTATAGTGGGGGTGTCAGTCTGGGAGGGCAGGAGTCTGTAAAAGGTGGACAGGGGTCAGTAGTTGGGGGTCTATTAGAGTGGGTGTGTCAGTCTGGAAGGGCGGGAGTCTGTACAGGTGGGCAGGGGTCAGTAGTTGGGGGTCTATTATAATGGGGGTGTCAGTCTGGGAGGGCAGGAGTCTGTACAAGGTGGACAGGGGTCAGTAGTTAGGGGTCTATTAGAGTGGGGGTGTCAATCTGGGAGGGCGGGAGTCTGTACAAGGTGGGCCGGGGTCAGTAGTTGGGGGTCTATTATAGTGGGGTTGTCAGTCTGGGATGGAAGAGGTCTGTACAAGGTGGACAGGGGTCAGTAGTTGGGGGTCTATTAGAGTGGGGGTGTCAGTCTGGGAGGGCGGGAGTCTGTACAAGGTGGACAGGGGTCAGTAGTTGGGGGTCTATTAGAGGGGGGTGTCAGTCTGGGAGGGCGGGAGTCTGTACAAGGTGGGCAGGGGTCAGTAGTTGGGGGTCTATCAGGGTGTTGGATTCTAGTGTGGGGGGGGGGGTGGGCCACTGACAGCAGAGACTGACAGACCTACTCCACATCCACCCCCACCCCCAACTAGGGACACCCCAGACTGACCCAGCCCTCCCCTTTCCCGCCACTGGCACCCCAGACTGACAGCACCCCACTTCCAACCATTGACACAAACAGTTGGAATACCCTCATTATGAGTTTAAATGAACAGAGAGACAACTATAAAGTAGGGGGATGGGGGGGGGGCTATAGGCTGGTAGAGGGGGGAGAGGATCAGGATGGCACCCCCAACTTCTGACGCCCGCCCACCACATACAGACTCCCACCCTTCCACTCTAATAGACCCCACCCCCAGACTGACACTTCCCGTCCTGCTAGACCCCAATCCCCCAGGCAGACACCCCCACACTGACAGACCCCTCACCTCTCTAGACTGACAGACCTCCATCTACCCAGACTGACCCACCCTCCCAGACTGACATCCTCCCGCTCCCCACTCCAATAGACCCCCACCCTCTCAGACTGACACCCCCCCTGCTACCCACTCCAATAGACCTCCACCCTCTCAGACTGACACCCCCACACAGACAGATCCCCATCCCTGCAAACTGATGGACATTCACCTACCCAGACTGAAAGACCCCTACACTGACCCCTGCCCACTACAGACAGACTCCCACCCTCCACTCCAATAGACCCCCTTCCCTGGACACCCTCTACCCTCCCAGACTGATACCCCCACTGACAGACCCCCCCCCCCCCGCTTACACCTCCACTCCTCCTGACTGAAAGACCCCCACTAGGGTTGCCCCTTTAAACCAGAACACACATTAATTACAAAGGTTCTGTGGCCGATTATGGTGGTAGTTAAACTCACTCAGTGTCTTATGTGCATTATATCAGCCTCAGAACCCGTGTAACCAATGTGTCCTGGTTTAAAGGGGCAACCCTACCCTCACCCTCTACAATGACAGCTGTATAATAAGCAGTGGGCTTGTAGTAGTGCCTGCTAGTCAGATAGTGAAGGTGCCCAGCCATTGAAGGGTTCATTGTGATCCTTCTTCTTGGCTCTCTACTGGCAGCTGTGGGGTTAAATCTGTGGCGGCTGCTCCTCTCTGCTGCTTATGATGCCCCCCTCCCCCTCTATTAGTAGAGATAATGATGCCCCCACCCTCTATTAGTAGAGATAATGATGCCCCCCACTATTAGTAGAGATAATGACGCCCCCCCCTCCATTAGTAGAGATAATGAAGCCCCCCTATTAGTAGAGATAATGATGCCCCCCTATTAGTAGAGATAATGATGCCCCCCCCCTATTAGTAGAGATAATGATCCCCCCCTATTAGTAGAGATAATGATGCCCCCCCTATTAGTAGAGATAATGATGCCCCCCTCAATTAGTAGAGATAATGCTGCCCCCCCTCTATTAGTAGAGATGAAGCCCTTCACCTCTATTAGTATAGATAATGATGCCTCCCCATTAGTAGAGATAATGATGCCCCCCTATTAGTAGAGATAATGATGCCCCCCTCTATTAGTAGAGATAATGATGCCCCCCCCCTCTATTAGTAGAGATAATAATGCCCCCCCTCTATTAGTAGAGATGAAGCCCTTCCCCTCTATTAGTAGAGATAATGATGCCCCCCCTCTATTAGTAGAGATAATGATGCTCCTCCTATTAGTAGAAATAATGATGCCCCCCCCTCTATTAGTAGAGATAATGATCCCCCTCTTTTAGTAGAAATAATGATGCCCCCCCCCTCTATTAGTAAGGATAATGATGCCCCCCTCTATTAGTAGAGATAATGAAGTCCCCCCCCCCTCAATTAGTAGAGATAATGAACCCCCCCACCCCTATTAGTAGTATTAGCAGAGATAATGATGCCCCCCCCGTATTAGTAGAGATAATGATGCCCCTCCGAATTAGTAGAGATAATGATGCACCCCCTATTAGTAGAGATAATGATGCCCCTCCGAATTAGTAGAGATAATGATGCCCCCCCCTGTATTAGTAGTATTAGTAGAGATAATGATTCCCCCGTATTAGTAGAGATAATGATCCCCCCCCCCCTGTATTAGTAGTATTAGTAGAGATAATGATACCCCCCGTATTAGTAAAGATAATGATGCCCCCCCGTATTAGTAGAGATAATGATGTCCCTCCTATTAGTAGAGATAATGATGCCCCCCCTATTAGTAGAGATAATGATGCCCCTCCGAATTAGTAGAGATAATGATGCACCCCCTATTAGTAGAGATAATGATGCCCCTCCGAATTAGTAGAGATAATGATGCACCCCCTATTAGTAGAGATAATGATGCCCCCCCCCCCTGTATTAGTAGTATTAGTAGAGATAATGTTTCCCCCCAGTATTAGTAGAGATAATGATGCCCCTCCTGTATTAGTAGAGATAATGATTCCCCCCGTATTAGTAGAGATAATGATGCCCCCCTGTATTATGAGTATTAGTAGAGATAATGATGCCCCCCCCCCTGTATTAGTAGTATTAGTAGAGATAATAAGGCCCCCCTGTATTAGTAGTATTAGTAGAGATAATAAGCCCCCCCCCTGTATAAGTAGAGATAATGATGCCCCCCCCTATTAGTAGAGATAATGATGCCCCCCCCCGTTTTAGTAGTATTAGTAGAGATAATAAGGCCCCCCCCTGTATTAGTAGAGATAATGATGCCCCCCCCGAATCAGTAGAGATAATGATGCCCCCCATATTAGTAGAGATAATGATGCCTCCGTATTAATAGAGATAATGATGTCCCCCCCATTAGTAGAGATAATGATGCCCCCCCCGAATTAGTAGAGATAATAATGCCCCCCCGAATTAGTAGAGATAATGATGCCCCCCCATATTAGTAGAGATAATGACGCCCCCCACTATTAGTAGAGATAATGACGCCCCCCCTATTAGTAGAGATAATGATGCCCCCCCCTATTAGTAGAGATAATGATGCCCCCCCTATTAGTAGAGATAATGATGCCCCCCTCCTGTATTAGTAGAGATAATGATGCCCCCCCTGTATTAGTAGAGATAATGGTGCCCCCTCCCCCTATTAGTAGAGATAATGATGCCCCCCCCATTAGTAGAGATAAAGATCCCCCCCGTAATAGTAGAGATAATGATGCCCCCCCCCATTAGTAGAGATAAAGATCCCCTCCTATTAGTAGAGATAATGATGCCCCCCCCCCTATTAGTAGAGATAATGATGCCCCCCCTATTAGTAGAGATAATAATGCCCCCCCCTATTAGTAGAGATAATGATGCCCCCCCCCTATTAGTAGAGATAATGATGCCCCTCCTATTAGTAGAGATAATGATTCCCCCCCCCCTGTATTAGTAGTATTAGTAGAGATAATGATTCCCCCCGTATTAGTAGAGATAATGATGCCCCCCTCCCCTGTATTATGAGTATTAGTAGAGATAATGATGCCCCCCCCTGTATTAGTAGTATTAGTAGAGATAATAAGGCCCCCCTGTATTAGTAGAGATAATGATGCCCCCCCCTATTAGTAGAGATGATGATGCCCCCCCCCCCCCTATTAGTAGAGATAATGATGCCCCCCCCTATTAGTAGAGATAATGATGTCCCCCCTATTAGTAGAGATAATGATACCCCTCCCTATTAGTAGAGATAATGATGCCCCCCTCCTATTAGTAGAGATAATGATGCCCCCCCCTATTGGTAGAGATAATGATGCCCCCCCCTATTAGTAGAGATAATGATGCCCCCCCCTATTAATAGAGATATTGATGCCCCCCCTATTATTAAAGATAATGATGCCCCCCCTATTAGTAGAGATAAAGATCCCCCCCTTATTAGTAGAGATAATGATGCCCCCCCCCCCCTATTAGAAGAGATAATGATGCCCCCCCCCTATTAGTAGAGATAATGATGCCCCCCCCCCTATTAGTAGAGGTAATGATCCCCCCTCTATTAGAAGAGATAATGATGTCCCCCCCCCCCCCGCATTAGTAGAGATAATGATGCCCCCCCCTGTATTAGAAGAGGTAATGATCCCCCTCTATTAGAAGAGATAATGATGTCCCCCCCCCCCCCCCCGCATTAGTAGAGATAATGATGCCCCCCCTCTATTAGAAGAGATAATGATGCCCCCCCCCCCCTCTATTAGAAGAGATAATGATGCCCCCCCCCCTCTATTAGAAGAGATAATGATGCCCCCCCCCCCCTCTATTAGAAGAGATAATGATGCCCCCCCCCCTCTATTAGAAGAGATAATGATGCCCCCCCTATTATAAGAGATAAGCTCAGAGTGTCCCCGGTGATTCCTCCCGCACACTCCTGTGCCGCAACTGCTGGCCGGCGATTATGGGGTTACTTGTTTTCAGGCTGGGACTCGGCGCTCGGCTATGTGCCCTGATCTCTCGCTGGTGAGATGAGGAGTCGGTGCATGCTCAGAAGGCACAATGACACGAGATACATAGAGATACATAGAGATACATAGAGACACTCTACTCATCCCACACCGACCGGCAACACAACCGCTCCGCTCTCCCATTCATGGTGAATGAAGACAGTGACAGGTGAGTCCTCCGCTTCTCATATCTCCTCATCCTCCATACATAGCACTGAGCTGATCAGAAGTGCTGACTGTACTCCAATCCGTGCCCGGACCGCACTGCATGGACCGGGGAGACAAAGGCAGAGCGGAGAGGAGCTCACATGGCATGGAACAAAGAGGGAGCTCTGGGCTGTGATTGGATGAGCACTGGGGGAGATCGCACGATCTATTGTCTGACTGATATATTGTACGATCCGAGGATGGAGAGAGCATTTCACCGGAGAGATCTCATATAGGAGAGGATGTCCCATATAGTACATAGAGAGGATGTCCCCATCACCCCATATAGTACATAGAGAGGATGTCCCCGTCACCCCATATAGTACATAGAGAGGATGTCCCCATAACCCCATATAGTACATAGAGGATGTCCCCATCACCCCATATAGTACATAGAGAGGATGTCCCCATCACCCCATATAGTACATAGAGGATGTCTCCATTACCCCATAGAGTACATAGAGAGGATGTCCCTGTCACCCCATATAGTACATAGAGAGGATGTCCCCCATCACCCCATATAGTACATAGAGAGGATGTCCCTGTCATCCTGTATAGTACATAGAGAGGATGTCCCCATCACCCCATATAGTACATAGAGGGGATGTCCCCATCACCCCATATAGTACATAGAAAGGATGTTCCCATCACCCCATATAGTACATAGAGAGGATGTCCCTGTCACCCCATATAGTACATAGAGAGGATGTCCCCATCACCCCATATAGTAGATAGAGTGGATGTCCCCATCACCCCATATAGTACATAGAGAGGATGTCCCCCATCACCCCATATAGTACATAGAAAGGATGTCCCCATCACCCCATATAGTACATAGAGAGGATGTCCCCCATCACCCCATATAGTACATAGAGAGGATGTCCCCATCACCCCATATAGTACATAGAGAGGACGTCCCCATCACCCGATATAGTACATAGAGAGGATGTCCCCATCACCCCATATAGTACATAGAGAGGATGTCCCCATCACCCCATATAGTACATAGAGAGGATGTCCCTATCACCCCATATAGTACATAGAGAGGATGTCCCCATCACCCCATATAGTACATAGAGAGGATGTCCCCATCACCCCATATAGTACATAGAGAGGATGTCCCTATCACCCCATATAGTACATAGAGAGGATGTCCCCATCACCCCATATAGTACATAGAGAGGATGTCCCCATCACCCCATAGAGTACATAGAGAGGATGTCCCCATCATCCCATATAGTACATAGAGAGGTTGTCCCCATCACCCCATATAGTACATAGAGAGGATGTCCCCATCACCCTATATAGTACATAGAGAGGATGTCCCCATCACCCCATAGAGTACATAGAGTGGATGTCCCTGTCATCCTGTATAGTACATAGAGAGGATGTCCCCATCACCCCATATAGAACATAGAGAGGATGCCCCCATCATCCCATATAGTACATAGAGAGTATGTCCCCATCACCCCATATAGTACATAGAGAGGATGTCCCCATCACCCCATATAGTACATAGAGAGGATGTCCCCATCACCCCATATAGTACATAGAGAGGATGTCCCCATCACCCCATATAGTACATAGAGGATGTCCCCATCACCCCATAGAGTACATAGAGAGGATGTCCCCATCACCCCATATAGTACATAGAGAGGTTGTCCCCATCACCCCATATAGTACATAGAGAGGATGTTCCCATCACCCCATATAGTACATAGAGAGGATGTCCCCATCACCCCATATAGTACATAGAGAGGATGTCCCCATCACCCCATATAGTACATAGAGGGGATGTCCCCATCACCCCATATAGTACATAGAGAGGATGTTCCCATCACCCCATATAGTACATAGAGAGGATGTCCCTGTCACCCCATATAGTACATAGAGAGGATGTCCCCATCACCCCATATAGTACATAGAGAGGATGTCCCCCATCACCCCATATAGTACATAGAGAGGATGTCCCCATCACCCCATATAGTACATAGAGAGGATGTCCCCCATCACCCCATATAGTACATAGAGAGGATGTCCCCATCACCCCATATAGTACATAGAGTGGATGTCCCCATCACCCCATATAGTACATAGAGAGGATGTCCCCATCACCCCATATAGTACATAGAGAGGACCTCCCCATCACCCGATATAGTACATAGAGAGGATGTCCCCATCACCCCATATAGTACATAGAGAGGATGTCCCCATCACCCCATATAGTACATAGAGAGGATGTCCCCATCACCCCATATAGTACATAGAGGATGTCCCCATCACCCCATAGAGTACATAGAGAGGATGTCCCCATCACCCCATATAGTACATTGAGAGGTTGTCCCCATCACCCCATATAGTACATAGAGAGGATGTTCCCATCACCCCATATAGTACATAGAGAGGATGTCCCCATCACCCCATATAGTACATAGAGAGGATGTCCCCATCACTCCATATAGTACATAGAGAGGATGTCCCCGTCACCCCATATAGTACATAGATAGGTGGTCCCCATCACCCCATATAGTACATAGAGAGGTTGTCCCCCATCACCCCATATAGTACATAGAGAGGATGTCCCCATCACCCCATATAGTACATAGAGAGGATGTCCCCATCACCCCATATAGTACATAGAGAGGATGTCCCCATCACCCCATATAGTACATAGAGAGGATGTCCCCATCACCCCATATAGTACATAGAGAGGACGTCCCCATCACCCGATATAGTAAATAGAGAGGATGTCCCTGTCATCCTGTATAGTACATAGAGAGGATGTCCCCATCACCCCATATAGTACATAGAGAGGATGTCCCCGTCACCCCATATAGTACATAGAGGATGTCCCCGTCACCCCATATAGAACATAGAGAGGATGTCCCCATCATCCCATATAGTACATAGAGAGGATGTCCCCATCACCCCATATAGTACATAGAGAGGATGTCCCCATCACCCCATATAGTACATAGAGAGGATGTCCCCATCACCCCATAGAGTACATAGAGAGGATGTCCCCATCACCCCATAGAGTACATAGAGAGGATGTCCCCATCACCCCATATAGTACATAGAGAGGTTGTCCCCATCACCCCATATAGTACATAGAGAGGATGTCCCCATCACCCCATATAGTACATAGAGGATGTCCCCATCACCCCATAGAGTACATAGAGAGGATGTCCCTGTCATCCTGTATAGTACATAGAGAGGATGTCCCCATCACCCCATATAGTACATAGAGAGGATGTCCCCATCACCCCATATAGTACATAGAGAGGATGTCCCCATCACCCCATATAGTACATAGAGAGGATGTCCCATATAGTACATAGAGAGGATGTCCCCATCACCCCATATAGTACATAGAGAGGATGTCCCCGTCACCCCATATAGTACATAGATAGGTGGTCCCCATCACCCCATATAGTACATAGAGAGGTTGTCCCCATCACCCCATATAGTACATAGAGAGGATGTTCCCATCACCCCATATAGTACATAGAGAGGATGTCCCCATCACCCCATATAGTACATAGAGAGGATGTCCCCATCACTCCATATAGTACATAGAGAGGATGTCCCCGTCACCCCATATAGTACATAGATAGGTGGTCCCCATCACCCCATATAGTACATAGAGAGGTTGTCCCCCATCACCCCATATAGTACATAGAGAGGATGTCCCCATCACCCCATATAGTACATAGAGAGGATGTCCCCATCACCCCATATAGTACATAGAGAGGATGTCCCCATCACCCCATATAGTACATAGAGAGGATGTCCCCATCACCCCATATAGTACATAGAGAGGACGTCCCCATCACCCGATATAGTAAATAGAGAGGATGTCCCTGTCATCCTGTATAGTACATAGAGAGGATGTCCCCATCACCCCATATAGTACATAGAGAGGATGTCCCCGTCACCCCATATAGTACATAGAGGATGTCCCCGTCACCCCATATAGAACATAGAGAGGATGTCCCCATCATCCCATATAGTACATAGAGAGGATGTCCCCATCACCCCATATAGTACATAGAGAGGATGTCCCCATCACCCCATATAGTACATAGAGAGGATGTCCCCATCACCCCATAGAGTACATAGAGAGGATGTCCCCATCACCCCATAGAGTACATAGAGAGGATGTCCCCATCACCCCATATAGTACATAGAGAGGTTGTCCCCATCACCCCATATAGTACATAGAGAGGATGTCCCCATCACCCCATATAGTACATAGAGGATGTCCCCATCACCCCATAGAGTACATAGAGAGGATGTCCCTGTCATCCTGTATAGTACATAGAGAGGATGTCCCCATCACCCCATATAGTACATAGAGAGGATGTCCCCATCACCCCATATAGTACATAGAGAGGATGTCCCCATCACCCCATATAGTACATAGAGAGGATGTCCCATATAGTACATAGAGAGGATGTCCCCATCACCCCATATAGTACATAGAGAGGATGTCCCCGTCACCCCATATAGTACATAGATAGGTGGTCCCCATCACCCCATATAGTACATAGAGAGGTTGTCCCCATCACCCCATATAGTACATAGAGAGGTTGTCCCCATCACCCCATATAGTACATAGAGAGGATGTCCCCATCACCCTATATAGTACATAGAGAGGATGTCCCCATCACCCCATATAGTACATAGAGGGGATGTCCCTGTCATCCTGTATAGTACATAGAGGGGATGTCCCTGTCATCCTGTATAGTACATAGAGAGGATGTCCCTGTCATCCTGTATAGTACCTAGAGAGGATGTCCCCATCATCCCATATAGTACATAGAGAGGATGTCCCTGTCATCCTGTATAGTACATAGAGAGGATGTCCCTGTCATCCTGTATAGTACATAGAGAGGGTGTCCCTGTCATCCTGTATAGTACATAGAGAGGATGTCCCTGTCATCCTGTATGGTACATAGAGAGGATGTCCCTGTCATCCTGTATAGTATATAGAGAGGATGTCCCTTTCATCCTGTATAGTACATAGAGGGGATGTCCCTGTCATCCTGTATGGTACATAGAGAGGATGTCCCTGTCATCCTGTATAGTACATAGAGAGGATGTCCCTGTCATCCTGTATAGTACATAGAGAGGATGTCCCTGTCATCCTGTATAGTACATAGAGAGGATGTCCCTGTCATCCTGTATAGTACATAGAGGGGATGTCCCGGTCATCCTGTATAGTACATAGAGGGATGTCCCTGTCCTCCTATATAGTACATAGAGGGGATGTCCCTGTCACCCCATATAGCACATAGAGAGGATGTCCCTGTCCTCCTATATAGTACATAGAGAGGATGTCCCTGTCATCCTGTATAGTACATAGAGGGGATGTCCCGGTCATCCTGTATAGTACATAGAGGGATGTCCCTGTCCTCCTATATAGTACATAGAGGGGATGTCCCTGTCACCCCATATAGCACATAGAGAGGATGTCCCTGTCATCCTGTATACACTGCACCAGCCACAACTTTCATCTGATCTCACAAGGGAATGTGCAGGGGGGAGAGCCGGGCTGTGTGCTGGAGCCATGTACTAAGAGGTGTCAGTATTCACTGATCACACACAGGATTTCATCTGATTCCACTAATAGCCGGGAATGTGCAGAGGGGGAGCTGGGCTGTGTGCTGTACAAAGAGGTGTCAGTATTCACCATGCAGAGATCACACATGTGATCTGATGATCTACCCCCCCCCCCCCCCCCCAGCAGTGAGCAGTACATATCCTGCCACCGCTATTCTGCTCAGCCTCTGGCTTTGGCATTCGTCTGCTCTTGGCACGTCCTTATCTGAAGTGCAGCTAAACTCTGGTATAAAAAAAGAAATCTTCAAGTATGTGTTCCTAGGGCCAATTCACAACACAGGCAGTCCAATGCTTTTTTTTTCAGCATCATAAACCCACGGACGGTAGGTGACATGGATTCCAGTGGCATTGTCCTCACCAGTGCACTGCATTCCACTACAGTCAGCAAAAGTAGAACTTGCTGCATTCTTTCTGCATGGAACTCACCAAATGACACTAATTATCCCCCTTCACACTAGTGTAACTTCTGATTCACTCAGAATCGTATTGTTTAATGGTGTAATGGTGACCTGCGATTTTAGCCCCATAGATTTCTATGTTACCTGACAGAAGTCCCATCAGCATTAGATAAGAAGGGATTCCTATGCAACTTTGGTAAGATAAGTGTTTTTTTGTACCCTCGACTCTTTTCTGAGGTCATCTTTCCTTCCAAGTACATTCCATTCACATTAGAGCGTAGCGGAAACGTGTTCCCACGCATTTTTTTGCACCCTTTAACACCTAAGCGCACATTGTGCATAAGGCAGCCCATGCTACAAATGCCCTAAAGTAGCTCAAGAGCCTTTTCGGTAATGAAGTGTGATGTGTTTCTATAGTGCGATTGGAGCACAATTTTCCACTTCCCACCAGGTGGACGTCCTTGACTTTCCGTGGTTATATGGGGATCATGCCAGGCAGCTACAAGCATTATCCGGGTATTTTTTTGTTTTTTCAGCCTACAGTTCCCATTAATGTAAAGGCCATTGCCATCCCTTCAGAGCTCTGTGCCTCAGCCTTGACACCTGTGCACATGCGCAAGAGTAACATCATCATGGTTCGCCCAGTCAAACATTCAACCAGGCCTGATGAAGCCCATTCAACCAGGTCTGATGAAGCCCATTCAACCAGGTCTGATGAAGCCCATTCAAACAGGCGGAGCCAGCGAAGCCGGAAGGAAGGCCAGGTGAAGACGTAATTTCAGTCAGCCATGACAGTGCAGGGATCAGTTTTTTAGGTATGACCCGTGGTCGCAGGAAAAAAATCATCACCCTCTATGGCCTGCCTAAGCAAAGTCCCTTATCAATTATACCCAACGGGAAATGTTCATATTTGGATGACTGCTATGGAAGCCTGCAAGTGACAGTGAATGCCTAGGCACAATGGGCTGTACTGTAGCCCAATATAAAACAATGCTAGCCATACACGGTGATGCAACAATTGTTTTAAGCAAAGCATTGCATCTTTTACAAATGGATTGCACTAAATGGCCCATGCACACGATGATCTGATTGTTAGTACAGAGCTTTCAGAAGCCGATAACAACATTTCTTGCGATATTATCCGGTTGGACAAGCACAAAAATTTTTCTCGTGTTTAATCGGTACAGTTGCCGTTCGAAAATACAATACAAATCAATTACATCACTTACGAATTTTTATTCTGTCATACGAGAATTTTCGTGACTTTAGTAAACTCTTAATTTTCGAATATGTGACTAGCATGCAAAAAACGAACGATCTGTTGCCTGATTTTCAGATCGTATGTACGGGCCATAAAGGAAAAATCAGTCCTGGTGGAAAATCCAAATAAATTGAAAACGTATTTGGACAAAAGAAGGCCACACAGAATCTCTGTAAAGTATTCTTTAAATTTCCAAAAGAAAATCAAACCTTTATGACTTTCCCAGCAGACAGCTGTTTTTTGACTCGTGATTGATGAGCCCCACTGTAGCCAACATAAAAGCTCCTGACTTTCAGCTGGGTTGGTGAGCAGTCCTTGCAACTGCTGCTCGAAAATGTTACTGGTTGTCATTGTGAGTAAATAAACCCTAAATTACCAGTCACATCATGGTCAATCCCATCTGCCTAATAAACGTCTTCAGTGATTTATACTGGGAAAGCAGATGGCTTGTAAAGAAAGACCAAACAATAAAGAAATTGGATGAAAGGGAAAAAAAAAAAAAAAGGGTAGTTCTATACATTTATGGTGTCTCTGAAAATTATTTTTCCAATGTTGGCCATCTATATAAAAAGTTTTTGTCAGATTTAACCACTTTCGAACCACTGTGAATTGCAAATATCAAATCCTCAGAACTAAACAATCAATCACCCACAAATTTGATCAGCCATCGGAATTCAATCAGTTGTGAAATACGAAAGTGGGCTTGTGTCAATTTTAATTTGATCAGATTTTTATTTTGATCAGTGGTGTATATTTACAAATTGCAGTTTGTAGGCATGTTGAAGCATACATAATATGACCATTTTTTTTGTCTGTCCCTTTTCTTTTTTTTTGTGTCAGTGTTTTTTTGCTTAAATTTTCAACTTTTTTTGCTTTCCTTTGCTTTACCAAAATAGTTTTGCACTAGCATTTTGTCTATATAGTTGAAAATAATCTGTAATGAATTTATTAAAGACAAATTGCAAAAATTTTGATTAAAATCGAACTACAGACATCTTGTAATCAGATTTTTCCGTTGCATTCGATGAGGGTAATTTCAATTTCATCTACTTGCAGTCAATCAAACCAACGTTTTATGTCCTCGAATGGCTTAAAAAGGAAAAGGGTTTGATGTCCTTGAATGCTTTGCAATTTTGACCAAAATGTATTTTTACAATTTTTACAGAAAGTTATTACTTCTTCCTTCATGTGCTATTTTATGTTATGTTATCTGTTCGAACCTCTAGATGCAGAATTAGGCTTCAGTGAATTGGCACCTCAAGACCTGAATGGGTCAAGTGAAGGTTTCTCTAAGATATTAAAGATAGCCCTAGCTTAACTGCTGCTTTGCTGTAATATGTAAATGTATATGAACTATGATAGTCACAAATAAACTTACGCTATTGGAATTATTTGCAACTGCTATGAGACAAGTGTGGGACTCATCGGGTTCCTTCATCTGATATAATCCTGTCACTCACATTCCTTTGAAGAGCCTGGAGTAAGGAGGTTGACACATTTTTAGGTAGTCTGCTGTATACTATCTTATAAAATATAGTGAGGTTTGTACTGTATACATAGTTTTGGGCATATTTTTTCTATTGTGCACAGCAGAAGACTTAACTTTATCAGGGGCGCTGTAACAACTGCCAGCTAGTTAAAGCTGAGTTCCACTCTTCCTTTTTTTTTTTACAAATACCTCTTTTCTCAATGCCCCCCGGTGTACATTCCTAAATGGAGATATATATATATATATATATATATATATATATATATATATACACACAGTGCCTTGCGAAAGTATTCGGCCCCCTTGAACTTTTCGACCTTTTGCCACATTTCAGGCTTCAAACATAAAGATATAAAACTGTAATTTTTTTTGAAGAATCAACAACAAGTGGGACACAATCATGAAGTGGAACGAAATTTATTGGATATTTCAAACTTTTTTAACAAATAAAAAACGGAAAAATTGGGCGTGCAAAATTATTCAGCCCCCTTAAGTTAATACTTTGTAGCGCCACCTTTTGCTGCGATTACAGCTGTAAGTCTCTTGGGTATGTCTCGATCAGTTTTGCACATCGAGAGACTGAAATTTTTGCCCACTCCTCCTTGCAAAACAGCTCGAGCTCAGGGAGGTTGGATGGAGAGCGTTTGTGAACAGCAGTTTTCAGTTCTTTCCACAGATTCTCGATTGGATTCAGGTCTGGACTTTGACTTGGCCATTCTAACACCTGGATATGTTTATTTGTGAACCATTCCATTGTAGATTTTGCTTTATGTTTTGGATCATTGTCTTGTTGGAATACAAATCTCCATCCCAGTCTCAGGTCTTTTGCAGACTCCATCAGGTTTTCTTCCAGAATGGTCCTGTATTTGGCTCCATCCATCTTCACATCAATTTTAACCATCTTCCGTGTCCCTGCTGAAGAAAAGCAGGCCCAAACCATGATGCTGCCACCACCATGTTTGACAGTGGGAATGGTGTGTTCAGGGTGATGAGCTGTGTTGCTTTTACGCCAAACATAACGTTTTGCATTGTTGCCAAAAAGTTCGATTTTGGTTTCATCTGACCAGAGCACCTTCTTCCACATGTTTGGTGTGTCTCCCAGGTGGCTTGTGGCAAACTTTAAACGACACTTTTTATGGATATCTCTAACAAATGGTTTTCTTCTTGCCACTCTTCCATAAAGGCCAGATTTGTGCAGTATACGACTGATTGTTGTCCTATGGACATAGTCTCCCACCTCAGCTGTAGATCTCTGCAGTTCATCCAGAGTGATCATGGGCCTCTTGGCTGCATCTCTGATCAGTCTTCTCCTTGTATGAGCTGAAAGTTTAGAGGGACGGCCAGGTCTTCGTAGATTTGCAGTGGTCTGATACTCCTTCCATTTCAATATTATCGCTTGCACAGTGCTCATTGGGAGGTTTAAAGCTTGGGAAATCTTTTTGTATCCAAATCCGGCTTTAAACTTCTCCACAACAGTATCTTGAACCTGCCTGGTGTGTTCCTTGTTCTTCATGATGCTCTCTGCGCTTTAAACGGACCTCTGAGACTATCACAGTGCAGGTGCATTTATACGGAGACTTGATTATACACAGGTGGATTCTATTTATCATCATTAGTCATTTAGGTCAACATTGGATCATTCAGAGATCCTCACTGAACTTCTGGAGAGAGTTTGCTGCACTGAAAGTAAAGGGGCTGAATGATTTTGCACGCCCAATTTTTCAGTTTTTTATTTGTTAACAAAGTTTGAAATATCCAAAAAAATTCGTTCCACTTCATGATTGTGTCCCACTTGCTGTTGATTCTTCAAAAAAAAAAAAAAAAAAAATTACAGTTTTATATCTTTATGTTTGAAGCCTGAAATGTGGCAAAAGGTCAAAAAGTTCAAGGGGGCCGAATACTTTCGCAAAGCACTGTATATATATATATATATATATATATATATATATATATATAATTTTTTTTGGTGGGGTTCCTAAATACCTAATTTTAAGAGATCTGGGCAGCACTTCCGGCCCTGGATGTCTAGGTGATGACCTCATTAGGCGATTCCCACTGACTTCCCAGGAATCCATGGGAAGTGAAGCTTGCTGCTTTCCCCGACTGTACTTGCCTATCTGGGTTCTTGTTTGATTGACAAGTTGCCATAACAGGGTGGGAACTGCTGCCATCATTGCTATGGCAACCTGCATTAAACTGAGCTGTGCATTGTCATTACTGCACAGGTGCAAAATTGGGAGATGCATGCTGGGTAGCCAGCTGCACCTAATCCCGGAATTGCACACAAACTCATTCACGGATTCAGATGCCCACATTCGACATGGCCCCTGCCTACCTCTGAGATCATGTAAGATATTACTGTAAAAGTAACTAGCATGAAGGCAGGACAGTATGTATATATTAACATACTGACAATAACGGGGGAGCTTTAAAAAAAATATGTATTAGGGGAACTGGAGCTCCACTTTAACTGGTATTGGCACAGATATATGTCCCCAGCACAGTATGGATCCTTAATATTTCATCCAAAGATTATTGAAGCAATCACATCACAGACAGTGTCAGTGCAACATTTTGAGGCTACGCAGGATCCCTTTGTCCCTTTGTCAGTCATGTGTCTGCTCACCATGTGACTGGCAAAAGGGTCCTGTGCGGCTTTGAAATGTTTCACTGCTGATGTTTGCGATATGATTACTTCAGTGAACATTTTGATGATATGTTAAGGATCAATGGTGTGCTGGTGACACATGTTCTCGTTTTGTTCTTCCTTGACATCCACATAACAACTTGTTTTCTTCTCCATGTTAGAGACTCGGGAACTCTAAATGTAAACCTAGTTGGTGTGTTTTCCACAATCTTTGTGAAGATTTAAAATGAAGAAATACAGCTATACTTGCCATATTTTAAATATTACACATAATTATTTTATTCACAAAAAGTGCAGCGCTAAGTATAAAAATGATAATAAATACAATGACAAAAAAAGGTTCATTCAAAAAGACATTTTGAAAAAACATAAAGAAGTAAGTATAGAGTGACTAAAATTCCCAAGGAAAAGTCCAAATTGCAAATCCAAGAAGGTAATTGTGATAACAGTCCTTCCTTCCTGTGACACCCAGGGAATGTGTAGAGTGGGGACACCACAGTGTGGGAAGCAGCTTACCAAAAAGCCGTGGCTACTCAAATGAATGAGAAAGCCTCGCCAGATAAAGCATATCACATAGATCTCAGGAACTCCAAGAAACCATGGGTAGCACCGTGGAATAGTAAATTCCTCAAGGAAGCTGAGGTCCATCCAGATCCAGCGATGTTGCATGCTTCCCACACTAGTGCACTGTGGTGTCCCCACTCTACACATTCCCTGGGTGTCACAGGAAGGAAGGACTGTTATCACAATTACCTTCTTGGATTTGCTTCTTTTTGGACTTTTCCTTGGGAATTTTAGTCACTCTATTCTTACTTCTTTATGTTTTTTCAAAATGTCTTTTTGAATGAACCTTTTTTTTTGTCATTGTATTTATTATCATTTTTATACTTAGCGCTGCACTTTTTGTGAATATTTGTACCTTTTGATCACTGTCTGTGGATCTTGTGCTAGCTGCTTTTTTTTTTACTTATAATTTTTTTTCACCTATTTTCTTCACATTTATATCAATTATTAGCGCAGAAATACCCCCCTATTTTTCCACATAATTATTTTACATTTCACTGTAGTTCTTTAAGAGCAAAAATCAGAAATAATGCAGGGTGAAAGAAAAAGCATGATGAAGCTTAGTGTGCACAAACAGCACTTAAGGTTCTTCTAAGCCTCTGCCGTGCTTTGCTGATGGAAGCAGTATGCTGACCTTCTTTGCTTTCTTTCCCTGCTTTACAGATCAGCAAAACTGCCAGTGGAGATATTTGCTGGAGACAATGGGGACGAAAGAACTGCTGTCTGTGGTGGAACCAGGGCTGTGAAAGGTGATGGGGATTGCAGAATGGCCAAGTATTGTATCACGGGTCTGAGGCTTGACCTTCTCTAATGCCCCCTCTTTGTTGATTATCATCTTATCCGGATGGAACAGTTTACAAGGAATCGGTATAAGGACAGCTGCTCGGCTGTATTGGTGTTTATTCAGAGGACATTTTTCGGAAAGACTATAACATTTCTAATAGCACCTTCATGGATAGTAAAAACCCAGTGCAGAATCTCTGACTACCTTTAGACAGGAAAAATGGAAAGCAGTATAAAATGGATTATATTATGATGACTTTAGGAATTCTTTCATATCATTTCATGTTTTAGGCATTGTGTCCCAGAACATTTTCTGACCATGGCTGTAGAACAATCCAGTCCACAGCTGTTCAGTGTCTCATATCATTCTGAGGACAACCATCATGAAGAGCCGAGGGATCCCGCAGAGAAGATTGACAGCTATCGGTCGCTCAGTTTGCCTGTCTTAAATGGGTGTTGTAAATCAACCTTTCAAGAATTTGAATCAAAAGTTGTAGACACGTCCCAAACAGCAGTTGTTGGAGCAAAAAGAAGTTTTTTGTATGGTGTTCAAAAGGAATCTGATTTCAGAGTTGGCCATCATAGAAACCTGTCCACTCAAAGCAGTGCACCTTCCAGTAGGACAATCTTTTCTTTTGCTGCATCCAGTATTCTAGGTACGGGAAACACAGATAAAATGGAATCCACTAGCACTACCAACAATAAAAAAGGCGTCTCTCAATCAATGACACTTTCTACAATAAAAAGCAAGTGGGGTTTTGGTATTACCTTGACGGATTCCCGATGTTTCCTTGTCTGCATGTCTTTTTTAACTTTCATCCAGTCATTGATGGTGTCTGGTTATTTAAGCAGTGTGATAACCACTATTGAAAGACGGTATAGCTTGAAGAGTTCTGAGTCTGGTCTTCTGGTCAGCTGTTTTGATATTGGCAGCCTTTTAGTGGTGGTTTTCATCAGCTACTTTGGAGGACGAGGTTGCAGGCCACGCTGGCTAGCAATAGGCGGTTTATTTATTGCTGTAGGAGCAGCTCTTTTCTCCTTACCTCATTTCATTTCTCCACCTTATCAAATTCAGGAAATGAACTCTTCTGACAGAAATGAAGGGTTGTGTATGAATGGCAATACAACTGCCAAAGATCTGTTAGAGTCATCAATGTGCCCAAAGGACTCAGGAGGGAAAGACCATTCCCTTTATGTAGCTTTATTCATCTGTGCTCAGATTCTCATTGGCATGGGATCCACGCCCATTTACACCCTGGGTCCAACTTATTTAGATGACAATGTCAAGAAGGACAATGCTTCACTCTACCTAGGTAAGAGACTTATTTAAATAATACTGCATTTTCTTACTTTCAATTTCTTACCTGTGTCCATGCAGCTGGTGAAGTTTTAAGATGGTGGGGCACCAGACCCCGCCCTTCCTTTTGACCCCTCCTACTTCTCATAAGACCTCTTAATATGGGATATACTGAGAGACCTCCTATAATATAATAGGGGGTCTCTCACAATAACCCATATTAGGGGGGCTCTCAGTATATTCCATAATAGGGGGTCTCTCACTCCCAGTATATCCCATAGTAAGGGGTCTCTCAGTACTAGTATATCCCCCTATTATGGGATATACTGACTGAGCGTGAGAGAGACACCCCCATATGGGATATTTACTAAGAGACCCCGATTACGGAATATACTGAGAGAACCCCCATATTAAAGAGGGGGTCTCAATATATATCCCATATGGGGGGGGTCTATCTCACTCTCAGTCAGTGTATACTCTCAGTGTCGGTTTGGGCTGCATTCCATGCTTCTCCAGTCTCCACACTGCTGAATGTGTATGCAGCTGCTGCTGAAGTGAGAAGTAACTATACAAAGGAGAGAGGAAAGAATGGTGCTTGTCACTCATCAGGCTGCATGTCCCCCATGCCTGCTCCTTGTCTTCTTGCTGTGACCTCCCCTGTCTCCCCCTGCTGCTCCGAAATTGTCTTTCTGGCTGGCCTACTGTTTCCTGGACAGTGAGATTTCTCTCCCTCCCAATCTGCCACACTGTCAGCTCCTGCACTTACCTTTCCAGACAGTAGAGCAGGGATCCTCAAACTACGGCCCTCCAGCTGTTGCGGAACTACACGTCCCATGAGGCATTGTAAAACTCTGACATTCACAGACATGACTAGGCATGATGGGAATTGTAGTTCCTGAACAACTGGAGGGCCATAGTTTGAAGACCCCTGCAGTAGAGGAACGAACCAAGCAGGAGCAGCGGCAGTAGACTCCTGAGTTCTCACTCACTTTTCTAAATCTTCTTGCCATGCAGGTCTACAGGTGGAAGCCATAGCCTTGCTCCGATTGCTCACCCTTCAGGATGTGGCAGATCCGGGGCTCGGGCACTCCTGGGGCATGGTGGGTCATGGGTGGCGGGCAGTCAGTGGAGGACAGTGGGCATAGCAGGGGGTGGGGGCACAGTGCTGGGACACCTCCTCTCCTCTGTTCTGGCTCAGCAGTGCAGTGCAACAGCCGCAGGGGAAAATCTCCACCTTCTGGTGCAGGGGGGGAAAAAGGCAGAGCAGGTCGGCATATCGGCCCGTCCTAATGAGCTCCATTGAACGCAATAGGGGACTGCCAAGGAGACAGTAAGCGTGGAGAAACAGTTTCTCTGTGTTTCTAATTGACAGTTTTAATGATTTTTAGGACAGATAGCCTGTTGCTAGGCAGATTAGGGCTCAAAAAATCATGATTAGTACTTTTTTATTTTCTAATCTACCTAGCAACAGCAGAGAGCGAGCGAGAGAGAGAGAGAGAGATCAAAATATACAGATATATACAAAGTTAAAAACTCTACAGAAAAAAAGTTTATTTTTATTTTTTTCCCTGCAAACTGGTGGAGGGGCGCAGCCCCAGGAGCCCCTATGGACAAGCCTCCTCTGCCTGTGTAGGTTCATTCCCAACATGAAGTCACGTAGACGCGTTTCACACATACATCTTGCACAACGTGACTTCATGTTGGTGTCTTTGGTGTCATCATTTGTAACATTTTGGAATTAAAAGAAATCTAAAGGCAACTGGAATTCCTGGATGTGCGGCTATTTCTTTTTCTACAAATCATCTGGTTCATCATTTGTTGCTAGGGTTTTCAGCTTTTTTAGCTTCTCCATCAGCTTTTATTTCCTTTTCTATAATTATTCATTTATTTTAAATTATTATTTTTTTTTGTTAGGGTTAAGTTTAGGGGTTAGGGATTGAGTTAGGGGTTAATATTTTATTGTCTTCTTATTTATTTATTTTTTGTTGTTAGGGTGTTAATACTAATACTACTAATAATAATAGTAAATTAATAAATGTAAAATAAATACACAAAAATAATCATAAAAAATAAATACAATAGATTAATACTATGTAATAATAAATAAACCTTAATCCCTAACCCTTAAAAAAGCATATTAGTAAAAAAAAAATAAAACAATATATTACAAAATAAATAAATAAAAAATGATTATTATAATGATATTAGTTTTGTTTTGGATGTTATTATTTTATTATTAATTTAATATATTTTTAAGGTTAGGGGTAATTATTATTTATTTACTACATATTATTTTCATTTTTGATGATTTTTATTTATTTGTGTATATATCTTACATTTATTTATTCATATATTGTTACTATTTTTTTTTTTCTTACATTATTTTTCAATTTGAACAGAAAATAGCTGAAATGCACAAAAATGCGCAAATTGCGTTTCAATTCATTTCTATGGAAATAAAAATGTGCCAAATAACGCAAAAATCTGCCCAATTTGAGTTGCAAATAATGCTCCAGAACTTTTTTGAGCTTTAGGCAACTTGGTTTGGAGATGTGAACCCAACTCCATAGAGAATAATTAGCGCGAATGGGGCCTTAAAAATTGCATCGCATCGCATACTAGCACATTGTGACATTTACCTGCAAACAAAGCCCGCGTTGTCCCCGCTGGCGGCCGCAACCACCTTCGCACATCTTCCTTCTGGGTTGCGGACTCCGACTGTATTACTGGCCGGAGCCACGTGACATCACACTCGCGCATGCGCGCGGGTGCCACCGGTCACAGCACAGGGCTCTGAAGAAATGGCACGGGCGGCCGTTTCTTCAGAGCGCATGTGCCGATGACGTCATCGGCTGCATGCAATGTAAATATCTCCTAAACGGTGCAAGTTTAGGAGATATTTACAGCACCTATTAATCTATTAAAGGCTTACCTATAGGTAAAAGTTCTAAAGGTGGGTTTACAACCACTTTAATGATTTTTTAGGTAAAAGCTTCTCCTTTTAATAGCTTGACCTATATGAGAGGTGAAACGGCAGGCATCCTTCCAATTATATGGAAAGACAGAAGGTAGGAAATAACTCACCTAAGCCATTTTTGGCACAAGGCAGTAGATGCAAATATCAAATTTCCTATGCTCTTGCTTGACATCCATTTGTTACAACACATTATCTCTAACTTATTGATCTAGAATTTTTCAGATTCTGCCTTAAGAGACAAAGCAAAAGCAAGGTCATCTCTGCAGACTATTGAGATTTCATCTCCCTGACAAAAACAAAAGATCAAAAATGTTTCAAAAAAAGCATAAGGCTTGAGACGTTTATTATAATAAACCGGAGTAAAGCCTCGTACACACGCAACGAATTTCCGCCGACCGGTCGTACGTCTTTTGTCCAGAGTGGTGTTTTGTTGGTTGGAATGTGCTCTAGACTGCACACAAATTTTCCCGTACGACAGAATTCTATTTCAGAAGTGATGTCATGTGTTGGATTGCCTTCTTTGTGTTCTTTCATCTCTGAGCATGCCTAGTCTTGCTCATAAGATTTTTCCCCGTCGAAATCTGTACTAATGAGACGAAAATCGGACGTGTTTTGACGGTTGACAAAAATTTTATAGCCTGCACACCAGGATTTTTTCGGGCGAAGAGTCGGTTGTCGGAAGCACCATACTAACAATCTGAAAATCGGCAGATCGGTCGTCGGGCTTAAGTCTCAAGGCTCCGTTCCCATCTAGGCCTTGCTATTTTTACAGGCATTTTTGCAGCGTTTTTGGGTAGGCGTTTTGAGTTGACAAGTGACCAATGAAAAGCAGTAAAACGCCTGTAATCTGCCAAAAAAGAAGCTCATGTACTTTTTGGAACGATGGGCATTTTGCCTAAGGCGACAGGACGCTCAGATGTGAACAGGAGCCATTGAAATTAATGGGATTTGTCTTATAGCAGAAAAACTCCCAAAAACGCCTAGGTGTGAACGAAGCCTAGAGGTGTGCCTTATGCACACTGGGCTTAAAATATAAATAAAGACAAAACTTTTTTTAAATTTTGAATAGAGTGGAAAAGTAATAGAAGGGAAATATTCCAATGGGGACACGTGTTCTGCTGACCTGCGGGTCCCTAAGATTCCCTTCATTTGCAGGGATTTCCTCTCACTTCCTGTTTGGCTATGGGACAGGAAGTAAAGGTAAATCTCCCCAATGGGACCAAGGGGGTAAAAATAAACCTTGCAGGGGTTAGTACCCTCCCTTACTCTATCCAAAATGAAAAGCCTGTAAAAGCACTTCTATGTAAGCCTATGGGGGTTGATTGACTGAAATTGGAGAATGCAAAATCTGGTGCAGCTGTGCATGGTAACCAATCCGCCTTTAACCTCCCTGGCGGTATAATTCTTTTGGATTTTAGGTGCTGAAAGCGGCACCATTATTTTGCATGTAATTCTTGTGAATGAGCAGCCCAAACCAACTGTATTCATTTATTATATATGTATACAGTTGGTTTGGGCTGCTCATTCACAAGAATTACGTATATATATATATTTACATAAAAAGTACAGTAAAACTGCAGGAAAGGGCACTGTGATTTTTTTTTTATTTTGAATGTTATCAGTGTGTTTGGTGTGTTTTTACATTTGAATTTGCCGCGGGTTCCGCCCCCTGCGAACGTCACGTCGCAGGAGACTGAAGCCGGGGCACGGAGACGATTGGGAGGAAGATCCGCCGCGAGACACCAACGAGACACATAGCTGGATCCCGGTGACAAGGTAAGAAACCTCTTTTACAGGATCCAGAAATGCTTCTGGCGGTACCCCGAGTGTGGCTCGGGGTTACCACTTTTGGCTCTGAAATTTAACCCCGAGCCACGCTCGGGAATACCGCTAAGAAGGTTAACCTCCCCCCATCCGCGCTACAGCCTATATACGGCTGCAGCGCTGACTTGAATTTTCGGGAGGCCGTCTTTATACGGCCTCCCAGTAACCCGCTCCCCGCGCGCTCCCGCGAGTGCGCAAAATCTGTGTCGGCCGTGTCCCTTGGACACGGCCGATCACAGATCGTGGTGAATGGCCAATCACAGCGGCCATTCACCACGTGATCGGGCCGTCCAATGAGAGATGATCTCATATGTAAACATATGAGATCATCTCTCATCGCCGGCGCTCCTTCCTCACACAGAGCCTGCAGTGTGAGGAAGGAGGGGGAGCCTCACAGCGCCGGGGACACACAGGAATGTAATCAGGGCACTGATCACCAGTGCCCTGATTACTAAAGGTAAAAACATACGCAAATTGCCCCCCCATCAGTGCCCACAGTGCCTGCCATCAGTGCCCCCCATCAATGCCCACAATCAGTGCCCATAGTGCTGCCAGTCAGTGCCCATCAGTGCCTGCTCATCTAGGCACTAATGAGCACTGACTGGCAGCACTATGGGCACTGAGTGTGGGCACTGATGGTGCTGCCCATCAGTGCTGCTCATCAGTGCCACCCGTCAGTGTCCAGTGCCATCCGCCAGTGCCCATCAGTGCCGCCTATCAGTGCCGCCTCTCAGTGCCCAGCAGTGCCACCTCTCAGTGCCCAGCAGTGCCACCTCTCAGTGCCCAGCAGTGCCGCCTATCAGTGCTCATCAGTGCCGCCTATCAGTGCCGCCTATCAGTGCCGCCTATCAGTGCTCATCAGTGCGGCATATTAGTACCTCCTCATCAGTGCCCATAAGTGCCACCTCATTAGTGCCCATAAGTGCCACCTCATCAGTGCCCATCAGTGCAGCCTATCAGTGCCCATCAGTGCCGCCTCATCAGCGCACATCAGTAAAGGAGAAAAATTTATTTTCAAAATTTACTCGCAGAAAATAAGAAAACTTTTTTTTTTTCAAAATTTTCTGTCTTTATTCTTTTTTTTTGTAAAAAATAAAAAACCCAGAGATGATTAAATACCACCAAAAGAAAGCTCTATTTGTGTGAAAAAAATGATAAAAATTTCATATGGGTACAGTGTAGCATGACCGCGCAATTGTCATTCAAAGTGTGAGAGCGCTGAAAGCTGAAAATTGGCCTGGATGGGAAGGGGGTTTAAGTGCACAGTAGGCAAGTGGTTAAAGTGCGCCACAAACCAAAAACACAATTTAATTCATTTTTAGTATTCAAAGCAAACTCCCCCATCTATACATGTCTCCATGCTTTGTTTTGGGGGGAAATCACTTTGAAAAACACCCCCTGGCATTTCTGGCCATGGCCATCTTGAGTAAGGGCAAATTAATCATGTAGCATTTACTTCCTGCCCTTAGCTCAAGTATGCTTGCAGGAGAGTGTGCTGAGCTGTGAAAACCCCTCCTCCTCCCCGGAAGACTCCTGGGATGTATGACATCATTTGCCTAGACTTGAAACTAGGAAGTAACTGAAGAAATGTAAAAACAATGTTTAAAACAAGTAAATATGATATACTTTCCTATCTCTAAACTAATGCTAGTAGCATGAGGATTAAGAATAATCAATGTTGATTGGGAGAGTGAAGTTCCACTTTAACTTCAGCTTGTTAAATTTAATCTTTGAAAAAAATGAATTGGAAGCTGATTGGTTTCTATGCACCAGATTTTGCACTATGGGTCCATGCGCACACAGGCAAGCTTTTGAAAAAAAAAAAAAAAAATGCATCAATAAATGAATGTATTCCAAAGACCAGAATAACTTAATATTCTGTCCAGTAGATTGCATTTGCGCTTAAACACGTATACATTTTGTAACATTAGCGCTGTTTTTTTCTGCCAATTTCCATAAGCCCGTGTGAAAGGGGCCTTAAAGTGGAAAATTAACCACTTGCTGACCACCCACCGCAGTTTTACTGCGGCAGACTGGCTCGGCTGCGCGAAGCAACGTAGGGCTCCCACCCCCACTACGTAGCAGGGATGCTGATCCACAGGACCAGCGGCCGCAATAGCCGTCGGGCACCCGCTAATAGAGAAGGACGGTCGGCTGTTGTAAACACAGCTGACCGTTCTTCTCTCTGAAATGATCACAGAGCGCATGTGATCTTTCTATATAGGATCACAGGTCTCTGTGCTCATTTCACAAGCCCATCCCCCATACAGTTAGTAAACACTCCCCTAGGCTCACACTGAACCCTTTCATCACCACTGTGTTAACCCCTTCCCTGCCAATGTCATTATTACAGTAACAGTGCATATTGTTAGCACTGATTACTGTAGTAATGCCACTGGTCCCCCCCAAAGTGTTAAAAATGTCAGTTAGGGATTTGTCCGCTGCAATGTCGCAGTCTCGCTAAAAATCGCAGAACGCATTACTAGTAAAAAAATAGAAAAAAAAAAATAAAAATAAAAATGACATAAATATTTCCCCTAGTTAGTAGATGCAATAACTTTTGCGCAAACCAATCAAAATACGCTTCTTGCGATTTTATTTTTTACCAGAAATTTGTAACAGAAAACAAATTGGCCTAAATGGATGAAAATGTTTTATTTTTTTTGGGAATGTTATATAGCAGAATGCGACAAAATATGTTTTTTTTTTTAATAGAATTGTCGCTCTTTTTTTTGTTTGTAGCACAAAAAATAAAAATTGCAGAGGTGATCAAATACCATCAAAAGAAAGCTCTATTTGTGGGGAAAAAAAAAGATATCAATTTTGTTCTGGTACAGTGTTGCACGACCACGCAATTTTCTGTTAAAGTAACGCAGTGCCGAATCACAAAAAGTGGCCTGGTCACTAAGGGGGCAAATCTTTCCAGTCCAGAACTGGTTAAAAAGGGCAATAAGGCAAGCTATATATATATATTGTAATTTTTTTAGATACATTATTTATGTTGCAGTTTTTTTTTTTTTCAATACACTGCTCAAAGTTAAAGGAACACTTTTTAATCAGAGTAGGGCATCAAGTCAGTTAAACTCCTGGGATATTGATCTGGTCAGTTAGGTAGCAAAGGGGGTTGTTGATCAATTTCAGCTGCTTTGGTGTTAATGAAATTAACAATGGGTGCACTAGATGGGCAACAATGCGACATCCTCCAAAACAGGAATGGTTTTACAGGAGGAGGCCACTGACATTTTTTTCCCTATTCATCTTTTCTGACTTATTTCACTAGTTTTGCATTTGGCTAGGGTCAGTGTCACTACTGGTAGCATTAGGGGATACCTGGACCTTATAGAGGTTGCACAGGCAGTCCAACTCCTCCAGGATGGCACATCAATACATGCCATTGCCAGAAGGTTTGCTGTGTCTCCCTACAAGAGTCTCAAGAGCATGGAGGAGATTCCAGGAGACTGGCAGTTACTCTAGGAGAGCTGGACAGGACCGTAGAAGGTCCTTAATCCATCAGCAGGACTGGTATCTGCTCCTTTGTGCAAGGAGGATCAGGGTGAACACTGCCAGAGCCCTACTAAATGACCTCCAGCAGGCCACTGGTGTGAATGTCCCTTTGGCTTAGAGATTGTTTTTTTTTTTTTTTTTAACCATTCTGATAAAACTTTTGTGAATCAGTACTGCTTGGATCTTGAAGAAGGGGACATACCCTGAAAGCTTGTCCTGAAAAATTGTATGTTAGTGCAAATAAAAAAAAGTATCATGGATAGTACTCAATTCACCAAACAGTCAGAAACAGACTTCATGAAGGTAGGCAGAGGGCCCAACGTCCTCTAGTGGGCCCTGTGCTCACTGCCCGGCACTGTGGAGCTTGATTGGCATTTGCCATTAAATACCAGAATTGGCAGGCCCAACACTGGCACCCTGTGCTTTTCACAGATGAGAGCAGATTCACCCTGAGCACATGTGACAGACGTGAAAGGCTCTGGAGAAGCCATGGAGAACATTATGCTGCCTGTAACATCATTCAGCATGACCGGTTTGGTGGTGGGTGGGTTAGTGATGGTCTGGGGAGGCATATCCATGGAGGGATGCACAGACCTCTACAGGCTAGACAATGGTACCCCGGCTGCCTTTCAGTATCAAGATGAAAACCTTGGACCCTTTGTCAGACCCTACGTTGGTGCAGTGGGTCCTGGGTTCCTCCTGGTACACAAAAATGCCCGGCCTCATGTGGCGAGAGTACGCAGCCAGTTCCTGGAGGATGAAGGAATTGATACCATTGAACGGCCCCCACGCTTGCCTGACCTAAATCCAATAGAACACCTCTGGGACATTATGTTCAGGTCCATCTGGCGCCACCAGGTTGCACCTCAGTCTGTTCAGGAGCTCAGTGATGCCCTGGTCCAGATCTGGGAGGAAATATCTCAGGACACCTTCCATCGTCTCATTAGGTGCATACCCCGATGTTGTCAGGCATGCATACAAGCACGTGGGGGGCCATACATACTACTGAGTACTATTCTGAGTTGCTGCAATGACATTTCAGCAAAATGGACTAACCTGCTCATCATTTTTTCACTTTGATTTTCGGGGTGTTTTTGAATTCAGCCCTCCGTAGGTTGATCATTTTAATTTCCATCAAACAATGTGGCATCCTTTCATTCCTAACACATTACCCAGTCCATACCAGTATAGATATCCAGCATGAGATTTTCCCCATTGAGATCTGATGTGTTCCTTACATTTTTTCGAGCAGTTTGTATTTTATGCTTCATCCCTGCTTGAAGCTGAACTCCAGACGTCTAGACACTCTCCAGTGTCTCTGAACCCTAAAAAAAAACTCTCTAAAAAGTAGAGAAAAAAATAAAAAATGTGAATGATTTGTATACTGGGTGCCGTTATTAGTATCTGTGTGTGGCCATTGTAAAGTAGGGTGATGACACAAGGGTCGGCTGGAGGAACTACAGAATACAGAAGGTGACACAGGCGTCAAATACCACATGAAGGTGTCAGATGTGACGATTCTATGTACTGGCACCAAAATAGCCAAGTATGCAGGGACTTTGATCACTACAACATTTTCATTGTATTTTGTTTTCAGTGACAAGGTCATTTTACCACTTGAGCATTAGCTTGTTTTAACCCCTTCATTACCAGGCCATTTTTCAGATTCCATTTCAGTTTCAGCAGCTATTTATAAACGCCGGTCCAGAAATAGGCATCCACCTACCCATTGATTTTTTTCCCCCCAATAAAGCAATAGTTAGGTGGCTAAGTATGAAAGCTGCACAGTAGCACTGCTCTTATACCCACACACTGTAAATGTAAACCTCACTGCTTGTAAGATATTTATAATATTCAGCAATAGTACCATATGAGCATACTGCAGCTTAGGAATCATCATTAAATTAAAGTAGTTTTTCTAATAACAAACATGGCATACCTACCTGGTCTGCAAAGAGCAGCCCGGATCCTCCTCTTCTCAGGTCCCTCGCTGGCGCTCCTGGCTCCTCCCTTCTGCTGGGTGCAAGCTGCCAGCTCTTGGGGCCCCCAAGCAGGTGCGCTCCCAACCCACGGCTCTGTGTCCATTCGCACAAGGGGACGAACCATCTCCGGATTGGCTCACTAGCTGTGATTGACAGCAGAAGGAGCCAAAAAAAAAACAATCAGTGCCCCCAGGGAGGCAAGGCTCTCGTGGACATCGCTGGATTGAGAGGTGGGCTTGGATAAGTAATAGCAGGGTCTGAAGGGATGCTGCACGTAGAATGCATGATGGCAAAAAACTTTGAGCATTTAAAACCACTTTAATTACTCCTGGCAGTTTAGACATTGACTATAAACCTATTAGGCCTCCTTCAGACTGGTAGTTATTTGTATACAGCAGATTCCAGCAGCAAGAATCGGGGGGTTATTATGGCTGGGATCACAGGTGTATGTGTACAGCTGCAGCCACCCAGCCTGTACAAAGAAATGACAGGCTAAGAGAAAACGTCCCCGTTCACTGCACAACTGGCAGTTATCTGCGGTTAAAGAAGGTGAGCGACCTTGGACACAGACAGATGCATCCAGGGTCAGACATCTGTCCCTAACTGCAGGCAACCACTGGACGTACGAATACGTGAGAATTGCAATGGCACCGCTCCACTTGTATTTTCTTTGAACAAACTAAATAGCTGTTCCTATACACTTGTGATCCCAGGCGCGAGAATCTGATGTATGCCCCTAATCGCCATTGAGAGCTGCTGGTAAAGGCCTTAATTATTTGAAACATTGCGTTGTTTACATCCAGCTTGTATGATGCCTGCACTGTAACTGCAGACAAGGAGTCAGAACAAGCCGAATGTAAACAAAGCAATGTTTAAACTGGATTGGGTCTTTGATGGCAGAATTCTGTCCACTTATGAGTTTCTCTTATTTAGATTGCATGTGCATCCAGCACTCCTCTCCCTACCCCTCCTAAGCTTAGCTGCATGCTGTTTACTTCATCACTTTAGAGTCCAAATAGTAAGAACAGTCATAATGTGGGAGTAAATCCCCAAACGCTCCCATATGTTGTATTCCACTTTCTTGTATTTCCTCCCCGCTGTACCCTGTTTTCTTGTCCAAACTATACTTATCAACCTGGTAGTCTTTAAACATTAGCAGGGTTCCCCCTCTAGTGATATCCCTAAGGGTCTTAATTCCTTTGGAAGGCCAAATTACTGGATCTGGGACAGCGATGAACTGAAGAAATCTGGGGTTCAACTAGAGTAGGGAGGCCGGTGACAGGGAAGTAAATTCAGGTTGAAGAATTGACTGGATACATTTCCAGGGTTAATCATGGCCCACATTGTGGTGGTAAGGGGAAATTGGGCCCCAGAGCCTCTCTAAAGAGGCTGTAGCCATAGCCAAATCCCCATCCTCACCCAAAAGTCAGTTGCGCAAAAACACCCTGACCTGCCAGATAATATTTGTTTAGATCGGGTAGAGCTAAACCACTCTGCCCCCCATGATTTCTGTAGAGGGGCCCCAGATAATTTACCCAAATAGACCGTGGACACGTCAGAAAAAGGGCGGCGGGATCCAAATGAGTGAATTGCGGGGGAAGTGAGAGACTGGAAGGACATTCATTTTGAGAAGGTTGATTCTCCCTAACAATGATAATGGAAGGTTCCTCCACGCCTCAATTTTCCTTTTTGAAAAATGAATTATTGGCAACAAGTTCAGCGAAAGGTAATCTGAAAAGGGGTACAGATCATTACTTTTACATAGCATATTGTTACGTTATTTTTTTTTTTTTTTATAAGGCTCCATTCACACCTGGGCGTTTTTGAGTGTTTTTCAGCTCCAAAAACGCTAAAAAAAAACGTTCCAAAACGCCCAACAAGTAAAACCCCATTCATTTAAATGGCCCCTGTTCACATCTGAGCGTTTTGCAAAACGCCTGTAGCTGAAAAAAGTACATGAGCTTCTTTTTGGGCTGATTACCAGCGTTTTTGATAGATGACAATGCTTGCCTCCAAAAACGTCTGAAAAAATCGCGGTAAAAATCGCGGTAAAACGCTACGCTCAAGTGTGAATGCAGCCTAAAGTTAATGTAAAGCCTAACTGTATCACATTCTAAAGCATTATGTCATAAACAGTTGACTCTAAAATGAAAATACTTGTTTCATCTTTTCGTCCCTTGTTGCATCTCCACTGCTGATGTTCTGCAGCCTCTATGCAGCCACCCTCTATGTACATGCATGTACTCAAGCTATGACTGCATGGCCTTTCTCAGGACAGGGTTCCTCATGATGACTATAGGATGGACCATGCCTACATAATGTATTATTCCAATAAAAGCTGCAGATTTAAAAATATTGAAAATTACCTTAATATACATTAGCATAGGCGTGCACCAGGACCTGCCAGGATTGTTTATGTTTGCAAAGGCTATGCAGTGCTAGGCAGGGCCACACGGTGAGGAACCTAGAAGTGGGGAAAACGTAAGTATTTTGCCATGTGGTCTTTACTTAAGGTTTTTGAGGTTACGTAAAGAGGATCTTCAGTCCCTCCAAAAAATGAAAAGTCAGCACCTACAAATACTGTAGCTGCTGCCTTTTGATAAAAGGACACTTTCCTGTTTGGGAGCCCAATGCAGTCCTCATCCAGGCTGGTTCTTCACTGATCTTAGGGTCTCTGGAATGTTTACTTTAGGAAGACGGCTGTGACTCCTTGCCACTTCACAGATGGCTTCCCACTGCGCATGGGATGCGAGCTGCACTGCACTTTGTGAATGGTCCCCAAGCCCTCTGGAATTTGGGACCATAAGGCTGTGGTCAAAGAGAAGGGGAGCAAAACTTCTGCTTGAATGGCCTAGGACTAGAAGTGGCAGCAGGTACCTATTCAAACCTGGTACTCACTTCCCCTTCCGCAGTGCCACAATAATAAAAATATGGCCTCATGAAGGACAGTAAATTTTCTGGAGGTAAAGGGGTTAAAGGATAAGTTTGCATTCATAACATGTCTGAGTCAGGCATGAACTTTGTTTAACCTTCTGTCTGGTCACGCTATAGTTTTCTCTAAGCATGACTTGTACTTTACACATCCGAACATACTTTAATTCATGTAAAAATAGGACATATATTTACTTCTTTTTTCTGACACAATTTAATTTTTTTTTTTTTTTAATGACGGTCATTAATATTGCTTGCCTTATTTTCATTAACAAATCATTAACTAGGACCATGATATACAGTATTTGAATATATTCACTGTTTCCTATGTTGTTTTATTATTATTAATATATATATATATTTTTAACTATTTACGATGTGAATGGGTGAAATAAATCACATGGAAACAGATTATAATAAAATGTCACTAAACTTAACCCAGTTAATGCAAACTTGTAAAAATAAAACATATCTAACCCACCCTGCCCTAGGCATGCTCTGTTGTCTATACTTACATTGACTCCTGCACAGATCCGTGCCGCTGATCCACAAAATAACTTCGGCCCTATTTACACCTGAGAGTTTTTAGTTTGACGCTCTAAGCAATCAACATTGGTATTTTGAGCAAATGGTTTTCAGTTGTTCCTGTTCACACCTGAGCATAGTATAGTGTCGCTTGAAGCTTTTAGCTTGAAAAATACACAAGATTCTTCTGAACTACAAGCTTCAAGCATTTTTGGTCCTGATAGACTTTAGTGGGGAAAAAACAAATAAAAGAAAAACTAAAAACATTAAAAGAAAAAACGCGTGGAAAAAATGCTATGAAAAGCCTGTATTAACATCCAAAGACGCTTGGCTCAAGTGTGAATGTAACCTAAAAGTGAACGTGTGTTTTGTGGGGTCATTTTTGCTGTGTGCTTTGGGTTTTTGTCATGTAGGAAGGTAAACCACCTTCTCATTGACAACTTTCTGGCAGAGGGCAGCAGACTTTCCTCAAGAACCTGATGGTATTTTGCCCCATCCATTTTCCTTCTGTCCTGACAAGTGCTCCAGTCCCTGCTGCAGAGAAACACCCCATAACAGGATAGTACCTCCTCCATGCTTTACTGTAGGAATGGTGTTATTTGGATGGTGAGCTGTATTGGATTTCCATCAGACACATTGGTGTTGAGGCCAAATAATTAAATTCTAGTCTCATCTGACCGTAACACCTTTTTTCATGAAGCCTCAGAATCTTCAAGGTGCATTTTAAGGTGATGAGATGAGACTAAAATTGAATTATTTGGCCTCAACACTACATTGGTGAAAATCCAATACAGCTCTCCATCCAAATAACAGCATTCCTACAGTGAAGCATGGAGGTGGTAATATCCTGTTATGGGGGTGTTTCTCTGCAGCAGGTACTGGATCACTTGTCAGGATAGTAGGAAAATTAATGGGGAAAAATACCATCAAATTCTTAAAAATATGCTGCTCTCTGCCAGAAATTTGTTAATGGGAAGAAGGTTTACCTTCTAACATGGCAACGACTCAAAGCACACCGCAAAAATGAACACACAAGTGGTTGAAGGAGAAAAATGTGAATGTCCTTGCATGGCTTAGTCAGAACCCAGACTTAAACCCCATTTAAAATCTGTGGAATGACTTGAATACTGCAGTCCACAAACGGTCACCATCAAATTTAAATGAACTTGAGCAATTCTGCAAAGAAGGGTGGGCAAATATTGCAAAGTCTAGATGTGCAAAGTTAGTAGAGACAAATCCCAACAAACTAAAGGCCCGTACACACGTACCGATCGTCGGCATACAAACGTCGGCGGACGAAAGATCTGCCGATTGTACGCGTGTTAGTATGGTGCCTCCGACAGATGTCTGCGCACAATCCGCGGACAAAAGTCTTTCTTGCAAACATGAAAATTTTTGTCTGCGGACACCAGAACGGACGATTGTTCGCCTGTCAGTACAGAATTCGGCCGACAGACCGCAGATTTGCAAGACTGGGCATGCTCAGAAAATTAAAAACACAGGGAAAGTTAACCATTACATGACATCACTTCTGCAGTCAGCTGAAGTCTGCAGACAAAATTCTTGTGCTGTCCTTGTGCTGTCTTTGCACATTTCAACAGACACCGACATCCCGGGGAGAAAAGAGGAACATTTGTATGCCGACCATCGGTACGTGTGTACGGGGCTTTAGGCTGGGATCATACATGTCCGGCTGTGGTTTGCAGTCCGGAGTCTGGTGCATTTCTGTTCACTGTTTCAGGTGCGCATTTTTGCCTGAACCACACCCAAAAACACACAGGACCCTTATCAAAACCACACCACAGCCCCCCTGGACATGTGTGAACCAGCTCCCCACCTTTCTCACTTTCTCTAGATTTGGTCTTTTTTCAACCGTTTTGCTTTTAATCAGATTTGGAATTTAGTTTGTTGGGACATTTTTAAACAGGGCACATTTTTTTTTCTTTGTGACCTTGCATTGAGCCTGGGTGGAACTATGCTTTGTCATCGGATATGGTGGGGACGAGCCCTAGCTGTCAAATGGCAGAACCTCCATGATGGAGCTTAGTTCCTTAACCTTCTTAGCGGTATTCCCGAGCGTGGCTCGGGGTTAAATATCAGAGCCAAAAGCGGTAACCCCGAGCCACACTCGGGGTACCGCTAGGAAGATCGCTGGATCCTGTAAGCAGGGTTACTTACCTTGTCATCGGGATCCAGCGATGTGTCCCGGCGGTGTCTCGCGGCGGATCTTCCTCCCGATCGTCTCCGTGCCCCGGCTTCCGTCTCCTGCGACGTGACGTTCGCAGGGGGGTGGATCGGGCGGCAAATTAAAATGTAAAAACACACCAAACACACTGATACAATGCAAAATAAAAAAAATCACATTAGTTTGCCCCCCAGTGCCCTTTCCTGCAGTTTTACTGTACTTTATATATATATATATATATATATATATATATATATATATATATATATATATATATATACAGTATATATATATGTATATATATATGTGTGTGTATATATATATATATATATATATATGTATATGTGTATATATATATATATATATATATATATGTATATATATATATATATATATATATATATACGTATATACAGTATATGTATACATATATAATATATGTATACATATATATATATATATATATATATATATATATATATATATATATATAATAAATGTATACAGTTGGTTTGGGCTGCTCGTTCACAAGAATTACATGCAAAATAATGGTACCACTTTCAGCACCTAAAGTCCAAAAGAATCATACCGCCAGGGAGGTTAAGGTGGTATGTCTTAATCTTGACTAATAGATAGTAGATTACTTTTTATAGCCTGGGACTAGGATCCAAGCTACCCCTCAGGAACACATGGATTGATTTGAAGAAAGACCCAGGCTCCACAGTGAGGTTGATTTACTAGATCTGTAGAGTTCACAATCTCGTGCAGCTCTGCATAGAAACCAATCAGCTTTCAGGTATTTTCTTTTTTGTCAACTTAAAGAGGTTGTAAACTCGTATAAATTTTTTTTTTTTTTCTTACACCCTGCAAAAGAAAGACATAATGAGCTAGTATGCATCGCATATTAGCTCATTATGCAATACTTACCTCAGAACGAGCCCCCGCCGTGCCGCTCACTCACCTCTATGACGGGCGACATGTCTAGTCGCCCCGTCTTCCGGGATCGCGGCATCCGGCCATCTGATTGGCCGGAGCCGCGGTGACGTCACTCCCGCGCACGCGCGCGGGAGCCGACAGTCACGGCACGGGGCTCTGAAGGAACGGCACGATCGGCCGTTCCTTCAGAGCGCATGCGCCAGTGACGTCACTGGCGACATGTAAGGTAAATATCTCCTAAACGGTACATGTTTAGGAGATATTTACAGTACCTATAGGTAAGCCTTATCATAGGCTTGCCTATAGGTACAAGTTGTAGAGGAGGGTTTACTTCCTCTTTAATTGAACAAGCTGATGTTAGAAGCTGATTGGCTACCATGCACGGCTGCACCAGATTTTGCACCCTCCAGTTTTAGTAAATCAACCCTGATGTGTCTGCATTTTCGCAATATTGTTATTATTACAGGTTCACTTTAAGAACTAATAACATTAATGAATAAAATATACCTCATTACATTGCACATTAATATACACATTTACATATGCTTATGGTAATATAAATGATAAGAGTTTGAAGGAACTAGGAGCAAGAACATGTCATTTGTGCTGTGAATTGGAACGGAATTTTGGGGCATTTTTGTCATATGCCATGGATTGTGTAATGAATATCCATCCACTGTGACTAATTGAGTTATTCTATGCAGTGATGCTTGTTGCAGAGGCTGTCTCCTGGGGATATCAGCTATGTAGATTTTATGCTGTCATCCAGGGGCCCGGCATGGATTGATGATATAGAAGAAGCACAATTTGCTGCATATAATTTTTATATTTAGAAACATTCACCTTTTTCTAACAGAAATACATAGTTTGTAGCTTTCTGCCTATATTTGCTTGGGTTTTTGCCATGTGCTCCGGTTTCTTCTCATGATGCAAAAACACAATGGTAGGTTGAATAGCTTGAATATTTACACTACTTTTTATGAGTCAATGAGGTTAATTTACTAAAGGCATAGACTTCATTTTGCAGAGGAAGTTCCACTTTCCAACATACATACATACACTGCTCAGGCCAAAAGGGGAAAGTACAATATATCCGTTACAGGTGCTCGCCTCGGCTCCCCACCGTAGACCATGAAGATACCAGAGAAAGATATGGCGGCACTCCACAGCTGAGATAAGATTATGAAGTTCCTTTATTCATCATCAGACCAGACAGACAGGGGACAGGTAGACAGGTTAACGTTTCACTCGACACACCGTACTTCTTGTTTGTGAACAAGCTCAGTGTGTCGTATGAAACGTTAACCTGTCTACCTGTCCCCTGTCTGGCCTGAAGATGAATAAAGGAACTTCATAATGTTATCTCAGCTGTGGAGTGCGCCCATATCTTTCTCTGAACTTCCACTTTGCAAGGGAATTATCCTAGGAGCTTAGGTGAGGCTCTGAAATCCAAAATGTGCAAGAAAAATTATTACTTTTTTTTTCCTTGCACATGATTGGGTATTCTTTGCAAAGTAAAATTGCACCACATTCACTGGGGGAAATTCCCTGGCACAGTGCAACTTCCCTTGCAGAGTGAACAGCCTATTTGCCTTTAGTAAATCAACCGCTCTGGGTATGGTAGGGATACCAGGGTGTTAGTTCTTTCGGCACAGGGGCTGATGTGATTTTTTTCAGTGTTCTCTGTACAACACTGGTGCAGAGATACGATGGTGGTACAGTCTATTGGGGATCACCCAACATCAGTGGTACAGTCAATTGGGGATCACCCAACAACAGTGGTACAGTCAATTGGGGATCACCCAACATCAGTGGTGCAGTCTATTGGGGATCACCCAACATCACGTAAGAGGGATACTTCCAGTACAGCAGTTCTGGTCAAAAAATAAGATATTACCTGATTAAATTACAAAATATGCTTGCCAGTTTTATAATACTCACAACCCAATTCTACAAATGATAGTTATAATCTCCTGGGAGAATCCCAGAATGTGTAAACTAATCCCATGAAATGCTAAAATAAAAGTTAAAAAAACGACATAATCCATGTCTCTGCCTGTGCAGTTATCCATAAGCACACACATTCTAGCCTGTGCCCTCCGGATCCTGGGGGTTTTGTGAATGTAACATTGATGTGGTTTACTTATCTTTGTGCCCCTTGTCCAGTTATTTTTATCTGAAAAGTCTGTGCCCCCACCTTTCCTCCCTCTGCCCACCTTTCATTGTATTTTAGTGTCAATGGGAATTCCCCTAACAAACTAGCTTGCTGTATGGGTGCTGAAACAACATAAGCCAGCTAGGAATTGCAGTTGAAATCTCTGAGCTGTGCACAAAGCACATTATTAGACTCATCTGACCCTGATCCAGAGATCTTCCAATCTTGGCCTTTTTTTAGCAGTAGAGCAGGCTTCATGCTGCTACAATGCCTAGCATCATACTGCATTTTATGAGGAAAGATGTTCTGCATGTAAACTATAGACACTAGCTAAGGCATAGTTGCCAACATTTAAAAACAATTTCCAGCGACACTTTGCAGCGCAGCTATCAATTACTTACCACACCAACTTCCCTGAAGCTCCGCCCACTCTGCATAATTAATCTCGCCTATTCATCAGATTATAGAGCCTGCTCAATATAGAGAATTACAGGAAATTAACCTCCTCCCATCCGCGCTACAGCCGAAGTACGGCTGCAGCGCGGACTCACATTTTCGGGAGGCGCGCATCGGGGAAAATCTGTGTCGGCCGTGTCCCTTGGACACAGCTGATCACAGATCGTGGTGTATGGCCAATCACAGCGGCCATTCACCACGTGATCGGACTGTCCAATGAGAGATGATCTCATATGTAAACATATGAGATCATCTCTCATCGCCAGCGCTCCTTCCTCACACGGAGACTGCAGTGTGGGGGAGAGAGCAGATCAGCCGTCGGGGACAAAGAAAAAAGTAATCAGGGCACTGATCACCAGTGCCCTGATTACACAAGGTACACCAAAACACACTAACTGCCCACCATCAATGCCCACCGTGCCCACCATCAGTGCCCCCCATCAGTGCACACAATCAGTGCCCATAGTGCTGCCAGTCAGTGCCCATCAGTGCCTGCTCATCTAGGCACTTATGAGCACTGACTGGCAGCACTATGGGCACTGAGTGTGGGCACTGATGGTGCTGCCCATCAGTGCCGCCCATCAGTGCTCATCAGTGCCACCCGTCAGTGTCAATCAGTGCCACCCACCAGTGCCCATCAGTGCCGCCCACCAGTGCCCATCAGTGCCGCCCACCAGTGCCCATCAGTGCCACCCATCAGTGCCACCTCTCAGTGCCCGTCAGTGCCACCTCTCAGTGCCCAGCAGTGCCGCCTATCAGTGCTTATCAGTGCCGCCTATCAGTGCTCATCAGTGCGGCATATTAGTACCTCCTCATCAGTGCCACCTCATCAGTGCCCATAAGTGCCACCTCATCAGTGCCCATAAGTGCCACCTCATCAGTGCAGCCTATCAGTGCCCATCAGTGCCGCCTCATCAGCGCACATCAGTGAAGGAGAAAAATGTATTTATTTTCAAAATTTACTCGCAGAAAATAAGAAAAACTTTTTTTTTTTTTTCAAAATTTTCTGTCTTTTTTCTTTTTTTTTGTAAAAAATAAAAAACCCAGAGATGATTACATACCACCAAAAGAAAGCTCTATTTGTGTGAAAAAAATGATAAAAATTTCATATGGGTACAGTGTAGCATGACCACGCAATTGTCATTCAAAGTGTGAGAGCACTGAAAGCTAAAAATTGGTCTGGATGGGAAGGGGGTATAAGTGCACAGAAGGCAAGTAGTTAAAAAGGGAATTTCAAATTTAAGGCCACAGTAGCAGAGTTGAAATAAGTCTCCCATTCAGCTGCACTACTTCTGCGTAACATTTACGGGCAGCCCGATTAACAGGTGCTTCCAGGGACAATATAAATTAACTGGGACAGGCTCCTATTTGCAGGGACTGTCCCAGGAAAAAAAGGGACAGTTGGCAAGTATGGCTAAGGTTGATATAAACTGCTGTGTCACTCTTCACCCATTGAAGGCACTAAAGACAGCCATTGAGGGGAGACATTCGAACCATGTATTGGCAGGCTGATTGTAGCTAAGTGAATCAATCAATCAACTTGGGTACCACCAGCATGTTGGATTTTTCAGGCAAATATTGCCAGCGGCCATAGCCACTTGCAATAATCACTGTGTGTACTCCGGGCTGGGGCGGCTCCCTGTGCCCCCCCCCCCCCCCCACCTTGAGAATACAATAGTTCTGCAGAAGAGATTTTTCCATTAACACCGGCTGTGTCAATGGGGGAATTGAGCAATTTTCTCTCCAGCAACCCGTGGTTGCTCCATCGATGGCCGGCTTGTTGCCGCTTGCTCGCTCCCACCACATATAATGCAAAGTTGCATTGTATGTAATGACCTTAATACTGGATCTTCGGAGAGAAGAGGATAGTATTGGAGCCAGCCAGAGCATGGGTTAGTGTGAGTAATAATGTGTTTCTTTTTTACCCCCTTGCAGGGGCCCACTACAAGGGTAGATTTTTTTCTAATTCCTGGAGTTGGGCTTTAAGAAGTTAATTATGGAGCTATGGTGCAGGTGTCGTAGCACAACAGGTGTCAAATAGAAAAATATCAGGTGGTCAAAGAGTCCAAAGTAACAGCAGAACAATTCCAGACAGTCAAACACAGGATAGTTGAAGTTGGCCATACAGTAGATGGTATCCAGGGATACATATGGTCCACAAACTGTGTCATAAAGCCAAAATTTTGGTTCAGTGTTGATATTTAGCAACCTGTCACACAGATGTGCAGGTAAAGAGAAATTTACAGGTAGTACAAATTGGTTAGCAAAAAATAAATTCAACAGGTTAGATACTACAACGAGCACTCAGCACAACTGATAGGGGAAAATAGCTGCAGAGCGTATGGGAGACGGGAGCATTTTTAGCTTGGTGAGAAGACTCTGGGGCTGGTATGTGTCATAGGAGTAGACATGGGGCATTGGGGATTGAAGGCAGGACAGAAGAGGACATGGGTTGCAGCCAGGAATGACCAGGACAACCAGACTGCAAAATACTATCGAGTGCCTGACTAGATTAAGCAGATACCTTCCTAAAACTGTCCATGACAATTACAGTATAAACCTGTAAAGGTAATGCTGGGCCCATAAAGGTCACCCCCAGTAAAAAATGTTTCTGACCTCTGTCACCTTGGCCTTTCCTACCATGAAAATCCTTCCACTCCCTGTTTGAAGTGTTTCTTGTTTGTAAGTTTAAGAGAGAATGTATTAATTACTTTTATACTCTCTGAATAGTACATGGCATTAATAGGCTAGCATTTCAGATTAAGGTTGGTGGGACTGATAAGAACTTAACCGGCGGTAAAATTCAGAAAATGTCATTGTGCCCGATCCAGGAGATTCTGGGAAGAATGATGAGCACTGTCTGCTTAAGATCAGGTTTCCTTCTCAGATGCCAAATCAAGTAGCAGCACAAAGTCTTAATCTGCCACGACGGGATCTCTGCAGACGTCGGATCTCCGCATTAGTAAGTGTGTCAAAACAGACTTAAAAATAAATGAGCTGACCTTCGCCATCAGATTGATTTTATCACAGCTGTGTACTGATTCTGGTAGTGGGACGTCAGCAAATATACTGCGTTATTCTGTAACTTAGAGGGGATGCCGATCCAGCCAAATCTTCCAAGTTCATTTGAATAATGTATGATGTACATTCGCTATTTAGTTTAAACCATAGGATTCATAAAACCATAAAATCCATAAACAAGAATGTTGGTAAAAAGATACTCTGCGAAAAGATAACATAAATAAAAATGTCTCACCAGTCCCAGGTTAATGCAGAAAATAATGCTTCCTTTGCTAGGGGATGATGTAAAATAGAGCAGTCTGCCTGAATACCTGACAAGTAAAAATATATAACATTTTATCTTTAATTATTAATAAGCCATCCTTGACTTTGCCTAGGCTGAGATGATGTCATCGGTCTGCTGAAGATAGAAACAAGCATTTCCTCAGTCTCCTCAACCACAGTGATCAGACTCCAGCATTGTAGATTTGCAGCTATTTACAGCAAAGGTCTGATCAGTGTCAGTTGTGTGTGAATGCAATCAAAGCCTGGTACACACTGCTAGTTTTTTGATTTGTTTAACCCAGTGGGCTGAATTGAAAAAAACCTGATAGCTCAGAAGGTCGATCCTCCTATCCGACGTTCGTTCCTAGATTTCATATATCCGAATACTTTATTAATCCCAAAGACAAATTATTGAATCTCCCCTGCAGTTCTATTGTGTTCTGACAGGGGGACCACCCCCCTGCCAGAACACTCGGATAGGGAACCAGTCTGCAGACCTTTTTCGGTCATGCCCCTTCTGTTGGACTGGCTGCAGTACAAAGAGGCCGAATGTCGGCCGTTTCTTTTGAACCAGCCTATTCCGTCCTAAATTTGGCCCGTGTGTACAGGACTTTAGTACCAAGGTAAGAAAGAAAAAAAAACCCCAAAAACCTTTTCATTCGGACTTTAGAGGCAAATGAAACACTGGATAGTATAAAAATCAATTTTACAAAGGCACATATCACACGTGCATTATTAAAAACATGTTCACAAACACATTTAATAGTGGCAATAATGATGCATCAAATCACTGTAATAGTGTTTCAGATAACTGAACAATTAAATGAGTCCTTGTGCATCAACGCGTTTCGCTTTCTGCTTCCTCAGGACACACGACAGGACAGAACAGGATTCATTATATAGATGAAAAACATAAGTTACATTCGTGCAAGGCATATAACATATGCCACATACCTATATAAAATACATCCAAAGAGAGTGTTCACCTTGCCTGGAAACATAAGCGCGTACATAGGGAAGCTCCTGGGGCTTGCACTGGAGCATACAAGAGAAGAAAAGCAGTAGCTAAAATGTGAAACAACTCATGATAGCACAGACATTACTAAAGAAGGGTGAAGTTACTTGCATATATATATATATATATATATATATATATATATATATATATATATATATATATATATATCCTTTAAATGTAATATCTGGGTGATTACGTATAAGTACATGTAAATAGTAATAAAATATATATGCAGCATCTCAATGCAAACAAAGCAAAAAATTAGACCTTCTGGCCATGAGCTTTTTGTAAGGGTAAGGCAAGTACCAGAAATTAGATAATTGTGTTATCTCTGGGCTGGCTTCCTCAGTCTAGGAAGTGCACTCTGATCCTGGATAGATGGAACCTAAACAAGCATGGCACTATCCCTATGGGAATAAAAGGAGATGGAAGCATTGGCAGGGTGGAGGGTCATTGTACCTCTGTTACACGTAATAATACTTACCTGTCAAGTGTCATTAGTTAGCATGCATAACCTTAAAGAAGTTGTAAAGTCTCATAGTTTTTCACTTTAATGAATTCTATACTTCAGCTGCCCCCCCCAGACCCCCCTTTTTCTTACCTGAACACGATCGTTTCAGCAACGAGCACGAGGCCAGCAGCTCCAGCCACTGTCTCAGGTCCTCATTGGATAGATTGATAGCAGCAGAAGCCATTTGCTTCTCCTGCTGTCAATCAAATCCAGTGACCCGGGGGCTCTGTGCAAAACCCTTGTACACAGCAGCTAAGTATAACATGTTTGTTATTTAAAAAAAAAAAAAAAAAAACAACCTTTACAATCACTTTAATATGAAAAATATATCTGGGTTCAAATTATTATCTCAAATGCTAATTTTAATGCGGTAGAAGTGTAAATTGTCATACACTGCACCAGTCTCATGGTGCTGAGAAGCGGATTCCCTTGTAGTGTGCTTGTTCAGTGCTGTCATGAAAATGCCCATCTGGTAATTATCTAGGGATGTATTTTGTTCCTAGTGATGTCTTTTTTCTCTAGGGATGTGATGTGCTGACATGATTTGTTGATGTTCTGCTCCAGCACAAGTATTAAAAATATTCTTTTAGAGTTTTCCGTCTGTAATTGTCATAATATATGGAAAGAAACATAGTAGGGTATTATTTAAAGGACTCCAGTCTAATCAAAAAATGTTTTTTAAAAATGAGATGTTGAAATGAGTAAATAAGAATAATTAACCGTAAAACACTCTGTCCTTGAGATAGCAGAGAATGTACAATGTGTTTTAGGATCCCCTTTTCTGACAGGTACTCGCTTCCACTTTTGCAATTCTTGGCTCAGCAAAGAACCGGCATAGGTGAAGACATCGCTGGACTCCTGGGATGTTCGATGTCTGTTACTTAAAAGACAACCGCTACAGTATCTGTATTTAGTAGGGATGCACCAATACCATTTTTTTTAACACCGAGTATGAGTACCGATACTTTTTTTAAGTACTCGCCGATACCAGTTACCGAAACCTATCGCCTGGGAAGAGTAGGTCGAGGGGTGGTTTGGGAGGTGGAGGAGGGGGGAGGTTAGGGATTGGGTGAGGGCAGGGTGGGGGGAGTAGGGGGGTAAGTGAGGACAGGGTGGGGGGGAGTAGGAGGGTAAGTGAGGGCAGGGTGCGGGGGAGTAGGGGGATAAGTGAGGATGACGAAGCAAAGGGGTGATGAGTATGCAGCTGCGGACTTCTCTTTCCTGTCTATGTAATCTGCTCCCCACCCCCGTGTTTAACCCCTATAGTGCCGGCCTATGCACTCACCATACACCATGACCCTCCTCCATTCTCATGCAGAAGCCAAAAGAGTCAGATAGTGAGGATGAGCAGAAAAGTTGAAGACCAGCAGCTCCAGCGCTCCATGATGCTGAAGAAGCTCCATAGAATGGAGAAACATTGCTGTCCTGTCCTGCCCCATTCTCTGTCAGCGCTGCTCTCACTCCGGACCCCCCTCCAGGATCAATTTCTTGGCCCAGTTACAACAGTCATAGCAAGCAATGACAGAGGTCCAAGGAGGGGCCACCCGCCCGCTTACGCTATAACTAGGAAGCTCACTCACAGCGTAAGGCCTGCACTGCATAGTGGGAGCTGTAGTTCTTCGCCACCTGTTAGTGTACGGGCAGTCTATGAGCATTGGCACTGCTCCCCCCACCCCTCCAAACCTTCCACAGTGCTACCTAATGTCCCCCTTGTCGTGGGTGGCTGAAATGTCATTGGTTGTTAAGGACACGGTGGCTCCGCTCCCTAACAATCAATAATTGCCAGCATTATTTTCTTTACATTTCAGCTGTCTGCGGGGAAATCGGGGAATGAAGCCAGAAGGTATCGGTTTCAGGTATCGGTACATTTGCACGAGTACCGATAGATACCCGTGCAAATGCCTAGTATCGGTACCGATAATGGTATCGGTGCAACCCTAGTATTTAGCAGTTATATTTACTAAAATAGTTACATTTCCATGTTCTGTGTACTGTGGGAGACCAGGTAAAGTGAATGCAGGTTCTGGGTTTAGTGTCTAAAGAGGAATGGGTAAGTAAATAGTCATATTGGTGTAATAGTAAAGATGGTGGAAGGTTAATTTGAATCTAAGCATGGCCTAAAAATGTAGAGGTCCAAATGAGATTGCAACCATTGTGGTCCCTGGTTTTCCTTGGTTGCCTCATTGCTTTAAATTAGTGTGACCACATAATGTGTTTTGCATTTCCATAAATAAATACTAGACAAAGAATCTAACACTTTAGTGTACAAACTGAAAAAAATGAGGTTGGAGTTTGCATTTAATCATGACTTTTCTAATTCTCATAGCTTGCAGCTTGTATATTTTGCTTTAAATGGCTTAGGGTTTCTATAATAGATAGTTCACTGAGCAATGTCTCACTGCTGAATAGTGAAGCTTGACACGGGCTTGCTCTTTTGAGATGTTACTAAGCATAGAACACTATTACCGGCGGTCTTCTCCACTACTTTGGTGAGTCAGCAAGTTGCCATGACAACCAGAGGTTGCGTGTGTTTAATCATTTTCAGAATATTAGGAGGTTGGTTGACACACCAGATAGATCTTCCACACTAATGCCCCATCTTTTCCTATTTGTGTCACTTTGGATGGCAAACATGCTTTTCTTCTGGCCGTTAGTAAGGTTAAGACTAAGTTCTCCTTTGCACTTTTGCTTGATGCATTTTCCATTAAAATCAAAGGAAATGTATCAGAAGAATCTCAATGTATGCATTAAGTGTCATGACGCATGTAACTACTGATCAAAAGTTTTAGAACGTCCCCATTTTCCAGTTTTTATTTAAAGCCCAACTGACTTGGTTCTGTTCTAACCTGAATTGGTACAAGGGTAATCGTAAACTGCCAGAGGTGAAAAAAAGTTTAGGTTAACAAAAATTGAAAAATAGTGTACATTTCAAAGTTATAAAAAGGCTTTTTCAGTGAAGAAGTAATGGTTTACCAGCTCACTTAGGGCTCTCTCACACGTGAGGTGCGCACGACGGAGTCCGTTCTGCTCAGCGGGGGATCGATCCGCCAATCCCCGCTGAGCAGGCAGAGGACAGCTCGGCCTTTGCTCTGTGTGCAGAGACGGAGCTGTCAGATCCCCGCTCTCCTCTATGGGGAGATCAGATGAGAACGGACCGCCTGTCCGTTCTCATCTGATCCCATCTGATCCAATCCTCCAGACGGTTGGAAATAGGGTTTCCATCCATCCGGATTTTACGGACAGGATCGGATAGCAGTGGGTGTCAGCGGAGATGTCTCCGCTGACATCTGCCGCTCCATAGGGCTGCATGGAGCATTCGATCCGGTCTCCCTGAAAAAGTGACAGGCGGATTGGAGCGGAAAGCCTGTGTGAAAGAACCTTATTCTGCAGCAATGTGGGTAAACTAAGCCTTGAAAGTTTATGCTAACATTTCCTACAGGTGTCCCAACTTTTGTTGATTACTTACAAGCTCGCTGTCTGTAAAAAGCAGTGTTGAAACAGACTGTGTTACTGCACCCTCCTAAGCAATATGTGGACAGTATTGTACTTCAGGAAGTAGTAAATTGCTCTCAAAATGGCGAGAAAAAGGCAATTAATAAATGGAAGACAGACAGACCATTATAACCCTTAAAAGTGTAGATCTTTCCTTTAGAAAAATTATCAGTTAGTACAATTTCCTACACCATCAAAAGGCACTTGAAAATTGGTGGAAACTCTGATAGAATGAGGTCTGGCAGACCCAAAGCCACAACAGAATCAAAAGACAAGAGACAACAGCTTGCATGACAGGTGGCTCAAAGGATAACAGCTTCAAGCACAACTTAAAGTAGTTGTGAACCCCTACATATACCCAGTGAAGTGACTGGCCTCCGATGATACACAGATATGAAACAAATCCTCCTACATACTTTGTACCTGCAATCTTCTCTTTTGTACATCTGTTTAAAGCCCAAAATTCATAAAGCTTGTCTGAAATGTCAGAAAAAAGGGGATACAGAGCATAAATTACACACTGCAGATCTCAGGAGAGCTCTGACAGCTGATTTGAGGGAAGGGACCCCCCTCCCCCTACACACGCACACAGGAACAGAGCTGAGGATGTCAATCAGCAGGAGCTCCCTCCCTGTCACCTTTTTTTCCTTGGTGTCAAGAAAACTTGTCAGACATGATTCATGCTGATAGCAGAGGAATGAAGCAGGAGACAGATAGTGCTTACTAAGGCACTTACAGTAAGCCTAGTTTGGCGGCAATGTTGGGAGACATTCGGCTCGTGTGTACTGCAGTCGGTCCATTTGGCTGGCTCCAGACGAAGGAGCATGAACAAAAAAGGTCTGCCGATTGGCTTCCGACCAGTACATTAGACAATGACTGTGAGCGCTGACAGTGGGCTGAATGAAAAAAAAATATTAGTATATACCAGGGTTTAGTACTCTTGATTGAGACGAGTACACACTATAGATAGATATGTTTTATTCATATTTCATGTCTGAGGTTTACAACCACTTTACCCATTGACCTCCAGAAGATTTACGCCCCTTTGTGACTAGGCCATTTCTTGCTTTTGGCACTGCGTTACTTTAATTGATAGCTGTACGGTCATGTAACGCTGTACCCAAATAAAATTTGTTTCATTTTTTTCACACAAAAACACAAATAGAGCTTTCTTTTGGTGGTATTTGATCACCACTACTGTTTTTTTTTTTTTGCACTATAAACAAAAAAGACTGAAAATTTTGAAAAAAATATCTTTTTTACTTTCTGCTATAAAACAAATCTAATACAAAAATTAAAAAAATCAAATTGCTTCGAAAATTTAGGCCAGATATGTATTCTGCTACATATTGATAAAAAAACAAAATCCCAATAAGCATAATAATGATTGGTTTGCTCTGACATTATAGCATCTACAGACTGTTGTGTATATATACTGGAATTTTAATTTATTTTTTGATTCTAGTAATGGTGGAATCAGTGACTTATAGCGGGGCTGTGATAGTATGGCGAGCAGTCTGACACTATCTGACACTTTGTGGAAACCAGTGACACTAATACAGTAATCAAAGCTAAAAAAAATACACTGTAACTGTACTAATGACACTGGCTGGGAAAGGGTTAACATCAAGTGCTTGGTGCATTCACTGTGAGGTGCTTTTACTAAGGGATGTGCTGGTTTTTATTTCCCTGCTTTACTTTCCCTGTTTTTATTTGTAAATAAAAACCGTCATATCCCCGCTGACCGGACAGAGCTCTGTATTGTTTAGGCTCCATGCACACAGGGTGTCATAAAAACGTGCTCCAAAGCTGTTTACATAACGCCGGGAAACAGCAGCTGTAAAAACGTGCTTTCAGTAGCTTTTTCTACTAGCGTTATTGCACGTTTGGCCACAGTAGCTGTTAGCAGCGTTTTTTCTGCCTCCATTCAAAATCAATGGTTCCCTATGGGAGCCTATTGATTTGAATGGAAGTCGCACCGTAGGTCGGATCAGGGTGATCCGACTTACGGCGCGACTTGCGCTGTGAGAATCTTGAGGGGGAACTCCACGCCAAAATGGGGAAAAAAAAAAAAAAACGGCGTGGGGTTCCCCCCCAGGTTCCAAACCAGGCCCTTCGGGTCTGGTATGGAATTTGAGGGTAGCTCCATGCGAAAAAACGGCGTGGGGTCCCCCCCAAAATCCATACCAGACCCTTAATCCAAGCATGCAGCCCGGCATACCAGGAAAGGGGAGGGGACGAGCGAGCGCCCCCACCCCCCCTGGATCATACCAGGCCACACGCCCTCAACATGGGGGGGTGTGGGTGCTTTGGGGCAGGGGGGGCTCTGCACCCCGCACCTCAAAGCACCTTACCCCCATGTTGATGAGGACAAGGGCCTCATCCCCACAACCCTGGCCGGTGGTTGTGGGGGTCTGCGGGCAGGGGGCTCATCGGAATCTGGAAGCCCCCTTTAACAAGGGGGCCCCCCCAGATCCCGGACCCCCTCCCTATGTGAATGGGTATGGGGTACACTGTACCCCTACTCATTTTACCCCATAAAATGCAGTGTATGGAAATAACGACAGGAGACGTTTTGGAAAATTTATTAAAAATCTTCATCCGGCTCTTGTCCTCTCCGGGGGTCTTCTGCTCTTTTGCTGTCCGCCCTTCTTGTCTTCTCCTCTCCGGGGGTCTTCTGCTGTCTTCTCCTCTCCGGGGGTCTTCTGCTGTCTTCTCCTCTCCGAGGGTCTTCTGCTCTTTTGCTGTCCGCCCTTCTTGTCTTCTCCTCTCCGGGGGTCTTCTGCTGTCTTCTCCTCTCCGAGGGTCTTCTGCTCTTTTGCTGTCCGCCCTTCTGCTGTCCAATCTTCTTGTCTTCTCCTCTCCGGTCTTCTGCTCTTTTGCTGTCGGCTGTCGGCTGTCCTTCTTCCTCCGGTCCTCCTCCGACGACGTCTCCAGCGATTATGCCGGCCTCTGGTCTCTGCAGCTAATTATATAGCCATTAGGGGCGTGGCCGCCAGATGACGTCATCGGGAGACCATGCCCCCTTGTGTCACAGATGATGTCATCTGTGACACAAGGGGGCGTGGTCTCCCGATGACGTCATCTGGCGGTCACGCCCCTAATGGCTATATAATTAGCTGCAGAGACCAGAGGCCGGCATAATCGCTGGAGACGTCGTCGGAGGAGGACCGGAGGAAGAAGGACAGCCGACAGCAAAAGAGCAGAAGACCGGAGAGGAGAAGACAAGAAGATTGGACAGCAGAAGGGTGGACAGCAAAAGAGCAGAAGACCCTCGGAAAGGAGAAGACAGCAGAAGACCCCCGGAGAGGAGAAGACAGCAGAAGACCCCCGGAGAGGAGAAGACAAGAAGGGCGGACAGCAAAAGAGCAGAAGACCCCCGGAGAGGACAAGAGCCGGATGAAGATTTTTAATAAATTTTCCAAAACGTCTCCTGTCGTTATTTCCATACACTGCATTTTATGGGGTGAATGAGTAGGGGTACAGTGTACCCCATACCCATTCACATAGGGAGGGGGCCGGGATCTGGGGGGGCCCCCTTGTTAAAGGGGGCTTCCAGATTCCGATGAGCCCCCTGCCCGCAGACCCCCACAACCACCGGCCAGGGTTGTGGGGATGAGGCCCTTGTCCTCATCAACATGGGGGCAAGGTGCTTTGAGGTGCGGGGTGCAGAGCCCCCCCTGCCCCAAAGCACCCACACCCCCCCCATGTTGAGGGCGTGTGGCCTGGTATGATCCAGGGGGGGTGGGGCCGCTCGCTCGTCCCCTCCCCTTTCCTGGCATGCCGGGCTGCATGCTCGGATAAGGGTCTGGTATGGATTTTGGGGGGGACCCCACGCCGTTTTTTCGGCATGGGGCTACCCTCAAATTCCATACCAGACCCGAAGGGCCTGGTTTGGAACCTGGAGGGGGGGGAACCCCACGCCGTTTTTTTCCCCATTTTGGCGTGAAGTTCCCCCTCAAGATTCTCACAGTGCAGGTCGCACCGCAAGTCGGATCACCCTGATCCGACCTGCGGTGTGAATTCCATTCAAATCAATAGGCTCCCATAGCGAGCCATTGATTTTGAATGGAAGAAAAAAAACGTATAACGTGGCTTAACGCACGTTAAGCAACGTTATGGAGCCTTTAGCAGCGTCAGACGTTTTTTGCAGCTTGACGCTGGAGCTCCTGAACCCACAGTTCCTGGGTTTTTTTTGGAGCTGTAAAACGCCTATGCCACTTGGAGCTCCTAAAAGCTCTATGTGTGCATGAGGCCATAGAATAACATGGATGGGCGTTCTGCAGCTGCAAAAAAAAAAACGTCTGACGCTGCTAACAGCAGCTGTAAAAACGTCCAGTGTGCATGAGGCCTTTCATTCACATCCTATCATCCTCTTTGCCGATCAGCAGGGGCCGGCAGTCAATCATTGGCTGGGGCCCGCGGATTGGCTTGTGCTGTGATGAATCACAGCACAGCTTGCGCGGCGTGATCCTACCCGGGAGTGCTGGATCACGTATCAAATTTTTTCATAATTTTAGGCCAATTTGTATTCTGCTACATATTTTTGGTAAAAAAAATCCCAACAAGCAAACAGATTGGACCCCTAACTGACATTTTTGATTCCTTTGGCGGAACCAGTGACATTACTACAGTAATCAGTGCTAAAAATATCCACTATTACTCTAAAAATGACAATGGCAGGAAGGGGTTAACCCAGGGGCGATTAAAGGGTTAAATGTGAGCCTAGCAGGTGTTTTTCTAACTGGGGGGGGGGGGGATGGGCTTATTAAATCAACACAGAGACCTGTGTTCCTAAATAGGAGGAACACAGGAGCTCTGTTTTGATAGCTGAGAGAACAACGGTCTGCTGTGTTTACAACAGCAGACCGCCGTTCTCTCTTCACGGGGAGTGTACTGTGACATACTGAAGCAGAGCATGGTCCCCTCCCTTCGGAGACTGGGGCCGCAGGGCAGTATTTCAACATGATATCGACCCCAAACACACCTCCAAGACGACCACTGCCTTGCTAAAGAAGCTGAGGGTAAAGGTGATGGACTGGCCAAGCATGTCTCAAAACCTAAACTCTATTGAGCATCTGTGGGGCATCCTCAAATGGAAGGTGGAGAAGCTCAAGGTCTCTAACATCCACCAGCTTCGTGATGTTGTCATGGAGGAGTGGAGGAGGGCACCAGTGGCAACCTGTGAAGCTCTGGTGAACTCCATGCCCAAGAGGGTTAAGGCAGTGCTGGAAAATAATGGTGGCCACACAAAATATTGACACTTTGGGCCCAATTTGGACATTTTAACTTAGGGGTGTACTGACTTTTGTTGCCAGCGGTTTAGACATTAATGCCTGTGTGTTGAGTTATTCTGAGGGGACAGCAAATTTACACTGTTATACAAGCTGTACACTCACTACTTTACATTGTAACAAAGTGTCATTTCTTCAGTGTTGTCACATGAAAAGATATAATAAAATATTTACAAAAATGTGAGGGGTGTACTCACTTTTGTGAGATACTCTATATTTCAAGCATTTATTTTTTTTTAACTTTGATGATTATGGCTTACAGCTAGTGAAAACCCAAAATTCAGTATCTCAGAAAATTAGAATATTAAATTTTTAATAAGAAGTTTTGGCTTACTGTAAGTATGTCCATGTACAGTATAGTATGCACTCAATACTTGGTCGGGGCTCCTCTTTCATGAAGAATTACTGCATCAATGCGGCGTGGCATGGAGGCGATTAGCCTGTGGCACTGCTGTGGTGTCATGGAAGCCCAGGTTGCTTTGATAGCATGTTTCCGCTGGTCTGCATTGTTGGGTCTGGTGTCTCTCATCTTCCTCTTGACAATACCCCACAGATTCTCTATGGGGTTTGGGTCAGGCGAGTTTGCTGGCCAAGCAAGCACAGTGATACCATGATCATTAAACCAGGTATTGGTACTTTTGGCAGTGTGGTTGGTGCAAAGTCTTGCTGGAAAATGAAATCAGCATCTCTATAAAGATGGTCAGCAGAGGGAAGCATGAAGTGCACTACAATTTCCTAGTAGAGGGCTGCGCTGACTTTGGACTTGATAAAACACAGTGGACAAACTCCATTATATGAAATGGCTCCCCAAATCATCATAGACTGTGGAAACTTCACACTGGACCTCAAGCAACTTGGATTCTGGTCCTCTCGTCGGGGATCTAGTGTGGAAATCCGCCCGCTTTGTTTACACAAGTGACAGGCAGGGTCAGATTGCAGGGTTCAGCATAGCTGAACCTGTGATCTGTCCCTGTGTCACTCAGTCACCTCCCCCCACCCACGTCAGTAAGCACCAGGCATACATTAACCCCTCCCTCTCCAATAAAAATTAACCCCTTCCCTGCCAGTGTCATTTTTACAGTAACAGTGCATATGTATAGCACTGATTACTGTTGTAATGTCACTGGTACCCCCAAAAGTGTCAAAAATGTCAGTCAAGGGTCCGATCTGTCTGCCGCAATGTCGCAGTCCCGCAAAAAAAATCGCAGATCGCCGCCATTACTCGTTAAAAAAAAAACCACCAAAAATGACAGAAATCTTTCCCTTAGTTAGTAAACGCAATAACTTTTGCGCAAACCAATCAAAATACGCTTATTGCGATTTTTTTTTACCAAAAATATGTAGCAGAAAACAAATTGGCCTAAAATGATAAAAATTTTTGATTTTTACATTGGGGGGGGGGGGGGATTTCATATAAAATAATGTGAAAAATATTGTTGTTATTTCAAAATTGTCGCTCTTTTTTTGTTTATAGCGCAAAAAGTAAAAATCGCACAGGTGATCAAATACCACTAAAAGAAAGCTCTATTTGTGGGGAAAAAAAGGACATAAATTTAATTTGGGTACAGCATTGCATGACTGCGCAATTGTCCGTTAAAGTAACACAGTGCTGAATCGCAAAATATGGCCTGGTCAGGAATGGGGGTAAAACCTTCCGGTCATAAAGCGGTTAAAAATACGCTCATTGAGAATTTTTTTGTCAAAGACATGTAGCTAAATACATTTTGGCCTAAATATATGACAAAAATTGAATATATTGGATATTTTTTAACTGTCAAAGTAGAACAATATTGTTATTTCTTCAAAATTTACGCTTTTTTAAATTAATATCGCAAAAAATGAAAATCGCACAGGTGATCAAATACCACCAAAAGAAAGCTCTGTTTGTGGGAAAAAAAAGACATAAATTTTGTTTGGGTACGGCGTTGCATGACCGCGCAATTGTCAGTTAAAGTCGCACAGTGCCGAATCGCAAAAAGTGGCCTGGACGTAAGACATCAAAATCCTCCGGTGGTAAAGTGGTTAAAAGAAAGAAATGCTTAAAATATATCACTCTGTGTGTAATGTACCTATATAAAATATATGAGTTTTACTTTTTTAATTTAATTACTGAAATAAAATAACTTTTTGATGATATTTTAATTTTATGAGTTGTACCTGTATGTACAGAATTACATTTTAGTTTTGGCTTTGCTATTGACTCCACCTGAATGTGCAGTTATAGAATGTAAGTTAGGTCAGACTATAATGTAGCTGCCCTTGCAATGACATTTCTGAGATTTATCCTTAAATTAGGAGGATTTATTTTTCACAGAGCACAAATCAGTCGTTGTGTATTTTTATCTCTGTCTGAGTGGAATGACATTTACTAAGTGCTCTGTCAATAGAACTAAAATATAACAAATCTCCTTTCCTTTTGCCATTAATGGCTCGCTATGATAAAATATTGGATGTTAGTCTGATAGAAGTGTGATAATGGCTAAGCTAAAATAATGAACATTAATGGATGTTACCATATAGAAGGGTAGTGGAGATATTATAGAAAAACAAATGGTGAATGCATCGTAACCTACTGTGTTAAATTATGTTGTAATTGTCTGCCCTCATGTTGTAAAGTGCAGCGCAAACTGTCGGCGCTTTATAAATCCAATAAAATAATAATAATAACTAAGAGTAAAAGCCCATTCAGACTAGCGCGACTTGTCAGGCGACTTGTCAGCCTGACAAGTCGCGCTCGGTCGCGGTCCATTGAGTAGTACAGGACCCGTTCTAATAGGAGTGACACAAGTCGCTCCGACTTAGAAAAAGGGTCCTGTACTACTTTGGGGCGACCTCGGAGCGACTTATATAGACTTCCATTATGTGAAGTCTCTGCAAGTCGCGCCAAAGTCGTGGTGCACAACGGTGCACGCGACTTCGTAGGTCGCCCCCCAAAGTCGTGTCGCGCTAGTCTGAATGGGCTCTTAAAGGGAAAGTGTTGTCTTTCAAATGTTTTTTTATAAAAACATAAAAGATATTTTACTTGCCAAAGTATTTGTATATTTGACTTTCCATCCAGTTGTGGGAATTACATAGCCCTGCCAAGCAGCGCAGACAGGGGGATGATACCACCTTCTCTGTTACAGTTATAGACTGAAAAGAGATACAATTTGTCTTCTCTACACCAAAAGTTCGCTGACTGGACAGTGAAAGAGCAGCAGGAGAAAAAGAAGGTCATCTCTTTTCTCTCTCCTCTTGTAAGCATGTCCGAACATTTTCATGTGCCACGCCTGATTGAATTTCAGTCCTGTCCCTCCTTCTCCCATTCTGAATGTTGCTGTAAAAGGAATAGCAAGAAGCTAATTCGATGGCAAATTCAAGTACGCTAGATGCATTTAAAATGCATTCAATTATTTAGGGTGATACTAAACAGAGAATTGTTCTTTACCATAATTCATTCACATAAATCACATATATCATGCCACTGTATTTTTTTTTTTCTAATCTATATTGTATTTTTTTAATCCAAAGTTTTGAGCAAAGGCTGTGAATACTTATGTAAATGTGATTTTTATTCATTTTGTTATTTTTAATACATTTATAAAGATTTCAAACAGACTTCTTTCACATATTGTTTATAGAGTTTTGAGGAAAATAATGAATTTATTAAATTTTGGAAAAAGGTTATAACATAACAAAATGTGGAAAAAGTGAAGCGCTGTGAATACTTTCCAGATGCACAGTATAGTGTTTAGTAATAGCAGGATATGGAGGGAGGGAGGGGGTGTCATTTACCACTGTGTGTACTCTACACGTCTGTGTAGTGTAAGAGGCATGGAGGAGCTCAGCTATGAGGAGAGATTAGAGGAACTGAATTTATTCTCTCTTGAGAAGAGGAGATTAAGTCCCGGTTCACACTGAGGCGACCTGTGAGGCGACCTGGTCGCCGCAGGTCGCCTCCCATAGGGAAGCTGCGGACCCGTTCTAATAGGAGCGACACAAGTCGCTCCGACTTAGAAAAAGGGTCTGGAGCTTCTTTGGGGCGACCAGGAGGCGACCGCCATAGACTTCAATGTTATGAAGTCCGTGGCGGCCGCTCCGAGGTCGCGGCGTGCTGCTCGCACCGCGACCTCGGAGGTTGCGGTGCGAAGTAGCGTCGCTCGTATGTGAACGGGCACTTAGGGGGATATGATCAACATGTATAGATACATAAGGGATCTATATGGTGAACTTGGTGTTGAGTTATTCACTTCAAGGTCATCACAGAGGACAAGGGGGCACTCTTTACGTCTAGAGGAAAACAGATTTAGTCTCCAAATACGGAAAGGTTTCTTCACCGTAAGAGCTGTGAATATATGGAATAGACTCCCTCCAGAGGTGGTTCTGGCCAGCTCAGTAGATTACTTTAAAAAAGGCCTGAATTCTTTCCTAGGTGTAAATAATATAACTGGGTAATAACATTTATAGGTAAAGTTGATCCAGGGATCTGATTGCCTCTCGGGGGATCAGAAAGGAATTTTTCCCCCTGCTATAGCAATTCGGATCATGCTTTGCTGGGGTTTTTCGTCTTCCTCTGGATCAACTGCGGGTATAGGATTGTGTATATGGGATTGTATGGTTGTGTTTTCTTTTTTGTATTTTTTATTGGTTGAACTAGATGGACTTGTGCTTTTTTTTCAACCTGATTAACTACTGTATCTCAAAATAATTGAAAAATTATATTTCTTACCTTTCTAGTTGTTTCCCTGGAGCAGGTTTATACACCGGACTCTATAGGCAGCTTCTATTAGTCATTATAAAACAAAGACTAGCCATACACATTTTGATCAATAGATTCCTCCATCCATACTCAACAGCTTAGACAGGGGAATCTGCACTGCCAGCTATTGTATTCAGACAGCGACAATGCACCTGGCTGTCTGAATACCTGAACAGTGACTACGTCTGTTTGGATGCAATCACCATTCAGCTAAGAATTTTCCACAACCCAACTATTACAACTATAGTTAATCTAAATTAACACTAATTTAAAAACACAAATTTGTTAATAATGCTCAACACATAATATGAGGCACAGTCTGTTGTGCAACATACCAAAGCACATACATATACTTCATTATGAAGTAGAACAACCGGTATCTCATAGTATTCATCACATTAAAATGTAGAAAAAAGGGGAAAAAAAATAAAAAAACCCAGAATCTCTTTAGCACTTTGCCCTATTTTTAACATAATCAAGTCATGCAAACCCCACACCACCCTATTACATCCCCATACCAAGATTCAGGCAAGACTAGAATCAGCAGTTAGGCTCCTTTCACATATTGGCATCTTGGATCGTGGGCAGAATCACCAAGATCCTGAATCATTGCAAATCCGGGTCGCCCGTGCGATTCCCGTCACTTGCAATGGCCCCCTAAACGCGGCACGATTTTGCCATGATTGTCGCAGTAAAATCTGCACACTCTGTCCTAACAAAGAGTTTAAGATCTCAAAGCTTAGGTAATATACACTGTATGGTAATGCATTTAAACTGTCCAGTAGTCGGTCTCTTAATTTCACATTTAACCACTTTAAGACCGGAAGATTTTGCTGCTTAATGACCAGGCCCTATTTTGCGATTCGGCACTGTGTTATTTTAATGGACAATTGCGCGGTCGTACGTTGCTGTATTCAAATAAAATTGATGTCCTTTTTTTCCCACAAATAGAGCTTTCATTTGGTGGTATTTGATCACCTGTGCGATTTTTATTTTTTGCTTTACAAACAAAAAAAGAGCGACAATTTTGAAAAAAAAAACCAAATCAATATTTTTCACATTCTGCTATATGACATTTAAAAAAAAAAAAAAAAGATTTTTTTTAACATTTTAGGCCAATTTGTTTTCTGCTACATATTTTTGGTAAAAAAAAAAATCACAATAAGCATATTTTGATTAGTTTGCGCAAATGTTATTGTGTCTATTAACTACGGGAAATATTTATGTAATTTTGATTGTTTTTTTTTTTTTTTACTAGTAATGGCGGCGATCTGCGATTTTTTGCAGAACTGCGACATTGCGGTGGACAGGTAGGACCCCTAACCGATATTTTTGACACTTTTGAGGGTACCAGTGACATTACTACAATAATCAGTGCTAAAAATATGCACTGTTACTGTAATAATGCCATTGGCAGGGAAGGGCTTAATAATATTGGTGCACAATTTTACAGCGATTTGTCGGGCTACAATCGCGGCAAAATCAAGCCGCGTTTGGGGTACCATTGCAAGTTACGGGAATTGCACAGGCATCCCACAATTTGCAATGATTCGGGATCGTGGGCAGAATTGCAGCGAATCTTCCAGCGACCTGAGACGCCAGTATGTAAACAGAGCCTAAGGCATCCAATGTTTTCATTGGTGGTGGCCCTGATGTGGCTTGCAGGTCCATCTACGGCTTGAATTTTGGCTGATTCAGCAGGAATCAGATGAAATTTGAACCATGTATGGCCAGTTTAAATGTGAAATTAAGAGGCCGGCTAGGGGACAGTTAAAAGTGGAGTTCCACCCTAAAACTATACTTACCTCCATCTTCTCGCTCCGGGTCACCTGAAAAACAAATGGATAATCGCAATTTATTTATTTTTTTTACTTACCTCATTTAGAAGAAAATATACTTACCTTACTTCCTCTTCCTCCCCTTTGCGGCCGTGGCGAGTCGTCACTTCCTGGCATGCAATGATTCCTGGGAGCTGAACGTCATCGCTTCCAGGAATCAATGCGCCTGCACCGGCCCCGACGTCAGTTCCGGTACAGGCGCCGTCATACCTTGCAAAACAGCTTCTGGGCATGCCCAGAAGCTGTGCAGGGATGACGCTGCGGCACCGGAAGTGACGGCGGGGCTGGTGCAGTGCATCGTGGGACCGAAGAAGACGGAAGAGGACACAGAAGAGGATCGCGCTGGCTTCAAGCTGCCCACACCTGAGATGGCAGCGCTGGACAATACATTTTCAAGGTAAGTATTTCTTCTAAAAGGTAAGTGCAACCCGGGACAGATCAGAGGCTAGCCATTGTGGAATGCACTAGCCCTGACTGTCCCGGGGGTATTTTTATTAAAAAAAACGTTCACTGGGTGGAACTCCGCTTTAAGTGCATTACCATACAGTATATATTACCCAAGCTTTGAGATCTTGAACTCTTTGTTAGGACAGAGTGTGCAGATTTATTTTACAGCCGATAATGAAGTTCTGAGCGCAGAACAGACAGGGTGTATTATAGGAAACAAAACTCTCCAGCCCCTACATAAAAGGGTAGGTATTTTTAGGCAATTAAAAAGCAAGTAAAAAGTTAAGCATTCATTTTTAAATAGTTTTCTTTTAAGTTATACTGTCTAAAAGGGAACAAGGAACAAATATAAAGTAGGTGTTATATGAATTTGTCTGCAATGATGGAAATACAATTTAAGGTTTCAAAATCTATATTAAACTATTCTATACCAGTTGCTATTTTGTTACACTGATAGCAAAGAGATGTTCTGGGAACATGGTTTTATAATATAAAGGATTTGTCGTTACTCCTACACTACCCTATTGTCATTAGCAAGGAGACCATTTTTTGCTCTGCTAGGGAAAATTCCATTGTTTCCTGCGAGTCTTTTTAATTTCAGCATAGCTGTGACCAAACATGCTTTGAACGGGAAATTGGTTGTTCAAGCTAAAGTCAAGGCAGATAAAAAAAGCCTCAATTAAAGCACTTTCTCTTCTGCACACTGACCACTGCCGCCATTCACAGAACGCCTTACTGTATGTATAGATGTGAATACAAGACGTTCTCTGATTAGATGAGGTGGAGAAAAAAAGTCTGGTACGATCCCGAACAATACAGTCCGGGTTCGCTCAACGCTACTCAGGACTTGTTCCACTTCCTCAAGTAAGCTCCACTGATCATGTTTTAAATCCAGGAAGCGCTTCCCTTGTGGTGTGACATCAGGATCGGAAAGTGTTGCAGTCACAGGCCACCTCTGTTCAAGCAGGCGGCTGATCATGTGTAAAGTACTGTTCCATCTTACGGGTACATCATTTATTAGTGCATGATCAGGGGTACCCATTTGTTGTTGCTTTGCTTTAAAGCGGAGTTCCGGGCACAAAATCGACCTAATCGATTTTGTGGCTATCCACTTGTTCTTCTTCAGCTGAAAAGGAATTGGACAGTTAGGATTATTTTTTTTTTACTTACCTTGTAATTGTAGAAAGAAATACTCACCTATTTTCCACTTCCTCCCTCTGTGGCCGCGGCCCGCGCCGCCACTTCTGGTTTGCAATGATTCCTGGGAGCTGAACGTCATCGCTCCCAGGAATCAATGCGACGGCACCGGCCCTGCTCGTCACTTCCGGTGCGACGCCGCATTCCCTGCTAAACAGCTTCTGGGCATGCCCAGAAGCTGTGTAGGAATGCGGCGCCGCACCGGAAGTGACGGGAGGGGCCGGTGCAGGCGCATTCTGGGAGAAGAAGACACGGAAGAGGACGCAGAAGAGGATCGCGCTGGCTTCAGCTGCCCACAACAGAGATGGCAACGCTGGAGAAGAAATTTTATAAGTGAGGATTTCTTCTTGCAGGTAAGTGCAAACCGGGACAGATCAGAGACTAGCCATTGTGGAATGTACTAGCCCTGACTGTCCCGGGGGTATGTTCATTGAAAAAATGTTTTTGTGCCCGGAATTCCGCTTTAAGCTTTGTAGTGGCCAGCTCACTTTTTTTAAAATGTTCCACAAAGCACTTTGCAGCCCTCAGTGTCTTGCTGATCTGGGGATCCCTCAGGGCATGGTTGACAACTAACTGCAATGTATGACCAGCACACCTGAGAGAAGAGATGCCATGCTTTTCTTCCAAAATACGCAGAGCAGCGACAACATTTGCAGGATTATCATGGACAACTACAATTACATTGGCCACGGATATCTCAAACTTCTCAGCTGCTTTTTCCACCCACTTAGTAATGTTTTCAGCTGTGTGCCGATCTTCAAATGGCATAGTGGTCAGATTGTACGATGTAAGCTTCCAATCTTCATTAATGAAGTGGCATGTGACACCCAAGTATGCCTCTGTGGCAAAACTGGTCCATGCGTCTGTGGTCAGAGCTATTTTGGATTTCACCTCTTTGAGTGACGCTTTCAATCTTTGAAAATTCTCCTTATATTTCTTCTCCATCAGCATAGTGAACTGGGACCTGGAGGAAAATGTGTATCCTGGGTAAAACGTGTTGATCATCTCATGAAATCCTTGACCATCTACAATAGTATGCTATTGGTAAGTGTAATGGCCATTTGGGGTGTGCAAACAGTGACATCCTTTTAATGAAAGAATAAATCTTGTACATAGCTTTGCCTCTTCCTGAGAAAAAACAACAAACACAAAAATAATAATTAATAACATTAGGAACCAATTTAAACATGAAATCTATGAATGCTCAATGCTAACAATAATGTATTGTACTGTATATCAAAGAGGGTAGTAAATCTGCATATTTTTAAATGAACTGAATGTGATTAAGTGCCGGTTCACACTGAAGCGGCACGACTTCGGGTGCGACCTGCGAAGTCGCGTGCACCGCTTTGCACCGCGACCTCGGCGCGACTTGCAGGGACTTCACATAATTGAAGTCTATGCAAGTCGCTCCGAGGTCGCCCCAAAGTAGTACAGGACCCTTTTTCTAAGTCAGAGCGACTTGTGTCACTTCTATTAGAACGGGTCCTGTACTACTCAATGGACCGCAACATACCGCGACTTGTCAGGCTGACAAGTCGCCTGACAAGTCGCGGCAGTGTGAATGGGCTCTAATAATTATGTTTAATATGATTAATTGTTTGATTACAATATTAATTGTATTTTTTCTAGTAGAAAAAGCAGCTGAGAAGTTTGAGATTTCCATGGCCAATGTTGTAGTTGCATAATGCTGCAGTGCAAATGTTGTCACTGCTCTGCGTATTTTGGAAGAAAAGCATGGCATCTCTTCTCCCAGGTGTGCTGGTCAGATTGCAGTTATCAACCATGCCTTGAGGGATCCCCAGATCAGCAAGACACTGAGGGCTGCAAAGTGCCTTGTGAGCTGGCTTAAATCAAAGCAAAGCAGCAACAAATGGGTACCCTGGCCCTGAGCATGCACCAATAAATGATGTATCGGTAATTATTACCTAGCTAGCATATATTAATTGTATGTGAAATGTGATAATAATAGTACTACTTACAAAGATGGCTCGTCCTTTTGAGGTCGGAGAGCGCCAGGATGTTTTCTTCTGAGGTGCTCATGTATTGCAGTTGTGCTGCCTTGGTACACCACTTCGGTTTTGCAAAGGGAACAAAGGACCATTTTATCTGGCCTCTGTTTAAAGAATTCCCATACCCTTGATGATCATGGTCTAGCTTTTTGTGGTAGACTGCTGGAACTTTCTCCCCCAGGAGCAGAAGCCGCCATTACCACCATTTACCACCGCCATTACCACCATTTACATGCGAGATGAGTGTGACGTGTCGACGCCTTTCACGCATGCCGATGTATTTCCGTAGTCGACGTAATCGAATTACGTTGACGCGTTGTTGCAGCACTAATATATATATTTGTAGTCTGAGTCTTCAAAGATTAATGCGATATCTGTAACTACCACGACCTGAGGTGTGCCAAAGCCATGCTGGTCAGTATACCTAAAAGAGGGCATACTCTAGGTATACAGGTGTCTGAAATAGTAAAAAAGGGGTGGGATATGGGTGGGAGAGAAGCAGAAGGAAACAACCAAACATGTGCCTGCCAAAGGAGGAGGAATATATAACCCCTAGACTCCTCCTACAAATACAGGCTGGCCAACAATGGCCCGCCTTCATTTATATATATATATATATATATATAAATATATATATATATTATGAATTAGATTATTGATATATACTTTTATTAATTCATGAATACTGTTTGTGAGCAGCAGTCAGTTCGTGCACAGATCTTTAACCTTCTTAGCGGTATTCCCAAGCGTGGCTCGGGGTTAAATTTCAGAGCCAAAAGCGATAACCCCGAGCCACACTCGGGGTACCACCAGAAGCATCGCTGGATCCTGTAAAAGAGGTTACTTACCTTGTCACCGGATCCAGCGATGTATGCGAGCGGTATGCGGCAGCGGATCTTCCTCCCAATCCTCTCCGTGCCCCGGCTTCCGTCTCCTGCGACGTGACGTTCGCAGGGAGGTGGAACCGGCAGCAAATTCAAATGTAAAACACACCAAACACACTGATACAGTTCAAAATAAAATAAATTCACATTACATTGCCCCCCAGTGCCCTTTCCTGCAGTTTTACTGTACTTTTTCTGTATATATATATATATATATATATATATATATATATATATACATACATACTTGTTTGCATGTGAGATCGAGGTATGGATTTGCCTCGGTCTCACTGGACAGCCCAGAAACAACGGGAAGAGGGCGGGCCTGTGGCGGGTGGTGAGGGGGAGGTGGCACCGCGCGGCTGGCTGTGTGAAAGTGGTCGGCAGCTATGGAGCTTCCGCATTACTTTCACTTTGAAGTCGGTCGCCGACTCTACAAAACCCACACAGGCTGATTGCTGCTACTACAGCCTTTAGCTTGTGATTAGAGGTTCACTCTTTGGATGTACATAACACGTCCAAACAGCTGTACTGGTTCATTTATGTCATTTTTTTCTACTTTTGATACAGTTGGGGATAAATTCTCTTACTTCCTGTGGTGCATATGATTTAAAAATGCAAAAGCACGGGTTACCTTTTAACCAAACAAAAAACACAAACAAAAAGAAGATAAAGACGCAACATTTAACACTCTATTACCATTGACCTAAAGTATTTATGTCAGGGGGACAGAATTGTAATCTTAAAAGTTTGGAGATTTGAAATGCTAAAGACGCTGATTATAATGGCATTTGTTGTTTTAGATCAACGCCTAGAATGAAAATGAGTTGACCCCTTAGGTCCAGGGACTTTAAACCCATGAAGAAAAACCCCAAATGTAAAAAATACACCTTGCTGTCACATGACAATCAAACATGGTGTAAGCTAGCCATGTATCCCTGATTTTTGATGTGCTGATTGTGGGCAATTTTTTTAATTTACCACAAAAAACATCTGACACTGTTATTTTTATTTTTTTCTGGTATTGTAACAGTTTCTGAAAATTTAGCTTTTTCTAGCAAAGAGATTACTATAATTGTAGCCCTAGTAAACCTCAACCAAACAAATAAGCTTAAAGAATCATTTGACATGAATGTTAATCCTAGGCTAGGTTTACATTGCTGCAATATGATTTTGGTCTGACTTTCGGTGCCATTATTTAGTGCTACTTGAATGCAACTTGGATCCAACTTTGATAAGGCTTGTTTATTCTGTAGGGTCAATATTGCTCTGGAATAGCACCAAAGTAGTACAGGAATCTTTTCCCAAATTGATTCCTGCTGAGTCGCATTGATGTGGACAGGCACCATTGAAAACAATATAATTTGCCTTGTCATGCATTCTGTGCGACTGAAGTTGCATTTGAAATCACACTAGTGTAAACCAGGCCTAGGATTCTCAGTCTGGCCTACTTCTGTCTCAGGTACAAACGTTATACCTTCTCAGCTACTGATGGGGAGAGAAATATCCTGCAGCCGCGGCAAAGTTTACCTGACATGTAGCAATCGGTGGACAGCAAGCCTGCTGAACACTACCCCCCAAAGCAAATGGCCAAATGCATTAGAGGTGCATTTGTCAGCAAAAATGGGTTAAAAACAAGCATTGACGAAGCATCACATCACTTCCTCACAGCCTGTCATTAGCCCCTGGAGCACAATCCAAACACAGATTGGGCTTCAGAGGAAAGGGAAATTTAGATGCACGTCCCTATAGCTCACAAAACATTGTCGCATCTTTAAAGTACTGTATATCTGAAGCCACTGCATTATTTTTTGCTTTTAGTGAAGTAGAAAAAGCAACCTGGGTGCCTTCAGGTTTCTTCATGGGTGCCTTGGCAAAATGCTTAAAAATTGCCCAAGAATTGTATACAAGCCAGGATTAAGCCTACCTTTCAGTTACACAAAGCCACAAGTTTTCATGTGCCCCATTACAACCTTCCAGCTGCCAAGATCCTAACAACCATTTAATGTAATTGGTTGATAAGAAGGATGTTGGGTGCCAGCACAGCATGCTTGCTTGTCTTTCCCCTGCCCTTCTCCATGAGCACTAGGTTTACATTAGCTGAGTAAGGGAGTGAAACTGAGGGAGAAGAGTAACATTGGATTGCTGTTCAGTACCAGTTTGCAATGGTGTGTTTGCTTTGGAAGAATAAATCACCTCTAATGGTGGGTGTCCTAGGTGCGTAGTAGGGATGATCGAACTTTTGAAAAGTTCGGTTTGACCAGAACACCCGAACTTCCCAAAAGTTTGGTTCGGATTCCAGAACCCCATTGAAATCAATGGGACCCGAACTTCTGGAATCAGAAAACACCATTTTAAAGCCCTAAAACCCAATAAATGCCCCTAAAAGGTGCCTAGGGTTCTGGGTCATGCCCCAGGGACTATTAATCACACAAAAAAAGTTCTTAAAAATTGTCGTTTTTGATAGAGAGCCAATTATTGAAAAAATTATTGAAAAAAAAAATAGATTTCTTTGGATTTGGTGTCTGGGGGTCTAAAAAGTGTACCTGTGAAGTTTCAGCTCTGTAGCATGTCCAGAACCAGAAAAAAAAGATCATATTTCTTCGAATTTTTAGTAGCGCAGGTATGGGGTTCCGCTCCTTTCACACCTGGGCGTTTTTGTTGCAGGCGTTTATTGGGCATTTTTTGTGCGTCTTTGGTGGCAGGCATGACATCTGAACTTCTGTATAGGGGTATATATATATATATACACACACACACACATATATATATATATATATATATTTATATATATATATTTACACATACACACATATAGGTGTGAAAGGAGCGGAACCCCATACCTGCGCTACTAAAAATTCTAAGAAATATGATCTTTTTTTTTCTGGTGGGGTTGGCTCCTTTCACACCTATATGTGTGTATGTGTGTGTGTATATACATATACCCCTATACAATCATTTTGAAAGATCGAATCCTGACTTTGTGACAACTCAGAATTTCAGATTTTTCCTTACTTTTAGTCCTCAAGGGTGAATCCTCCCAAGTGAAGAGAGGGTGAATTCTTCCCAAAATGGACACAAACATAAGTAAACCCCTCAATCCATCCTATTCTGTCAACAACAAATGTGAATAAATTGGCTTTACATCCACTTTGAGAAAACCACATACTAGTTAAAAGCAACACTCTCTTCCTGGTCAGAGGGAGGGTCTGGTGCCCAGATTAGGCTATTTAATGGTATCTCAAGGAAGTGATAATTCGTTTTTTTTAAACAGTGGAGGTGTTAATTATGAAGATTTTTCTATTTTCTGGAAAAAATCTTTAGACCTCGGAGATCTTTTCTCTTCAACAGATGGCATTAACTGCGCTACTTCATATTTGTTTAGGTTATTCATATAGGAAACCGTGATCGAAATAATAGGTTGATGTGTCCTTTCTTGAATACTTGGTTGTGTGCTACATAAGCTTTGCTAATGTGAAATTAGGGAGAATGACTAGGGAATGCTAATAGAATAAAGCATCTGTAGAAATAAAGCTGCATTAGAGGCATATTGATTGTCACTGTAGGTAAAATTCCTTTCCGCTTTAATAGATACTGTGCTAAAGACACATTTGTTTCTGTTGACGAGGAAGAGGTGTACATACCATAAGATTTAAACCATGCACCATGAAGAGCTAAGTGCAAAAATAATGATAATGGGCTCATCCAACAAACAAGTCTGATGCCCAAAGCAATGAATGAGAGTCTATTTTCTGCTGGCCTGAATTAAAGTGTATCTAAGGCAAATTTTTTTTTTTTTTTGATTGGGGGGGGGGGGGGGGGGTGCTTAGCATTTCTGGTTTTATTGCTTTCTATATCCCCTTGGTAAGATTCACACTTTGCATTTACCCTTTTAACAAGTGAAATTCCTAAATGTTGAGTTGTTGCCAACACAAAAAGAGAGGGAAAGTCTTCAAATGGGGACACTTGTTCTGGAGACAACTGTCTCACTTCAAAGAGAGTTCCTCTTACTTCCTGTTTAAGGAAAAAAGAAGAACAATCATTCCCCAATATATCTAAAAATAATACATTTTAAAAAATTTTCTTTGGAAATATTTTGTATTTAATTGGTTGCCATGGGCACTGCACTTTTGCAGTTTTAGTGAATAAGCCCATTATATCTTTTAGAATTCCTACTAAAAATAAGTGGTTGATTTCTTTGTGCAGGAGAATAAATTTTTCAAGGTCACACAATGAAAATTTCTCAGTTCAGTCGGCTGTGGGTACAAATGCCAACTTTTTGCAGAACTGCTAAATGGTTCAGTAGATACATACGAATCAGCAATGTTCTAGGAGGAAGTGTACTTTTGCTACAAACTTAAAAAACAGGTCACTTTATTAACATTTTTTGTAACGTTTAGGATTGACTTTTGTAAAATCTAGTAAAGCACTCTTACTTTTTTACATTTTTGTTTAGTCACTGTGGTAGTCAAATACACAGACATCAGCATAGATGGGTTCTGTTAGGACATAAATGGCTAAATCAGGACATATACCTAAATAGTTTGTAATTTTTCTTCCTCTTAAAGCGGAGTTCCGGGCACAAAAACAATATTTTTTTTGTGCCCCTCCGCTAGGTATGCCTCACCTGAAAAGGAATTGGATAGTTATTTTTTTTTTTGTTTACTTACCTTGCAATTGAAGATCGAAGATACTCACCTCAGAGTACTTCCTCCCTCGGAGCCGCGGCTCACCCCGTCACTTCCTGCCTCGCTATGATTCCTGGGAGCTGAACGTCACAGCTCCCAGGAATCAATGCGACGGCACCGGCCCCGCTCGTCATTTCCGGGCGACGCCCAGAAGCTGTGGAGGAATGCGGCGCCGCACCGGAAGTGACGAGAGGGGCCGGTGCAGGCGCATTCTGGGACAAGAAGACGCGGAAGAAGACACAGAAGAGGACCGCGCCGGCTTCAGCTGCCCACAAGAGAGATGGAAACGCTGTGGAAGAAATTTTATAAGTAAGTATTTCTTCTAAAAGGTAAGTGCGAACCGGGACAGATCAGAGGCTAGCCATTGTGGAATGTGCTAGCCCTGACTGTCCCGGGGGTATGTTTAGTAAAAAATGACTTGTGTGCCCGGAACTCCGCTTTAAATAACAAACATGTTAAACAGTATTTACCTGCTCTGTGCAATACCTATCCTCTTCTGAGGTCTCCCGCCAGTGTTCCTGACTCCTCCTCTTCTTGGTGTGTCACCACTATAGGAACACTGAACAAAGAAGGAGTTTTAGCGCTCACCAGCACAGAAAAATACACCAAGGCTAAACATGTTGGAATACAATGTCACAGTTTAATGTGATAAAATGATTAAAAACTTGTCCACAGAAGCTCTGATGGGAAGATGGAAAAAAGAAATAACCGCATCCGCAGGTCACCATAAGAAACATGGACAATGGAACAATACCTACAGGGGTGGCTGGTGTTGTTGCTGATGTATCCAGGAAAGCCGATGGTAAGGGGCTGTCTGTGATGTAGGTGAAGGATCACACCAGGGAGTGCATCACAGAGGAGAGGAGGAGGGTGCAGTCCACGGCGTCCGCTCGAGCTAGATGTGGTGACACCGCTGTGCACGCAGGAGGATCAGCCACACACACAGGGCTCGCCGGCTCCTCCAGCACTTCCTGTGTCCTGAGCCGCACCGGCTAATGACGTCACCGGATGTCAGCGGCCAGACCGGGGACGCAGCAACAGATTGCAAATGGTGTAAACAGCAAGGGTCCACACACGGAGTATCAGTGAAACAATGGGGGAAAGATTATAAACGCCAAATTTGAGATGACATGTTTCGGGGACTCGCCCCTTCCTCAGATCCCTGAGGAAGGGGCGAGTCCCCGAAACATGTCATCTCAAATAAAGAAGTAAAATTATAAAATAAATAAATACATGTATACAATTATATCAGTTCATTAGATATGTGCAAATGAAATGAATAAATACATATAATAAAATTCCATCAATTTATCAAATACATAAATCACTAAAGTTCCTAAAAAATTTACAAACAATTCTGACCTCCGCCAGTACATCTGTTCTCCCATGGGTATGACATGTTTGTTATTTCTTTCTTTTTTTTTTTCAAAAACAAGACTTTACAATCACTTTCAAATAACAGCCAACAAAAAAAAAATAAATAAATAACAGCCAACATAAATTAACTTCTCCACCAAAGGGCATTGTAGATTGCTAGACCTAATGTCCCAGCTCTTAAATGCGCAAGAGCTGCCTGCTCTTTCTATGCGCTGACTTTTTTTCTCTCTTTTCTATTTATTCTATTTTAAATATTTTTGTACACATTTTATTTCATTTAGCTTTATTGCTTTCACAGGGCATGAAGAAAACCCCTTGTGATTACTTTGGTCATGACAGGTACTCTCTTTTTTTTTTTTTTTCAAAGCAACTGATCAAACACATTTGTTTGATCAAATACCTATAAAAGTGCTGCGCCAGAAATACTTAATCAATATATAAACAGGTGATAATAAATATCAAAAGAGTCTAAAATAAAGTCCATAAGTGCCCAAATAAAGGTGAAAAGAAGAAACTACCAACAAGGTAGTAAAAAAAAAAAAACAAAGGTGGTAAGAAAATCATAAAAATTTCTTCACAAACAACGCTGTGCATATATCCCACCACTGGCTAGATTGGTCTCTCACCTCAGCCACAGACCCATAAAGGGTCAAAGATCGCATATATCAGCTGTAGCAGCCTGGGGATTATCCTCTCCTAGCTCTCTCGGACAGCCCAACATAGATCACTCAGGTGGGGATGGATGAACTCCAATCAAACTCAGAAATCGGTGTATATATAAAACAAAGGGGACATATATAGCGCTCTCCGTCTGAATACCAATGTCTTTATTAGATATAGTAAAAGGTACTCACATTTAGCGGCACTCAGCGGTGCACGCAATGCAGACAGATACACATGCAGCTGGGACAAAGGGAAAGTACAACGTCAGGTATGCAGGCTCCGCCCCCTATATGCGTTACGTCAGAGCTAACCAATAGCCTTCGACTTCTTCAGTAGGGGTCATTTTATTCCTTGTAGGTATTGTTCCCTTGTCCATGTTTCTTATGGTGACCTGCGGATGGGGTTATTTCTTTTTACCATCTTCCCATCGGAGCTTCTGTGGACAATTATTATACATTTGTTTGATCAGCTGCTTCACTGGCTGAGACTGCTAGGAAAAGGTAGCTCTGAAATGGGAATTGACAAAATCCTCATCGCTTTTTGCTTCATTGATCACAGAGGAGATGAAGGAATGGGTATTCTTCCATCTCTTCAGTGGGCAGCCAACCTGACTGGTTGGTGATGATATCTATACAATCACAGTATAGTACCTTAAGTGTAGAGATTGGTTATTGCAGACCTCCCTGTGACTTCTGTGTTTGATTTTAATTTTGTATGTTTTTATATAAGGAGTGTGTATTTGTTCAATCTGGAATCAATGATTTTTTCACCTATTAACAAAGTTATTCTACTGCACCAGTATACCCTTTGTCCTTAGTTTACTTCTTTTGAGGAGAGTTTATTTTTTCTCTCCTCTACCCCCCCCCCCCTTTTTTTGTAATTACAACCTGACTGGTTACCATGGTCCAGATGGAAAGTTTCCCAGATAATTTTTATAGAAAAGCTGACCGCCGGCGTTAAAAATCAGAGCAGCCATGATCCTGGTATAACTGGTTACTGCCCAGGACATTTACATACGTACGCTGGGTAGCAAGTGAGTTTTAAAAAGCATTAAAGCCAAAGTTTTAGTATGACAGTCCAGGAACGAACATCCTTAAAAGCATTGGTCAGTATGGATCGCCTATATAATTCCTTCATGATGTGTGCACTTTAAACATCCAAAATAAAATGCAAATTCTAAAATTTTTACATAATTGAATCACTCCAAAATACAATATAGATTTTTTTTTGGAGAGGGGTAATTGAAAAAGTAAAAAAATGTATACAGAGAAATGATAATAGTATTTGAAGCTGTAGAAATTACAATACACATGCTGTGATTAAATGCCAGACCCTTCAAAATGTTTTTTCCTTAACTAACTCTAGGCGCTATAAATAAAGTGGAGGTTAATTTGCACAGTTTAAATATAACATTTCTTTTGAGTATGATTTATTCAGTTATTTTCAGCAGTAACAAATCCACAGCAGTTTCCTAGACTACGCTACATGATTGTTCCTGTTTATAGCAAAGCTACAGAAAGGACTAACACTGAGTACAGTTACTCTGTTTTTAGTACTTAAAGTGATTGTAAAGTCTTGTTTTTTTTTTTTTTTTATAACAAGCATGTTATACTTACCTCCTCTGTGCATTTGGATCCTCCTCTTTTCAGGTCCCTCATTGCTGCTCCTAGTCCCTCCCTCCTGTCGGGTGCCCCACAGCAAACAGCTTGCTATTGGGCACTCGAGCCAAGCTGCAGCTCCCTCTGTCCATTCAGACACGTAGCTGCCGTTTGGCCCCGCCCCTCTTGCTCCTAAATGGCTAACTGATGTTGATTGAATGCTGCGCAGAGTCAATGGCGCCACGGCTGTGTCTCAGCCTATCAGTAGTGGGCGGCCGAGGGACTCGTGGACATCGCTGGACAGAGATGGGCTCAGGTAAGTATTAGGGGATGCTGGGGAGGCTGGTGCACACAGGAGGTTTTTTTATTTTAATGCACAGAATGCATTAAGATAAAAAACCCTCTGACTTTACAACTCATTTACATGAAAAAAAAAATAATAACACCAAACATTTTTATTAAAATTATATCGGTATGGTTATAATGGCATCTTAAGTACACTATATTGTCAAAAGTTTTGGGACGCCTGCCTTTACATGCACATGAACTTTAATGGCATCACAGCCTTTGTCCGTAGGGTTCAATATTGAGTTAGCCCACCCTTTGCAGCTATGACAGCTTCAACTCTTCTCGGAAGGCTGCCCACAAGGTCTAGAAGTGTGTCTATGGGAATGTTTGGCCATTCTTCCAGAAGCGCATTTGTGAGGTCAGGCACTGATGTTGGACAAGAAGGCCTGGCTTACAGTCTCCACTCTAATTCAACCCAAAGATGTTCTATCGGGTTGAGGTCAGGGCTCTGCAAGATAAATTTTTTTTTTTTTCCCTAACTAACTCTAGGCACTATAAATAAAGTGGAGATTCATTTGCACAGTTTAAATATAACATTTCTTTTGAGTATGATTTATTCAGTTATTTTCAGCAGTAATAAATCTACGAGAAGGCCTGGCTCGCAGTCTCCACACTAATTCATCCCAAAGGTGTTCTATTGGGTTGAGGTCAGGACTCTGTACAGGCCAGTAAACTTCCTCCAGCCCAAACTCACTCATCCATGTCTTTATGGACCTTGCTTTGTGCACTGGTTCACAGTCATGTTGGAACAAGAAGGGGCCATCCCCAAATTGTTCCCACAAAGTTGATAGTATGAAATTCTCCAAAATGTTTTGGTATGCTGATGCCTTAGGAGTTCCTTTCAATCGAACTAAGGGGCAAGGCCCAACGCCTGGAAAAACAACCCCACACCATAATCCCCCCTCTACCAAATGATTTGTACCAGTGCATGTAGCTGAGCAAGTGGTTAATAAACTCCATTCGGTCCAAAGCAAAGGAAATTTGAACAACATTCTTCAGGCCATTGAATGTACTGAGAATCGTTTGTAAAAAAGTTTTGAAAATCGACTAATCGACTAGTGTATGATCAGTTTAAGGACTTGTGTACATGGGTAGTTGTTGATATCAGAACTGGTTTTCCAACCAAACAAGTTAATGTCGAGGGGGGTAAAAGAAAACAGCTTCATGTAGCTGAGCTTCCAGCACTGATTTCTTATTCTAAATAGTGAGTCCCTCCAAAATGTCAATCCCCCCCCCCCCCTGGCCTTGTGGTCCCTCTTGCTGAATCCTAGTAACTGCAGGACGCATCAGTGACATGGGGATCTTGAAGTGGTAGCAAAGAAGCCTGTGGGGGGCATGCAGTTCTAAACACTAGAAAGTACAGGATAGGATCAATGCAAAATCTCGTCAAACTAGTCAATGAAAAGGTAAGTATAAAGTTGTTTTCTTCACAGGGTACTACTTTTGCACTTTTTCTAACCACTTGATAGGGGAACTTTACGTTTAGAAGTAGGTCATATGAAACACTTGTAAAAGCACTTTAGGAGGATCTCAGAAGTGTGGCAAACACAAGCTGTACCTGCAGGTTTGCTGCATGTGCCCATCCCCATTTGCCTTATATCCTATCTTTATATGGGCTTGTGTAGCTGAGCTAAAAACTCAGAAGTAATTGTATGTTTTCAAGTACCGCTTGTAGTTGAGTTGATTTGACTTTGCATTTCAGTTGCCTAAGTAGTTAATCCAAGCTGCTTTAAGTTGAGTTTGTATTCATGTTGACTTGTATGTTGAAGAAAACCCTTCAGTTGAAATAAATAATGTCATGTACATGAACCGCAAGGCCATGTACATGAACTCTGTACTAATGAACATCATATTTCAGTGGTTGGAGAATAGTAGCCATAGTAGCTGAATCATATAATTGCAGTTCCTCAAGAAACATTTGAAGAGTTGGTGTGGGGAAGGAGATAACCTGCCATTTTTTATCTAAAATGGGTTAAAGCTTTAAATTAGCCTGGGAATCTCCTTTAAAGGCTAAGTTCACTTTTTTCCCTAAATTCCCTCTCCCCTATGTACCAATATAGCATTAATGTACTTCTTTTTCAAAAACAAAACAGCTTTACATTTATTCTACATACGCGTACCTCACTGTCCTCATGACTGTTTAAAAGCACTGCACCATTACTTCTGCCTAAAGCTGGATACACATTATACAACTTTTGTTGTTAGATTTCCTTTAGATTTACCTTCAACTATGTAGTGCAAGGGCCTGCCTGATTGCATACAAATTGGAAGTGTTTAGGTTTGGCCTCATATTATATGGTTTTGGTAAATCTAAAGGAAAAATCGAATTAAATTGTATAGAGTGTATCCAGCTTTACTTCCTAGACCTGACTGTAGGTCACGACACAGGAAGGAGTTGACCAGCTGATCTCATTAGCACATGCCCTGCATCATCTTCTCTCAGCTGGTCAACTCCTTCCTGTGTTATGACCTAACGTCTGTCCAGGAAGTAAGACAGAAGTAATGGAACAGTGTTTTTTTTTAGTTCAATAGTTTTTGTTTGATTTACAAAGGGGGTTAGAAACAAGGAATGGTGCACAATACATTACAGAGATATCTCTGGTAAAGGACAAACATGGATAGCACACATTATGCATATAACAATAGAACATTTTTGCCAAACAAATTAAGTTAGCCATAACAGCTATATCAGAGGAGGAAGGTTAGGAAGGGACCTGTAGAGGAACCATTATTTGGCTGGTTCTGTGACCAGAGTGGCCAGGTAAGTTTCAAAATATGCCTATTTGAGAGGGTTGATTGCCCGTAGGCGTTCATATGAATAGTTTAATTGGACCATGTTGATGACCTCAGAAACATTTGGGGAATCTTGTGTTTTCCATTTCCTAAGAATAATGCAGCGAGCTGCTAGAAGGATATGGGTTATGACTGTGCAAAAGAGGTATGGGTATTTGTCTATTCCCACGTTAAGGAGTGCTAAGCCTCGGTGTGGAGTGGTAGGTATTCCAGTCAACCTTGACAACAGTAGAAATACTTGTCGCCAAAAACTAGTCAGGTTAGGGCATCCCCAGAGAATGTTTAATAGACTACCAATTTGCCCGCAGTTTCTCCAGCACTTAGGTGACATAGAGGGAGAAAATTTGACTAGTCTGAAAGGAGTGTAATACCATCTGTTAGTGATTTTGAGCGTCTTTTCTCAGTGGTTAATGCAGTGGGATGATTTGTATACTGTGCGGATGGTTGTTTGTTTGGGGGAATAGGAAGTATTGAGATCGGATTTCCATTTTTGCATGATTGAGGTTTTTTGAAAGGAGGACTTGTTTTGTAAGAGACTATAAAATATACCTTTTACTACCAGTTTGTGTGAGTTTTAGAATTCCCAAGCTTTGGGATAAAAGTGTAGTTCGGGAGTGGGATGTTTAGCTCTAAGTTTGTGGAGCAGGTGACGAGTGTATATGTAGGCAGACTAAACTCTTCACGCAGGGCTTCTAGAGTTTTGGGTTTGGAGTCATGTAGGAAGTCCTTGACTTTTGTTAAGCCTTGTCCACAAAGTGATTTCATGGATAGCATTGGGTTAATGGCTTCCAGGGTATGCAGTGGAAATAAATGGATTTCGATCTATGGAAAGTCCTGTGAGTGCTTGATTACGGTTCTCCTGGCTAGAAGTGAAGCCTGTGTCAGAGGAGATAAGGTGTATATGTCCCAGGGGTTCCATAAATCACTTAAGAGTAGGGAATGTTGGGTGAAAGGGCTGTTTCACTATGAAGCCACAATGGGTATGGAGCAGTGTTTTTAAACAGCCAACAGGACAGTGAAGAAAGTATGTGTAGAATAAATGGACCGCTGTTTTGTTTTTCGCAAAAGAAGTGCAATAGTGCTATATTGGTACATAGGGGAGCTAGAATTTAGAAAAAAAAAAGGTGAACAAAGGTGAGCTTAGTTTTTAAGTAATACTGGATGTATATTTAATATCAGAAAAGAAATGACTCAAGATCATCTCGTATATAAAGTGGTTACAGATTTCCGGTAAAATAATAAAAACCCTTAGTACCCCTGTCTGAACAGACTCAATGGGGTTGATATACTAAAGACATCTAGACTGTTCGCTTTGCAAATGCAAGGGATTTCGCGCAAGAGGTTACTGAATAAGTGAAGCTCTGTTGACTTCCATCACCTAATCATGTGCAAGCAAAAAATAAATATATATATATATATATATATATTGGGACGCCTGCCTTTACACGCACATGAACTTTAATGGCATTCAAGTCTTAGTCCATAGGGTTCAATATTGAGTTGGCCCACCCTTTGTAGCTATAACAGCTTCATCTCTTCTGGAAAGGCTGTCCACAAGGCTTAGGAATGTGTCTATGGGAATGTTTGACCATTCTTCCAGAAGTGCATTTGTGAGGTCAGGCACGGATGTGGACAAAAAGTGGACAAATCCACGAGAAGGCCTGGCTTCGGAATTCGAGTTCTTCCACCCCAAACTCGCTGATTCATGTCTTTATGGACCTTGCTTTGTGCACTGGTCCAAATCATTTGGTGGAGGGGAGGTTATGGTGTGGGGTTGTTTTTTAGGGGTTGGGCTTGACCGCTTAGTTACAGTGAATGGAACTCTTAAGGCTTTAGCATACCAAGACATTTTGGACAATTTCATGATCCCAACTTTGTGGGAACAGTATGGGATGGCCCCTTCCTGTTCCAACATGACTGCACACCAGTGCACAAAGCAAGGTCAATAAAGACAGGGATGCGCGAGTTTGGGGTGAAAAAGTTTACTGGTTTGTACAGAGTCCTGACCTCAACCTGATAGAACACCTTTGGGATGAATTAGAGTGGAGACTGCGAGCCAGACCTTCTCGTGGTTTGTTACTGCTGAAAATAACTGAATAAATCATACTCAAAAGAAATGTTATATTTAAACTGTGCAAATTAACCTCCACTTTATTTATGGTGCCTAGAGTTAGTTAAGAAAAAAAATTAAATCTATCTTGCAGAGTACAACTTCACTTGCAAAGTGAACAGTATATTTGCCTTAAGTGAATCAACCCCAAAGAACTGCCCCCCCCCCCCCCAAAGAACTGCATTTTATTAAATAACATCAGAAAAATGCATACAGTATTTAATCTAAAGAAATGGGAAGACAAAAAAAATACTTTCATTATTCAGCATATTTATCAGTACAAATACCCATATATTTGTTCACAAGGGTTAAAACCAGGGGTATAAATCTCAATAAAAGACCCAGTCCCCCATTCTGGTGCAAATGTGTAATATACAGTAACATTTAGATAGCACAAACATAAAACAAGGTTTACACATACACATTCCGATATACAGTATGTGCATATTTTCCAAGCTCAGCCTATGCATAAAAAGTCTCATGTAAATTGCTTAATCAAGTTAGCCCTGGTTCACGCCAGTACAGCTTTGAAATCATGCTACTTCAGTGCGATTTCAAAGTTGCAGATCAATGCGATTTGGATCTCCGATTTTATTGTGGCTTGCAACTTCATTCAATTGAAGTCAATGCACGTTGCAATGAAATCGCAAAAAAGTAACGAAGGACCCTTTTTCAAAGTCACAAGTCGCTTGAGTTGCAACAATTTGAACGGTTCCATTACTGGCAGTGGATAGTGACTTGTCATGCAATTTTGAACTGTCAAATCGCATGACAAATTGCACTGGTTTGAACCAGGGCTAAAGCAATAATGTCCAATAGCTGTGAATGAACCATATGTGAAATCCCGTAGACGCTTCAAAGGCTCCAGTTCCACTAATCACAGAGGAAACTAAATATAGACAGAGTGCCAATATATTTATTACAAGTGGCTCAAATAAAGTTGCACTTAAGAATAGCAAATGCAAATAGAGTTGTACACGATATGTGTGTGTAAACAGAAGTGGAAGCAACTGGTAGATGTACATTGGTAGAAGAGTTGGGAATGCATGTAACCTTGACCGAACAGGGAGAGCACAAGTGGCTTTACATAGAAGAACGGCACCAGCCCACATTTCCAGTAGCATACTATTATGGGAACATAAGCAATGTTAGCAGCCATAATAAGCCTGCAGCTGTGTCCTCATACAGGATAATCACAACTATCACTGTTTCTTCTGCTAGCAGTTAAATCTGCTCTTTGACTATACAGAACTAGAACATAGCAACATGGGTTCTGAATAAAACAACTGCACATTGCTGAGTCATTGAACACAATGCGGCACTGAAGCTGCAGATATCTCTGACTACTGACCTTGCGCTATGAAAGATGTCCTTTTATCTTATCCTTTGAAAACTACTGTTCTTCTTGTTCTGACAGTGCTTGTTTAGGATTAAAAGAAAAGTATAACCAAAAATTGTTTGGCTATGGCTATACTTCTCTTCTGGGTCACAGGAATGCAATCTTGTGACCTTGAATCAGCTGACAGTGGGCTAAAGCCCGCTGTCAGCTGACGTCACAGAGCTAGTCAAGGCTCTGCAGGGATCCCAACAAAAATGGCAGTATCCACCCAGAGGCCTGACCAGAGTCTGGCACAGCCTCTCACAGGCACTCCCTCCCCCTCCACAGCCTGGCGCTCCTGTTAGCACTGGAGGGCAGAGCACAGAGTCGATGATTGACAGTCACCGCTCTCTGCTCAGTGAAGAACAAGAACTGAGCGATCGGCAGTCATGTGATCACTCATTTCCTGGCCTTAGAGCTGACAGGGGACAGCTGCACCATTTGTTGAACACCAAAATAAATAAGTTGTTTATACACAATAGAATAAATAATTCTCACATAGTAATCCAAATGATCATAAGTTATGCTTTCATTAAAAATACAAATTTTTAATTCATCCTTTTTGGAAATCTCTCGGTGTCCCTTGCGTTTGCTTTATTTTCACTGTTACGTCACCTGGTAATTGTTTAATGACTGAGCTGTGCATTTAAATTATCGTGAGTCTTTACACTTTTCCTCTTTTTACTGTTAACATGATTTTTAATCCTTTGCATTGCATTTCCACAGCAATCATGTACGTCATGGGTGCACTTGGTCCGGCGGCAGGTTATTTGTTAGGAGGTGTTCTTATTGGATTTTATGTTGATCCCCGAACCATCGTTAACATTGAACAGAGTGACCCCCGATTCATCGGTAACTGGTAAGATCACATGACTTAAAACAGAAAAGTTCTGCAAATGTGCTGTGTATCACTGTAAGTGGTTTAAACGCTGTGGGGGCTATTTACTAAAACTGGAGAGTGCCAAATCTGATGCAACTCTGCAAAGAAATCAGCTTTCATGTTTAATTGCCAAAGCTTAATTGAACAAGCTAACGTTAGAAGCTGATTGGCTACAATGCAAAGCTGCACCAGATTCTGAGTACACCAGTTTTATTAAATCTTCCCATTTGTTATGATTGATGTGGATGATCGGTGTTCCAGTGCAATGCAAACCATAGACAAGATGCACACATCACCTTATTCTGTTTTTATAAATCTGTAGACAACAACCAGTCTGTGGGCTTTTGGACCCTCCACAGCATATCCTTTTCAGTAAAGCCCCATACACACGTACTGATCGTCGGCCGAACGATCGGCCGTCTTTTGTCCAGGGCTGTCGTGTCTGTTGAAAACTGCAAAAGACGCCCTTTTCCCCGTCAGCAGCGAGAATGAAGACCATTCTCAGCAACCAGACTGTTGACATCCCTGACAAGGTTGCCATTTCCTTGAAGGGCCGCACAGTAACTGTGAAGGGGCCCAGAGGAACTCTGAGGAAAAACTTCAACCACATAAATGTAGAGCTGTGTCTACTGGGCAGAAAGAAGAAGAGGCTCCTTGTTGACAAATGGTGGGGTAACAGAAAGGAGCTGGCCACAGTGCGCACAATCTGCAGCCATGTGCAAAACATGATCAAAGGAGTCACACTGGGTTTTCGTTACAAGATGAGATCGGTGTACGCTCACTTTCCCATTAACGTAGTTATTCAGGAGACTGGATCCCTGGTGGAGATCAGGAACTTCTTGGGTGAAAAATACATCCGCAGAGTACGCATGAGACCAGGTGTCGTCTGTGCCGTGTCTCAAGCCCAGAAAGATGAGCTTATCCTCGAAGGCAATGACATTGAGCTCGTTTCTAACTCTGCTGCTTTGATCCAACAAGCAACCACAGTAAAGAACAAGGATATCCGAAAATTCTTGGATGGTATCTATGTCTCAGAAAAAGGAACAGTCCAGCAGCTTGAAGAGTAAAAGATAATTCAAGAAATCTGGGTCCTGTGCTACATCTAATAAAGTCCATTTATCTAAAAAAAAAAAAAAAAAAAAAAAAAAAGAAAACTGCAAAAGACTGCACACGAATTTTGTCGGCCAACAACAGCCGACTGCAGAAGTGATGTCATGTGATGGTTAACTTTCCTGGTCTTTTTTCTTTTCTGAGCATGCCCAGTCTTGCAAATCTGCTGTCTGTCGGCCGAATTCTGTACTGACTGGCGAACAATCGGCCGTTCTGGTGTTGGCCAACAAAAATTTGAATGCTTGCACGACAGATTCTTTTCGGCCGAAAGTGCGCTGTCGGCTGTCGGAAGCATCATACTAACAAGCCTACAATCGGCCGATCGGTTGTCAGCCGAATCTTTACGGCCGACAATCGGTACGTGTGTACGGGCCTTAAAAATATACTTTGCAGAAAATATTTGATGGTTAGTTCTTTGTTCTACGTTGTCAACGTATGAATGGCCCAGTTCCTAATGCCTATGTTCATGGATTTCTGTGTGGTGCATGGAAATAAAATTATCTTCTTACAGTCCATTCTAAACAACAACAGCAGGCTAATATCTGTGGAAAGTGCAGGTCAACAGATTGTCGATGGCATCACCATTGTTTGTTCCTTAGGACATGCAGAGAGAGGTTTGGATAAGCCAAAAGGAGTTATTAATGGCATCACCATTCTCTGTTATTTAGGACTTGCAGAACAGTCTGAGCAAGCCAAAATTAGCAATGAATAATTTCCTGTATAACATAATGCAATGCCTTGTGGATATATAATGCCTCGTTTCCACTGAGCGGAAACGAAGGGTTAGAATGGTCTGGTCTATTCAGGTGAGCGTTTCCACTGCAAGTCGGGCCACCAGGGACCATGCAAGGTTTACACCAAATGAGGTGTTTGTTTTGCTCTTTCATTTGACGTGAGCATTGAAGTTTTCCTGTCTGCTAATCAGTGGAATCTATCGTGTGACGCCAGTAGCTCCGCCCTGACCGTACCGTACCATTTCCTATGGCCCTACATCTGAAGCAGGACCAGGAATGGTGCGCTTTGGTTCGGTTGTATGGGCCACTTTCATAATGGAAACACTCAAATTAGCATACCGTACCGAACCAATCCAAACCGATCCGCTCAGTGGAAACGAGGCAGAGGAGAGAGGAGAGAGTGGGGGTAGGCTGAGATGTGCTGTGTGTGTCAAAAAATACACACAGCCTGGCTCTGGATCGAGCCACAGGTTTGCCCGTATAACAAGGGGCACACAAATAAGAGGAGGAGCCAAGAGTGCCGACAGGGAACCCAACAGGAGGAAGTTCGGGGCTGTTCAGAGCAGGTAAGTATAACATGTTTGTAAAGATAATTTTTTTTTTTTTCAGTAAAACAACAAACACTTATATATGTATGTATGAAGCCAATAAGATGGAATTCCCCTCTATCTATAACCTTTAGTTATTTGGAGTTAGACTAGAGCAGTGGTTCTCAACCAGGGTTTTATGGAACCCTAGGGTTCCTCCAGAGTTTGCTAGGGGTTCCTTGAGCAATGAGCAATTTCTGCCTCTCAGATAAGTTCCCTTGACATCATTGATCTTTTTAGCTATCTGGAAGAAGGTAATTCTTCCCAATATCTACAAGTGTAAGGAGCATTCATCCCACTGACCATCACACTAATGTATCAGGAGTTGTAAAAATAGTCATTTTTAGCAGGGGTTCCCCGAGACTTGAAAGCTGTTTCAAGAAAGGCTGGACTAGAGTGTGAAAATTTTAACAGCTGTTTGACAAACAATAATAGACATGGTGGTTGGTTTACCAAAGGCAAATACACTGTGCTCTTTGCAAATGCAGTTGCTCCAGAGCTTAGTAAATGATATAGAGCTTCACTTCTCAAAGAATACCCAATCACATGCTAAGAAAAAAAAAAAACTGCATTTTTGCATGCACATGATTGGATGATGAAAGTCAGCAGAGCTTCCCCTCATTCACTAAATTCTGAAGCAAATGCATTTGCAGAGTACACAGTCTATTTGTCTTTAGTAAATCAAAATCATTGTAACAGATAACAGATGTGACATTCGTTAGATGTTAAGTCACCTGACACAAATTAGCATTGCATACTGATTCTCAAATAAGTTCATTGGCATATATTATCTCCCACCTCCTTCCTTTTTGCAGGTGGAGTGGATTCCTGTTGTGTGCAATGGCAATGCTACTGGTTATTTTCCCAATGTTTAGCTTCCCCAAAAAGCTTCCACCTCGACAGAAGAAAAAAAAGAAGAAAAAGAAAAGTAATTCATACGACGTGTCCAGTGATGATGATGTGATGAAGGAGAAATCCAGCAACAAAGTAAAAACGGACACTGGTGTTGGCCCATCTATTGGATTTGGCAAGAATTTTAGAGGTAAAGACTAAGTCATATCTTCAGCCTTGCAGACAGGTTGCTGTGATAGGTTGTACTCTTAATGGTTACCGTCAACATACACACCCTTTCTTTATATCCCCAAATACATACGATAATTACAGTAAGGGTCATATAATGTTATATTAGGGTTTTAAGATGTTAAAGTGGCCAGTGGATAATAGATAACAATAAAAACAGTAACAATGTATGTCATCCAAAACTGGAAAGAAACATTCTGTCTGTAAATCCACTTTACGTAGTGCACAGATACAGAAAAAGAGGAGAATAGTGAGTGAAAAAGAGCTAGACAATGGGTTAGACATTATACTTGGTTCTTCAATTGGTGAAAATGTATTGGTCTTTGGTATTATCGCGTATAAACACGATCTAGTCCTGTTTACGGTGGAAACCCAACAAGGATAAATTGTGGGATGATTAGATGTAACAGACCCAGTTAACATTCGGAGATTTAAATTATTCCAAATTTTTCCACAATGTAACCTCTTTACAGTGAAATATGGGAAATTGGTGAAGCCTATTCAAGGGATTGGGCTCAGATTATAGAGGTGGGTGATGCCGAATTGCTGTGGGGCTATTAGTTGTATATCACCTTTCTAAAATACAGTGACACTTTCAAATGAACAAAAAAGCCAATACTTACCCATCTCCTTTGCTGCATAGAAGTTTTCCCAACACTATAGGTCTACTTTGAAGAGTACTACCACACATAATGCTCTTTACAACTAATACAATCTTTGCATCTGGTGTAATTTCAACGGAATATTTAACACTGTTTCCAATTCTTTCCTGTTTGGATTGATATTTTATTCCTCGTTTACTTATCTTACACATGAACAACAAAAAAACTTCACTAGCAGAAACTCCATTGCACGCCTTTCATTTCAAGGATCCTACATGTATTGTTTATTTCTCCCTTCATTGTTTATAAAATTCATCTCTTGTCATTTTTAGACCTTCCAAGAGCAGCAGTAAGAATTTTAAGCAACATGACATTCCTTTTTGTGAGTTTGTCATACACAGCTGAGAGTGCCATTGTCACCGCTTTTATTACCTTCATTCCCAAGTTCATCGAGTCACAGTTTGGCATCCCAGCTTCCAGTGCCAGCATCTACACTGGTAAGATCATCATCCTAACTGCACATTTGGGTTACTGCCGTAAGGAAAAAAAGAGATATGGTTGAAGAGGGAAGGTGATCTGGCAAAAAATGCTTTTTTATTGAGTATCTTCACCAATCTGAAACTTGTCCCAGGCCCTGCCTTAATTCTTTAATTGTAGTGTCAAAACCAAGAATGTAACTAACGATATATAAAACATTGTAATATGAGTCCAAGGTGCCACTCCCTGGCTCCACAGTGATTTATCAAGGTGCCAGTAATGTACAGAATGATGTATAGAAAAGAATCCCCCTCCTTTAAAATAATCACATTTTGTTGCTTTTCAGCCTGAAACTAAGATAGACACAGTTTTTGTTTTATCCAGCTGTATTTACTAGTGCACCATATAACATCCAAGTGAAAGATATAACACCAACATGTCAGAAAAAAATTCAAAAACAGAATCACTGAGATGGAAAAAGGATCACCCCCTTACTTCAGTATTTTGTTGAACCAACCTTTTGCTTTAATTACAGCCTTTAGTCTGTTGGGATATGTCTCTACTAACTTTGCACATCTAGACTTTGCAATATTTGCCCACTCTTCTTTGCAGAACTGCTCAAGTTCAGTTCATTTTAGGGATGGCCATTTGTGGACTTCAGTCTTCAAGTTATTCCACAGATTTTCAATGTGGTTTAAGTCTGGGCTCTGACTAAGCCATGCAATCATCATCCTAACTGCACATTTGGGTTACTGCCGTAAGGAAAAAAAGAGATATGGTTGAAGAGGGAAGGTGATCTGGCAAAAAATGCTTTTTTATTGAGTATCTTCACCAATCTGAAACTTGTCCCAGGCCCTGCCTTAATTCTTTAATTGTAGTGTCAAAACCAAGAATGTAACTAACGATATATAAAACATTGTAATATGAGTCCAAGGTGCCACTCCCTGGCTCCACAGTGATTTATCAAGGTGCCAGTAATGTACAGAATGATGTATAGAAAAGAATCCCCCTCCTTTAAAATAATCACATTTTGTTGCTTTTCAGCCTGAAACTAAGATAGACACAGTTTTTGTTTTATCCAGCTGTATTTACTAGTGCACCATATAACATCCAAGTGAAAGATATAACACCAACATGTCAGAAAAAAATTCAAAAACAGAATCACTGAGATGGAAAAAGGATCACCCCCTTACTTCAGTATTTTGTTGAACCAACCTTTTGCTTTAATTACAGCCTTTAGTCTGTTGGGATATGTCTCTACTAACTTTGCACATCTAGACTTTGCAATATTTGCCCACTCTTCTTTGCAGAACTGCTCAAGTTCAGTTCATTTTAGGGATGGCCATTTGTGGACTTCAGTCTTCAAGTTATTCCACAGATTTTCAATGTGGTTTAAGTCTGGGCTCTGACTAAGCCATGCAAGGACATTAACCTTTTTCTCCTTCAACTACTGCATGGTCATTTTTGCTGTGTGCTTTGGGTCATTACATTTTGGAAGGGAAACCTTTTTCCCATTGACAACTTTCTGGCAGAGGACAGCAGATTTTCCTCAAGAATGTGACGGTATTTTGCCCCATCCATTTTTCTTCTATCCTGACAATTACTCCAGTCCCTGCTTAAGAGAAACACCCCCTAACAGGATATTACAAAGTTACATATCTGTCACATTTATATTTACAATAAGGCTACCAGCAAGATGGCAGTGGGAGAGCTGCAAACTCTATAATGATTCTATTTTATATGGCCCCATTATTTATATAGCACCAGCCTATTACAGATCCTGTAGGGCAATTCACATCACTCCCTTGTCCCTGAATGTATTAATACTAATGTTCCTGCCACACACATGCATTCAGAATTAGCAGTCTGGGGTTAAACCAGTTTATCTACCAGTATATTTTTGAATATGGCAGGAAACCCACTTAAACTCCACACAAGCAGTGTCCCTGGTGGGATTTAAACCTAGGACTGCGTTCAAATGTAAGAGCGCTAACTGTAGAGCTACCATGCTGCCCATCAAATTTATCAAAACAAAGAACGCAATAGAACCAGAACTGTCAAATTTCAGAATGAAAAATGGATGTCTGTTATATTACCAGTCAGTCTGTCTTTATTTTCTTTGAGGGAAGACATTATCTTTAGGAGTCGGTTAACCCATTTATAGATGGAGTCTGGTGGGTCGAGTTATCTGCTAGATTCTTGTATATGTGGGGCCTCAGGCAGTAAGACTTCTTTTCCACAGTTTCTGATTCTGATCTTCGAGTCTCATTTTTTCTTGCTACAAAAGGGGGTTCGCATTACCACTTGGCTTTTACTCATAAAAGAAATTGAATTAAAAGCATGAAGCAGAATCCGGAGAACTGGAAAGTCAGATGCAGATTCTGACACTAAGGTGCCTGAGACATAAGACGCTGCTAGGTGATTCAACTATCAAGTGAAAATAACTCGATGCGTGTTAACCACTTTATTAACTTGATTTAATCCATCTTTATATAACTGTTAATTATTCATTTATTAAATAAGAAGCTAGAAAACAGATACACTGTACAATATTTTGCATATAGAGACCAGAAAAGAGTGTGCCTTTCTATTGCTTTCCATATACTGTATATACTCACTTTCTGCTGGATTATGCATGCATTTCTGTGCTGCAAACATCAAGTGGGATACAGGGGAAGCAGAGTTTTAAAGAAGGTTTCTTCCTTAGCTGTAAAGCTAGGGAGGAGTGCTCAACAGATTAGATGACCTCAATCACCGAATATTTGGTAGGCAGGAATTAGCCTAGACTTCCACTGACCAGGAAATGGTGAAGATTATAATTTTTTATTATGTTTGCAATGTAAGACTTTTCTGAATGATTGCATGCTAGTTATGTTTTGGGGAGTAGGGGAAGCTGAGTAGTATATAGTCTTTTTTTTTTTTTTGTCCCTTAATTGTATTCTGGCCAAAATCATATTAGCCAGTGTGTGTGTGTGTGTTTGTCTGTCTGTGTTTTTTGGTTGGACATTTTCTAAATAACCTTGACTCTTCATAGTTCCCAGTGAAGAAGGGTTCCACCCAGAGGCCTATTCAGAAAGCTAGATTGCTAAGGGGCATTAAGTTGAAGATCAATATCAATGGCGGTGGATTTGTTAATTGGTTGTTCTCTTTGCAAGAAAATTGTCACTTGTCAAGGGAATTTTCCCTTAGCTTAGGAAATCTGGGGAAAATGTAGTATGCAAAGAATACCTCCAGCGGACGCAAATTGATCTTTCCTCAATGGCATAACACCTCCAACACACACAATGGTCTTTTCCCTTTATACCTCCTCCTGCACACACAATCTATAGTTTCCTTTTCAGAGACTCCTCAGTCACAGATGTAAGCAGATTAAAATAGCCAGTTAGACACTGACGCAGCCAGAAGGGAAGGAGTTAATGCCTTTCCTAGTTCTTTGGTCTTTTGGCGGGTTTTTTTCTGGGTACGGCCCACTAATCGTGTTAAATATAAATATGGGAGAGTAGTCTGGTAAGAGAGGTGAGGTTAGCCCCCGAGAGAGGCCCCCAGAAAACTCGGAAGTTTGGAGCTCAGAGCCCCTGAGGGAGCCAGCCTAGTAGAGAGCCAAGACCAGTGCCCGTAAGGGAGAGAGAAGGTGAATGACACCCATGAAGGGGCAGAGGGATGTCGCTTATCGCTGCCTGGATGTAAAGACATCAGAACGTGGGGTTTGCAACAAAGACACCAGCCCTGGAGCCTTTGATGGACTTTGTACTACATGAATACTACCTTTGCAGGTATGCCAGAGCAGTGCACAGCCTGTATTTAAGCCTGTAGTAGTGTAGTTAAAAACTGGCTGACATTCGGCCGTGTGTATAACAGCCGGTACGACAGAAGCCATTCATGCTGCTGGCTTCTGTCAGACGTGCATGCTGGAAAACCAGTAGCTGACCATAGTGTTCTGCTGGATTTGCTGTCCCCCCTGTCAGAACACAATAGCACAGTGGAGAGATTGCTGTACTAACATTGTATTGTTAGTACAGCAGCTCCAATCGGAGATGTGAGTGGTGTGTACCAGGCTTTAGATTTAGGGAATTTGGAAAGAACTATGCCGTTAAATGTTGGACTCTGTAATTGCCTTTGCACTATTCTAAGTAAAGCATTTGAAACGTTAGCCCTGCCTGGTCTGAAGTTACCGAAAGGGGTATAATGCAAGTAACCGACACACATAGTTCACTGAGTGGGTCTTAAACACATTGGGGTATAAAGACATCGGTGTGTGGAGTGGAGTGGAGTAATGTAAAGACACAAGTGGTTACCTTGGGTAATGGAAGTTTTACAGTAGCCTGTCGATAGCGTGTACCTGTTATAGGTGGAATGGCCTCTAGCAGCAGGGAAAATGTTGGCACTCCTTCCACCAGCGGTCTGTCTCCCAGAGCAACAGGAGCAGATTCACAAAGCAGAGGTTCCCATCTTGTATAGAGATACGGAAGTTCGAGTGTTAAGTTATGCTCACATATGAAGCCTGCGCAGGGTGCACGGTGGGGCCCACTCCGCTACTGGAGAATTGTAGCAGAAAATGCTGGACAGGCAGATGTGGACAAGGCTTGGTATGTCCCTCCTAAATTCAGATAATAGAAAAGGTGTACATTGTCGCAGGGAACTGAGAGTAAACTGGAGAACAGTTGCAGGGCAAGTTTACATGATGCATGTTCATCTCTAAGAGTAGAGACCAGCTTTAAGGTCGAGTATTCCCCCACTGCGGCCTCTGCCTTGTCCAAGGGCATTGATAAAAAGCAAGGGTAACCCCATGTGTAGCGAAGTGACCCTATACAAGGTGCCCAGCGTAGCCCAGAAGAGAACCCACCATGGGGTAGGCCTCCTATGTCACCCACACTTGGCACCCAATGAGAAGGGGAACATGGAGGAGGTAGCACCTGCCTACCCTTACATACATTTCCATCACACAAATTGCAGACTTAAGAGTGTCCTCTTCATGTAAATTGAACTCACACAGTCTGGAGGTTTAGCATCAGTCTCTGCTCATCCCCCCTCCTCTGCAGAAGCACTCAGTACTTTGCAGTGTGTAGTGGGGGATTGTGTGTGTGTGTATGTTGGGGCAAACATTGGTCTTTCACCTGCACCTTGCCCCTGGAACACACACACCAGTTTTACACAAGAAGAGCATGTGCATTAACCCAAAAGTAACCAGACTGCATTGTATGTGCATTAGCATTAACTTCAGTGCTTCAGCTCTCAGTAACCTACCCCCAGCTTATAAGTCTTAATCCCCTCAGTGACATGTCTGCCATGTATGTGATCTGCTTCAAGAGTGTGTGCACCAACCGCTGAATGACAGATATTCAGAGCGTGTGCATTAACTGCTCAGAGTTCTGCCCCCAACATCTAAGCAATAACGTCTTCGTAGCCAGCCCCATTTCTCTGCACATATGGGATAACCCTTCAATATCCAGTCCTCAGCCCATATGCATTATGTTGTCAGTGCTCAGTCCCCAGGCATGTGTTCTATTTTGTCAGCATTCAGACCCAAGGCATGTATGTTAACCCCTCAGTACATGGTACCCGGCTCATGTAGGTTTAAGTGAGAAGTTTTTTTTTTTTTTTTGTAATCATACCTATCCCCTGCCAACACTAAGACTGAAAACTGAGTGATCAAACACCACTGGTCGCTCAGTTCTCAGTGCTCTGTGAGCAAAGAGCTAGTGGCTCTCTGCTCTGCCCCCCGATTACTGGAGCACTGGGCTGTGGAGGGGGCGGGAGCAGCTGGCTCAAGCTCCAGGCATCTGGTTGCGATCTTTCCCTAGCCTGGACCAGCTCTGTGACGTCAGCTTGCTGTCGGCTGAAAACGGGTCACAGGAGTGCAGAATGAACTGCATTCCTGTGATCTATAGGAGACGTACAGCCAAACAAGCTTTGGCTGTACTTCTTCTTTAACCCCTTATCTTATAGCACCTAATTGTTAAACTTTCAGATCATATTTGTCTGGTTATGTCTTCTGTTTATGTGCATTAATTCCTCAACTGCCAGTACCCAGTGCATGTGCTTTGAACACTCTGTGTGAAGAGCTCAGCTCCCATGCGGTTGCCTAATAATTACACAGTTTCGTAAATGGGTGCCAAATGCATTATAGGGCAGATTTCTCAGACCTTGTTATATACAAGTTTGCTTACAACCTTATTTTTTAGTGGTTTGTTGCTAATTATGTAAAGATTAGCGACAACCATTTGTGAGTCAACAATTAGCTGTCCTGCTCACTGTCATACCCTCCACATGCTCCTGCACATAATGCCTGCTATCATACCTCCCACAATTCTCTCCCGCACTTACTGACCAGTCATACCTCTAAAATCCTGTACTGCACATACTGCTAATGTAAAATTCTCCATGTCCTATTCCTGTGCATCCTGCCCACTGTCATACTCCCTGCAATCCTCTCCTGCACATAATTCTTCCCATAATACCCTCTGCAGTACTGTTGGCGCTATACATTGCACACTCTCCTCCTGCATATATTGCCCCCTGGCATACCTGCTCTTCTGCACATATGGTCTCCCTACGTACATATGATGCTTATTACATATTCAAGCTCTACTTCCTTCTTCTTCTTCTTCCTTCTCCCACTCACAATTCAAGTTTGTAGTTAGCCATACACTAGAAGAATTTTATTAGAAAATACTCATTTTCAGAAACTTTGTTCAATTTTCGAATCTTTAGTGGGGTTAAATCAACATTTTATTTTTGACCGCAGTGGTGAGGAAAATCAAATGAATGGGATAAAAAATTGTTCTCAAAATAATTAATTTCTAACAATTATTCAAGGATTGAATGTCAAAATCAAATAAAATGTTTAAATACTTTCAAATGACATTCATTAAGTCATCAGATGTACTGAGCAGAATTTTCGTACAAATGTTTGTACAAATGTTCATACGAACGTTCATTTGGCAACCAACAGTGTATAGAATCTTATAGCTGGCCATACATATGGCAGTTTGTTTTGAACTTGTGTAGTTCATTTCCATTTTTGGAATTGCAAAGCAGTCAAATATTTAATAAGTGGTTTCTATCGACCACAAGGATAGGGATCGAAATTCAGAAATGGAAGTCAGTTAGAAACCCCTTTGCCCAGGTCAGATCAGTAACCATGCCGTTAGCATTGTTAGTGGCCTAAACTTTTCTAACACTTGATAAATCTTTATCAGATGCCAAAATAATTTTACAGGCACTGGTGCCTAATTCACATAATCAGCTACATGTTTTATGCTGTGCCAAATTAATGAATATAGCCTACAGTCACAGTGGATACGAGTGGCGTGATTTCAAGCCCGACTTCAACCACAATTTAATACTATTTCATAGTCTATCTATGTCACAGAAAGGAACAGTGATGGTCAGGCTGTGCAGGGACCTGATTTTGAACCCATGTATTGAACAAAAGTTTAACTAGCAAAGGGTTAATATTTAACCTCTTTCAGGCTCAAGTAGTGCTTATATAGACACAGGTACGATTTGCAGCACAATTTATGTTGTAGTCTATGGCAGTGAAATTGTGTTGAAGTCTTGAAAAAAGTAATACATGACTACTCAAATCTCACTACTTGAAACTGTACCTATTAAGACACTGCCATAGATGCTACTTCGGGTACGATTTGTAAATCACATGTCGTACCTGAAGTCATACTGGTGTGATCTGGGGCTTAAAGAAAACTAGGTAGTCAGGCTCTTCACTACTGGATTCTCCATTACCATCTGTTTTGAAAGGAATAGGAAAAATATTAGGTTGCATTTGACTACCATATACACCATATATGATCTTTAGGAAACAGTTGCCTTGAAAGTGGTTGAAACCAAGCCTCAAAAGAGGTTGAAATTAAGTAAAAAATTTTGCAAATTGAATGTTGGTTCAATGTAGTGGCTATTCTACAAGTCTCTCTATTTTATATGAAGAAAATGTGGAAGAACAAGCTGGTAAAAATGTAAAAGTAACAAAAAAATGACGTGAATGTTGCTTTAATAACTCATAATACTAACTAGCTGAAAATATATTTTCTCTTTAACGATACAGTAATTTATACCATTCTGATGACATCAAACCATCAGACTGAGGAGGATGTGGGCGCTTCCGTGGGACAAAACACTTAGGTCCAATAGGTGATTCTTTTCAGCACACACTCGGGCAGCACTTAACCTCCTCACATCCGCGCTACAGCCTATATACGGCTGCAGCGTGGACTCGAATTTTCGGGAGGCCGTTTTTAAACGGCCTCCAGTGACACGCCCCCCCGCGCGCTCCTGCGAGCGCGCAGCGAGGAGAATCTGTGTCCCCTTGGACACGGCCGATCACAGATCGTGGTGAATGGCCAATCACAGCGGCCATTCACCACGTGATCAAGCCGTCCAATGAGAGATGATCTCATATGTAAACATATGAGATCATCTCTCATCGCCGGCGCTCCTTCCTCACACAGACACTGCAGTGTGAGGAAGGAGGGGGAGCCGACAGCCGCTGGGGACACAGAGACATGTAATCAGGGCACTGATCACCAGTGCCCTGATTACTGAAGGTAAAAAAAACACACACATTGCCCCCCCCATCAGTGCCCACAGTGCCCGCCATCAGTGCCCCCATCAATGCCCACAATCAGTGCCCATAGTGCTGCCAGTCAGTGCCCATCAGTGCCTGCTCATCTAGGCACTGATGAGCACTGACTGGCAGCACTATGGGCACTGCGTGTGGGCACTGATGGTGCTGCCCATCAGTGCTCATCAGTGCCGCCCATCAGTGCTCATCAGTGCCACCCGTCAGTGTCCATCAGTGCCACCCGTTAGTGTCCATCAGTGCCGCCTATCAGTGCCCATCAGTGCCACCCGTCAGTGCCACCTCTCAGTGCCCAGCAGTGCCACCTCTCAGTACCCAGCAGTGCCACCTCTCAGTGCCTATCAGTGCCGCCTATCAGTGCCGCCTATCAGTGCCGCCTATCAGTGCTCATCAGTGCGGCATATTAGTACCTCCTCATCAGTGCCCATAAGTGCCACCTCATCAGTGCCCATAAGTGCCACCTCATCAGTGCCCATAAGTGCAGCCTATCAGTGCCCATAAGTGCAGCCTATCAGTGCCCATCAGTGCCGCCTCATCAGCGCACATCAGTGAGGGAGAAAAATTTATTTTCAAAATTTACTCGCAGAAAATAAGAAAACTTTTTTTTTTTTTTCAAAATTTTCTGTCTTTTTTCTTTTTTTTTGTAAAAAATGAAAAACCCAGAGATTATTAAATACCACCAAAAGAAAGCTCTATTTGTGTGAAAAAAATGATAAAAATTTCATATGGGTACAGTGTAGCATGACCGCGCAATTGTCATTCAAAGTGTGAGAGCGCTGAAAGCTGAAAATTGGCCTGGATGGGAAGGGTGTTTAAGTGCACAGAAGGCAAGTGGTTAAGAGAAGAAGCAGCTCTGTAGCAATGTGAGAAGTACGCCTCTAAGTGCAGTATTGGCAGTTTATTTTGACACATAAGGGTTAAAAACAAGTACAGAAGTTTCCATATTGGTAAGCCTGTAACCTGATAGTTCTCAACATCCAGCATTGTCCTGTGTGGATGGGTTAAGGAGAGGGAGCCGACTCGCGGCTGTCCGGTTTCCAGGAGGACACTGGCACGTGCGGGTGAAGAGAACAGTGCCGCGGCTTCCGGAACCACGCTGGAATGCACACGGCTGGTGTCAGGTGGAGGTGGATGGTAACGCGTTTTGGAGCATGTGCGGCTCTGATGAAGGAGCCCGGCCACGCCGTTGTTCTCTCCACCTGCATGTGCCAGCGTCCTGGATACCAGACAGCCGGGAGTCGGCTCCCTCTCCTTAACCCATCCACATAGAACAATGCTGCATGCTGAGAATTATCAGGTTACAGGCTTACCATTATGGAAACTTCTGTAAGAGTTTTTAACCCTTATGTGTCAAAATAAACTGCCAGTACTGCACTTAGAGGCACCTTGTGTACTTCTCACAGTATCTAGTCACAGGACAACAAATAAATATATAACTTGTGATTATTTGATGCTTTTTTCCCCGCATTATGGGAGATCATCATTTATGCCCTGTAATTAGAAGCATGTGTTAGGCAGAAAATAGTTTGGGAATAATGTGCAAGGCTGTTGTAAAGTCACTGATCCCCTGAGTGAGCAGATTGTCCTATAGTTGCATAGGATCATCTGGTCACTTCTATGTGACATGAAAAATGCAAACACACACAGCTTTATTCTAAAGCATTATCACAGCTGAATGTGGTTCAGTAATCTCACTAAGTGATGTGTGTTTTATGACTATTACAAATAGCATTTCTATGATATAATAATGTAAATACCAGAGTACCTTACAAAATACAGAAATAAAGAGATACGACTTAAATATTAGTTTACAAGCGATTGAAAAATTATGTTTAATGGATAGCAATACTTTTATTAATGTTAAACCTAGTGTCACCCCCTACGCTTCTCATGTTTGTGATTTCCCCAAATTCAGATCTCAGATCAGCAGGTGACCTAGACCACAAGCAGCATTTTATCCAGAGAGAGACATAATCTTGGCCCTGTACAAGGCATTAGTAATATCTCATCTGGAATATGCAGTTCAGTTTTGGGGACCGGTTCACAATAAGGATATCGGGGAACTGGAGAAAGTACAGAGAAGGGCAACCAAACTGATAAGTGGCATGGAGGACCTCAGCTATGGGAAAAGATTAGAGGAACTGAATATATTTTCTTTTGAGACTAGGTGATTTTGAGGAGGTATAATTACCACATATAAATACATAGGTGGACCATATAGTGAACTATAGCTACTATGCAGAGCTACTCACTTTAGGGTAATTACAAAGGACCAGGGGAAACTATTTATGTCTAGGGGAAAAGAGATTTAACCTCCACACATAGAAAGGCTTCTGCACAGTAAGAGACTTCCTCAGATCTAGTTCTAGCTAGCTCAGTTTAATGTTTCAAATAGAGCTGGATGCATTCCTAAATGTGCAGAACATAACTGGATAGCCCTAGTGATTCTTGATCCAGGGAATATCTGATTGTGTTGGGGAATCAGGAAGGTTTTTTTCCTCTGCTGGAGCAAATTGAATCATGCTTTATATGATTTTCGCCTTCCTCTTGATCAACTTTGAGTATTTATTTACTTTTTGTTTTTTTCTATTGGTTGAACTGGATGGGCTTGCGTCTTTTTTCATTCTGATTAATTACTGGTCAGGAATAAAGGAATAGGGAAGTCGCTTGGTTCCACAGTAAAGCCACTTTCACACAGCGCGGAGAGACACAGCTGTCCTCCTGCTGCTCAGCGAGGGATCGTCGGCTCGATCCCCCGATGAGAAGAACGGAGTCCGTTTGACGGACATAATCTGTGAAAGAGCCCTAATGCACATGTCCTAATGAGCCTTCTTCTTCCAGCTTGTTCAAATTTATATCAGAGAGCTTGCATTTGATAGCACCAGGATTTAGTAATGAACCTAAGAAACTCCCTGTGAAAAGGTTTATTTGGTAAGTGCCAACTGACAGCTTGTTGGCAGCATTGCTACAGCTAGAGAGTCAGTAGGTGACAGGAAACCACCTAGTGCTAGGATACATTCAGTATCGTAAGTTATCTAAAAACAAGTGAAGTGGTCTAACACTTGTCAAATTTTATTAAATGCCAGAATAAATGCATAGACACTCATGGACATATTTTTAGCTGCATGTTTTGTGCTGTGCCAAATTCATGGTCAACAATATGGCTCAAATAAAATGAGTTTTTTAAGTTCTTAGTATTTTTTTTTTTATTGGAATCTCCTTGGAATTTAAAAGGGAAATATGGATTTTTTTTTAGATTCATACTTAGCTCTCTGCTCTGCCCCCCTCGTTCTGCTGGAGCACTAGGTTGTAGGGGAGGGCGGGAGCTCCAGTGAGCGAGGAGAGGTCAGAGCAGAGAGAGGCTGAGCCAGGTGCTTGGTCAGGTATGTGGACAGATCCCGACTCCATGATCATTATCTTGCCTGAGCCTGGCCCGGCTCTGTGACGTCAGCCGACAATGGACTTCAGCCCACTGTCTGCTGAAAATGGGTAACAGAAGTGCAAAACGAACTGCACTACTGGGATCTATAGGAGAGGTACAGCCAAATGAACTTTGGCTGTACTTCTCCTTTAATTCACATTTTTTTGCAACTTGATTATTTAAACACATTAGTTATCAACAGAGGCTTCAGGGATACAATTATCTAATATGCAGACAGGTAGCTAAAAGGCGCTAACTAAATAGCAGGGTTTTGTACTGGACTTCATTACTTTTTTACGCTAAAATGCAGAAGTATACTGCTATGAAAACATTGGTCTGCAAAGAAATGTAAAGTTTTACACAGGGCTAGTCACACTGAGTCCTGTGAATGACATTACTAATAAATAGGTTGCTGTATTTCATCCTCTTCAGTTGAAGGGATATTACTTTATAGTAGATACAGAATCTCACAAAAGTGAGTACACCCCTGACATTTTTGTAAATATTTTTTATATCTTTTCAACCCTGACAACCCTAAAGAAAATACACTTTGCTACAATGTAAAGTAGTGAGTGTACAGCTTGTATAACAGTGTAAATTTGCTGTCCCTTCAAAATAACTCAACACACAGCCATTAATGTGTAAGCCGCTGTCAACAAAAGTGAGTACACCCATAGAATGTGAAATTTCCAAATTGGGCCCAAAGTGTCAATATTTTGTGTGGCCACCATTATTTTTTAGCACTGCTTTAACCATCTTGGGTATAGAGTTCACCAGAGCTTCACAGGTTGCCACTGGAGTCCTCTTCCACTCCTCCATGATGACATCACGGAGCTGGTGGATGTTAGAGACCTTGTGCTCCTCCACCTTCCATTTGAGGATGCCCCACAGATGCTCAATAGGGTTTAGGTCTGGAGGCATGCTTGGCCAGTCCATCATCTTTACCCTCAGCTTCTTTCTCAAGGCAGTGGTAGTTTTGGAGGTATGTTTGGGGTAGTTTTATTGGAATACTGCCCTACGGCCCAGTTTCCGAAGGGAGGGGATCATGCTCTGCTTCAGTATGTCACAGTACATGTTGGCATTATTGGTTCCCTCAATGAACTGTAGGCTCCCAGTGCCGGCAGCACTTATGCAGCCCCAGAACATGACACTCCCACCACCATACTTATCTTTGTACTCACCTGGTTGCTGCCACACATGCTTGACATAAAATAAGTTTATCTTGGTCTCATCAGGCCACACGAAATGGTTCCAGCAATGCATGTTCTTAGTCTGCTTGTCTTCAGCAAACTTGTTTGTGGGCTTTCTTGTGCATCATCTTAAGAAGAGGCTTCCTTCTGGGACGACAGCCATGCAGACTATGTTTGATGCGGTGTACGGCGTATGGTCTGAGCACTGGCAGGCTGACCACCCACCCCTTCAACCTCTGCAGCAATGCTGGCAGCACTTATACATCTATTTCCCAAAGGCAACCTCTGGATAAGACGCGGAGCATGTGCACTCACCTTCTTTGGTTGACCATGGCGAGGCTTGTTCTGAGTGGAACCTGTCCTGTTAAACCGCTGTATGTTCTTGGCCACTGTGCTGCAGCTCAGTTCCAGGGTCTTGGCAATCCTCTTAGAGCCTAGGCCATCTTTATGTAGAGCAAATTCTTTTTTTTAGATCCTCAGTGAGTTCTTTGCCATGAGGTGCCATGTTGAACTTCCAGTGACCAGTATGAGAAAGTGAGAGTGATAAAACCAAATTTAACACACCTGCTCCCCATTCACACCTGAGACCTTGTAACACTAACAAGTCACATGACACGGGGGGGTGGGGAGGTGGCTAATTGGGCCCAATTTGAACATTTTCACTTAGTGGTGAACTCACTTTTGTTGCCAGACATTAATGGCTGTGTGTTTAATTATTTTGCGGGGACAGCAAATTTACACTGTTATACAAGCTGTACACTCACTACTTTACATTGTAGCAAAGTGTCATTTCTTCAGTGTTGTCACATGAAAAGATATAATAAAATATTTACAAAAATGTGAGGGGTGTACTCACTTTTGTGAGATACTGTAGCTAGGCCACTTAATGGGACTAATCAATGAAAACTGAAACACAGAAAACTGAAGCAAACGGGACAGTATCACACATTGTAATAAATTTTGTTTCATCTTTAAAACTTTTTTTAAATAGTTAGACAGACTACCTATGTCAACAGTACTTTTTTAAGTCAAGACCAGTTTATACCTTATTACATTCCACAGACTACCCTTTCACATTTCCATTATGCCTTTAAGCAGTGGTCCACCATATGCTGATATATTCATTAATAAAGCATTCCAAGTGGTCCTGATCCCAGTTTTTAGCACTGCTTCAAAAAAACACAGGCTACTATAGTGATCCCGTCCTATCTTTAAATATAAAAAAAAGATAACAAAGCTAAATTGCACATTTTGGTGCCTACAAATAGTTGTTATGTTTCAGTCCCAATGATGGTTCTTGATCCTTATAGAGACCTTTGGGTTCTAGGCCCAAGCTTTACACGGGGCCCTTTCTTATGCCTAGCCAAGATTATTATTATACAAAATTCAACAGTTTGTGAAGTGCTTTTCAATAAAAAGGGAGACAGTACAGTTAAAATATAGTTCAATATAGAAGGATTAAGAGGGCCCTGCTCATGGAGCTTTGCATATGATTTTAGATTAACCCTTACTGTTTTCTCGTGCTAAGCCCAACCCTCTTTCATTCAATTGATCAATGCTGGAATGTCAGTGGACAGTAGAGGCTCTTGCTTTTAAACATTTAATGATATGGAAAAGATTTAGACAGGGGTGTGTCTTAATCTTGCCTAAGCCAAGGAACCAAGAGGGCTTCAGAGAATAGATCCCAATTTTTAGCTCTGCTTCAGAAAAATACAGGGCATTATAAAGAACCTGACCTGTCCTAAAAATATTGTAAAGTATTTTTTTAAGATTGTAAAGTATTTTTTTTTTAAATAACAAACATACTGTGCTTAGCTGTTCTGTGCAATGGAATGGAATTGCACAGAACAGCCCCAATCTTCCGCTCCTGGCTCCACCTCTTCTCCATGTGTCACCATAGGAAGCCACTTCTTATCGTAGCACAACTGCAGGCTTGATCACGAGCTGCGCTGCCTGCTTCTATAGACACAGATAGTGTGGTTTGGCCTTGCCCCCTGCTCTCTTATCACAGGATTTGAGTGACAGCTAAAACCTGTGAGGAGTGTCGCTACAGACGGGCACAGTGCTGCATCAAGTGAGACCTCCAGTAAGTATATGGAAGTTCCAGTGAGGGGGAGATACTAATACCTACACATTTTTTACATTATTGTAGGGGATGCATTATGGTTAAAAATGTTTAGGATTTAGAACCACTTTAAAATGTTTAAAAGATAACAACAGAGCTGAAATGCACACATACTATGGTGCCTACAAATAGTTATAATATTTTTAAACTCCTATGATAGTTTTTGATCTTTGTGGAGACCCTCCGGTCCAAGGCCCAGACTTTACATGGGACCTTGTCTTCTGCCTAGACCAAGATTAATCCCTACTGTCTTCTGGTATGAAGTCCAACCCTCTGTCATTTAATACTTGAATCTCAGTGGATAGTAGAGGCAATTGATTTTAAAAATTGAATGATATGGACAGGGTTTAGACAGACTGGATCTTAATCATTGCCTCTGCAAAATTACATCTTTGCCCAAGGATCCAAGAGGGCTCCAAGGAAGAGAGAAATCAATATAAAGACTTACACAGCTGGGGCATGGGCTTTAGCACTGTTGCTAAGTTAGAAATGTTTTAGGCCAGGTTAGGAAAACCTGTGTGTATTGGAGGTTGAAGGGTGGCAAGAGTGAAAAAATAAATATCAATTTTAGCAGCACGTCAAGGTTCTTGGTCATTTTAACCCTTAACAATGGGTTCAATGTAATGCCCCCTTATGTACCTTCCCTTACTACCCAGCCGCTCTGTTTAGTTACTGGGACAGAATAAGTGGCCTTTTTTAAGCTATAAGTCGAAGCTCTGTGGCCTCTCCCCATGTGACCAGACATCTGCTTGGTGAATGGCTCTGTGTTGTCACATGGAGTGGGTGACATGCTTTTCATACCCCAGAGTACCAGCTATTTTTTCTGCACTCCTACCGGTAGTATGAACCATAGTCTGCTGGACAAGGGTGGGGGTGTAAAGCTAACTTGTTGCCCTACATGTTTTGTTATTTGACCCGCAGTAGTCCTGCATTTCAGGCACTGACAGAAGTCTTCTTTCACTTTTACTTTAGTCTCTGCTGACGTTAGTACCCCAGCATACTACCTCTGCTGCCTTGAGACACAGGATGCCAATCCAATACAGCACTACATCTAGTATTTTTTAAAGCAGAACTACCCTTCAAGTCCAGGTTTACTTTAAGGCATTACATTGACATGAGACTGGTAGTCAAATCAGCTGGAACTGCACATATCAAAGCTAGAGATCATCTACTTAAATGAACAAAATATTAGTATTTTACACCACACAAGCAGAAGGGGAATAGTGCAGACAGCGAGTAAATGAATAATCACACTTGCTAGCGTTCCCTTTGCTGTGGATCATATTGTAAGAATAGATACATTGTTCCCTTCTTGTCAATGACTTATGGTAAATCAATGCTTTTTTTTAAATTATTTTATGCTGTGGTTTCTGTGCCAGGGAAGTCTATAAGCTCCTTAATGCGGTGCTTTAAAATACTAATGCATGCTGAAAGCTTTTAGTGGATTTCATATTAAAGCTATAAATAACAGGAGACTTTTCCTGAAGGTGGATATTGAATTGCAGAATGGTGCATAGAATAAGCTATAGGTAAAGCAATTCATATGTGTTATTTTTGGCAAATGCTGACTTTATGTAATTAAATTAACAGAACTGGCCTTGGCCCGAATTTCGTCTCTAAATGAGACAGATTTGTCCTTGAAAATAACTGTGCACAATGCAAATGTATTTCCGTGGCATAATGCAGTGGGTGTTCTGTATATAAAGCAAACATTTCGGCCAAACAACTCTGGGGAACGGTGAGGTCATTCTGAACTCAGTTTTGCTAAGTTTGAAATTTTTATTCAGATTGGAAAATGTTGAGGATATATACATATGCCACTTACCCGCAGTGCTTTGATTGCCATGCTTATCATCCCGCCTTGTTATTCCCCTAAATATGCCAGTCTGCAAATTTGAATGTATTTAAGTATGGAATGGGTCATTTTATATTTTATCAACCACCACTCATGCCACTGGTAATATATAGTATCTACTTCAGTTGTAACCGAGTTATAGAATACATTCCTAAAAAACAACAAAATTGAAAACACACCTCTAATGAAAGTCATACAACTCTTAATGCACAATCCATGGGGAAACAGAGACAGCCTTGGATTCTAAATAGAGATTATTGATCACGGTGTATGAAGTTACCCCTGTTTCATAGTTGTCAGGACTAATTAAATGATATCAAGGGACACCATTTTCCTTCCTTTCTTGCTATTTATTCTTTCTTTCTTCCCCCCTCCCCTCCAATAACATAGTTGAAAATGTGTAGAACACATTCAGTGTGTCTCCTTTACAGTAATTCTCAGCCCTTTTTCTTTCAAAGTCCTCTGATTGAGTGAGTAGAGAGATGTGCCCAGTGTCCAGAAAGATGCAGCATTTTGGGGGAAATGTCTCCCCCTTCTTCAGTGCTGCTCTTTGATCCAATTATGGATCGCAGCTGCCAGACAAAGAGGCAGCTCCAGGTTAGAAATCACTGCAGCCTTTCAATGACTCTTTGTTTTGCACTGCTATAAACCTTTTAAACTCCTCAGGGAGAGAGCAGCACATAGCACATCAACTGATTTTTTAACTCTGTTCAGCTACTCTTGTAATCCAGAACTGCCTCTTTTTGCAGCAGTTTGGCTGTGTATATGCTCAGGATATCCAGCTGTGTGTGTGCCCAGGACCAAGGTGGCCTTTCACCACCACCCACTGTTAGATTCAACCCATTGGAAGTGATCCCTTCCTCACTCCATTATGGAGCCACCTACCATCTATTAGTGACTAATCAAATCAGTCCAGCACAGTCTCCAGCCCTAATTAGGTATTTAAAAGTCCCCTAGAAGTTGTACGCATCTCTTTTAAATAAGACTCAATTTGTTTAACAAAATAGCAAAGTTATATAAGAAATCAACCTGGACATAACAGTAAATGCAAAGTAAATGTAAGAAATTAAAAATATTTGATGTGCCTGGATAGGTTTTTGGGTACTAAAATTGATAGGTCTGTTAATCTAAAGTGGTTCAGGCTAGGAAAAATGAACCCCGTGGGCCTGATTTTCATGCAAAGTGAGGTGAAACTGAAGTGATGATGTCCGATAACAATGGTGGCCTCAACTAGATCCCCCAACATCACTAAGGGGCCACCACAATTAATATTTATTATATGCAATGTTACTGAAGACTGTCTGTGAACATACTACAGGAGATAGTCAGACACTGTGGAAATTCAACAGGTTTGGTCGGAGAATGGATACATGTTGCCGGACACATACAGAGACTGGGGACATGTTAAAAAAGATTGTGAGAAATCATTGCAATTACAGTCCCTTCACAAATGAATGCCATCCACTCCTACTATTGACTGCTAGGGTCCGAGGACCATACAACAAGTACCAAAAGTCTGAAGATTGGACACCAGAGCCTTACAACCTGTAATAATGTATAACAACACATGCACTTCACCTTTCTTCAATCTGTGATGCAAAATTAAATGAGGTTATAGGTTTCCTCAATGCATATAGCTGTTTTTCCTCAATGCATACCAAGGCAATGGTTTGATGTGAACAAGGCACATAGATAACGATTGCATTTGCTGTGTATTTGCTTTGAGCCTGCTTTAATCTGTATAGCTCGTTGCTCTTGGTGTGAATGAACTCCAATAGTGAACTGTTACTCAACAAATATGCAGTTTTTTTTTTTTTTTTTTAAATAGACATAAAAGAGAATCCAGTGCTGATATGATTTGTTTTTATGAATTTCAGGCCTGATCATTGTACCTAGTGCTGGTGTTGGGATTGTGTTAGGTGGTTACATCATCAAGAAGCTTAAACTGAGCGCAAGAGAATCTGCAAAGTTGGCAATGATCTGTAGCGGTGTGTCCCTGCTCTGTTTCTCTACCCTGTTTATTGTGGGATGTGAGAGCATCAATCTTGGTGGTATTAATATACCTTACACTACTGGGTAGGTATACACTCTTGACCATGTTTTTTTCCAATAACATTTTTGCTTATACACTGACCTTACTTTAAGCTTTCTGTACAGCACTGCATTTCAGATGTCCTTCATGGGCACTTTTGTGTTTTCTTTTAGCAGAAATGTTTACAGCAACTTGTATAAAATATATAAAATACACATATTTAATTAAATAGAAAAGTATTTTTTCTTCTCATTTTTTTGGAGTTAATCATTATTTTAATTCACCTCTTCAATTATGCAATTATGATCTGGATCACCATTCCAAAAGCACATGGGACCTAGTAATATTTAAAAAGCACATGGAACCTAGTAATGTGGGTTAATAATGTACAGCTTCTCCCTCTCTCTGCAGTTTTTTTTAAACAAATTTTATTAAAGGTTCCAACAGTACAAAAGTATTTAAGTTCTGGATCATAAGGAAAGAGATATATAGCAAATAATCACTAACGAAGAGTCAGTAACACAATACAGATAACCTTTGCAGCACTATAGCTATCTGTAGCATATTGTGGTGAAGTTTCATAAATTGTCAAGCTCTAGACTGCATTTAACATGGGGGGGGGGTGGAAAAGGGGAGGGAATGCCACTGTTTTGGAAAAAGAGAGATAATAATAGGCATATTCCTTGATTGCAACGTTATAAAGTATGAGAGTTGACTAGACACATACTCTAATTTTGTTTGAAAACCATGTGGTCTAAACTGGAGACCACTTTATGGGGGGAGGAGAGGGAGGGCACCGTGGAAATTCTTTGCTTCAGAGACTTTAGGGAGGATCTAGCAGGAAGGTAATAGAGTGTGGGGGCATCAATGGGTGTGCATCCATAGCCAATTAGCTGTCCTATGGATGAAGGCAAGTTGGGGGGGAGGGTGTGATGATGGTGGGGAGACCATCTGCATATTAGTAGTAATTGTATATTGTCTCAGGCTGAATGTCTTGTTCTTTAGTAAAGGAAATTTGCGAGGTAGTAGTTCTCTCTGCAGTTTTTACCATCAATCCCCCCCACCCAAGCAAAATATAACAGTACCCCTTCACAACTTCAGTATCCTCTTACGGTCCATTAATTTCTCAAAACCTTGCTCTACCTTGAAAGAAACCTGGGTAGCTTGTCATAAGTCAGGTACTCACAAAGTAGAGAACCAAGAATAAGTATGACACCCCCATAGAGTAGAGTGTATCTTCAGAAACAGGTCAGCAAAGGCAGCTTATATATTTCTATCCTGATAGGTTACCTCTAAAGTATAACTAAAGGCAACACTTTTTCTTTAAGTTTTGGAGGAGAGGATTAGTGTGCTTGTCAGTTTTTATTACTGTCTGTGCCTCCGTTTACCCTCTCTATTTGTCCTGTTTACCATTATCATTAAAAGTGGAAGTAAAAAAATATCTCATATTTTTGGTTGTCCCCAGAAAAGTAATTGAGGGGAAATCTTCCACTGGGGACTCTAGTTTTGGTGACCAGGGGGTTCCCAAGAAATTCCCCTAATTTGCAGGGATTTCCTCTCACTTCCTGTTTAACTATGGAGCAAGAAGTGAAGAGAAATCTCTGCAATGGGAAACAGAGACACAGATGGCGAAAAAAAATCTTGACAGGGGTTATGACCCTCCTTACTCTATCCAAAATGAAAAAAAAGTTTTTCCTATAGTTCTACTTTAAGTGTTTCATCTGAAATGGGCAGTGCACAGGAGTGGTGGCAGACTGTTTAGGTTACTATATGCAAAAAATCAGGAACAGCTACAAGAAAAGCCCCTTAAGGGATATTCATACTTTTTAAAAAGGTATTACCCTAAAGGATCCCTCTCACCCTCTTATGCCATGTATAGTTGACAGTAGAGACATCAGCAAACTTTTTAAAGGTTGCAGCCTATGCCAGGTTTGATTGCTCTGCTATCTTCTCTGCACCTGCACCTTTTCTATATCGATTGTAATAGAGATGTAATTGGCCTGCAACTAAGTAGACAGCTTCTCCATTATGAGGAGCCGTTAGGCTAATATAGAATAGAAATGTTGTTATCCTGTAACCATGTCATGACAAAAATGCAAAGGTTGCAATTGCTGACCTCCTACTGAAAATTATTTATTAATGACTTTGATAATTACCAACTTGCATCATTAATTTCTTAGGCCTTGACCGGTAACAAATCTGCAATTCACATAATCAGAGTAAAGTCTGTATCTGCACTCTTGTTCTAGATCAGTATTGAAAGTATTGAAAGTATTGAAATGAGGAGATCAGAATGATAGCCAAGCAACCAGCATTAACAGAAGGAAGTCATCTTTCTCAGTCTCCATATATGTCAAGTTTTCTGTAATTCATCTATTCTTAATGTTTCTAACACCATGTATTGTAATTTATATATTTAATCAACCTGCAATATGAAATAGAAGAAGGTTTTTAACGTAATTTTGACATATAAAATCATTTTGTCTTCACGGTATTACACATTTTGTAGTAAGTGTAAAATGTTTTCCTTTCCTTCCCAGCCCCACATTAACGATGGCACACAGGAATCTAACAGGTGGCTGTAATGTTAACTGTGGTTGTAAAATACATGAATACGAGCCAGTGTGTGGATCGGATGGAATTACATACTTCAATCCTTGTCTTGCTGGATGCATCAATGTGGGAAATCAAAGCATTGCAGTAAGTACAAAATGTGAAATACTCGCCTGCTGACTTGGAAGTCAAGAAAGATCCTTATATTTATGAGATTATGACAGTGGACGTAATTTTAAAGTGGTGAATGTGACATTTACTGGATGCTCATAGCACACTCATTTATCATATTGTAAAGCACATCTACCTACACATGCACTGGGTTAAACAAACATCACTACTTATTCAGTGCACATTCACTAGAGAACCATTCTCCGTGTTCATAAAACACGTCTGTTTGCACATGCACTGAATTAGGCAACATTCACTACACATTTACAAGAAAGCCATTTACCATGTCCAATGAATCTGTGTTGATGGGCTTATGACTTGTGTTGATGGCATCAGATTGACATCGGTTTAAAGCGGAGTTCCACCCTAGTTATACATTTTTTTATAAAAATACCCCCGGGACAGTCAGGGCTAGCACATTCCACAATGGCTAGCCTCTGATCTGTCCCGGGTTGCACTTACCTTTCAGGAGAAATACTTACCTTGAAATTGTCTTCTCCAGCGCTGCCATCTCGGGTGTGGGCAGCTTGAAGCCAGCGCGATCCTCTTCCGTGTCCTCTTCGGTCCTCTTCCTCCTTCTTCGGTCCCACGATGCACTGCACCGGCCCCGACGTCACTTCCGGGTCGCGCGCGTCATCCCTCCACAGCTTCTGGGCATGCCCAGAAGCTGTTTAGAAGGGAATGACGCGCGCGCCCCGGAACTGACGTCGGGGCCGGTGCAGGCGCAATGATTCCTGGGAGCGATGACGTTCAGCTCCCAGGAATCATTGCAAAAGCCAGGAAGTGACGAATCGCCGTGGCCGCCGAGGGGAGGAAGAAGGAAGTAAGGTGAGTATATTTTCTCAAAAAGGTAAGTGAAAAAAAAAAAAAATTGCGATTATCCATTTGTTTTTCAGGTGACCGGGAGCGAGAAGATGGAGGTAAGTATAAATTTCGGGTGGAACTCCGCTTTAAGATATCTCTGAAATCATTCAGATGTCAATGGCATGTGCACATTACCTGCTGTTGAGCTCCATCTAACCTGTTACAAGCAGGTCTGGCATTTCTATAGATCTGTAGGGGAATGTAAAACCTGTCTGTTGCGAACAAAAGCCCATTGACACAGGCCCTAACACACATTTGCCTGCACTGAATTAGGCATAATTCCCAGACCTTCACCAATGCCTCCTCTTTAATAGAAAAATTATTCCTACAGTTCTATTCACCCTATTCATAATTTTAGAATGTGCAAAGACCTGTATGGGAATGAAAAACCTGTCTGATGTAAATAAAAGCCCATCAACACATTTGCCTACAATGAATTAGGCATACTTCTTTGAGCTTTACAAATGCCTGCTCTTCAATGGAAAATGGTTCTTACTGTTCTATTCACCCTATTCATAAGTTTCAGAATGCGAGACTGAGACAAAGCTTGTTGTCAGAGTGAGAGATGAGTGTTGGCTTTTGGTTTTATCTGTGCTGTGTGGAGTTATCTTCTTCAAAAAACGAACAAGTGCCGGATCTACCTTGCTATGTCATAACTGGATTACAGTGCTTGACAAGAAATAATACATTTTTGGGTTGCTGTCCTGCTGAATCAAAATAATTGAGTGGCCACTTTTTACTCCACGAAAAGTTGAGAGGTAGGTGTGGGAGTGCCATCAGTCTTCTGTTGAAGAATCTTGAGCTACTTGCCCAGTAAAGTGCAGCCCAAATATAAACACAGCATCAGGGGATATAAAAAGGTGTATTCAGTTTAACGTGAAGGTTTTTGTAAAGTGTTAGTGAAGGTTCAGATTTGTTTGAAAATAAAAAACATGTCATACGTACAGTACCTGCTCTGTTCAGTGGTTTTGCACTGAACAGCCCTGATCCTCCTATTCACAGGTCCCCTGCTGGCGTTTATGGTCCCTCCCCCCTGCTGAGTGCCCCATAGCAAGCTGCTTTATCTGGGGGCACTTTTGCATGCTCGCTTCCAAGCCACCTCTGTGTGTCTTCTCTGTGTGTCTAGGAGACACACAGAGCGCGGCTCAGCCCTGCCCCCCACTCGCTCCTCACTGGCTGTGATTGACAGAAACGACTGTTCTAGGGCACATCACTGGATTGGGATTGGGCTCAGATGAGTATATGGTGAGTATAAGGGGGGGTGCACTTTGAAGGTTTATTTGGGTTTTTGCATAGAATGAACCTACTGTATCTTTTCCAAATGTATCAATAAAATGTATTTGTTGAAAAAAAAAAAAGAACAAACCACTTTCAATTTCTTAAGGTGGTTCTAAATTCTGAAGTTTTTTTTTAATTTAATGCATTTTCTGCATTAAGGTAAAATAACCTTCCACTGTGCGTTGCCCCCTCCTCCACCTCATCACTTACCTGACTCCTATATCAATCCAGTGCTGTGCCCAGCTGCAAGTCTTCTCTCCCTCCCTCAGCTTTGCTGAGAACAGCAGCTGCTGTCAGTCAAATCTGGGGAGCAGATGGAAAGGGGGTGGGGCTTTGGAACACATAACCTGGCTCGAGAGCGAGCCCACAAACGGCTTGCTATCGGGGTAGACACAGAACAGGAGGAGCCAAGATTGCCAGTGGGGACTCCAGAAGAGGAGGTTTGGGGCAATTCTGTGCAATATCATTGCACAGGGCATGTAAATATAAACCTGTTAATTATTTTTTTCAAAAAATAGACTTTACAATCACTTTAAGAATACAGAATACAGATATGTGAAAGATAAAGGAGAAATACAATTCCTTAGATACAACTGATGCATCTGTAACATAAACACATGCATCCAAGGTAATACTAGACATGTTCATAACAGACAGGTCACGGTCCAGGTCATTAGTATAAAAATTGTTTCGATGTCCATTGCCGTATTACATATCGAAGGCCAAAATCATGACTCAGATAACTGCAAACATCACCTGTATGGCCCCTGATTTTGGAATTGATATACAATATAACATAGAGAGAGAAAGAAAGGAGGTCATGTGGAAGTTTTAGTCTTCAGTTATTGAGCTTGGTTAAAGGGTAAGGCTGTGGCCATACACGGTGCAAATTTCTTTGCAACCTGTGGTTGCAGAAAATAAATTTGCACGATTCCCCCATCAACACAGACAGTGCTGACAGGGGAATCAGCAATTGTCTTCTTCCGCCGGGAGAAAACATTGATTATCGCTAGCGGCTAAATTAGACGCTAACAATAATCGCAAGAGAATTCGGCAGGCAGGTTGTATCAAATTTGATCAGTCGATCAACTTGCTACATTCAGCCTGCCCATTAACGGTTTGAATCTCAGCTGGTTCCTGATGAACTGGCCGAGATTCAAATCGTGTATGGCTGGCCTTCACTTTTAAGGAAAAAACAATAAATGCACATATTTTTGCTGGAAAAAAGATGACAGCACTTTCTCATTCTGCTGTATTAGGGCTCATGCATACTGGGCTTTAATAACTCAGCTTTTACAAACATTTGGCATTTTTTTTTCTGCATGTATATGCACCTCTGTTAGCCTATGGGTTCATGCACATATACAGGCATATTAGAAGAGGAGTGTCTAACAGGCTGAGAAAAACTCATCACCAGCACGTTTAGGAGAGGAGCTTTTGGGCAGAAAAAAACGCTTGATGTCCCTAAATGTAAATGCGCCTGAATGCTAGACACATTTAGCGTTTAAGTGTTTATTCATTTCAGTAGCCCGAAATATATATATGTTGGCCAATAGAATCTAAAGGTGCTAAAATGCTTTAGGTATGTTTTTTTAAGCTCCTTTTTCCTGGCAGGTGTAAAAGGTATTCAGAGGAAAAATTCAAACACCCAGTGTGCATTACTCTTAGAATAACAGATACAAGAAAGGACCACAGAAACCCTGTCCATCTCTTATAGTCCATAACATAGAGGGACATGGTTCTTCAGTTCTTGGAGCTCGCTAAGAACAATATGATAATAGTCAGCATAGGCAAAGATTACAGGATGATTACAAGAGGAAATAAATCCCATAACGTTACCAACATCCCTGAATATATTGGTGCAAAATACTTTAACAACTCGATTTTCAGGTTCCCCTAAGTGCATGCAAAGATAAAAGAATATATTCAAATTCACTCATTTTTATTACATACACAAATACAATAAATATAATCCCATAAAAGTCCCATAAAAGGCCTGTTACATCCAACACAAACCTATTATGTCTTAAGTACAGTGCCTTGCGAAAGTATTCGGCCCCCTTGAACTTTGCGACCTTTTGCCACATTTCAGTTTTCAAACATAAAGATATAAAAGTGTAATTTTTTGTGAAGAATCAACAACCAGTGGGACACAATCATGAAGTGGAATGAAATTTATTGGATATTTCAAACTTTGTTAACAAATAAAAAACTGAAAAATTGGGCGTGCAAAATTATTCAGCCCCTTTACTTTCAGTGCAGCAAACTCTCTCCAGAAGTTCAGTGAGGATCTCTGAATGATCCAATGTTGACCTAAATGACTAATGATGATAAATAGAATCCACCTGTGTGTAATCAAGTCTCTGTATAAATGAACCTGCACTGTGATAGTCTCAGAGGTCCGTTTAAAGCGCAGAGAGCATCATGAAGAACAAGGAACACACCAGGCAGGTCCAAGATACTGTTGTGGAGAAGTTTAAACCCAGATTTGGATACAAAAAGATTCCCCAAGCTTTAAACATCCCAAGGAGCACTGTGCAAGTGATAATATTGAAATGGAAGGAGTATCAGACCACTGCCAATCTACGAAGACCTGGCCGTCCCTCTAAACTTTCAGCTCATACAAGGAGAAGACTAATCAGAGATGCAGTCACTCTGCATGAACTGCAGAGATCTACAGCTGAGGTGGGAGACTCTGTCCATAGGACAACAATCAGTCGTATACTGCACAAATCTGGCCTTTATGGAAGAGTGGCAAGAAGAAAGCCATTTCTTAAAGATATCCATAAAAAGTGTTGTTTAAGTTTGCCACAAGCCACCTGGGAGACACACCAAACATGTGGAAGAAGGTGCTCTGGTCAGATGAAACCAAAATCAAACTTTTTGGCAACAATGCAAAACGTTATGTTTGGCGTAAAAACAACACAGCTCGTCACCCTGAACACACCATCCCCACTGTCAAACATGGTGGTGGCAGCATCATGGTTTGGGCCTGCTTTTCTTCAGCAGGGACAGGGAAGATGGTTAAAATTGATGGGAAGATGGGTGGAGCCAAATACAGGACCATTCTGGAAGAAAACCTGATGGAGTCTACAAAAGACCTGAGGCTGGGACGGAGATTTGTCTTCCAACAAGACAATGATCCAAAACATAAAGCAAAATCTACAATGGAATGGTTCACAAATAAACATATCCAGGTGTTAGAATGGCCAAGTCAAAGTCCAGACCTGAATCCAATCGAGAATCTGTGGAAAGAACTGAAAACTGCTGTTCACAAACGCTCTCCATCCAACCTCACTGAGCTCGAGCTGTTTTGCAAGGAGGAATGGGCAAATATTTCAGTCTCTCAATGTGCAAAACTGATAGAGACATACCTCAAGCGACTTACAGCCGTAATCGCAGCAAAAGGTGGGGCTACAAAGTATTAACTTAAGGGGGCTGAATAATTTTGCACGCCCAATTTTTCAGTTTTTTATTTGTTAAAAAAGTTGGAAATGTCCAATAAATTTCGTTCCACTTCATGATTGTGTCCCACTTGTTGTTGATTCTTCACAAAAAATTACAGTTTTATATCTTTATGTTTGAAGCCTGAAATGTGGCAAAAAGTCGAAAAGTTCAAGGGGGCCGAATACTTTCGCAAGGCACTGTATATTCCGGTATCTTTGCTTACACTTAGGAGTACCTGAAAAGTCCCCAAAAGGGATTAAAGAGGTATCTGAGGTTTATTGTATAGAGAGCACAGGGAGTTATCAGCTCCCAATATTTCTGGCAGGATTGACAGATGTTTTTTTAACCATATCAAACAAATACAACAAAACTATTTCAGTTGTATATTTAACAGCATAAAGGGGAACAGAAAAGATATGTTAATTTTTAGGATTTAGATGCACTTTAAATCTACAGGTAACATAGAGAACGATGTAAGCTAATTGCATTCATATCTAGTTTGCTACAACTAGGTGTCTTATAGGAAATAGTGGCCAACCTAAAGCTCAAACTTACACCCAACTTCATCACAGAGCAGGTTCTTGTCCTGGTGGAGAGGATACAGAGCTCCCAGTGGTTGAAATGCTGCATTGTAAGGGCCATTTAATTCTAGGCACCAATAGATTAAACAATTATGGTTACAGTTTTCCAGCACATGATTTAAAGTGAGCCTCTCAGGGCCTAAAACATGTCACAAGTAACATGTGTTGTAGAATGGTTACAATGTAGTATCTGTGTTATGCTAGCCATACACTAAAAGAATTCTGTTAGAAATGTTTTATCTTAAAGTGACATTAACCACTTGCCTACAGTGCACTTTCACCCCCTTCCTGCCCAGACCGATTTTCAGCTTTCAGCGCTCTCACACTTTGAATGACAATTACTCAGTCATGCAACACTGTACCCATAAAAAATTTGTGTCCTTTTCTTCACACAAATAGAGCTTTCTTTTGATGGTATTTAATCACTACTGGGTTTTTTATTTTTTGTGCTATAAATAAAAAAAGACTGAAAATATCGTGAAAAAACGCATTTTTCTTTGTTTCTGTCATAAAATTTTGCAAATTAGTAATTTTTCTTCACAAATTTTGGCCAAAATTTATACTGCTACTTATCTTTGGTAAAAATAACCCAAATAAGTATATATTATTAGGTCTTTGTGAAAGTTATAGAGTCCACAAGCTATGGTGCTATTCATTGAAAATTGATCACACTTGATCACACCTGATGTACTGAAGGCCTATCTCATTTCTTGAGACACTAAAAGGTCAGGAAAGTACAAATACCCCCCAAACGACCCCTTTTTGGAAAGTAGACATTCCAAGGTATTTAATAAGGGGCATGGTGAGTTTTTGAAGTTGTACCCACAATTCTTTGCAAAATGAAGATTTTTTTTTTTTTTTTACAAATTGACGTATTAACAGGTTATTTCTCTCACACAGCATATGTATACAGTGGAACCTTGGTTTACGAGTACCTTTGTTTACGAACGTTTTGAAAGACGAGCAACATTTTTTTTAAAAAACTGTCTTGGTATACGAGCACTGTCTTGATATACAAGCAGTTTTATACTCTAAAAGCATGCCATCCCCTCTGTTAATGCACCCTCTCACATACCATTATGTGTCCCAGTGCTTGTACAGTGTATAAACATGCCAATTTATATTGTTTCAGAGTGTCCCTGCACTTACTGTATGTATGTGTCTCCTCGTTTCTCTGCCTCTCTCTCACCTCGGCTCTGTGCTCTACCCGGCGGGAGGGGCCGATCACTCCTTGTGACGTCATCTGAGGAGGAGGGGAGGAGGAAGCAGAGGGCTGCAGTGAAGTGAGTGAACAGCCAGACAAGCACTAATACAGTATAATCGGCATCTGTTATGTACAGCACGAACACAGGGACACATAATGTTTAACAAAGGAGATGGCATACTTATACTGTACAGTAATGTACTACTTTATATATAACAGCATATCTTTATATTACTATAAATGCTTGTGGAACGAATCATCTGAGTTTCAATGCTTTCCTATGGGAAAACTTGCTTTGATATACGAGTGTTTTGGATTACAAGCAAGCTGCTGGAACGAATTATACTCGTAAACCAAGGTTCCACTGTACTTGGAACTACACCCCAAAACACATTCTACTACTCCTCCTGAGTATGGTGATACCACATGTGTGAGACTTTTTCACAGCCTGGCCACATACAGAGGCCTAACATCCAAGTAACACCGTCCGGCATTCTAGGAGCATAAATTACACATATAATTTCCTGACAACCTATGGCACTTTTGAAGGCCCTGGAGCACCAGGACAATGGAAACCCCCATAAAAATTACCCCATTTTGGAAAGCAAACACCCCAACGTATAATTTATGAGGCATAATGAGTCTTTTGAACGTGTCATTTTTTTCCACAAGTTTTTGGAAAATGTGGAAAGAAAAGGAAAATGCATTTTTTTTTACACAAAGTTGTCCATTTATGAAATATTTCCAACACATAGCATGTACATAGCAACAATTGCACCCCAAAATACATTCTGCTATTCCTCCTGAGTATGGCGATACCACATGTGTGACACTTTTTCACAGCCTGGCCACATACATAGGCCTAACATCCAAGTAGCACTTTACACAAAGTTGTCCATTTATCCACTTTAAGACTGGGCCTATTTTTGACACTTGATGTTTACAAGCTAAAATCATTTTTTTTGCTAGAAAACTACTTAGAACCCCCAAACATTATATATTTTTTTTAGCAGAGACCCTAGAGAATAAAATGGAGATTGTTGTAATATTTTTTAATCACACCATATTTGTGCAGCAGTCTTCCAAATGCAATTTTTTTGAAAAATATTCACTTTTTTAAATTAAAATATAAGTAAACAGTTAATTTAGCCCAATTTTTTTCCATAATATGAAAGATAATGTTACGCAGAGTAATTAGATACCCAACATGTCATGCTTCAAAATTGCGCACGCTCACAGAATGGCGCCAAACATTGGTACTTAAAAATCCCCATAGGCAACATTTTAAAAATTTCTACAGGTTACTAGTTTAGAGTTACAGAGGAGGTCTAGAGCTCAAATAATTGCTCTCGCTCTAACGATCGCGGCGATACCTCACATGTGTGGTTTGAACACCGTTTACATATGTGGGCGGGACTTGCGTATGCATTCGCTTCTACACGCGAGCTAACGGGGACAGGGCGCTTTCATTTTTTTTCCTATTTATTTTATTCATTATTTTTTTATTTTACACAGTTTAAAAAAAAAATGTTTTGATCATTTTTATTCCTATTACAAGGAATGTAAACATCCCTTGTAATAGAAATAGGCATGACAGGTCCTCTTTATTGTGAGATCTGGGGTCAAAAAGACCTCACACCTCACAACTACACTAAAAAAGAAAAAAAAAAAAAAAAAATTGTTGTAAAAGTAAAAAAAAAAAAAAAAAACGGCCCTTTTAACCGGTTGCTAGGCAACGACTTTTGACGTAGCTCCGGTCCTCCAAGACCATAGAGTCGAGTGAGGGCCATCTTGCCCTCACTCGACTTCCTGTCTCTGAGGATCCGGGACCGGATAGTTTTCTCCGCTGCCGGCGGGTCCGGTAAGCTGGGAAAACGTCTGGGACGCGGCGGGAGGGGGGGGCACCTCTTCCCCTGCACCGTAAGGGTAATTCCGCGGCAAATCCGCCACTGGGACCACCCTTATCTGAAAGCCAACCGCCCGCCGTTTAAAAAAATACCGGGGTTATGGGGGCTATCTGCTGTCATAACCCCAGTATTTAGCTTTTAATGGCCGACGTATATAGTCGTTAGGCGGTCGGTAAGTGGTTGCATGTACAGTATATAGCAAAAATTGCACCCCAAAATACATCGTTGACAGGTGACGATGACTGATAGGGTGACAGGTGACGATGACTAATGGGGTGACAGATGACGATGACTGATTGGGTGACAGGTGACGATGACTGATGGGGTGACAGGCGACGATGGTTGATGGGTTGACAGATGACGATCACTGATGGGGTGACAGGTGACGATGATTGATGAGGTGAGAGATGACGATCACTGATGGGGTGACAGATGACGATCACTGATGGGGTGAGGGATGACGATCACTGATGGGGTGACAGATGACGATCACTGATGGGGTGACAAGTGACGATGATTGATGGGGTGACAGATGACGATCACTGATGGGGTGACAGGTGACGATGACTGATGGGGTGACAGGTGACGGGTGATGGTCACCGATGGGTGACAGGTGACGGGCGATGGTGCACGGCGGTACTGATGGCAGTCTCTGGTGACCGGTGAACTTTAGGCTATGTTCACATGTGAGCGTAGCGATCATGGGCAGAATCACCGCGATTCTGCCCGCGATCCGGAAATCATTGCAAATCGCGGGGCGCCTGTGCGTTGCCCGTGGTTTGCAATAGCACCCCAAACGCTATCGATGTTGCCGCGATTTCCGCCTGCCGAATCGCGGTAACATCGCGCAAACAACGTATGACGCCCCAAAGAAACTCTTGTACCTTTTTTGGGCGGCATGCGTTGTTTGCGCGATGTTACTGCGATTCGGCAGGCGGAAATCACGGCAACATCGCACAGTGTTTGGGGTGCTATTACAAATCACGGGCAACGCACAGGCGCCCCGCGATTTGCAATGATTTCCGGATCGCAGGCAGAATCGCGGTGATTCTGCCTGCGATCGCTACGCTCACATGTGAACGTAGCCTTATGGGTGTCAGTTTCTGGGCACTGATGAGGTGACTGTTAGATTAGGTAGAACCTATCACTCAATACCCAGTGTGGGTGGCCATCATCCCGATTAATAGGAAAAGGAAAATCCCCCAATGGTGTGGGACTTTATATGCCACATGCACACTGAACAAGAATACGAAAATTGTATGGGTACAAAACAATTTTATTGCACAAAACACAAAAATTATACAACGTATATGTCTAAAACAAGATAGACACACAATTAAAAAACCTTGCAAGTGTTGACAGACCAGTATCCGTACAGAAGACCCTTGGGTGTCATTGGTAGGATGAACCGGACAAGACCCTACGCGTTTCGGGTTATAAACCCTTCATCAGGGGTCAACCAGAGTTCAGTACACAATGTCAACCTATTTATGAGTATAAATTGCATATTAGTATTGTCAAATTCATGAATCTTATGACATCAAAGATTAAACAGTATATAGTATGCATTTATAACGAATATAACACATTGCATATCAATATTGTCAAATTCACGAGTCTTATGACATCAAAGATTAAACAGTATATAATGTGCATTTAAAAAGAATATAACACTCTTTTTAGATTTTTGAAGGCTGATACCTACCACAAGGGGGACTTCTTAGTAGGGGCAACTGGGCTGTCGATTAAAATCGGTGTCAACCGATGAGAGGATGTCAGGGGCTACAAGAACAATATTCATTGGAAAGATAGCAACAGAATAGACCAATGTAGGCGGAAGCTGACCGGATCGAGATCACCACAGTGATCCGTCACTGGTCCAAATAGCTTAGAGGTAAAGATGTCGCTCAAACGAGTCCCAAAATAGCACTGAAATAATGATAGAGTGAGGGGAAGTGAGTAAAATCTCAGATGTACATAATATGGAGCAAATTGGAGTTGTTTGACAGAGAGGGAAATACTTCTCACATACCTCTGTAAAGTACATTATATTCATGGCAGAAGGTAAATACGGTGTAAAGAGTAGGGCAATTGTCTGACGTGGATATTCTCCTGGAGGGGGAAAAATATAAGTGGACAAATATGGGCAATGAGGGGGAGGAAGGGAGGGGGGAGGTGGGGTAGTTGGTGGTGATAGAAGGAGGGGTCACAAGACCATAAGTGAATGATGGGATATGCAAAACATGCGTATCATAAAGAAAAGAGCATGTGTAAACGTGATAGTTAAAAAAGGACAAGTGAGGATCAGGTGGGATGCCATAGAATGGATAGCCATAAAAAATGCAAAGTAGTCAATCTGTATATCACCTGGGCAGATATGGCAGGACTTGTATAATAGTAATATAAGTGAAATAGTTGTCTGGGAAAAAATTAAATCCAATCAGTATTGCTAATATTAAACCCTATGGGTGTCCATATCATGAAACCACAGGTGAGACAGACATTGTTGCAGTCAGAGCATTTATCATGGTAAAGAAACCCGTGAATGAGGAGAAGGTGATAGTAGAATTCATGCAGTGTAAAATACAGCAAAGATTGAAAAAAAGAGGCATCTTAGATGGCAATAGCATGCATCATCAGCCGATGCATAAATCACATGCATGAGTACATAGTGTGCAAATATGAAGACCCCTCAGAGTATAGTTGTGCTGGGTATGTTAGAAATGGAGATCATATACTTACCTTCGTCTTGTTCACCTCGGCGTGGACATCCTCTGCGAGTGAACCCCGTGAGCCGTCTGCTATAAGGCGTCCCGAATGACGCCGGCGGCTGCGCAGTAGGGTGAGTAGGGTGAGTAGGGTGAAACTCTTGTACCTTTTTTGGGCGGCATGCGTTGTTTGCGCGATGTTACTGCGATTCGGCAGGCGGAAATCACGGCAACATCGCACAGCGTTTGGGGTGCTATTGCAAATCACGGGCAACGCACAGGCGCCCCGCGATTTGCAATGATTTCCGGATCGCAGGCAGAATCACGGTGATTCTGCCTGCGATCGCTACGCTCACATGTGAACGTAGCCTTATGGGTGTCAATTTCTGGGCACTGATGAGGTGACTGTTGGGTGACAGGTGCAATTGGGGGGGGGGGCTAAGGACTGTGTGGGGACATTTTTTGTGTGCTTTTACATTGTGACATGTGTACAGAGCAGTAACTCACTATTTCTAGCTCTGCTCTCCTCACACTGGAAACTGTGTGAGGAGAGAAGAGCTAGTAACAGTCAGTTACTGCTCTGTTTACATTTTGTGATCGGCTGTGAATGGATTCACAGCTGATCACATAGTAAACAGTCACTGTCAGTGACTGTTTACTACCGCCGGTGACTAGCTGTGTTCCTAGGGAACACAGAGCCACCGACATGACCGCGCTGCACGCTCCCGATCGCGCATGCGCGGTCATCTTGTGGGCTCCTCTATTGTGGGTTCGGCTGTGTCATGGGAACACAGCCGATCACGTGGGAAACAGCCATGCCCATTGGCTGTTTCCCCCCTGCCAGTGACGGGGGGTGTCCCGGGGACACCCCGACATCGGCAGTGCAGGGCGGTGCGCACGCGATCGCGCGCCTGCCCTGCTGAAAGTGCCGCCGTCATATGACAGCGGCCCAGAACAATGGTCGCACCGCTCCACCGTCATATGACGGCGGGCGGGCGGCAAGCGGTTAAAGTCATGTTGTTTTTTAAACAAACATGTTATACTTTCATGATCTGTGCAGTGGTTTTGCACAGAGCAGCCCAGATCCTCCTCTTTTTGGGTCCCTCACCGGTGCTCCTGGCCCCTTGCTATGGGGGCACCCGAGCCAAGCCACTGCTCTGTGTGTCTATTCAGGCATGGAACTGCGGCTCAGCCCTGGCCCCTCTCTCTCCTCTTTGACTAACTGACTTTGATTGACAGCAGCGGGAGCCAATGGTGCTCACTGCTGTCTCAGCCTATTAGGAGGGAGAATCAAGGGACTTTGTGGCTCTCGTGCAACATTTCTGGATCAAGATGGGGCTCAGGTAAGTTATAGGGGGCTGAGGGGGGCTGCTGCACACAGAAGGTTTTTTTTATCTTATTGTATAGAATGCATTAAGATGAAAAACCTTCTGCCTTTACAACCCCTTTAAGAGCCTTTGTTTGATTTTCTAATCGTTAGTCCTTCTTTTTCTAACAGGAAGTTCTAACAGTGTAAGTGTTTTTTGTTTCTGTAAAGTCCATTCGTCATCGTCAAAATTGAATATCGAAATCTAATGAAATTTTAAAGTATTTTGGAACAACATTTGACAAATCTTTGAATGTGCTTGGAATTTTCATACAAATGTTTGTACAAATGTTCTTATAAAAATCTAATAACATATTGGCCAGCTTTAGTTTTCAAATCAATTCCCTGTGGATCTCCTCATGCTGTGCATGTACTTCTTCCCTAGGTAAGATAAAGCCAGGTAGACAAGGCCAAGCCAACCCCCTGCCATTAACTTATTAAATGGCAGACTTTCAGTGCAGTGAAAGCTTTGTTATTAGAAAGTTGAATGACAGGAGTGGGACTTATCACTGGAAGTGAAAGAATAGTTTTCTCTTAGGCAGAAGTTGAGGACTTATGTACTGCTTCTGATCTATGAGGACTCCAAAGGGTACATAAAGACTGATTTTAAGACTAATGCCCCGTACACACGTGCAGATCGTCGGCCGAACGATTGGCCGTCTTTTGTCCCCGGGCTGTCGTGTCTGTTGAAAAGTGCAAAAGACTGCACAAGAATTTTGTCCGCCGACTACAGCCGACTGCAGAAGTGATGTCATGTGATGGTTAACTTTCCCTGTGTTTTTCTTTTCTGAGCATGCCCAGTCTTGCAAATCTGCTGTCTGTCGGCCGAATTCTGTATTGACGGGCGAACAATCGGCCGCTCTGGTGTCGGCATACAAAAATTTTAATGCTTGCACGACAGATTCTGTTCGGCCGAAAGTGCGCTGTCGGCTGTCGGAAGCATCATACTAACAAGCCTACAATCAGCCGATCGGTCGTCGGCCGAAGCTTTTCGGCCGACATTCTGCACGTGTGTACGGGCCTTTAGGCTGGCCATACACAGAGCAAGTTTTCTTTCCACAGGTTGCACGAAAGAAATTTGCTCGATTCCCCCATCAACACTGACAGTGTTGATGCGGAAATCCCTCCTGCCAGACAATTGTCTTCTCCGGACGGGGCAGGCGGGGGAAGCTGTCTCCACCGGGAGAAGACAGTGATTATCGCTAGTGGCTAAAGCAGCCGCTAGTGATAATAGCAAGAGAATCTAACAGGCTGATTGTACCGAAGTTGACCGATCTTTCAACTTGGTACGTTTAGCCTGACAATTACCGGTTCGAATCTCGGCCGGTTCCTGCTAAATTGGCCGAGATTAAAACCTTTTTATCGCCGGCCTTACTTGAGGTTGCACTTTAGTACTGTTGCTTTAGAAACATTTTAGGCCAGGTCAATTTCACAGTTATGTCTACAATTTAGGCTACGTTCACATCTTGGCGTTGCTATTACAGGCATTTTTATGGGCGTTTTTTCAGGCGTTTTTATGGGTGTTTTTGCAGGCGTTTTACAGGCGTTTTTTGTGCAGGCGTTTTTAGATTGAATAGAGACCAATGGAAAACGCCTGTAATCTGCCCAAAAAAGAAGCTCATGTACTTTTTTGAGTGTTGGGCGTTTTGCTCACAGCGTCAAAACGCTCAGATGTGAACAGGGGCCATTGAAATGAATAGGATTTGTCTTGTTGGGCATTTTGAGAGCTGATCCTAGAGCAGAAAAACGCCCCCAAAACGCCTACATGTGAACGGAGCCTTAATGTAAAAGTATAAATATCTAACAAAGTTAACCTTTCATGAGAGAAATAAAGAGACTGCCATTGCTGAGCACTCCTTCTGAAGATTGATTTTTCATAGATCTAATACTGGCACTTTGGCTTAAAGGACAACTATACTTTTACCAGAAAAGACACTAAGCTACCTGACTCCTCCTGAGCAAACATGCACCCCCTACGCCAGCCTCTTAGATACCCAGTAGCATTATTAACCCAAGTCCTGTGCAAGGTTTATATCATGTAGGGTAGAATTCCTCTTCGGTGCTGGCTTGCTCTCAAACATTTGTATGGGACCATACCAGGAAACAGCTCCAGCATCTACAACAGTCCTATAGAAGTCAGTAAGAGCTCAGTGTGCAGATAATCTTTGCACAGGATACACCTCTGCTACACAAGTAAGAATTGGGGTGAGGGTGTAAGTGCAGGTTAGTTCAGGAGGGGTGGGAGGCAAATTTGAGGATTTTATGTGAGAAGAATAGATTGCATATTTGCTCAAAGTGAGTAGGTCGGACATATTAAAGTCAGTGGTTCAGCAGTGCAGCCACTTAACTAACATTTTCAGAAGGTCAGTAATGGCAGTCCCTGTATTTCTGTCTTGACCAATTTACTTGCAGATTCACTTTTACTTTAATGGTAATCAACAGTCCCAACATACGAGTCCAACATACCTTTTATCATTTATTATGATCTTGTTCCAGAGACTGAGAGAAGTGAGGACCCTGTAATAACTAAAGGCATTTTGAAAGGCAGCCAGGCCTAAAAGCTGTTCAGAGAAGCTATCACTTTCTGGACAGGGATGATTTCACTATGCAGGATATAAGTCCATGGCATGTTGGCATTCCAGTGATTCAAAGCCGAGCCAAGGCAACCTGAGAAGCCTGCGCCACGCTAGGTTATTGTGACACTGTCTGTCTGGACAGCCGTGAGAACTCTTTTCTGGTTCTTCCTACCTTTTACTCCTCACTGTGATACTGATTACAAGGCTGTACCTTCTGTCATCATATCAGCTGTGCTTTTACAGAATAGTGTTCTCATTCCAGGCTTTGACTTGATGTGCCCTGGCAGCTCAGATCCTGTTTCCAATTAGTTACTGGCATTTATTTATATAGAAGGATCAGTGTAACCAATTGAAATAAGATAGGTATATTCTCTCACCAAGTTGTCTAACCTTAGACATACTGACTACCAGCTGGACAACGTATTTCTATTAGGAATGTGCTGAAGCATTTCTTGCCCTGTTTAAGGAAATTAATTTAATATTAGTCATGAGTTAAAGGGCGCCTACCAGTTTGTAGCAGAAACACCACAGAATAGAATGACAATCAATAGAATATACTTTACTAGTTATGATAGTTTTAATGTATTTTGAAAGTGCGGTGTATAAGAACCAATAACCCCAGGGTATGAAATATGTATATGGAGTTGATACCTGCCGCCAAGGCAGAGGCTATTTTTTTAGTAAAATTTGGATCCTGTTGGTTTGTTCTCTGAAGCCTAGGCCAAGTAGAGTGAGGGTGGGATTTCTGGCCACCACTCCATGCAAGGTTTTCCAGTCTTGGAAGGAACAGAAGTGTTTGAAAAAGGTTCCTGATTACAGCGTGTGTTTGAGCCTATGAGAGTAGAGCTTGCCAGCTGGCCAAAGCCCTGGTTTTGCTCTTCTGTTGGATGTGGAAAAAGCTGTTCTGTTCTGCTTGCTAAATAAAAGTGAGAAGGAAACCCGGAAACATACACCGCCGAGTTAAAAGTAATGGAAAACAAAGGCAGATGACTCTCTACTGACTCATGCATGTGTACGTTTCTACTTAAACTACTGAGCTCACTAAACAACCTCTTCCGCAGCCTAACCTAACAGTACATTACAGTAAGGTGCCAAAAGTCCTAACTTGTCAGTTTGCCTGCCCTCATCCCTTCAGATGCACCATAACCAGACAACCAGTGACTACACCCTTTCCACAATATCAGCACAGTTATTTTATATAAACATCAAATATAACTCTTCCTTCTTGTGTCTGTTGCAGGTAAGAAATTATACTGAATGCGCCTGTGTCCAAAGTCGGCAGGTCATCACTCCACCCACAGTGGGCCAACGCAGCCAACTCCGAGTGGTCATTGTAAAGACCTATCTGCATGAAAATGGTTATGCAGTGTCGGGGAAATGCGATCGAACCTGCAATACGCTCATTCCATTTCTGATATTTCTCTTTATCGTTACTCTCATCACAGCATGTGCACAACCCTCAGCCATCATTGTGACTCTCAGGTGAGAAGCTGGAGTTGACATATATTCAGGAGCTTTGTTTATGGGTATATATGTAGATGATTGGGCCTTATAGGGCCTCCTGATGCTTCAACCAACCACCTACACAGCATTCCCACATAAGAAACAATGAGAATTAATCCAGCAAAATAATTATTTTTTGATCCATTGTTTTTTAATATTATTATCGGAAGTCATTGCAGTAAAGCAGGGGTCTTCAAACTATGGCCCTCCAGTTGTTCAGGAACTACAATTCCCATCATGCTTAGTCATGTCTGTAAAATAGTTTTTAGATGCCTCATGGGATGTGTAGTTCCACAACAGCTACACAAGGGCCGTAGTTTGAGGATCCCTGCAGTAAGGTATATTCTGGTTAAAAAATGCAAAGGTTCATTTGGTGTTGTAAGATGGAAGGTTTTTAACATCAAATGTAATTGGGGCCAAAGTGCTCCTTTAGACTTGCAGTTGTGGGGGCATAAAAATGTGTGGTTGAACAATGTTTTAAGTGCCCCTCCATGCACCTATCGCTTCTGTTGCATTCAGAAGAGAGTACTGCCAATGAACCCAAGCTATTCATTGGAATGGAGAGGCACCATAAGCACCCTACTAGCACGTTCAATGCTTGTGGTATGCAACGGGTTGGCACAGCAATTATGGGGTTACAACAGGCGGACTAAACGGAACGATAGGATGAAAACAAACATTAAGTTGGGTTATATTAGATGTTTTCTTTTTTAATTAGACTAGTCATTACGAAGTGAGGAAAATAGTGTGGAAAAAAGGGGGGAATGGGAACCAGGTGGAGGCAGGAGGAAAGGAATCGGGAGGACCATATGATAGGAAAGGGATTGGAGATAGAAGAGGCAAAATCAAGGAAAAGTAAACAAATTATTCTCAAAACCCTATAATATAGTTGCCCTTAGTCCTGAAAGCTTTTGCTATCTAGGTGAATAATCAAGCAGCAGACAGCGTTGGTCTAAACTTCGAGTGCCTCTGAACCCTATAACAGTTTTGTAGGCACTGTGGCTAAAGTTATACCTTTGATTGTACACCATCTGTGACCTGCGACCTGCAGTGGAAAAATATTACAGGAGTTACATTTCACAAGGTTTCTACAGTTTTTCTCCTTAACCACTTTTATACAAGTGACATGAATATACATCAGAATTTCTTTAAAGTATATCTTTATATTTGTCTCATGGTAAAGTTACTAAGGCTTATAATGATAATCATTTCACAACTTCTCACCTCTGGCGACTCAGTATGAAGTAAGTGGTACAAATAAGAGAGTTAAATAGATAATACATTACAAGTGAAAGATAAATACAAATGATTAGCAAAAAAAAAAATATGCAGCAGAATGGTACTCTAGATGTATCATATAAGCTTACAGTTTAGAAGGGTAATGGGTAGAAACAGATAATGAAATGAGTTACACACTGTATGTTTAGAATAGCCTTTCCCGACCTTTTTACCCCAGATGAACCTTTTAAAGACTCAATTGTCAGGGAACCCCTGCTAAAAAGAATTCATGGGGGGATCAGTGGGATTAATGCCCCTTAGATTGGTGGTCAGTGGGAGAAATGCCCCTTACTGTGGTGGTGCATGAAAACAATGCCCATCTTACAGTAATGGTCAGTGGAAAGCGCCTCCCTCATTACAGACCACTAAAAAGATCATTGGTGTCATGCTGGTGGCTCTGCAAAGTGGAATTGGACATACTACAGATTGAACTATGCAGGCACCATCTGAGTGTAGCGTCTTTGAGCATTTTTCCTAGGTTATTTTTTTTTTCTTGCGCAGCCTCTGGAGGAACCCTATGGCTTCATGGATCCCCGGGTTCAGAAAGGTTAGTTTACAGCAAGGCTGCATTCAAAGCTTTGAGCATTTTTCCTGGGGTTTTTTTTTTTTTGCACATATTATGTGCGATTTCAGTGTGTTTTCATGCTGGATTTGCGTGCTTTTACAGCGTTTTTGAGTTTTGGCGTTTTATTTATTACAGTGCCTTGCGAAAGTATCCAGCCCCCTTGAACTTTGCGACCTTTTGCCACATTTCAGGCTTCAAACATAAAGATATAAAACTGTAATTTTTTTGTGAAGAATCAACAAAAAGTGGGACACAATCATGAAGTGGAACGAAATTTATTGGATATTTCAAACTTTGTTAACAAATAAAAAACTGAAAAATTGGGCGTGCAAAATTATTCAGCCCCTTTACTTTCAGTGCAGCAAACTCTCTCCAGAAGTTCAGTGAGGATCTCTGAATGATCCAATGTTGACCTAAATGACTAATGATGATAAATAGAATCCACCTGTGTGTAATCAAGTATCCGTATAAATGCACCTGCACTGTGATAGTCTCAGAGGTCCGTTTAAAGCGCAGAGAGCATCATGAAGAACAAGGAACACACCAGGCAGGTCCGAGATACTGTTGTGGGGAAGTTTAAAGCCGGATTTGGATACAAAAAGATTTCCCAAGCTTTAAACACCCCAAGGAGCACTGTGCAAGCGATAATATTGAAATTGAAGGAGTATCAGACCACTGCAAATCTACGAAGACCTGGCCGTCCCTCTAAACTTTCAGCTCATACAAGGAGAAGACTGATCAGAGATGCAGCCAAGAGGCCCATGATCACTCTGGATGAACTGCAGAGATCCACAGCTGAGGTGGGAGACTCTGTCCATAGGACAACAATCAGTCGTATACTGCAGAAATCTGGCCTTTCTGAAAGAGTGGCAAGAAAAAAGCCATTTCTTAAAGATAACCATAAAAAGTGTCGTTTAAAGTTTGCCACAAGCCATCTGGGAGACACACCAAACATGTGGAAGAAGGTGCTCTGGTCAGATGAAACCAAAATCAAACTTTTTGGCAACAATGCAAAACGTTATGTTTGGCATAAAAGCAACACAGCTCATCACCCTGAACACACCATCCCCACTGTCAAACATGGTGGTGGCAGCATCATGGTTTGGGCCTGCTTTTCTTCAGCAGGGACAGGGAAGATGGTTAACATTGATGGGAAGATGTATGGAGCAAAATACAGGACCATTCTGGAAGAAAACCTGATGGAGTCTGCAAAAGACCTGAGAATGTGACGGAGATTTGTCTTCCAACAAGACAATGATCCAAAACATAAAGCAAAATCTACAATGGAATGGTTCACAAATAAACATATCCAGGTGTTAGAATGGCCAAGTCAAAGTCCAGACCTGAATCCAATCGAGAATCTGTGGAAAGAACTGAAAACTGCTGTTCACAAACGCTCTCCATCCAACCTCACTGAGCTTGAGCTGTTTTGCAAGGAGGAATGGGCAAAAATTTCAGTCTCTCGATGTGCAAAACTGATAGAGACATACCCCTAGCGTCCATTTCCACCTGATCTAATCTGCTAGCTGGATGGGGAATGGGATCCCCATCTGTCTGTTTTGAGTGGACCAGATCGGATCAGATGCAGGCAGTTGTAAACAGACACATGTCTATTTACATCAGCCTCTCCAAAGAAAACAATAAGTTGCCAGATTGGGCCCACTTGAAAAATGGACAGGCAGACCCGATCGGTCTGCTTGTGTGAAAGGGGCCTAAGGCCTTGTTCACACCGGGCATACATAGCGTACCTTTACAGGAATTTACAGGAATGCACAGGTGTTCCGTGCTTCCCTGTACAGGCAGTCCCATTGATGTCATTTGGGATGTAGCAACTGCACGAACAGAGCCGTTGATCCCAGTTTGACATCCATGTAGGTCTGCGTGCATGTCCCTGAGCTCACACTGTCTGCTTTCAAGGTCCTGCACCCACACCCACTCGAATCTCAGATTGGGAACAGTAGCTATGCCTGTGCAGCCATTCCTTCCGATTGACATAAATGGGACTGCCTGTACAGGGATGCATGGAACACCTGTGCATCCCTGTGTGGGTAAACATGACCCTCCATGGGCATACACTTTAGTATGCCACATGTGAACGATGCTTTAGTATTAAATTAGCAGGAATTTTGCAAGTTATGTTGTGTTTTGTGCACTATTAATGATTTGAGTGTATTTTTAGTGAAAACAGTTATATGATGAACATTTGTGCAATTATTGCGGGGCCTAAAAAATCAATAGCAATTTTTTTATTCTACAGGTCATGTGCTTTCAGAAAAGGTCTGGTTTGAGGGCCGGTTCACAGTGGTGCGATGCCAGACATCAGGGCTGCTGTTAGAAATCGTGGGGCCCCGTACAGTCTACCTGGCAGGGGCCCCCCCAAGAAAATATAAAAAAGAAAAGATATATTTAGCTAAAATTACAACAAAATCACTTTTATCAGACACAGTGATCAGAGAGACAGAGAGAGAGAAACAAAGTTACAATTTACAAATAAACTCCTGATCAGTGATAAGTGCTGGGAGGGGGGGGGGCACAAAAGGGAGGGGGATTAGTGAGGGACAACTGTCTCTTTCTCAACAGATAAAAGCTGATAGCAGGGAGAGGGACAGATCAGATTCAGGTGCTGGAGGAAGATTTCTGTGTTTGTTGTCCATCACTAATCCCCCTCTCTGTCTGGACCCCCCTGTGTGCTCGGGCCCCCTACAAGAGGGCTGGTGGTCCCCCCCTATCAGTGGCCCTGCCAGACATCGTATGTGATACACACCTCATTGCTGTGCAGATCACATGCAACGTCTGTGCGATACAAACTGTATGGCTGAATTTGCATTGTGTTTGGACCCTTTTTTTTGTCCGCACCAGAATCAGACCGCATGGGTGTTCACACCCATGTGATTCAATTCCTGTCCAAATTTACAGTTTGCACTGCGATCTGCTAACCGATCTGGGGGAGTCATTAACTTTATATTGACACCCGCAGCAGTTCACAGAGGGCAGTGTAAACTGCCAGCGATCGAGGTGCGATGCGGGAACCCACACTGGATTTGCTGGGGTTTCCCGCATCACACCAGTGTGAACCGAGCCTGAGGGGACTTTTCAAATTCTGAAAGCTGTAAGTGAAACACGGTAACCTCTGCATTTTTAGATTAAATTGTTTTTATTCAGAGTTTTGCGTACATTCAGTTTCACTATGCGCAAATATCACAGTGCCTTAAAAATCAGTAGCACCTTCTTTTAATTCTACTGGCCATTCAGAAAATATATAGTTTGGGGGGGTCTTTTATAAACTTTTTGAAAGCTGTAAGTGAAAAAGGAAAACCTCCAGATTTTTAGAGAAATTTTTGCGTACGTCTGATTTTCACTTTTTCTCAAAAAGGCACAATTTAAAATGTAAAAATATTTGTTATTTATTTACTAAATACAGGTTTAGCTTTTATATTTAGGCCCCTTTCACACATGCTGTCCGTTTGTCCGTTTTTCATCCATCCGTTGACAGATGAAAAACGGACATCAATGTATCTCTATGTAAAAACGGATGACAACTGATGATCATCAGTTAACATCCGTTTTCATCCACTTCCGTCAATGTCCGTTTTTTTGAACGGATGAATGCCCTATTTTTCATCCGTCAAAAAAACGGATCGGACGAAAAACGGATGTCAACTGATGGCAACGGATGAAAAACTGATGTCAACAGATGACAACGGATGACAACGGATGAAAAACTGACGTCAACGGATGACAACGGATGAAAAACTGATGTCAACTGATGACAACGGATGAAAAACGGATGAAAAACGGATAACAACTGACGAAAAATGGATGAAAAACTGATGACAACTGACGAAAAACGGATGAAAAACTGATGAAAAACGGATGAAAAACTGATACATTTGACGTGACTGAACTGATGAACTGAACGGACTGTATGTGTGAAAGGGGCCTTAGAAGGAACTTAGCAGGGATTATGTAAAATTTGATGTGTTTGTATCTGCTAATGATGATTTTAGTGCATTTTTGTTGTGAAAATATTGCTTTGGCAAATATCGCGGGGCCTTAAAAATCAGTAGCACCTTTCATTTTTTTCTACTGGCCCTTTGCTTTCAGAAAACATATCGTTTGGGGGATCTTTTAAAAACTCTGAAAGCTGAAAGGGAAAAATAAAAACCTCCAGATTTTTGGAGACATTTGGTTATTTACAGTTTTGTGTACGTTCAGTTTTCACCATTTTTCAAAAAGGTGAAATTAAAAATTTACAAGTATTTGGTATTTATTAACTCAATACAGGTTAAGCTTTTATATTTAGTTGGAATTTAGCAGGAATTTTGTAAAATGTGCTGTGTTTGTATCTGCTATAAATGATTTTAGTGTATTTTTAGTGAAAATAATGATTTGGTAAACATTTGCGCAAATATTGCGGTGCCTTAAAAATCAGTAGCACCTTCCTTTTATTATACTGGTCCTATGCTTTCAGAAAATATATGGTTTGGGGGATCTTTAACAAACTCTGAAAGCTGTAAGGGAACAATGAAAACCTTCAGATTTTTAGAGAAATGTGGTTATTTACATTTTTGCGTATGTTCAATTTTCACCATTTTGCAAAAAGGTGTAATTTATTTATTAACTCAATACAGGTTAAGCTTTTATATTTAGTAGGAATTTAGCAGGAACTTTGTGAAATGTGCTGTGTTTAAATCTGCTAAAGATGAATTTAGAGACTTTTTAGGGAATATATAGTTTTGATAAACAATTGCGCAAATATCGCAGAGCGTAAAAATCAGTAGCACCTTCGTTTTATTCTACAGGTCATGTGCTTTCAGAAAATATATGGTTTGAGGGTCTTAAACTCTGAAAGCTGAAAGGGAACAATGAAAACCTCCAGGTTTTTTGAAAAATGTGGATATTTCCATTTTTGCGTATGTTCGATTTTCACCATTTCACAAAAAAGTCGCAATCTAAAATTTACAAATAGTGGTTAATTATTAACTCAATACAGGTTAGCCTTTATATTTAGTAGGAATTTTGTAAAATGTGCCATGTTTTTATCTGCTAATAATGATTTTAGTGTATTTTTAGCAAAAATATTGTTTTGATAAACATTTGCCCAAACATCATTGTGACCTAAAAATCAGTAGCACTGTATTTGTATTCTACTGGTCTTGTGCTTTCAGAAAATATATGATTTGGGGGGTCTTTAACCGGTTGCTGACTGCTCACAGTATATTTACTGCGGCAGTCAGCCCGGCCAGGCAGAGTGACGTAGGTCTACGTCGCTCGCCTGTCACTCCTTTTAGAGCCAATAGCGGGCGAGCGCACGCCCGCTGAGGCGCGCGCCCACCTCGGCTCGTTCACAGAGGAGTGCGGGCATGTGACCGGCGGACCCGATGTCCGCCGGTCACACTACGATCGCCGGTACAGCTGGAGAAAGACAGAGCGGCTTATGTAAACAAGCCGCCTGTCATTCTCCCCTGTGTAAAAATGAAGATCAGACGGTTCTACTATGTAGAACTGTTGATCTTTGTTTTTACACTAGGAGACCTGTCCCCCTACAGTTAGAATCACGCCCCTAGGACACACTTAACCCCTCCCTGTCCAATACAGTTAACCCCTTCCCTGCCAGTGTCATTTTTGCAGTAACAGTGCATATATATAGCACTGATTACTGCAGTAATGTCACTGGTACCCCCAAAAGTGTCAAAAATGTCAGTCAAGGGTCCGATCTGTCTGCCGCAATGTCGCAGTACCGCAAAAAAAATTGCAGATCGCCGCCATTACTCGTTAAAAAAAAAAACACCAAAAATGACAAAATCTTTCCCTTTGTTAGTAAACGCAATAACTTTTGCGCAAACCAATCAAAATACGCTTTTTGCGATTTTTTTTACCAAACATATGTAGCGTAAAACAATTTCGCCGAAAATGTTAAAAAATTTTGATTTTTACATTTTTTTGGGGGGGAATTTCATATAAAAAAAGTGAAAAATATTGTTATTTTTGCAAAAATTACGCTCTTTTTTTGTTTATAGCGCATGATCAAAAAATCGCACAGGTGATCAAATACCACCAAAAGAAAGCTTTGTTTGTGGGAAAAAAGAAAGTGAAATTCGTTTAGGTACAGCGTCGCACGACCGCGCAATTGTCCGTCAAAGTCACGCAGTAAAAAATCGCAAAAAAAACCCTGGTCAGGAAGGGGGTAAAATCTTCCGGGGCTTAAGTGGTTAACAAACTCTGAAAGCTTTAAGGGAAACATAAAAAAGCAATGGAAAAATTGCAAAAATGGCTTGGCCAGCTAAGTTTAAAAGTGGAGCACAGGTCCTGGAAGCGAAAGGGTTAAGTGGACTGTAGTAGGGTCAAAAAACACACATGTCCTTTTTCTGCACTGCAGTGCAGTATACATCCTTTGTGCTTTATTGTGCATTGCAGTGTGTTGGCTACTACTGGACAGCGTGTTGCAGTGCCCTTCACAGTGAATGGCAAAGCATCTAGACCCGTGCATTGATACATGTTGCAGTAACATGCTTTATATTACACATTTTAACCCACATTTCATGCTAAATGGGTGTAAAGTAAATTTGCACTCAATTTTAAACATTTAAATATTAAATATCTGCATTATAGCACTTTAAATACCTATTCATGTGTAAAAAAAAAAAAAAAATTCAAATTTTTTTTTTCAACCTTATTTACTAAACTAAGGCTCGATTCACACCTATGCATGCTGCTTTTAGGCATTTCTGCTGTGCTTTTTGCTGTTCTTTTTGTGTTTTTGAACACGCGATTTTACCGTGTTTTGCGTTTTTATCTTTTTTTGGGGGAAAATCTGTAGGGAAAATTAAAAAATGTAAATTGATGCAAAATTACGTGTTCAAAAATGCTAAAAGCACAGCAAAAAGTGTTGCAGAAACACACTAGACAGTGTCAGTAGGGCAGTGGATGGTGTCAGTCAGCAGAGCAGTGGACGGTGTCAGTAGGGGAGAGGTTGGTGTCAGTAGGGCAGTGGATGGTGTCAGTCAGCAGAGCAGTGGACGGTGTCAGTAGGGGAGAGGTTGGTGTCAGTAGGGCAGTGGATGGTGTCAGTCAGCAGAGCAGTGGACAGTGTCAGTAGGGGAGAGGTTGGTGTCAGTAGGGTAGCAAATGGTGTCAGTCAGCAAGGCAGTGGACTTTGTCAGCAGGGCAGAGGTTGGTGTCAGCAGAGAAGTGGATGGAGTCAGTCAGCAAAGCAGTGGACAGTGTCAGCAGAGCAATGGATGGTGTCGCCTGGCGTAACCACGTGACCTCCAAGATCGTCATTGTATGCCGGACAGAGCGGTATCACCCGGGTGCCACTTACAGCAAGTGGGTGAGCGACGGATTGGTATCGGTTGGGTGGGAGATGGAGGGGGTGAGAGACAGAACAGTATCGAGTGGATGCCGAGCGGAGCGGTATCACCCGGGTATCACTTACGCAAGTGGGTGAGAGATACCGATCTGCCAGCAGATTTGCAAATGTGGAATTGCTTATATCTTGAATTTGTACATATGTGAGTGGCATATTCAATAACATTTGTAAACGGAATTATGCTATGTGACATCATTTTACCCTTACATGAGCAATATTTGGAATATCGGCCAGTTCCAGGGGCCGATACAGATATATCAGCAAAAGTCAATATCAGCCCTCGATATAGCGGACGAGATCTATCCACATTAAGCCAGGGTGGAGACATAGCCTACTTATTCTGAGATGGCACACTCCCAAGCACAGGGCTGCAAGCACTGATCAGTGTATTCTGATGGAAGGGGAGTCCCCACAGACAGAATACAATGTTTCAGCGGGAGAGATCCCTGCATCAACATCACTGGTGTTGATGTGGGGTTCTGTCAGGTTTTTTTTTGTATTCAAACTTTTTGTCAAATTAAACAAAACTGTGTATTTACCCAGCTTAAAGCGGAGTTCCACCCAAAAGTGGAAGCTCTGCTTATCTGTCTCCTCCCCCCTCCTCCGGTGCCACATTTGAAAAAGTACCTGTTTTTTACCTCGCCGCGGCCCCCTCCTCCATCTCTACTGCAGGGCCATTCAGGCATGCGCAGTAGGGAATTGGCTGTGAAGCCACTAGGCTTTACTGTTGGTTTACCTTACAGGCTATGGCGGCGGCAGCACCCAAGAGCCGATGGAAACATCGGCTGAAACGCCTACATCGCTGGATTCCAGGACAGGTAAGCGTCTTAATATTCAAAGTTAGCAGCCACAGTATGTGTAGCTGGAACACTGCTTTAAGTGTTGCCTTTTCCATTCAAAAAAATGCTATTCATACTGATCTTTCATTTATACATACAAGTTGCTCTGAAATTATAAATCAAACAGTGTTTAGAGTGTTTTTGTGCTTTGTTTCTCTAAGGAATGCAGTTGGCTATTAGGCAGACAGCTTGCATATATTCCCTATAGATATTTATTGCAATATGACATTTGGAAGTGTAGATTAGAGGTGCACAGGGAAGCTTGCTTTCAACCACACATAATACAAGTTCTATAGCCTGCAAACATATTCCTCTGCCATTCTGCCTCATTGGTTTTGTCACCAGTGTCCTGGAATGAACTTTGCTAAATATCACAAGCTATAAGTATGTGCAGCTCCAGCCTGAGGCCCATTTTTTACAGAGCAGTTCACTTTAAAGAGCAACTAAATGTGCATTAGGGGATTTATATATAGCAGAGCCTAAAAACATGTTCTGATAAATGGAGATCGTTGTTAAGGGGAATGTAAAATTGTTTGTATATATTTTCTTTCTTTCTCCATTATGTATCAGTGTATTCTGATGGAAGGGGAGTCCCCCTGAACAGAATACAATGTCTCAGCGGGAGAGATCCCTGCATCAACATCGCTGGTGTGTGGGGATCTGTCAGGTTTTTTTTATTCAACCCATTGGTCAAATGAAAAAAAACTGTGTATATTTACCTAGCTTAAAGCGAAGTTCCACCCAAAAGTGAAAGCTCCTCTTATCTGTCTCCCCTCCCTCCCTCTGGTGCCATATATATATGTGTATATGTATAATATATATATATATATATATATATATGTATGTATATATATATATATATATATATATATATATGTATATGTACAGTATCTCACAAAAGTGAGTACACCCCTCACATTTTTGTTAATATTCTAAAATATATCTTTTCATGTGACAACACTGAAGAAATTACACTTTGCTACAATGTAAAGTAGTGAGTGTACAGCTTCTAAATTTGCTGTCCCCTCAAAATAACTTATCATACATCCATTATTGTCTAAACCGTGGACAAAAAAAGTGAGTACACCCCTAAGTGAAAATGCCAAAATTGGGCCTAATTAGCCATTTTCCCTCCCCAGTGTCACGTGACTCGTTAGTGTTACAAGGCCTCAGGTGTGAATGAGGAGCAGGTGTGTGAAATATGGTGTTATCGCTCTCACTCTCTCATACTGGTCACTGAAAGTTCAACATGGCACCTCATGGCAAAGAACTCTCTAAGGATCTGAAAAAAATAATTGTTGCTCTACATAAAGATGGCCTAGGCCAGTGATGGTGAACCTTGGCACCCCAGATGTTTTGGAACTACATTTCCCATGATGCTCACGCACTCTGCAGTGTAGTTGAGCATCATGGGAAATGTAGTTCCAAAACATCTGGGGTGCCAAGATTTGCCATCACTGGCCTAGGCTATAAGAAGATTGCCAAGACCCTGAAACTGAGCTGCAGCATGGTGGCCAAGACCATAAGGTGGTTTAACAGGACAGGTTCCACTCAGAACGGGCCTCGCCATGGTCGACCAAAGAAGTTGAGTGCACGTGCTCAGCGTCATATCCAGGGGTTGTCTTTAAGAAATAGACACATGAATGCTGCCAGCATTGCTGCAGAGGTTGAAGGGGTAGGGGGGTCAGCCTGTCAGTGCTCAGACCATAGGCTGCACACTGCATTAAATTGGTCTGCATGGCTGTCGTCCCAGAAGGAAGCCTCTTCTAACAGTTTGCTGAAGACAAGCAGAATAAGGACATGGATTACTGGAACCATGTCCTGTGGTCTGATGAGACCAAGATAAACCAATTTGGTTATTAGTTAAGATGGTGTCAAGCGTGGGTGGCGGCAACCAGGTGGGGAGTACAAAGACAAGTGTGTCTTGCCTACAGTCAAGCATGGTGGTGAGAGTGTCTTGGTCCAGAACTGGGGAGCTACAGTTCATTGGGGGAACCATGACTGCCAACATGTACTGTGACATACTGGAGCAGAGCATGATCCCCTCACTTTGGAGACTGGGCCGCAGGGCAGTATTCCAACATGATAACGACCCCAAATACACCTCCAAGATGACCACTGCCTTGCTAAAGAAGCTGAGGGTGATGGATTGGCCAAGCATGTCTCCATGCCTAAACCCTATTGAGCATCTGTGGGGCATCCTCAAGTGGAAGGTGGAGGAGCGCAAGGTCTCTAACATCCACCAGCTCCGTGATGTCGTCATGTAGTGGAAGAGGACTCCAGTGGCAACCTGTGAAGATCTGGTGAACTCCATGCCAAGAAGGGTTAAGGTAGTGCTGGAAAATAATTGTGGCCGCACAAAATATTGACACTTTAGGCCCAATTTGGACATTTCTACATAAGTGTGTACTCTCTTTTGTTGCCTGCAGTTTAGACATTAATGGCTGTATATACAGTGCCTTGAAAAAGTATTCATAGCCCTTAAAATTTTCCACATTTTGTCATGTTACAACCAAAAACGTAAATTAATTTTATAGGGATGTTATGTGATAGACCAACACAAAGTGGCACATAACTGTGAAGTGGAAAGAAAATGATAAATGGTTTTCAAAATTTTGTACAAATAAATATATAAAAAGTGTGGCATTCATTTGTATTCAGTCCCCCTGAGTCAATACTTTGTAGAACCACCTTTCACTGCAATTACAGATGCAAGTATTTTTGGGTATGTCTCTACCAGCTTTGCACATCTAGAGAGCTACATTTTTGCCCATTCTTCTTTGCAAAATTACTCAAGCTCTGTCAGATTGGATGGAGAGTGTGAACAGCAATTTTCAAGTATTGCCACAGATTCTCAATTGGATTTAGGTCTGGACTTTGACTGGGTCCTTCTAACACATGAATGTGCTTTAATCTCAGCCATTTCATTGTAGTTCTGGCTGTATGTTTAGGGTTGTTGTCCTGCTGGAAGGTGAACCTCCGCCCCAGTCTCAAGTCTTTTTCAGACTTTAACGGGTTCTCTTCTAAGATTGCCCTGTATTTGGCTCCATCCATCTTCCCATCAACTCTGACTAGCTTCCCTGTCCCTGCTGAAAAAAAGCATCCCAACAACATGATGCTGCCACCACTATGTTTCATGGTGGGGATGGTGTGTTCAGGGTGATATGCAGTGTTAGTTTTCTGCCACACATAGCGTTTTGCTTTTAGGCCAAAAAGTTCAATTTTGGTCTCATCTGAACAGAGCACCTTTTCCACATGTTTGCTGTGTTTGCTATGTCATGGCTTCTCGCAAACTGCAAATGGGACTTCTTATGGCTTTCTTTTAACAATGGCTCCTTTCTTGCACTCTTCCATAAAGGCCAGATTTGTTGAGTACATGACTAATAGTTGTCTTGTGTACAGATTCTACCACCTGGGACCAGCTCCTCCATGGGACTCTTGGCGGCTTCTCTGAATAATGCTCACCTTGCCCAGCCTGTCAGTTTAGGTGGATGGAAATGTCTTGATAGGTTTGCAGTTGTGCCATACTCTTTACATTTTGGGATGATGGATTAAACAGTGCTCCTTGAGAAGTTCAAAGCTTGGGATATTTTTTTATAACCTAACCCTGCTTTAAACTTCTCCGCAATTTTATCTGTCTGGTGTGTACCTTGGCCTTCATGATGCCATTTGTTCACTAACAAACCTCTGAGGGTCTTACAGAACAGCTGTATTTTTACTGAGATTAAATTACACACAGGTGGACTCTGTTTACTAATTAGGTGACTTCTGAAGGCAATTGGTTCCACTGGGTTTTAGTTAGGGGTATCAGAATAAAGGGGGATGAATACAAATGCACGCCACATTTTTCACATATTTTTTTTGTAAAATGTTTTGAAAACCATTTATCATTTTCCTTCCACTTCACAATTATGTGCCACTTTGTGTTGGTCTATCACATAAAATCCAGACTTTTTTTCATTCCCTGTCTATTCTGAGGACTTAATGAGTATTTCCACTTTTGCAGCCAAATTGTAATAACACCTACATTGTATTTTTTACATGTTCCTATTAACAAAAACATATTTTGAAATTGCTTGTTACCTTTTTAAGTGCTTTTGCTTGCTGTTTAGGAGGCGGCTGTGGAATAATGGTTAACCTAATTATCCCTGTTCATACTGAGTTTGCAGTTCTTCATTATCAGCTCTAAATTAGATATAAACACTGCCTATCCTAAGATGTTAAAAATGTAGAAACCACCCTCCTGTATTGTATGTTAATGAGCTTACTTTGTATAGGGACAAAGACATTGTAAAGCTGGCCATAAATGACTCAGTCTTTTCTCGATTAGCCAGCGGGCCTCTCCACCTCTTCCAATCAGAGAATGCTTTACATTCATTCTGATAATGCAAAGCATTTTTTGAATGTCGTCTGTGCCGAGCGGCTTACCTCCTGTGTTCTGAATGCACCAGGGCAGGCGCCCCAGAAGCAAGAAGTGAAAATCAATGGAGTAGCAGTGTCTACTTTGATGCAAGCTGGACCAATGTAAATATGTATAAAATATCCATACCTGATGTTTATCTTTCATTTTTCTTTGTTGGCTTGCGTCTTGTTTGCTATTTCTTTTTGAATTTGGCAGCCAGCAGTTAAAGTTTTTTTACATTTATTTAAATGACAGGCTTGCTCTAAAGTCTGTGAACCTCTCACATTCAGAAAACAATCGGACTCATTTGAAATCCTTGCACTTACATTTCCAACCTATGGCCCTTTTCACACAGGCGCCTCTATGAAGCGGGATCTCTCAGCTGATCCCTGCCGAGCAAGTTGATGACAGGTTCAAGTCCGCTTCGCTATGCAGAGCAGACACAGCCCGCTCTCGTCTATGGGACAATTGGATGATAACAGACCGTCTGTCCGTCTCCATCTGATGCCATTCAATCCAACTCACCAGACGGATGGGGAATAGGTCATCACATGCCTGACGAAGGGGTCCTGCGTGGCTCCGAAACGTTGCACTGTTTTTGATGTGATCTTTTTTGCAATAAAGCTCTTGGACTGCTTTTGCAAGATCCATGGTGTGCTGGAGAATATGTATGTACCTGTAATAGATCCAGTGTCCAGCTAGAGATCGCTTCAGCACCCAATATATATGTGCCTATATGCAGGAAGGTGTGCGATGGGAATATGAACTTTACTAGGTCCCCCATCCATCTGTTTTTGGCAGACAGGAGCAAATCGGATGGCAGCGGGTGTCAACGGACATGTGTCTGCTGACATCCGCCGCTCGATAGAAGAGACTGGAGGGTCCGATCAGGTCTGCCTGAAAAACTGACAGGTGGACCTGATCAAATCGCCCGTGTGAAAGGGGCCTACCTCTTATGTCAGTGGTCAGTTTCAGAGTTAGCAAGCTAGATAAAAACAGAAATTTTACTGGCCGTTTCAGGCTGCTGTATTTGCTGAAATGATCTCCTAAAGAAGCACATGCAGAATGAACAGTCTGCATGGAATCTGATCCCACTCCAATTCATTCACAGTTGGCTCATTCTAAGGCTGTGGAAGTCAGCTTGAAATTATAGAGGGTGCCATGTTCTCTCTTAAAAATGAATGGGCTGTAGCGCTCCTCAGCACCCAAAAATTGCTGTTGCACAAGGAATGAGTTTGAGTAACATAAGCCCCATTGTTGGTGTCAGTGGCAGTAATAGTAATTCCCAGCGTTGATGCCAGTGGCCACAAAAATAACCCCCAGCATTGGTATCAGTTCAATGTATTTATTGTTACAAGTCTGCATCCCAACATAATACCATTAGTATAATATGATTTAGAATATTAAGAACATTTGTATTTATCAGCTTGCCAACACAGTATAGCATTTTCAAGTGTTACCAAACCCAGAGCAGTAAAATCAGTCTGTATATGCAGTAAAGAATGCTTGTTATACTCACTTTGGAACCTAGGGGGGTTCATTCTCTGCATCGTGTAAAGGGGCTGTTTGATCCTGCCTTCTCTGATCCTCCCCTTCTTCCACTGTTACCAAACTATCTCCTGATAGTACAGAGCCTTGCAGGCACTCTGCATATGCTCAGTTTGGTGTGTATTGCTAGAGAGTTTTTTTTTTTTTTCTTGGGAGGGTGCATGTGATCAGCACAGGGCCAATCAGCACTGTGCCTGAGGGTCAGGGGTCTTGCAGTCTCATAGGATGAGAAAGAAAACTCCTCCTACTGGCTTTAACCAGTGCTTGGCCGGACACTGATGGAAGTCACAAGACTGCTATATACTGCTGGTGAGAAAAGGTATTTAGCAGTTTATATTTACTAAAACAATGGCATTTCCATGTTCTGTGGGAGACCAGATATAGTAAATGCAGGGTCCTGGGTTTAGTAACACTTTAAGTTATGTTGAACTCTGTGAGTAAACCGAATAAAATGAAAAGTTCTAATGAAATATCAGAACAAACATTTGTCAAGTTTAAACCATGATAAAATGCTAGACCCTTTAGAGTGATTGTAAAGGCAGGTTATCTTTACCTAGATGCATTCCCTGCATTAGGTTTAGAAATGTCCCATTGGTTAGATCGCTTTCTCACCTTCCTAAATTCTTACCTGAGTCCTATCTCTATTATTGCCGTACCCAAGTGCAACAGTGCTGCTCTCTCTTTCTCCCCTCACAAGACGCAGTGAGAGCCGCGAGAGCCATTGGCTCCTGCTGCTGTCAATCAAATCCCTATGGGGAGGGAGCAGGGGACAGGGCTGAGCCGCAGTGTGTGTGTCAATAGACACACACCACCCTGCTCAGGATTGAGCCTGCAGGTGCCCCCCCATAGAAATCAGAATCAGAACCAGAGAGAAAACGGCCCCTCCCATCCCATAACATCATATGACGTCATCGGTCCTGCCAAAATATGTATATATATGTTACATATACAAAGGCTGAATGCTGCTGTTGAGGGTCAGTTTATCCGCTGCAGCTGGAGAAGCATGGTAATATGACAGTGATGGAGCTCTCTTTGGCCCTATAGATAACTACACATATATTACAAATAATGTGTATCATGTCATCATGTTCAGAGGAGCCCTGTCATTGACATTGCTCGTCAAGCAACCAGCCAAGCCAGCCTATCAGCTCCTGGGTGACAAGGGACGCTAGTCAGCGAGGGCCACCAACGCCGCTGTCAGTCCCAACACACCAAGTTGGTAGTATGGGGAGAGAAGGGAGAAAAACTACAGAGTTGTGCAAGTACAGTGAAGAGGAAAGAAGGCTAAGAGCAGAAAATACATCAGGAAGAGGAAAAGAGCAGAAAAGTAAAGAAAATGCAGGCAAAAAAAGAAAAAACTGTATTATAAAAAGAAATAAAAAATTGTAAAAAAGAAAAAAAAAATAAAGTTAAAAAAAAGAAACAAATAGAATAAATAAATTAGGAAAACAAAGATAATATGAATAGAAAGTGGGAGCCAAGGATTAGGATAATAAATTGAGATAAATGCATAATTTAACGAGTGACGGGACCAGACCTGCTTTTGATGCAAAAAAAAAAAAAAACATTTCTAAAATAAAATTTGTCAAAAAGTCAAACAAATGGCCCTCAGCATAGGGTCCCAAGGAAGGGGGAAAGAGAGGTTTGATGAAGGTGGGAGGCTTGCAAAAAATGGACATAGGATTTCCATACACATGTATACTGAATGAAGCTGGATTACAAGCGATTAGACATTTTTTGGCTGGTTCAGAGTTGCTAAATATGCCAAGTAAATTTTTGATCGAATGCCTGGTCCTTTTTTTAACAAATATTCATTTTGCATTTAAAGGGACTAGATACACGCAGATCCATGGCACCGCCATGGGCAATTCTGCGGCTCCCTCATTTGCAAATCTCTTGTTGTTATCTTTAGAAATGTCATATTTATCCATCTGCCATTTTTTCTGATCATATCAAATGTTGGTTTAGACTTATAGGTGACATCTTCCTGATTTGAGTTGGTGACAAAGCTAGATTTTTTGACTTTCTTGAAAAACATCTTCCCCCGGGGTTGTGTTTAATACAGAAATTTCACCTTGCAACATTACGTTCCTTGATGTAATGATTACCAAATCTCAAGGTTTATTAACTACATCTCTATATACTAAACCTACTGACAGGAACGTGCTAATACATTACCAAAGTGCACATCCAAAGCACCTTCTCAATAGCCTGCCTGTTTATGAGGGTCTCATGGAGCTGTTCAGATGTGAGCGAAAGACAACAACAGCTGAAAAAAATGTACAATAAATTTTTAGAGCAAGGATATCCTATTAAAGTATCATTTTTTGGGGTTTGGAAAGAGTAGGGATGGATTAGAATGTCTGTCAGTTTTATTGCCGCCTGTGCCCCCGTTAAGGAGATAATACCCTTTCTTATTGTCCTACTTTACTTTCACTTTCAATGATAATGGTAAAGAAAATTACAAATTTGGGGTTGTCCCCTTAAAAATAACAGAGGAAAAATCTTCCAATGGGGACACTAGTTTTGGTGAGCTGGGGGTCCCCAAGGAATTCCCTTGATTTGTAGGGATTTCCTCACTTCCTGTTTGGTTATGGGACAGGAGGAAAAGGGATATCTCTGCAATGGGATCCAGATTGTGGAAAAAAAAAATCTGACAGGGGTTATAACCCCCCCTTATTCTACACAAAATGAAAAAAGAAAGTTTTGCCTATAATTCTACTTTAAGGTACTCGATCAGCATTGTCTATAGCTGGTCACACCAGAGCCACTGAACAAACAGATCGACCAATGTTTACACACACATTCAATTGCAAGTCTGAACAGATAAGATAAGCTGTGACACAGAATCTGCGCATACTGCAAGCTGACAGTACTCCAATACCTAATCTTAAAAAGATGCCTCTGTTTGCACATAAGCGTAACAAGACGCTATGGGAGTCTCTAGTCCAGGCTGACCCAAGGCACATGTATGTGCAGATTTCACCCAGAATCTCTTGGAAAACAGGTTGCTATAAAATGTCATAACTGTAATGTTTGCAACTCGCTTATTTGTGGTGAATATTTCACACACCCGCACAAGGGTAATCAATAACGTATACAAGAATATCTGAACTGTAGCATTGAGTATTGTGTTTATATTCTAAAATGCCCTTGTGCACTCACATACGTGGGCAAAACCACTGCCCCCTAAAGAGGTGATTTCAAAAACACATGAGTGACATTGGGGTGGCACTGATAAAAGCTAAGAATAATGAACAAATTGATGTAAATAAACCGTTTGCTGTGCATTTTGTCAACCGCAAACATCAGACACACAAACTAAGGGACATGACATGGCTATTGAACATGTTCAACAACCAATTAGAGGCAGTGATAATGACTGCCTCCTCTCGCAACATGAAGCTTTCTGAAAACATGCCCTTGGTACGGTGCATCCCGGGGAACTCAACACCAACCTATCTTTTTCATGTTTTCTTGATGAAAGGTGAACCAACCTGTAGCTTTGGACTTTATAAATGATTAACTGTATGATCAGAGCTCGTCTTTTTCTGCTTCTTTCTCTTTTCGGTTTTGATTTTTTTTTCCTATTGTTCAACTGATAGTGGGATCAAGTGCTATGTAACTTATGGCTTAAGTTTGGGACATTGAGGGGGGCGATGAGCCTGAAATACCCACCCTTCCACCGGAAACTCCTACCCCCTTCTCCAAACCCCAAACCTTTCCCACTCCCCACACTCTCCACCCCACTCCCCCTCCTCCCTCCCCGTCCTATCCTTGGGACCCTTTGCTGAGGGCATTCATATGACTTTCTGACTAATTAGCATTTTAGGATTTTTTTTTTGCATCAGAAGCAGTTTTTTTCTATATAGAAATATTATTATTATTATTATTTTTGCTTTCCTAACTTATCTTTTTTATGTATTTCTTTTTTTAGCTCTATTTTTTTTTTTTTTTTACTATTTCTTTTGTACTGTCCGCATTCTTTTTCTGCTCCTTTTCCTCTTCCTGAGGTATTTTCTACTCTTGGCTTTCTTTCCTCTTCACTGCACTTGCACACCTCTTTAGTTTTTCTCCCCTCTCTTCCGGTAATAGCGGCTTGGTGTGTTGGAACTGATAGCGGCTGGGCACACTGATGTGATTTGTTCCCCTGGTGTTGGCGGCCCTTGGTGACTAGCGTCCCTTGTCACCCAGAACTGATAGGCTGGCTCGGCAGGTTGCTTGACGACTAGTGTCGATGACAGGGCTCCTCTGCTCCTGCGCCGCCAGCACCTCTGAGTAGGATTGGCTTACCCGGCTAGTTGCTTGGCAGCCAGAAATGCAGACATGAACCCTCCATTTGAGCGCATATGGCAGATGCACCTGATCAATACGTGTAATATATGTGTAGTTATCTAAAGGGCCAAAGAGAGTTCCATCACTGTCATATTACCATGCTTCCCCAGCCGCAGCAGACAAAATGATCCTCAACAGCAGCATTCAGTCTATGTATATATAACATTTGTATATATATTTTTGGCGGGACTGATGACATCATATGATATAGCATGGGAGGGACCATTTGCTCTCTGGTTCTGATTGGTGGATTTAGACTTAAATACGTCTGCAGGACAGTATGCACTTATCACATGCTTGACGAAGGGGTCCTGCATGGCTCCAAAACGTTGCACTACACTGTTTTTTGATGTGATTTCAATAAATAAAAGTTTGTACATAATTGAAGATCCTTGGTGTGCTGGGGAATATCTACATTATCGTTTATGTTCCGGTATCCAGCTGGCGGTCACTATAGCACCCAGTACCTTAAGAGCGCATTCCAGTAATGTGTGCGATGGGGATATGGACTGTGTAGCTTCCTATGGTGGCGCACCCAGAAAAAGAGGAGCCTAGAGCACCGGCTTAGGACCCCAGAAGAGGAGGTTTAGGGATGCTCTGTGCACAGTTCAGGTAAGTATGACATGTTTCTTATTTTAAAGAAAATGTAAGCTTTACAATTACTTTAAATATCATTATTCTACAATCCACAAATTTGAGGGAGAAAAGAAAAGTGAGAAGTTCAAAATCAATTTCAATGCATTTTAATATACTTTCTAAGATTTCTTTTTTTTTCTAAATGATCATTGGTGGTGAATGTTAATGCAGTTGAAGTACAACTAAAGGCAAAACTTTTTTAGTTTTGGATAGAGTGGAGATGATTTCAGAACACCTATTAGGTTTTTATTGCTGTCTGTGCCGCCATCAATGAGATTTTTGGAAAATCCCGAATTTTGGGTTTTCCCCAGAAAAGTAATAAGGGGGAAATTTTCCAATAGGGGCACTAGTTCTGGTGACCTGGGTGTCCCCAAGGAATTCCCTTAATTTGAGATTTCCTGTCACTTCCTGTTTAGCTATGGGACAGGAAGTGAAGGGAAATCTCCCCCAATGGGACACAGATAGAAAAAAAAATCTGACAGGGGTTATAACCTTCCCTTATCCAAAATAAAAAAAAAAAAAGGTTTGCCTATAGTTCTACTTTCACAATCACCGTACATTGGTGATCACACGCTGGCTGGGACTATACTTCTCTCAGGTGGAGATTACGCCGCCTGACAGTACTGGCCTGATTTTAATGTGGGGAGTGGGAACACAGAGGTCATCCCAACACTGGGTGTTCTGCTACTGCTCTCCTTCATTATAATTCCAGATGCAGGAATGCAGGGAACATCCAAGCACCCAGCATTTTGCTACTACTCTGCAAAGTGCCTAACACATGGTGGGCTACACAGAGAGTGCCGTTAGGCCATATGTGGTCTGTGAACTGCATGTTGGGCACCAGTGTTCCAAAACTTACCCCTTGCTCTTTTCTCTGCTACATTGTGTACTGCCTAGTACACACAGGCAGAATGTCAGCCAGCATTCAGTCTGACATGACCGAAAAAAGGTCTGCTGAACAGTTCCTGATCAGCGCTCTCAGCCATTGGCTGAGAGCCAGAGTGTTCTGATAGAGTGTGTGAGGGGGGGCATTGGGGGGGGGGTGTTCCCCTGTCAGAACACAAAACAGCAGGGGGGATTGCTGTACTAACTCTGGATTGTTAGTCCCGCGGCTCCGACCTGAGCTGTCAGTTTTGAACTGAACTAGTAGTATGTACGAGGTTTTAGTGTCAGATAAAAGGGTGTGAGTAGTAATTAGCAGGTGTGTAGACCTGTGTAACATTTAAATGAGCTCCAGTAAGTAAAAGAGACATTCATACCCTCTACACCACACATATCAAACACAAGGCCCGTGGGCTGAATCTGGCCCTCCAGACCTTGTTAAGTGGCCCATGCATCCAGTTTCGCAGCTGAACAAGGTGGAACTCCATTCCACCACCTCCAGCTCATGCCGCCCGCTCAATGCTGTCACTTGCAAACACAGCTGCTCCCAGAAGTAACAGGTTCCTGCACACACTGATAGTAGGGACAGATCTCCAGAATCTGAGAGAGAGAACAACCTTTTTGCAACGCGAGGCAGAGACATCTACACAGGTAGGTACTTTGGTGGGGGTTAGGTTGCACACTATGCATAGCGCACCCCTTAACCTTGCACTCTGTAGGTAATGCACTCCTGAACTCTGCATGTAGCACACTCCTGAACTCTGCACTCTGTATGTATGGTAGTGCACCGCAGATACAACTGGCCCTTTGAGGGCAATCATCCTGCTTATGTCGTCCTTTGATGAAATTGAGTTTGACACCCCTGCTCTACACAGTGTCTTCATAATTTACCTATACATCCCTTTAATTTTAGAAGTGAGATAAAAGATGGTTGTACCAGTGGAATCATTTCATCTGATTTTTAATTTTACTGTTATTATTTCTGAGTCACAAGATATTTTCTTTGCAGGTCTGTGGATGAAGGTGAGCGGCCTTTTGCATTAGGAATGCAGTTTGTTTTGCTGAGAACTCTTGGTAAGTATTATTTTTACATGTCAAAAAAGAATATTCAGGTCATCATCAGTGGTTTTAATATACGTATGCATTGAAATGGAAAGTAAAGGTTAATTAAATGTTTAGTATTCACCTGTAGTACATTTATATATTTTGGAAAATTCTGTAGAATAAAAATAAATGCCATTTTAGGCTTACAATCATGAAATTTGATTTTAAACATTTACCATTGTGATAATGAACTTTACAGCTAAGTGAAATTCCTCTGTATCTTGTGGTGGCTTTAACATTTGCGGTGTTCACCCACAAGGTGGCGCTGTTATGCTATTTTTAGATTTGTAAAGCACATCATGCTCTCTAACTGGTCTTGATTTGCCAAGTTATGTATTGGCTGTCTTGAAAATTGTGCACTACAGGAGAAAACACATTTATAACAGTAATGAAATAAATATTTAGACTCTGAGAGATTCTGGTCCAACAATGGTTGTATTAATATAAATGCCAGGGATCAGAGGGGAAAAAAAATGACAATTGTTAACTCTTTATAGGTTTGGGACTGATGCGAATGGCTTTATGTAAAGTGCAGATTGATACATCAGTGCCGTTTACTCTAAATATGGGATAGAACCAAATACATTTTAGGGACAATTACCCTAAAGTTCCTTCACAGCTCTAACATAGGGGCTCAAACCACAGCCATTAATGTATTTATTATTCAGGAAAGCTGTAAAAGCATTAAATCTACTTAATAATGGCCAACCTGCCATATCTCCCAGTGAAAAATGAAGATAAACTCTGTGCCACTAGGATCCTTTAGAGGAAGGTCTGGATTCTCTTTTATACAAATTGTTAAATGCCTTCCTAAGTTCTTCTCAAAATCCATTGTACTGTCCTTTCGTATCGATTGCTAACAATGAGGGTTTCAACCCTCAGAACTCTGGGATTCAAGCTTGATCATTCTTAGGAAACGCATTATTTATGAGTCGTTTCCATCATGTTGCTCCACAGTAATGGACACAAACATATTCTCCAATATAATAGACCTTTTTTGCCGTTCAGTCTACCCACTGTATCAATGAGCGAATTTGAGACATATATTTGGCAAAACAAAAAATAAAATAGAGAGAAAATGATGGCGACCCTACTAAACAGAACTATGTATTTAAAGTGTATCTCTAATGGCGCTTTTCCACTGCATGGAACCGTACCGGTTCGGCACGCTTTTGTGCTTTTCCACTGCGGTACCGCATGGTATAGGGTCGGAACGGTTCGGTACGGTACGGTATAGGTTTGCTTTTCCACTGCATGGAACCGAACGGTACGGTACGGTACGGCTCTGAAAAAACAGTACCTACTCGATTGTGGTTCCAACAGGTACCAAACTGGTACCATATCCCACAATCCTTTGCATGCAGTCACTACTAGCCACTGATTGGTCAGAGAATCACACCCACCCCGTTGTTATCCCACCCACTTAACTTTAGTACTACTTTAGTGGAAAAGCAAACCTATACCGTACCGTACCGAACCGTTCCGACACTATACCATGCGGTACCGCAGTGGAAAAGCAAACCGGGCCAAGCAGGGCCGAGTAGAGCCGAGCCGGTACTTGCAGTGGAAAAGTGCCATAAGTAACAACAGAAAGAGAGGACATTTCTTCAAAAGGGCAGTCTTTTCTTAGACAATTTTCATTACAACGGGTTTCCCTATTGGTAGATTCCCTTCCACCTCCTGTTAATGACAGCTGTAAAAGTTTGTTAATCCCATCTGTCATGGAAACAGTGGATCGCCCCAGCTGGGACACACATGGCAATAAAAACCTGACAGAAGTTCCCATTACCATTCCCCACCCTATCCAAACTAATAACAATGTTTTGGGTAGTGATACATTTCAAAGTATGGTCCACCTTCTGCTGCCTGTTATAGAACAAGAAGACTTCCTAAGGTTTCCTAACCTGCTCTTTCTCTGAGACACCTTTGACAAAAATAAATCTCTGGATTCTTTGTTAAGTGTCGTATATAAATCCCTTTCTATCGATTTTTGCCTCTGTAGGATGTAATGGGGGAGATTTACTAACACCTGTACACACAGTGCATAGAAACCGATCAGCTTCTAACTTCAGCTTGTTCAGTTAAGCTTTGACAATAAAAGCTAATTGGTTACTATGCACAGCTGCACCAGATTCTGTGTGGGTCAGTTTTAGTAAATCTCCCCTTCTAGGCTTGGAGCTTGGGCTTGGATTTCACTCTTGGTACTGTAAAGGCATATGTCACATAATTAATGTCCTAAAAAAATAACAAATAATGTCTTTTCCCCAACTTTCTTTGAAATTTCACATGTCTATGGCAAACAATTTATTTTAAACTAACTTACTACTCTAATAGAGACTTGAAATAAATTGTATTATTAATTATTGCCTCCTTCAATAATAGAACAACAATAAACCCTCTCCTGTGTGCATCCCTGGGAGGCTAACCTTAACCTCTACTGAAAAATGGCAGACAATATGAGAACTTATCCTCTGCTATTACACTAAAGGGAAATGACTAAAAATAATTTGTATATGTACTTACTGCTCATCCTGTTTCAAAAATTGTGGAGCCATTGGTATAGATTGCCATTATTCAGCGACATGCCGTGTAGAACAGACATACACTATATTACCAAAAGTATTGGGACGCCTGCCTTTACACACACATGAACGTTATTGGCATCCCAGTCTAATGCCTCGTACACACACATCGATAGTTGGCCATGAATTTTCGGCCAACGTCCGATCGGCCGATTTTCGGCTTGTTAGTATGATGCTTTCGACAACCGACTCCGACTTTTCGGCCGAATAAAATCTGGTGTGCAGGCTATAAAATTTTTGTTGGCCGTCAACACAAGGGCCGATTTTCCGTCAGTCAGTACAAATTTCGGCAGACAAAAATCTGATGAGCAAGACTGGGCATGCTCTGAGAAGAAAATACACACGGAAAGTAAACCAGCACATGACATCACTTCTGAAGTTGGTTTTTGTTGGCCGAAAAAATTTGTGTGCAGTCTAGAGCACATTTCAACCAACACAACAACACTGGACAAAAGTCGGCCGATCGGTCGGCCGATAATCGTTGCGTGTGTACGAGGCATTAGTCCGTAAGGTTCGATATTGAGTTTGCCCACCCTTTGCAGCTATAATTGCTTCAACTCTTCTGGGAAGGCTGTCCACAAGCTTTAGGAGTCTGTCTATGGAAATGTTTGACCATTCTTCCAGAAGTGCATTTGTGAGGTCAGTCTCCGCTCTAATTCATTCCAAAAGTGTTCTATTGGGTTGAGGTCAGGACTCTGTTCAGGCAAGTCAAGTTCCTCCACTCCAAACTCGCTCATCCATGTCTTTATGGACCTTGCTTTCTGCACTCGTGCGCAGTCATGTTGGAACAGGAAGGGGCCAACCCCAAAATTTTCCCACAAAGTTGGGAGCATAAAATGGTCCAAAATGTCTTGGTATGCTGATGCCTTAAGAGTTCCCTTCACTGTAACTAAGGGGCCAAGCCCAACCCCTGAAAAACAACCCCACACCATAATCCCCTCCACCAAATGATTTGGACCAATGCACAAAGCAAGGTCCATAAAGACATGGATGAGTGAGTTTGAGGTGGAAGAACTGGATTGGCCTGCACAGAGTCCTGACCTCAACCCCCAACAGAAGACCTTTGGGATGAATCAGAGCCCAGACTGCAAGTCAGGCCTTCTCGTCAATATGAGTGACTGATCTCACAAATGCGTTCTGGAAAAATGGTCAAACATTCCCATAGACACACCCCTAAATCTTGTGGACAGCCTTCCCAGAAGAGTTGAAGCTGTTATAGCTGCAAAGGGAGGGCCAACTCAATATTAAGTCCTCATGCACACAGGGCGTTTGAAAAAAGGAGCTGTAAATACAAACTTTTAGAAGCGTTTTGTATTGGCGGTAATGTACATTTTAGCCACGTTTAGCAGCATTAGCGTTTGGCAGCCTTTCTCTGCCCACTTCTATTTTCCAACCTCAAATCCAACTACTACAGCATAAAAACGTCTGATGTGGCCTAACGCTGTATGCAGCCTTTAACAGCGTTTGGCGTTATTACAGCTTAACGCTGCTGCTTTAGAACGCGCTGGCCCTGGATTTTTTTTACAGTTTAAAAACGCCTATGCCACTTACAGCTCCTAAAAGCCTGTGTTCATGACGCCATAGAATAACATGGAGGGGCCGTTTTAAGCTGCAAGAAAAAACGTCTGACGCTCCTAAAAGCAGCTGTAAAAATGCCCTGTGTGCATGAGGCCTAAACTCTATGGACTAAGACTGGGATGCCATTAAAGTTCATGTGCATGTAAAGGCAGGCGTCTCAATACTTATGGTAATAATATAGTGTACTGGCAACTGCTCACAGGACTTATCTGTCGTGTCTCTTGGTCCCAAAATATATTTGCTGGGTCTTCCATCATGTTCACTTAGTAAAAATACCTCTACCTATCTTGCTCAGAACGTGTTCCTTTTCTTTAAAATTGAGGCTATCTGTTGGCAGGCTTAAAATTTCCTTCACAGGTTAAGGTGATATGATATCCATTGCTGTATTTTTCTGTTACTGATGGATATGCCTGAATCGTACCCCCTGCCTTTTTTTTGTATTCAATAATAAAACTTATTTTGACCCAATAGAGAGGTCAAGCAATGGGTTTCCCATTCTGTGGTGGAAGAGCAAGATAACACAATTTGATATCAAGTTATTATAGCTCTGTTTATTGTTCTTGAGTGTGTGATGGAAAAGCCAGTGATTCTGACGTGATTGCCAGTAAACTAGCATCAGTGCAGGGATCTGTTAGCGTATTCAGTATACCAAATGCTTATTGTGTACTGGTAATTTTAACCCTAGCATGAAGGCCTCACTCTGTTCCTTACTTCCTGTTGCATTATATATATATTAGAAGGCCAGTATGGTGGCCTGAATTTATGGGAGGAGCCCGGGGAAGGGGGGGGGGTATTTAAGCAGTCCACTCACCTGTGTTCTTTGTCGGTTCCAGTGCACAATACTACACATCATTGGGCCGACTCTTCCCAGCTCACTCCGTGTTCGTGAGTCTGTGCGTTCGATTACAAGTGTGTTGCGGCTTCCCCGTTTGCGGTTTTCGCTCACTATTGCAGATAGGATTTGAACCTTTTTCATTTCATACCCAATGTTACGATTCGTTACGTTTCCTATACCACATCCCTTTCGTACAACTTAGCTGCCTCCAAGTTGTTGTTGGTTGTGTCCCGACATCATTTGGTACAGGCATAGTAGATTCGTAGGTCCCTCTGCCTTGCTTGTCATCCCATCTACAAACATACAATTCGTTCATAGATCAAAGCCTCCGAGCGGCTGTCAGTTGTTGTCTCGACACAGGCTTCACTGGTTATATGATTGACTGTCTATGAGGTTGCCACCTCATCCATTTGTAGATCACCATGTATTGTTTGCATGGGTTTCTATGGCTAATTGAAGTGGAAATTACCCCCACCTGATGCCTTGTCTGCACTTTGATTAGCCTGGGGGGGGGGGGGGGTGGGTGGTTGATATGTGTTTGATTTTGGAGGAGAGGGTGGCACCAAAACACTCTACGACAGCCCAGTTCGAATCCTGGTCGCACTGGCGACATAGTGTTTCGTATCCTCGGAACGACACAAGTCGATTCCAGTTGTCACACACATCAAAGCTTCCTGCAGCTAGGTCTCACTTGTGGGGCTCCTGCCACAAGCAACCAGTCGTTACACAGACCATTCATGCGGTCGCACTTCCTCAAACACATACGATACTCTAGCTTCATAACTCGGCATGATTTGTCCTTGTTTTTGCCTCCCTGTTGAGGCTGCTTTCTTGAAATCGTGTGTGTATATATATATATATATATATATATATATACAGTATATGTATATGTATAATACGTTTTTCCAAAAGGCATTGTGCTTCTGCAACACAGCCTCCCCCATGAGGTTCGTGCCACAAGCTCTCAGTTACTGCTCTTACCACTCATTACCCGTTTACAGACACCATGAGCTTCTGCTACATGGCCTGCTTCTCAAGGTTCTTTGCCACAAGCTCTCAGTCGCTACCCATACCACTCATTATCCGTTTACAGGCACTACAAGCTTCCACAAAACGCCCCCCGCCACAGGCTCTCAGTCACCACTCATACCACTCGTTACCCATTTTCAGGCACCATGAGCTTCTACAGCACAACCTCCCCCTTGAGTTCCTGTCACAAGCTCTCAGTCGCCACTCACACCACTCATTTGCCCAATAACACTTACAACTCATGCAACTTCTTAGGTTTCAAACGCTGACATGCTTCAGCATGCCTCTTTTTAGTGTCAGCTCATTTATTTACGTCACCCGGTCAGCATGGCCTTGGTTATCCCCATACATCTTCCAATTTTCTCTACTGCTTGTTTTTGCCTCCCTTTGAGGCTACTTTCTTGCAACATGTGTTGCAAGCGTGTCTCCAGTGGCACAGCGAGGTCAGGTTGTTCCATCCTGCATAAGGCGGGACGTTTTTCTCGCAGGTAATAGGACATACATACACACATGCAGGACTTTGCATGCTTTAACCCGGGAGAGGGGGGGTTTTGTCAGGTTTTAGGGGGAGGGGGCGGGCTTAGGACTCTCTTTCACACCAGGTTAAACCTGGACCTCCATGTTACCTTTTTCAGGTTCCCGGTCGCCAGATTAGTCTCGGCCACAGCCAGGACCTCTATTCTATCAGGGCATGAGTCAGGTGGGATACTCTCCACATCAACCTGCAGCACACTTTATTCATCTTGATACCTCACATACACGAATTGGGCTGCCGGTTTGGCGCTTAGCTACTGTCACATTTTCTTCCTTACCTATTTTCTGAAGGACATCACCTTCAGATTACGCAGACACGGTTGCTAAACAGTTGCTTGCTGACAATGCAGATGTTAGCAGGCCAACCATACGTCACCTACTACAGAACGCAAAATTCCTACTTAGGCCACACCAGACTGCAGCTTCCCACCCTAGTACGCCCTGGGGCTTTGGTTCACAGGTCCGTACATGATACTGACCAGGCACCGGAGATATTGGTTATTTGGCCAGTCACCTCCTGACTAACCTAGGTTGCCCTGCACTCTTCGAGTTTTCTAAATTTCCACTCTTCAGCGTTTGCCGGAATGCATTGTGTTCTTCACTACGCCTGTCGTTCCTTTTTCTGTTCTTCCTCCCCCTTGCTTCTTACTTATTCTTACGTACTCCGTCTCTCCTCCGCTGTTCTTATTTTCCGAAACTTTTCTTAAACACACACACACACTCCCCTCTTTTCTCATTATAGCTGGAGTCATGTCACGGTTCAGCAGTGAGGACTCTGCCTCTGCCCCTCTGTCACCCACCGCGAGGTTCAAGGCCAGGCAGCACTCAGTCCCTCAGGGCAGAGCTGCGGCATAGGGCCATTCCCCACTCCGCCACAGCCAGGAAAGCCAAATTATTCAGGCTGCTGTTCCCAACACCAGCAGCAGCTGCACCCGGCACCCTGCAGGCATCCTTGCAGTCCATCTCCTCAGCTCTCGCCCAGCTGCAGACCATGATTGGCACGCTGACTGCAGCAGTCTCCTTTGTGCAGGCAAGAGTAGAAGTCCTAGAGGTGCTCCTGACAGTGGCCCCCCCTTAGACATGGTCGTAGTGCCCGTCTTGGCACTACCACCCACAGGTACGCCGGACACTAGTTACACTATTTTTCTTGCACACCTCATCCCTGCCAGCATCAGGAAGGACATCCTGGAGGGAAACCATGTTAACCTGGCCTTCCTGCTCATCTCGGTCCACAATCTGGCCGATAATAAGTCCTACGCCTGGGGGAACATGTGTGTGGTTCTAAAGACCAAAGACCCCAGCCTCAATCGCAAACTGTCAATCACCGAGTTTGTGCTGGCCTTCGGCATGTTTAGGAACGTGTTGTGCTTGGCCAACCCCGGCAGGAAGGAAGAGATGGATTTGTACCTCCATGCCGTGGTTGACAAATACGGAGGCTCTGCGTTTTACAACTACCGGTTCTCGTTCGCAGCTAGAGCCACAGCCAAACTCGCCCAGTTCCAAACCAGCACAAATTGGAGCATCGTGGACAATGAGTTGTTCTGCCGCCACTTTGCAGGTCTGCATTCACCGCTTTGCGCTGTTTGCCAGTCCTCCATGCACACGGCAAACTGGTGCTCCAACACTGACACCAGACGTTCCTTGGTTTCCTTCCCTCTACCTCTAGTGCCGCTCAAGGCTTGCTTGCCCTATGCAACATCCTCAGGTGGACAAATGAGATGGCCCGTCCAGTTACTAGGCAAGATGCTTATCTGCAACAACTTCAACTATGGCACTTCAACCAATGCCGATTGCTCCACATTTGTGTCAACTGTCATAGAGCTCATCCCAAGAGCACATGCACCCTCAAGCGTCCCAACTCATCCTGACTGAGCTGGGTGAACGTACGATGGCTGGAGTTGTATCTTTCCTTTCACCCGTCACCCACATACGCACTATTCCTGGTGTGCGGGTTTATCTCCGGATTCCACATGGGGCTCATAACCCTACCCCACACCACCCATGAGTGCAGGAACCTCTGCTCAGCCTCCACTGATGAACAGGTTATTTACAATCTGTTGCAGATCGAGCTGGACCGGGGATTCATTATCGGCCCCTACGCTGAGTCACCATTTGAGACAAGGAGAGTTAGCCCTATTGGACTTGTCAAGGGCAAATTCTCAAATAAATTGCGTTTGGTGTACGACTTGTCCGCGCATCATTCCTCCCACATCCCCAGTCTTAACTCACTGATTCCTTCTGAAGAGTTTTCTCTTAAGTATGCGTCAGTTGACTTAGCTATACAGTCGATCATTAGCATCATTTCAGATTATTTTAAGCTCTTACCCATTGAACCTTCCTTGTGGCAGCAGCATAGCATTATATGGAGAGATTCATACTACTTTGCTACCAAAATGACCTTCAACTCAAAGAGCAGTTCATGGCTCTTTGATACGTTCGCTCAGTCCCTCACCTGGATCCTAACTCAGCAGGCGCAGTGGCAGAAAGTTATCCATTACCTGGATGATTTCCTACTGATCAAACGGCCCGACGAGCCCCCGTCAGATTTAGACAAATTAAGGGTAGTGTTCGGCAACCTCAATGTGCACATAGCGGAGCATAAAGTGGAAGGCCCCGTGCAGTCCATCACCTTTCTAGGAAATAACCTTGACACCTGCTCTATGCAGGCCAGCCTACCCCCTGACAAACTGTCCCGGATTAGGGCGGTCATTCATGCCTTCACCACCTCACAAAGTTGTACCAAGAGACAGCTGCGGTCCCTGTTAGGCATGCTGAACTTTGCTATGAGAATTGTCCCTCAGGGGCATTCTTTCATTTCTCGCCTCCTCATCTTCCTTTCCCACGCACAGGACCCCGACCAAACCTAGACCAGGCAGCTGCTGCAGATCTAGCAATGTGGGACAACTTCCTTGAGAACTGGAACGGTGTATCCAGGTTCATCCCAGCAGCTTCAGCCTCATATAGTAACAGATGCAGCAGCCTCCTGGTCCCCGAGTTCAGCCAGACATCCTCAGTTCGAGCTTTACCCTATTGTTGCGGCAGCTCAGGTCTGGGGATACATCTGGGCGGGACAGACCACGGTCTTCTCCACGGACAACTTAGCCACAGCTGAGATTGTCAACAAAGGCAGGTCCAAGTCCCTAGCCATCATGTCCTTCCTATGCAGGCTGGTGCAGATATCTCTTCAGTACAATTTCAATGTGCACTGTACTTACATACTTGGCAAGTGCAATCTCGCAGCAGACCCACTGTCCCGCCTCAATTTTCCTTTGTATTTCTTGCAGAGACTCGGAGCCGACCCAACCTCATTTCCTATCCCAACTTGGTCGCAGCTAATGATGGGCTAAAAGACCACCTTCACAATGCTACGCTGCTCATAAACCAGTCACTGTCGTCCCAACACGCTGAAGGCCTACCGCACAGCTTGGAACGCCTATGGCGAATTCCTAGCCACATGCCCCAGGATGATCACAGTTCACATCAAGCATGTCCTGGCCTTCGTGTTTGAGCCTGTCCCACAACACTGTCAGACTGTACCTAGCTGGTATCCAGCATTTCCTCTCCCTACAAGCCCCTGGGAAACCCTTGTTGTTCGCGATCCATGCGGTCAAAGTATTGCTGCGTGGCATCCAGAAACATCAGCCCATAGCCAGTAGCAAACGCTTTTCCATATCAAGTTCCACATTCCGGGACATGTCAGCCATACTGTCACGGACCCCTTTTGGGTTGCTCCCCAGCCTGGTCATCAAAGCTGTTATCTACCTGGCCTTCTAAGGCTTCCTACGGCCCAGTGAGTTTACTTACATTGGCTCCAGTTGCCAGGTGCTACGCAGGTGCCATCTGGTCCATCTTCAAGACCATTTTGTCCTACATTAGTCCGGCACTGGGGTCGACATCAAAATCTTCAAGACCCACAAAGAATGGTGTCCAGTAGCGGTTCTGGACCAATTGTTATCAAACCTGCTGAGCCAGTCTAGCTCCAGCCCATTGTTGCCTTTTCCTTCCAGCCCACTAACAGCTCGCCAGTTCATCAGACGTGTTCACATCCTCCTGGCTAATCTAAGCCTCAACCCTAACCAGTTTTCCGGCACTCTTTCTGGAACAGAGCACCTCTCGGCATGGGGTGCCAGGTCATGTCATGAGAAGATTAGGCAGATTGAAATCCACCCGCTTTACATTCTGAATCCCCAGGTTGAGATGTCGCACGCCTTCAGCAAGCTTGCCCAATAAATGTCATGTATACCAATAAAACAGCTTTTCCTATACTGGAATTTTTGCCCCCTTTTTGGTGTACTGACCAGCTGACCATGACACACCTCAGGTCTATGTTATCTTGTGAGTCTTGTTGCGTCTTCATGTGGTTTCACGTCTATCTCGGTTGGAGGGCTCCGACCATAAATATATATTAATAGTGAGTAAAGAAATTGTTTTTTGTTTTGTTTTTTTTTTTTGCTACCGTTAAGTGGTAAATAGAATTTAGTTCTAACTGTATGAATTGGACCTTAGGGCCAAATAAAGTGACCCTATATCAACAAACATGGTGGTGGCTGTGTGATGGCTTTTTTTTACTAGCCTCAGGCCCCTTTCTGGTATAAAAGGAGCCATTAATTCCTCTTTGTGTTAGAAACTTCTAAAGTAGAATGTTAGGCCATAAGTCCATGAGATGAAGCTGAATTGCAGTTGGGTCATATAGGATGAAGGATCTCAAGCGTGTAAGTAGGTCAACAGCTAAATGGCTTAAGTTATGGAATGGCCTGAATTCAGTGGATGTTGTGACAAGACCTGAAAAGAACTGTTAATGCTCAACAGCCTGCAATCGTTGCTGAGCTAATGCAGTTCTGTATAGAGGTATATATCTAAATTCCTTTAAAGTGTTTTTTTACTTTTTCAATTTACTTGCTGTAGTGACTAGAGGTAAATAAAAAGGTATTGACGCTAAGTTCCGAAAGATGACCGGGGCTATTTGATATGTTGAGAGAATCATAACTCGGGCTTTGACTCTTTGGTTAAAACATTTTGATCTTTGTATATCAATAAATGCAAACATGGAGTGAAATAAGGTTGTCTTTGTATACTTTATATAAAAAAGAACCCCAGAGCTAGCTATACATTTTCCATCTAACACTCTGTAATTACATTGGCAACCTACCGTGTCTCATTGCACATTATTTATTGTGTGAAATGATGCAAATTTCCAAACTCCCCAACGTGTCTTTGTTTTTGCAGCTTACATTCCTACACCGATCTACTTCGGGGCTGTTATTGATACAACGTGCATGCTTTGGCAGCAGGACTGTGGAGTGCAAGGCTCCTGCTGGGAATACAACGTGACATCATTTCGTTTCGTTTATTTTGGACTGGCAGCTGGTTTGAAATTCTTAGGATTCATTTTTATATTTCTGGCCTGGTATTCCATTAAACACAAAGAAGATCAGTTGCAAAGGAGAAGGTGGCAGGCCTCCCCAATAAGCACAGTCAGTGAGATGATTGGCAACACCAGAGCGGAGCCAAATTATGCACGGACCAGATCCTGCCCCGCCTTCAGCGCCAGGGAAGAGCCAAATGAAGACAGCAGCATAGACAAAGGAATCCAGCACATAGCACAAACCTATCCTGGGCCTTTCCTGGAAGCAATAAATTCATCCTTTGAGAATTCCCAAGAGGAGACCCCAGCTGACACATAGTTTGGATAGTCACAGTCCATTTTCCTGACCGAGTTTAGTATGGCGCCTTGTGCAACACGTGCCTTTTATATGAACTACAAACATATGGAAAAATTGATAACACCTTAATCAGTAGCAACAGGGTTGTTGGGGGCTGGTTACCTCAACAAAATATGTTTTCTCCATTTTTTAATTGTTAGTGGTAAACCTGTGCTCTACCTTTATGAATCTGTACTTTACTAAATGGTTCCTAAAGGAATAAAAAAATACTGAAGAAATATGGGAACAGCACATTTGGAATTGCTCCATGACATTTACATCTCGGTTATAAGATTTGCAGTGTACAGCTTACCTGTTAGCCAACTTGAATTACCCAATATCCCTTGTCCAAAGACAGATCAATAATAGCTCTGAAGCACTCTCACTGAACAGGCTAAGGATGAGTATACAGTTAACCACGATAAATTGGTGTGCGGCTCGGGCTCGTTTTTCACTTGGGGGGTAGTATAAATAGTTCTGTGTTCGCTGCTACAGGAGTACTGGTGAAAGAATGGAGTTCCTCCCAGATCCTGTGATCACTAGAGGTAAGAAGGAAAGAATCCCTGGTGCCACACATCCATGAGGTTGTGTGATAAAAAGAGAGAAAACCTAAGCCTGGGCTCCCGCCATGCCATGTTCCAAATGCGTTTCACTGGCCCCTTGGAGCTTAGTCATGACTAAGCTCCAGGGGGAAGAGCAAAACGTAGGGTGGCGTGGCTTGGCAGGAGCCCAGGCTGAGGTTGTCTATCTCATTATCACAACCTTGTGGATGTGAAGCACCAGGGATTCTCTCCTTCTTCCCTCTAGTGATGAGTATACAGTGCCTAGTCCAAAAGTTATAACGGTCAAGCCTTTAGTTTCAATCTGAATCCAGAATCAGAGGGATCCACAGATAAGGATTTTTCTAATTAACAGTAGTTAGAACAGGTAGGACTGAAGTTTTTGTAAATGGCTGACAGATTTACTTTAAAGCAGTATTAAACCCAAAAGCAAGTATTTATTATATTTCAGCTTACCCATTTTTAGATGCGGTGACTGCATTGGTTTTTTTAAGTTTTCTTTTCATAATTCTTACCTAGGCATCTGGCCAGTAAGTCTGTTGTTTTTCAAACAAAACAAGCAGATGTAGCATTTAGAGGAATGAGACAAACCATTTACAACTAACATGACTGCTTACAACGATCAGCTTTTATTTATGTATGTAAAACCTTTATCTCAAAAGGAAAAACAACTGTTTGCTGTAACTGCTTAAAAGGTGTCAGCCAGAGTTTGACTTCAGTTTGTTAGTTAAATCTGCTAGTATATCTAACAGTCCCCTCTAGGGTTGCCACCTCATCCCTTTAAAACAGAACACATATTAATTACACAGGTTCTGTGGCTGATTAAGGTGGTAATTAAACTCACTTGGAGCCTTCTCTGCATTAAATTAGCCTCAGAACCTGTGTAATTAATTTGTGTTCTGTTTTAAAGGGATGAGGTGGCAACTCTAGTCCCCTCTCGCCTGATTAACAATACTGTTTTTCAAAGGTGCCCCCTGTTCTTCTTCATCCAAAGGGGGGGGGGGGGGACTCTAATACAGGAGGTGTGTTACTGGCCAGATCACCAGGTGAAAACGGAGGGGAACAAGCTATGCTGTCATCGTACATATTTGAGCATAACCCAATCTTTTCTAAATATGTGAAAAATTTCAATTTTTCTTTTCTTAATTGAATGCCTACTTTGGAGATGCTTCTAGGTAGCCTCATTGGTGTTGGGGTAGTTCATGACCTGACTTATAGAAAGACATGTTATAACAGCAGACAGTCAGCTCAAGTCACTGTGCAGGTTGATTTTTCCCCAAATACAGGTAGAAGATGCTCTGTGAGTGCAAGGAGAGGATGTTAGGACGTTGGGAGCTCCTTTTTTTATTTTTTTTATAAGGTGAGATCAGTAATCTCTTCCAAGTGTGCTGTCTCATATTCCCCCATGTGCTATGAAGTACAGAAGCGTTTGGTTGATAGTAACTGCCTGTCAGAACTGGCACAGCTGGCAGGATTCAGCCACTAGGTGGCCAGCTGGGATGTTTCGTGCCAATAGCTGGAAATCAACAGACTGCATTATCTATCGGAATGTTTGTCATTGATACCAGGTGTGCTACATGTAATTAGAAGATACTAAACATAGTATGAACTTTACTGTGAGGTATGCTTTAAAGCACAATTGAATTAGCCTAAACTATGCAACAACACTGTAGAGAATTGCATTGGAAGCATGGCATAAATCATACCCATAAATATGCAAGCCATACTAATGTTATCTATCAGGCAAGCGTACCTAAACATTGAACTTTTCACTGTAGGCATCAATATAATAACCATCAGGTTTTATATGTATATAGTAACCTATTGGTAATACACAAGCAACTGAAAAAAAAGCAGTATACAAAGGTTTAGTTGCATCTTTTTTGTTGTTATATGATAACTTTTGTTATTGTTTTTAGGACTAATGTACAGATAGAACTTTTTGGTTTTGTTTGATCAACTTTTTGTAAGTGGCTATAGGTTCAAATTGAGTCCCGTATATACTGTACACAGCCTAGACTGACATTTTTTTCTGATTGTGGTTCATTTTAATTTCTTATGCCTTCTTATTGTAGTTCTAGTCTTGGAGAATTGTTCCGACATCCTCCGGTGTGCAGAGGAGCAGCACATCCCAGGGTCCAACGAGCAGGGAGGATGCAGCATAGAATTCTACTCATCTGTATCCAGTACCCCTAAGTATGTTGGTGGAACACCCTTAAAAATAGAATAGAATGTCTGGGGCAGTAAACCAAAAATATGTACTGCACTTCTCCCATGTTAGAAACTTTTCATCACTTTTTATCATTTTTTATAACAGCAAATAGTATGTTGCGAAGTTATGTTTGTTGTATATCAGGTGCCACATCCCTAAACAATTGCCAACAAAAAAAGTCCTAATTAATGGGACTTTGAAGGCACTAAGGAACTACAAAAATAAAAAATATAAAAATGTTTATTTATATAATATTTGTAAAATCACAAATTATAAAAACTGGCAACACTAATCACTGTGTTCTGCTGCCAGGGAAGGCTCCCCACCAGCAGAATACAATAGAGCTGCGGGAGGGATTCTCCCATCAACAGTGACTGTGTTGATGGGGGAATCAAGCAATTTTCTTTCCTTCCACCCATGGGGGGAAGTAGAGAAAATTGCATTATCCATGGGCGTCCAGGATTCAAACTATGTGTGCGCAGGCTGATCAATCGATCAACTTAGGTACAACCAGCCTGCCGGATTCACTTGCAATTATTGCTAACAGCTGCTATAGCCACTAGCAATAATCACTGTCTTCTCCCTGCGGGGACGGCTTCCCCTGCCGGGAGCAGACAATTGCTCTTCAGGATGGATTCCCCTATCAGCACCTGTGATTGCAGGAAAGAAATTGAATTTGCACTGTCTGTGGCCTGCCTTAAGCCTCGTACACACGATCAGCTTATTAGACAAATTTTTATCCATTTTTTGTTGCATGCTAAGCTCATATGGAAAGTGAAGAGGTTACTTTCATAAGAAAATTCTCGTACGACAGAATTCAACTCCAGAAGTGATGTAATGTGTTGAATTGTTTTGTATGTATTCTTTCGTTTCTGAGCATGCATAGTCTTGCTCTTACGTTTTTTTTTTTTGACAAAAACTGTACTAATTAAACAAAAATTGGATGTTGTGTTCACGTACAATAACAATTTTATAGCCTGCACATTCCGTTTTTGACGTTCCAAAATTTGTAATTGGCTGTCGAAAGCACTATACTAACGATCCAAAAATCAGCAGATCGTTCATCTGACGAAATTTAACTTCCGATTTTCTTATCGTGTGTACGGTCCTTTCGGCTGTCAGTGAGCAGTCCTCCATAATGCCCCATACACAAGTGCAGATTATCTGCAGACTTTTGTCTGCAGACTTACCAAAACCATATAATATGAGGTCAAACCTAAACACTTTCAATTTGTATGCAATCCGGCAGGCCCTTGCACTACATAGAAAAGGTAAGTCTGCAGACAAAAGTCTGCAGATAATCTGCACGTGTGTATGGGGTATTATAGAGAGTCACAGCAGGTAGAGTTAATAACTACTGAGAAAACAGTGTCCAGAGCAAAGCACTCAATGCATAATACAGAACGACCAATCAGTACTCTTGATCTGGTGTTAATTCATTTAAAGTGAATTCTGATCGATAGCTATAGGTTGCCATACCTCTCACCTTTCTGAGATGCTAAAGAGGAACACTTTTTAGTATAAACATTGTTGGCAAAGGACTCGTTCCTCCCATGCCCCTTGTTATGAGCACCAAGAAGATTTTTTTCACCACTTCCTTTATACTGGATTTTCAGAATAACAAATGCAATAATTTATAGATTGGAATAAAAGGTTTAGTTTTACTTGTTGTGCAAGACATCAGTCCAAAAAAAAGGGAAAACTAAAGAGGGACAGAGGGGTTTGAATTCAAAAGAGGGATAATTCTTCAAAATATGGGGTAGTTAGGAAGTATAGGTTACGGCATTTTTCTTTGGGTTATTTGCTCCTTGCAGTGATTCTTAAAGTGTATCTAAACCCAGGAACAAAAATGTAATATAATGCAGTTTACTAGTCCTTAGGTGTGGTGGCTGTATTAGTTTTCTTTTTTCAGGCTTTTTTTTCCCCCCCCTTTGATTTAACAGGCGATTCTGCAAGTAACACGCTTCCTGTCCTTGGAGGATGCTCATTTATTATATTGTATCTATAGGGTTGAAACGCTTTTAGGACTATAGCACATCTTCCATTTAAAATTATTCTATCTATAATCTAAAGACCACTCTCTTTATACATTTAGGTAGAATATTTTGTTTGGGTATAGAGTTTTTTTTTTATCTCCACTGCCAAACATGTGGATACAGTATGGCCCGCCCTCTGAATTGAGCATATCTTGGGTATTGTCAGCACAGGAGGTCAGCTTATCTTGCAGCGCCTCTTCAGAATCATGTTCTGCCTAGAAGAGGGTGCGTATCTGCTATCCTTTTCAACATTACTCCTGCTAAAGATTGGGCTAAGACAATAAAGTATACAGTATGTAGACAGGTTAACCGGATTAAACAAACAAAATTGCCCCTGCCCCCATCCATAACTGGCCTTCAAAGCAAGAAGCACATGGAAGGGCTGCACATGCAAAACAAAACCATAAAAATTCCCAGCTCAACTCACCAACTAGTCTGCCTAATGACTTACCCTGTCTAACAATATGCTTTAAAAACGGGTTTAGTTAGCGCACATTTGCAAACGCATGAGTAAGCTGCAAGGCTACTTCACGGGACCCTGTATTATCTGCAGTCCTAACCCATCTAGATTTATGAGACCACAATGGAAGCACATGCATTTTAATGGATAGATAGAGGGCAGGTGGCCCTGGAGGTAGCCTAGTCCTCCTTAAAGGCACAGGGGCACCCCGGGCACCCAGCATATAGCACAATGGCAGCAAAGGCATCCAGTTTGTTCCCTCACCAGTATACATTAACCAGATTGTTTGTTTTATTTTCCCATACTCAGCTCTAGACCACATAGGTGGAAATGTATGACAACACAATTTTAAAGCAAACTGAACCTAACCTTTTAATTATTGGTAATCCGGCAGCAGGACTTGTCTGCATACTTTTTTCAATGTCAGAACATTCTCTTTTTTTATTCCTAAAGTACTCTGGTGCTCCAAAATGAGTGGTGCCTACCCGTTCCCACATACTGTCTCATTTTCCAACAAGCACTCTGCAGCCAACTGGAAAATGTGAACAAAATTGGTGGACTGTGGTGCATCCTTTATGTTTCCTGTAATCTAATATTCATTGAGAAAGTTCACACTATTTTATTAAAAAAAAAAAAAGTTTATAGAGGGCACTGGGAGGTGCCTCCAAACAAGTCCTGCCACAACAATGAGAAGGCTACAGATTTTCCTTTATGGGACTCCATTTGATTATTTTGTGTTGTTGCAAAATTTGTAAATTAGTGTCTAGCCACATAAAATAGATGTATCAATATCATGGATGGTTAAGGAACTGTGTAGCCACAAAGGTCTGTAGATATGGACACCACATAGTGGCCTTGAACATCACAGAACTGTGAAACACGTATATCCATATTGCACTGGATACTAGAAAATAACAATGTTGAACCCATTGGATCCATTAGGAGAACAGACAAATATTTGAAGTTTCCAGTGAAGGAGAGCAGATCTGTCTGATGCAGCTTGCAGTAGGCATCTGATCTGTTACCAGTAACAGCATTTACCCCTCTAATTTTAGGGCTAAACTACATCTTTCTTGGTAAATGGTAGGTAAAATCTGCTTGGTTGGAAATCTTTCATACCCGGTATTATAGCATTTCAGGGGGAGGATCAGGTGTCATATTTTAAGAGCGTATAGGCAAAGCTTTTTAATATAGAAGGCTCTCAGCACCTTTGGAGTGCAACTTCAGGTTCTAATCCTTCTCCACCCTATCCAAAACCTGGAAAAAAGGTTTGGCTTTAATCACCACTGGCTAGAGAATCTTAAAAGTCAGCATTTATTTATTGAAATTAAGAGCAATTACTGGAACTCGACTTTTCAGACTTTAAAGCTGCTTATGTGATTCTCCAAGCCAAATTGGCAGTGTTGCTGAAAGAATACAAAGTTTTAGAGCTGTAGTAATACAAAGTATTAAATGAAGAGTCAGGCAACTTGCAGTTTCAGAATAAAACGGCAGCAAAGGCAGCCTTTTTGTTTCTTATATGAAAACTGTGTCCAAAAAGTGGCCGATTAGTGTTTTTTTTAGCTATTGCACTCTACGTTTCTGCACCTTTATTATTATTAAAATCTAACCAATTAAAGTGGTTTTGAGACAAAAGGAAAGGGCTAAAACTCATCTATTTGTACCGTCTGCTCTGTTGGGTAGACTTTCTTTGCTTCCTGGCCCAGAGACAGAACAGGATTGGGAGGACAGCTCTAAAAAGGAAGAGGGTTTTCCCTCTTAAATGGTTTAACATAGCTAGAACATTTGCAACCTACTCCTATTCTGGTGACAATCGTAAATTATTATTAGATTTTCCATCAAATCTGTTTTGTGACAGTGGTCTCCAGGACAAATAGAGAAGGTTGGTCTTCCCAGCGGGGACATAGGTTTTTTTTTTTATTGCCTAACAAGGGTTTTTTTCTAGATAATAATAAAAAAAAGTTTTGGTTATACATACACTTTAAATCAAATTTAATATTTCATAATTTAATATGTTAAAAAGCCAAACAATCCAGTATTTGCTGTTTATTAGGAAATGAACATACAATTATTATAAATCAAATATTACAAGACCATTGTCCCAAGGTTATAGCTGTAAAATATATTAATGGCTATGATATATGCCTGCCATAGACATGTAAATCAAAATAGCACCAATTTAGCTGAAAATATAAAAATTGGTGGAATGGCTTTATTTATCCAAATTCATGTGCTATTATAATTGCTGTCTTGTGCATTATTTATTTATCATTCAGTTACCTAAATCATAGTAGACCAAATAAATATCCTTGTATGGTCATTTTTAATTTTAACAACAAATATCTGAAAACAAAGAAATCTTATTTTAACAGATAATTATGTATTCAGTTTGAGAGTCCAATCGGTCCCTTTTAAAAGTGCTGCTTACAGATAATACTGTGAGACATCTAGCCTTTTTATTGGGGCAAATAGTGTGAATACAATCAGGATATGTAGATCGTTTTTTGTGCTCATCACATATTTGAATAAAAAAAAAAACCCATAGGATAAGGCATGGTTACTGAAGAATGTTGCATGAACAAACATGTATTGTGCTCATTTATTAATTAAAATTAAGTCATCATATTCCTGAATCTAAGTTAGATGTATAAGTGATAAATAGTTGGGCTATGTTATTTATTAGTATTTCTCATGCTCCAGTGTTAATATAGTTCTCTATTTTGTATATAGGCTAAGAAGTATAGAACATATCAGTTAAAAAGTACATAAGAGCAAAATCAAATTGTAATGTATTCTATGAAAATTAGCCATCTGCAGAGCTTTATAAAGTAAGAGCAATATATTAATACTTTGAAAAGATTTTATAGCATTTTGAATTGTCTACTTAAAATATAGTGAAGGAAGTCGTTTTTGTGAGATTCCCTTCCAGCCTAAAAATTCACTTGGAGCTGCAGAATTATTGTGGTTCTACCATTACATTTGTTGAACTAGCACGTCTGGTTTTAATACGCCAATATGCTCAGGTTTCCTATGCAGCATTTGCAGGAATTTTAATTAAGTTAGAGTTTCCCCATTGTAAAAATGACCAGTCCACTTAACATGACCTTGAATAAAATCGCGTTTTAGCAGTATAATTTACTGACCGCTTTAGGTTGAGGTTCACCTTGGCATTGCCATGCTAATAAAATTAACATTGTGCAATTGTACTAGGTTGCTAATAATGTGATATATAACATTCAGTAATCATTTGATATATAATGTTTAGAAATCTTTTTCCCTAGAGTTACATCTGTGCATCTGAAGGCTGTTTAGGAAGGTGCATCTAAAAGTGATTTTTGTCCATGCTGAGACTACCCCAACATGGCGAATCCAGAACTAAAGACAGATTATGCACACCATATTGTGGACTAAACAGAGACACATGCTTTTATCATAATGCAAGGTCTGCTTTAAGCCCGGCTTCTGTCAGACCGGCTGCCATACACACAGAGGTCAAATATCAGTCGGTTTTATTGAACTGACCATTGTCGCCCAACATTCGCCCTGTGTGTGCAGGGATTAATGCTCATCTCAGTTCAGTATGGTCCGAGATGTATCTTGTATAGATATATACATTTGCCAGTATGAACATACTGTATGCAACTATTTTTAGTTGGTGTCCACATATCTTCTCATTCTCTTGTCCAGTAGCTAGATACATGCAGCTGATAATGTAGGCATCATGGTTTTCTATGATAGCACATTCTCTAAGCATTCCATTTCGATTGAAGGTTTAATACAAGTCTCTAGACCAGTGATGGCAAACCTTGGCACCCCAGATGTTTTGGAATTACATTTCCCATGATGCTCCACTACACTGCAGAGTGCAAGAGCATAATGGGAAATGTAGTTCCTAAACATCTGGGGTGCCAAGGTTCGCTATCACTGCTCTAGACATACACATTTAACATGATTGTAAACAGAATTTCCAGTGTTAATATTATTAATTCTTATCTCTTGCACAATCCGTAGTCACTGTTTGATTGTGCCGAGCATCTGTTTCAGGCAGGGCTATGGGGTATTTCTAGGTTGAGGTGGAATATTACAGGCAGACGTGAAACAATATGCAAAATAAGCAGCATTTTCATAGCTAGGTTTTGTGTTAAGTCCTCGTCGAAGTACTAGGATCACCCTTAGGTTATATTTTTGTGCTTAGTTATGAAAGCATATACTACCAGTCAAAATGGTCTTTTTTTAAGGAGCTTTCAGTATGTACTAAATTTATTTGCTGGCAGAGGTAGATGATGTGTATCTATTGCTTTACGGTTTCATAAATAGCAGGAAAATAGTGTAACTATGCCATTTTCTACAACAAACTTGGTTTATCTAAAAAATGAACAGATCCAATGATGACATCGCTAATTCCTTGGTTTCTACTTATCCATGTTAAGTCCATACAAACCTAAATTGCTCATTATACAGTCAAGTTAGCCGTAAACTGTAGATGTACAGTTCTCACTTAAAACCTGGTTTTTCAATAGATGGAGGGAATGTCCAGGAATGCTCCACCATTGCACTTTGTCCATCACTGGGGTCAACTGGTACATATGAGTTTAAATACTTACATTATAGGAATTGGATTGTCAAAAATAATAATTTATATTGTACAGATTAAATGGTTAATTATTGTATACATACCCAGATCCATATGGTTAGCCAGTGTTTTCACACTTTAAATTATATCCATTTTGGATAGGTGAAAGTGAGGAAGGATTAACCACTTAAGCCCCGGAAGATTTTACCCCCTTCCTGACCAGGGGGTATTTTGCGATTCGGCGGTCGTGCGACACTGTACCTAAACGAATTTGGCGTCCTTTTTTTCCCACAAACAGAGCTTTCTTTTGGGGGTATTTGATCACCTGTGCGATTTTTTGATCATGCGCTATAAACAAAAAAACAGCGTACATTTTGCAAAAATAGCAATATTTTTCAAATTTTTTTATATGAAATTCCGCCCCCCCCCCAAAAATGTAAAAATCTAAATTTTTTAACATTTTCGGCCAATTTGTTTTATGCTACCTATGTTTGGTAAAAAAAATCGCAAAAAGCGTATTTTGATTGGTTTGCGTAAAAGTTATTGCGTTTACTAACAAAGGGAAAGATTTTTGTCATTTTTGTTGTTTTTTTTTAACGCGTAATGGCGGTGATCTGCGTTTTTTTTTGCGGTACTGCGACATTGCGGCGGACAGATCGGACCCTTGACTGACATTTTTGGCACTTTTGGGGTTACCAGTGACATTACTGCAGTAATCAGTGCTATACATATGCACTGTTACTGTAAAAATACACTGGTAGTGAAGGGGTTAACTTTATTTGAGAGGGAGGGGCTGTGTGTTTCCCTAGGGGCGTGCTTTCTACTGTGATTGGCTGTGGCTTGAGCTGTAAGGACACTGATCAACGGATCTACATAGTAGATCCGTGTGATCAGTGTTTTTACACCGAGGAGAATGACAGGTGGCTTGTTTACACAAGCCGCCTGACTTTCTCCCTCTCCCCCGCCGATCGCAGAGTGGCCGCCGGGGGCGCGCGCTCGCTCCCTAGACCCTCATAAGCAAGCGACGTAGCCCTACGTCACTTTGCCTGTGAGGGGCTGACCACCGACGTAGATAGTCGTGCGGCGGTCGGCAAGTGGTTAAAACCACTGTCAGGTTTTTATTGTAATTTTCTTCCCACTTGGGAGATTCATTTTCACTGGGATAAAAAAGTGATGGGAAATCCAATGTTTTTCAGATGTAACCAGAACAAGATATGAGGAACACATGTTCTGGTGGCAAATGTCCACAGCGAATTTTGCCTCACTTTGAAACAATTTTCTCTCATTTTCCCTTGTGTCTCTGGGACTAGAAATTAAGTCAGATCTCCCAACAAATATAATGAATAGTAGACAAATAGCAAAGGCCTGACTGGGGCTTTAACCCTTCCCTATTTTATCCAAAGTGAAACAAAAAGTTTGTCTTGATGGCTTTATATGAGGTATGACAATTTAATTCCTGGAATGCCCACGGCTTAGCAGTATGGTGGTCAGTTACACAGCCATTTGCACTTGAGCAGGTTCTGACATGTTCTAACTTGTACTCGCCTGGGTTGCAGACCAGCTGACTCAGTCTTTACATAGTAGTAGAATAAATAATACTTGTGGGCATTGTCCTGTTGGCTGAAAATGAGTGACAGGAATTTGGAGCATCAAATCATCAAATTTTGTGTGAAAATTTGCAAAAGTGCTCAGTTAAAACAGGTGAACATTCCATGTAGAAGTCAAGTGTTTTTGAATGGCATAGGTGGTTTAAGGAGGGACAAGAAGATGTCCATGATGAGACAAGAAGTGGGCAGCCAAAAATGCAAAGGACAGATGCAAATGTGGACAGAGTGCCAACCCTCGTACACTCATGCTGGTGTGTTTTTTTATCACAAGGAGATAGTTCACTACGGGTACATTTAAAAATGGGTGTACTTGCATGCTGCTATGTTGCTATAAGACTCCAAAACTTACAAAGCGGATCGCTCACACTTTTACACACTCTCTAAACGTGTATCAATCTGCAAAATTATATTCATAAGTGGTGTCGCGCTCCCAAATGTTAATGTGTTGGTATCCCTTTAAATCTGTTTGCATAGCAATTTTCAAACTCAGCATATCACATCAAACCATATATAAGATTAACAAAACAAACAATGCATCAGTCCGTAAAGTGTCCTTTGGTATGGATTCGCTTGCATATGCTCAATTTTTCATAAAAAAACAGGCTTGTGTTTACATATCCAAACGACTGCTTCCTTACTTATGCCCCATACACACGTGCAGATTATCTGAAGACTTTTGTCTGTAGACTTACCAAAACCATATAATATGAGGTCAAACCTAAACACTTTCAATTTGTATGCAATCCGGCAGGCCCTTGCACTACATAGAAAAGGTAAGTCTGCAGACAAAAGTCTGCAGATAATCTGCACGTGTGTATGGGGCATTAGGGTTCACCACTATGTACTCCAATCATCCACATACATTAGTGATAATCCCCTCACCTGGGGGATAAGACCAACCAATAGGTCTATATGCGCTTTTTGTTCCTCTCTGGGGATCTGTTTTATACTGTTTCACTCCTTTGCTGGCAATCCTGAGATTAGAATCCTCCTCTTACATTTATTGCCATACACCCAAATCATCAAGAGACAAAGCAGGACGTAGTGCTTGATCTTTTAAAGCAACCAGTTTATTAGACAATATGTATAAAAACACTCACGTTTTCCTGGTGCTTAGAGTGCACCAAATGGTAAAAAGCATTCAGTCCTTAGATTGTGGGTATAAGACAATCAGACAGTATTTCCATGCTCACAATGCGTGCCTCAACGTGACAACAGATTGGCCCCTACCCTACGTGTTTCGCCACAGGGTCACATGGCTTCCTTAGGGGGATGCTGATACTAGCACATTAGCATTTGGGAGTGCGGCACTACATTTAAATAGAATTTCACTACAGGTATATTATTACTTGGAAAATTCAGAAAAGATTACAGAAATCTGTTCAGAGGAAAATACCAGAACTATGACAAGTGGATTCTCCACTATGACGATGCTCCTGCACAAGCATTTTTTTTACAGTCCATCCCTGGAATTAAATTGTCATACCTCATATATGTAATTTTTTTTTTGGGGGGGGGGGGGGTGTTGTGCAATAACCCATAGTAAGTCATTATTTTAGAGTTATGAAAACAAATATAAAGTTTTTGCAGTAGTCTGAACCACACAGGTTTTTTGCACTATAATGTTGAATAAGCACACAATTGCTATCCATGCAACTAGACTTACAAGGCTGCCCTAGTAACTCTCTATAAATAATAATATCAGGAACCTCTGTCAAAAAGTTATTATATGCCTGCATGACTGAGGTGATCAATCTGCTAGCCAGGGTACCAAATGAGATGCCACATATAGTCTTTTGGTAACTATATTGTTGACACTGATACCTGGATCTCTATTATAGACGAATTAAACATCTTTGAGCTAAAGTCTTTAATAAAGTGCTGGGCAAACTGAACTGAATTCTGAAAGTCACAGGATGGTCACTGTTTAGTGAATAAAAGATAAAACTGTACCTGAAGTCAGTGGCTGAATGATTAATATTATTATTATTATTATTTTTTTTTACTTTACTAGTCAATGATTGCAGTATCTGTAGTAATTTATCTATGGCTGAGTGTGTGTGTGTAAATGGTATATGTAGGGACATAACTGCTGATGCATTTCTGCTCAGGCAATAAAGGCGCCAGTCTGATTGTAGATCAGCATTGCAGAGTGTGTTGTTAAGAATGAATATTATTGTGGTACGGCATGAAGGGTCTTTGTATTAGTGTGTTTTACTTGTAGTGCGAGAGTAATTCAGATCTTGGGTTTGCCGCATTTAGGTTTGTTGTTACTTGATATTTATTTTTATGGCCACACAATCATTTTGATCTAGGACAACTGGCTTATTCAGTTGAAATCTTTCTGAAAATGTTTGTTTACAAACCTTTCGATACTTGATATATGACAATAAAGGAGAAATTGTTCATAATGTGTGTCTCTTTGGATGTGTATATGCTTCTGCTAGTCAAAACTTGTCATGCACAGCACAAATACATGGATCCATCCTGTCGTGTACTATCAGTTGAGGAAACTATTAAAGGTGTAATGCTGTTGAGAATACTTTCTTTGCACATATTAGTGGAAACAGTGTAATGCCATAGTGTATTGTTGCTGACCATGTGCATACCTTTATGGTCACAGTCCACCAATTTCCCCTGGCTGTTTTCAGGAAAATAATGTATCCCTTCAAAAAGCATGAATTATTTCAATCCTTGTCCACTAACAGGACAGTGACATCAGTGTTTTCCAAAGGTTTCCACAGTCCTCAACTCTTCATCCAATCAAGCTAAGTGGAGAAGCTGCGGAATGCTTTTGTCATTCCATCACCTCTTTGAACCCATGCTGCCAAGTACTTACCCAGTAGGAGTTAGGTATACCAGGTGAAATGTATAATATGGTGCGCTAACTTTAAATTAAAATGGCAGCAACTAGGTTTCCAAACCTTATTGGAATAAAATAATGTAGTGAGAAAGATAAACGAATGCGTTCAATAGTTATTAAATACAGTGGATATAAACAAATCCAATACAGAGCTTTGAGAAAATTCAAAAACATAAAAGTGAATAATAAATATGCAACACCTCTAAAAAAATAATAACACGCATTATGATAGAATATAAAAATTCCAGAAAGGGTGACACGTGATTCTTCACTGATGTATTCCTGATATTGGGAATATCTCCTATTAAAGGTCAGCAGATTCAAACATCCCATATAACTACGTGACTCAGACACTGCAATGGGATGGCTCCTTACCGACTTTCCACCGAAATGTAGCATGAAAAACTACATCCAATCACTGGAAAAAAGGGTCCGCGAGCCAAAGCGTCATCCCCACACTTAGTGTGACACCACGTGTTAACAGATATAATTTGCTTCTTACCAGATTGCCATAAACAAGAGCTTGAGACAGTATTACCCACAAAGGGACCGCAGAGATGGATAATTCTGGGTTTAGTTAATACTTTCCACACAGATGGCTTCACAAGGGCTCCCTTATGTAGGCAGGTGCTGCTTCCCATAGAGTAAAACCTCACAGGCGTTGAATGATATACCCCCAATACAAGTGGCTCTGTAGACAGATGTGGTAGACCTTAAGGGTCCTGGGGGAGAGGCAGCATGTGGGACAGGCAACTCCAGGGGCCACCTCTGGGATCACTCGATGTAGTGGAGTAGAGGGGTACTGGTCGGCAAGGAGACAGTGGGAAGAGGTTCACATCCAGGGGAAGGTCCACTCTGGGAATGAAGTCCTGTAGAGAACTGTGGTGGCCACCCGGTGTTGCCAGGGAGACCGAGTCGCTGGCATGCACGGAGTCAACCAATCATTCAACAAAAGTTTTCGTGTTTGTCCCTTCGGATTTTGTTGGGCTGTGTACTAACGATCAGATTATTGTGCAATCGATTTGAAAGCAATTTATTTTCAAACAATTATCTGATCGTGTGTACGAGGCATTAGGCTGGGTATACAGGACCTGAATATTGGCCTATATCATCTGGTTCAACAGGAAATGGCCAACATTTGGTCTGACAACTGGGTTTTGAAGAAGGGACATGCTGGAAAACCAGCATCCAATCAGCGCTCATAGCCAATAGCTGTGAGCACCAATCAATGTGTTTTAGCAGGAGGGGTAGTCCCCCTGTCAGAACACAAAGACACAGTACGGGAGATCGCCACACCAATATTGCATGTTAGTACAACCATCCCTCTTTTTTTTTTTTCATTCAGCTTGCTGGGTTAAATGAAAAAAGATAAAACTTTACATGTGTACCAGGCCTAAAGCAGGGGCCACCCGAGGCTGTTATTTTGTTGGTACCTCCCATCCTACTCTTGCAGGTGGTGCTATAGCCCATCAATCGAGCTCTAAACATACAGCAGTGTCCTTTAATGAACAGAGAGAAATACATTTTAAAAGAGGAGTACAGGTTTCCTTTTTTAGTGTACATCTATTCTATGTGAGCTGCAAATACCTAAAGATCTTTCTAGCCCTCTGAGAACTGCCCCCTTTCTGTTAAAATAGGAGTTAAATGCCTGTGGGAGGTGCTAGAGCCTTCTCTGGTGTGCCATGCCAACAATGTGGTCTGGATCCACCCCCTTTCCTCTCCTCTGATTGATGTCGGCTCTCTGCTTGCTCCAGGGAGTTCAGACAGCACACTCTGCTCCTCTCCCTTCTCCCCCCTCCCTCCTCCTCCTTAGGCTGTTCTGATCTTAGTACGCAGCCAGCAGCAATTGCAGCAATTCAGTGACTGTAAGAGAAGTCACTGAAAGTGCTGTGTATGGGTATCTACTGCATGTTTACAGATACAGCCTTGATCTATACAGTGTATAACTGCCTGCTATGCAGCACAGCCGTTCTGATCTGAGAACTGCAGAGCTGCAGCATAACAGGCAGTTATAGACTGTACAGATCGAGGCTGTCTGTAAGCACATGCAGGCTCTCTGAAGGAGCTCTAATGTGTGTCCTGTGTGTAGGGTCAGGCTGCGAGGAGAAGCTCAGCAGCCAGAGTATCCATGAAATAAAGGAGGGAGGGTGGAAGCCCTACACCCAACACCCCCCAGATCCAAGCATGCCCATGCCACTTTTGTCCCAGCAGTGAATTAGGCTCTGTTTTCTGTGTGAGGTCATATTACCATGGAAACAGAGCCATGTGACCAACAAGCTCGCTCTAGTTTGCTGCTTGAAAGGATGCACGTGCAGGAAGCTTGCCCACATCACCTAGGGAAGGAGGGACAAAGAGAGGGGGTGGATTGTTAAAGTTGTAGCAACCCTCTCTAAACTTTCAAACACCTAAAGGACTCTTACTGGGAGCTACATCAGTGGCGGGACAAGGTTATCCAGTGCCCAGGGCAAAGATGCCAAACTGTGCCCCCCTCCCCCATTTATGATGTGCACACATAGAGGATCCTACACCCAGTAAACCATTGCACCCAGGGAAACTGTACCTCCCGCCCACCCCTTGTCCCGGCCCTAAGCTACATGAAAAATCAAGTGCACCTGGTGGAAAAACAAAAGGAGGTGGGAAAGAAAGAACAGCTGATTTGTGATGTTGGTAATATTTGCTAATTATTTAACCCATCCCATACTTCTCCTTTAAGTGTCCTACTTCTGCCTAGAGTAGAAGAAATCCAAGTTTGAGACCGCACTCAGGGTGTTATGATGAAATCAAAAGGTTTCTTTATTCCTCATAAATAAAGTAGACAGACAGTGTACAAACAGACGTGTCGGGTTGACGCGTTTCACGACACTGTAGGTCGCTTACTCATAACCATGTGGTTATGAGTAAGCAACCTACAGCGTCGTGAAACGCGTCAACCCGACACATCTGTACACTGTCTGTCTACTTTATTTATGAGGAATAAAGAAACCTTTTGATTTCATCATAACACCCTGAGTGCGGTCTCAAACTTGGATTTCTTCTACTCTTGGATGACGGATCTGACCTGCACCGGGTTTGGAACATACACCTGAGCGGCTTACCCTCATTGTCTCCTACTTCTGCCTGTCATTTGAGTTCCAGTGCCAACCTTAAATTTAGCTCTCCTGCAGCAGGCTGAAGATAAGGACTGCTGCAATATGTAAATGCACCAGTCTATCTTAGGCTGCACAGTACGCCTTCTGTCTTGTCACATACAGCTAGCTCTCCAGCCAGCAAAACTCACATTTTCAGAGCAGTGTCAGACCACCAAAGGGAAACTCAATAACCTGCCCAAAATTCAGCTCCCCTGCAGCAGACCTAAGATAAGGACCTCTGTGCTCACACAAATATCAGCGGTCTTTATCCAGCAGACAGAAATTTTACTTGAAATTGCATTTGGGTTTTAAACTTAAGCTTGTCTATTTATAAAAATTTTTATCTTCTCTTATTAAGTATTAATAAAAGAAAATAATGTAAATTAGCTTAAAATGAACTTAAATAGATAAATATATAGGTAGATAGAATATATAGAAGAATATGCATGTATCAATCATAAAACACAAAAGTAAAAGGCCACTTCAATAAACTTTCAGAATTGTAAAAGTAAAGCACATTTTTATTTCAAGAAATGTTGCTTCGTGACTTTCCTGAAGTCCGAATTGTTCTATAAAAGTATAACATGATTAAAAAAAAACACAGAACAAAGCCTATTAATCTTAAATCTATTTACAAAAAAAAAAAGAGTACTTTCATAACCATAAATATGTTTGTCATGTCACCACATAACGTGAGGCGCATAGCAACAGTTTTTATTATATGTACATAGACCACATTGGGACTGCTCGGAGAAAAGAAACATTCAAAATCCCTTGGAACAAATGTGGTGCTGATGTGCATTGCTGACATGGAATACCGAAGAAATATTTTGACAAAAAGGAAAAGAAAATGTATTCCTACCTGGATATGTAAAAACATTGAGGTAATTTGTAAATGGATGTAACATTTACAACTTTAGTTAACGGTATACTCATGACTATGTTTATGTATAGGTTATGTGCCATGTTTGCTGTTTTTGATGCCTCTAGCTGGACCTTCTTGGTAACCCCCATGTGGAAAAATACATTTATAGTACATTAATGTTGCAGCCAACAAGCTGAAAATGGAATTCAAGTGTAAATGAGCTTAAAGTGCACAAATCCTTTTTTGACTTTAATGGCAATCCACAACAGCCCTTGAAAGTCATATACTTACCTGTTCCGGCTCCACCTGCTTGGTGCTTCTTATTTAAATCTTAATATCAAGGCCAAGTTTTCCCACATATGTACAACACAATTTATATTCATTGCAATGAAAAGTCCTTACTCTGCTCATCCCTAGCATAGTAGGGACAGGTAAATCTATGGCTATCGAGGGCTGTTGAACAAAGACATAGGAGGCCAGTAAATGTAAGTGCACTTTTAAAGCTCCTAGAACTGGCAAAACTTGGAAACTTCCATGTTACCAGGCTGTGGAAAAACAAGCAGATGGGGAACTTCCATCAAAATTGGAAGCTCTCTTTACATTGTGCATAAATCAGTAGGTATGTCAAGAGAGGAAATGAAGATACATATCACTAGAATAAAGCTGAATTAATGTGCTCTAGATTGCTCCAGCATGCCAATGATAGAACAATGGGAGAAATAAACCAGTGATTCACAATTATGGGATAAAATCCCAGTAAATATGATACAAGATAACTTTTTGGGCAAGCAGTTCCTCTTCTCTGGATTGCATTCACAAAATATTACCCTCTTTATAAATGGAGCAATATCCCCTTGTAAGTCACTGATTCATTAGATTTTCTCTCACCAGCAGATCTATCATCTATTGGTCTACCAGATTTTTGCCCGATTTGGTTATCAATGTATTTATCCAAATCTGACAAATGCAGCTATCAGACAACACAGTAAATGCCTAGGTTTAGCAGGTGGCAGGAGAATTGGCTGTACAATAATAATACTTAGATGGATAAATTCACCTAACACCATACAATTACTGCTGACTAGATATTAATCAGATAGATTATATTTGCCCCTCACACAAAGTGAGTTTTCTCCAGATTTTCGTAATCTGTCACCATAATCTCCTAATAAATCAATGGGAGAACACTGATTCCCAATTAGGCATTCATTATGAGATTTTGAATTTTTTAAATAAAATTGTAAAAAGCACCTTTCTGCAAATTTTTTTTCTGGTCACAACAATATGTTTAGAACTAAAAGTAAAAAGGGAAAAAAACATGGTGGTCAAGCTTAAAAGCTTTATAAAAGTGCAAAATTAGTTTACTAATTCCAGTGGTTAGAAAATAAAATATATATTTAGTGGGGATATAATTGTCTGTGGTGTTTAAACATTTGACACATATGAGCCCAAATAGTGAAAAAAATAATTGTGTGTGACGTCAAATTTCATGAAGAATTATTAATTATTGTTATTTATCAAGTATCTTATTGGAGCGATGTTTGAAGGCTCCGTTGTCCATATTGTGAAAAGCAAAAAAGCTACTGGATGCACTGGAATGTCAAGTGCCACAGTCACTGGTTAAATTTAGCTTTTGTTAAAGTACATTTTTTTCTAATCAGAAGAAAGCGAGAACGAGGCACTGCCTTCCATATCTAAGTTTGTATCTGTTTCCCCAGAAAAATCTTTTGTTGGTCGGGCTTTTGTATTTTCGTGGTCTTCAGAATCATCTAAGTGATCCACAGTGGAGATATTTTTTAGCTGGGGAGCCATGGAGTCGATAGGAAGATACACCTGGTCTTGAAATATATCTTCACTTACAAGACGACGTTGCTGAATTTCTCTAGGGGTATGACTGAAAGTCTGCATGTCTAAATTCATTTTAGATTCGAACTCTGTGAGTCCATTTCCACTGAAGTCCACATCATAGGTGTCTAAAGAAACTTGATCTCTCTGTCTTTCAGTTTTGCTATAGCTCCAGTGTGCCTGGTTCTTTTGTTTCTCCTTGGGGAGATTGTTTTCAAGTTTTTTCTTGTGATTAAATATCACTGTGCTCAAATTAACTTCCATTTTAGGTTCCCTTTCTTCTGCAGCTACACCGCTAAATTCATCTTCAGAGTCAGCAGAGGACATTTCCACCAGAGCCGACGCATCGGAGGACACGTAAGTTCGTACAACCACAGTCGAATTTGCTGTAACTTTTTTAGGGATATTGTTCAGCAGTGCAAAAACTCTATCTACATCCTTCAAGTAATTAGCCCAATCATCTGGACTAAGTCTATACTTGTTTCTGTAGCCATACAAGCTTTCATTAACGCTGTACAGATCTTCCAGTCCTTTCCAGTCAACATCCTCTGTGAAATTGGGCAGGTTAACCTTCCCATCCATCCCATAGTTGTCCCCTGTAAAAATAGAGATTATATAGGTCATTGCATTCTAGCTTCAATACAATCTTTCACTTCTTCACACACTGAATTTTTAAAATTCAATTTAAAATGGAAATGTGTTAAAAATGAGGAATAATATTAAATAAAATTAGGTTAAAATGTGTCAATTATTTTCCACTCAGTAAACAGAATGCATATTTACAGTCTATTCAAATAAATTCTGAGCACAGGGAACCCATCACAGAAAAAAAAAAAAAAAAAAACAAGTAATACACTTAAAGGAGTTGTAAAGTCAGAAGGGTTTTTGTCTTAATGCATTCGTTGCTTTGGGATAAAAAGCCTTCTGTGTGCAGCAGCCCCCCTCACACCCCCTAATGCTTACTCTGTCCAGCGCTGTCCACGAGTCCTTCGGCCGTCCGGGACTCTCCCTCCTGATTGGCTCCCATGGCTGTCAATCAAAGTCAGTTAGCCAATCAGGAGAGCGAGAGGGGGCGTCTGAATGGCAGCTCTGTGTCTGAATGGACACATGGAGCTGCAGCTCAGCTCGGGTGCCAACATAGGAAGCTGCTTGCTGTGGGGGCACTTGATAGGAGGGATGGGCCAGGAGCACCAAAGAGGGACCTGAAGAGGAGGATCTGGGCTGCTCTGTGCAAAACCAACTGCACAGAGGAGGTAAGCATGACATGTTTGTTATTTAAAAAAAAACACGACTTTACAATCACTTTAAAATATGCCATTTTTACCCAAATGCTGTTTAAAAGTGCATCTATGATTTATCTAGGCAAAGCTACAAGATAACAGTGTTGGGTGCTTAAGGGGCCAATCACTGAGAGTTAGAACTGTCATATGAGAGCAAGGGGAGTAAGTAACATGCACCCTCATACCCAGAAGTACCAGGATTTTATTTTTCGCTCCAGAAGCCAACAGAGTGTGGAAAGGGGAGCAAAGGAATATGTGTATACTATATTCAGCTGATGGGGCTGCCATTTTAAGTGAATGTTTAGCTCTACCCTGCATGGAAAAAACACAGGTTCACTTTAAGAACACTGCCAGAAACATAACAAAAAAAGCCTATCATAAATCGATTCATTTCAACATATATTTTACAAAGTTTTGTTTATTACTGACTGCTTTTTTTAAATACCATCATATTCGAATCTAATACAATGCCATGTTAACACTTTTATAAAGCTAAATTAAATGCCCACTCCACCCAAAACTAGCATGTCAGTGCTCAAACAAGCTCAATCACACATTAGATGAATATATTTCTTAGGAACTCCGGTGATGAGATAGGTCCACCATAATAATTTGTTTTCTATATAGTTCTATAAAACATAAGAAGACAGTAGGTAATAAAACACATTGATCCCACCCATAATGGAATTATCCATCATATGTGATGTTGTACATGTTTCTCTGCTCATAAACCATTGCAGTATGTATTTGTCATTTATTTTATTATCTGCTTTTGTGGGCCATCATATATTTTCTGGCTTCTATAGCAGCTTGGTATAGAAAACTGGAAGTTGTGAATTGCCAAAAGGTAATGGTAATGGTAATGGTAATACAATGGTAATGACAATGGATGATAAAACTGTAATGATTCTGTCAGCACGATGTCACTGCTGCAAAAGTCACGGGTGTTCTTTTCTATAAAGTGAGGTAGATCTGTGTTCACAAAATGGATGTTTGGTGTGGACAGGTACACTTCTTTTCACACTTTAGTTAGCCAAGCCCAGGTTTACTTTACACTATAGCAAATCAGCCTCATGGTGCTCATCTGCTCTGGTGACAGTCACCTGAAAAAATCCCATTATTTATTAATAATGTATTGTTAACCACTTACGGACCGCCCACTGTGTATTTACATCGGTCATTTGACGTTAAATACCGAGGTTATGGCAGAAGATAGCTGCCATAACCCCGGTATTTCATTAAACAGCGGGCGGTCCACTTTAACATAAGGGTGGGTCCCAGCGGCAGATTCTCTCGCTGGATCACCTTTATGGGCAGCAGGAGAGCCCCCCTCCCGCCGCTTCCCGGTCATTTTCCCAGCTTACCGGAGACATTGGTAGCGGGGAAAACAATCCGGTCTGCTCTTCTCTGAGGCAGGAAGTCGAGTGAAGGCAAGATGGCCCCCACTCGACTCTATGGCCTTGGAGGACTGGATCGACGTCATACGTCCCTATTCACTTGGCGTAACATTATCTTTCACATTATAGAAAATATTTGGGCTAATGTTAGTTTCCTTATTCTTTAATTTAAAAAAGTGTATTTTTTCCTAAAAAAAATGCATTTTTAAGACCGCTGCGCAAATACGGTTTATTAAAAAAAAAAAAAAAGCAATCTCCATTTTATTTTCTAGGGTCTCTGCTAAAAAAAATGTATAATGTTTGGGGGTTCTAAGTAATTTTCTAACCAAAAAAAAAAAAAAACGGATTTTAACTTGTAAACATCAAGGCCCAGTCCTTAAGTGGTTAAAAGCAGTAGGAATGGGGAGGAGGCGAATTAGATGCCAACAAACAAAAATCCCATTTGATTTTAAATTTAAACCTTTCATTTTTTTTTTTTTTGTATAGAGCCCCAGTCAGTGTTTCTATGTCTGTATCTTAGTGGGTACTTAAGACATAACAGGAAGTGAGAGACAATCTCTTTAAAATAAGGTAAATTCTCTCTTCCCTACTGGAAGTTGTGATCTTGTGACGAATTAAAACGTTGGATTTCCCCCCACTTTTAGTCCAGATGACAAACCTAACAGGACAATTCAAGAAAGATAATCTCCCCAATGAAGATACAGACTGCAGAATACTGACAAGGGTTCTAACCCCTCAACGACCTATCTAAAAAAACGGCTTTAGATAAGCTTTAAGAAAGAAAGAAATAGATGTTTTTAAACAGAATAGTTAGAAAACGCAGGGGTTTATTTACTAAAGCTGGAGTGAGCAAAATCAGTTTCACATCTGCAGAGGAACCAATCAGCTTCCAGGTTTTATAACCAAAGCCTAATTGAACAAGCTGAGGTTAGAAGCTGATTGGTTTCTCTGCAGAAGTGAGACATTTTTGCACTGATTTTGCACTAGAGTATTGTTTCAGATAGATAGGCTTTGTTTGCAGTCAGATGTTTTCAGTTCACTTTAAATTTTTAATTTAGCGGTGTGGATGAGCTCTAGGAGTCTGAGCTTGACATGTGTTTCTTTAGATGTATAAGGTCCTATTCTATTCATTTTGGGTTGAGGCATAAGCAGGTCATAGGAGGCTCCGGCACCACAACACATGCATACATGTGCTACATTAAAGTGCAAAACCCAGTGGTTGAAAAAAAAGTCTTTCTATACGATACTTAACATGTTGACTATTAGGGGATTTTAGGAAAATTTTAACAGAAACCTGCCACAAGAAAAACATGGAGGCTATCACCACTATTCAGATTTTGTCTATTATGGTAACCCCCTTGTTTAGATAAGATCAAGTCAATGGTCCAGAGCAATTCCGTAGATAAGAATTTCAGAAACTCCTCAGACTTTCCGAATATGCACAATTGTTTTGGGGTTTTGACTCAATGTAGAAAAGCCAACAAAAAACAGGCAACTAGTATTTTAAGAAGAGAGTCAGCAATGGCTGCCCCGAAAATTCCTCTCATGACTGCTTCGTTTTAAGGAATGCTAGGCATAGAAAAGTCCAAATATTAGTGCACACCTATATTAATTCATAAATCATTCAGTTCGCTTCTCAATAATGTACAAGTAACTAAACTGTATCGCATACTGATTTCCCATGATCTCCTGAACATAACAAATCAGAGAGTGAGCCAGACTTTATTGAATTGCACAAAACTGTTTAGGTAGCTTATGGTTGTGAAGAGCACAGGACCTCAGCAATACAATGATTCCTAGTCCAGTGATTGTTGGTGACACAGGAAGCTGCTTTAGGATTCTTCTCCTTCCATTGCAGGTCAGACTTTTGTAATGTGTTCGCACTAACTTCTCTTCAACCCCATCTAAGCCCTGTTCTTTGATATACTATGCATGCACCCCTTTTGTGACTTCAGACCAGGCAGATTGGCTTAACAATAAAGCACTTTACTGAAGTATCATGTATTGATATCTATACTATACAATTGTTTGCGCAACATTGTGCGATTTTGGAAAATGTATTTCAGGTCATATCTACAATGTCTGTCATTCAACATTATCATGTTTACCTCTGTCATATGTGTCGTTATTGTAATTGCAATAAATATGTTTTTTATTCAATTGGCTGTGTCACACGCCTCATTTAAAGTCTCAAATTCCCCCCTCTTTCTCATGTTTGCTACTTTACTGAAGTAGTTGTATATAACAAATGAACAAGTCACAGGAACATCTTTCATGCAAATTCCTATACATAGTTCTCTCGTTTCCACTGAGCGGTACGGTACGCTATTTTTGCAGTTTCCATTGTGAATAGTACCCTAATTCCGAACCGTTACGTACCACTTTTTTAGGACCTTTTCGTTGGGGTACCAAGCACATTGGTACCGTACCAACAGGGTGGAGCTACACTCTGCAGAACTTTGATTGGTTGACAGAGAATCGTCTATCACAGCTTTCCTGCTACACCACGCCTATCTTGAAAGGGTACTATTAGCAGTGGAAACGCAAGGTGTACCGTACCGAACCGTACCGAACCGAACCATACCACACAGTAGAAAATACATTTAACCCATAAAATAATGAGCAAAACTAACACAGCAATACCTCAGTAAGCTAACATACTGAGCTGAAGATATTGAACAGAGGTGTCCCCTTCTTACTACATCGTATGGTAGGGTTGTGTGAATTATAATTGTGGCTGCACGGAATTAAAGATACTTAGGCAGGTAAACAATTCATAGATATATATTTTATGAGTGTGTGTTTTGGTATGGCTGCAGTTTCACCCTAAATCATCTTTTTTATTAATTTAATAACCAAAAACAAAAGAAAAGGATCTCTGGCAGCTCGGTCAGTCTAAGGTCATCTGGGTAAGTAAATCTGTATTAAACTTAAGTGGCAGGCGGAATGCATACAATGCAAAAAATGTTGTCTGCGTACAGGGCAAACCTCTACAGTGCGTCATAACCACAATAATGCTGCTTTCCAGGCAGATGTTTTGTGATTTTCCTATCAAAGTGTCAAACTGCAGACAAACGGATTTTCTCAGAGCAGATACTGGAAATGCAGAGCTTTAAAAAAAATGTAGCCTGGAGCAAACTCATAATGGATGTTATGCAAGTGTCTCATCTGGAACAAAATCCCCTGAGGGCCACTGCAAACACCTTTAGAAGAGCTAGATATAAAAAGTATTAGCAACAAGCACTGTCAAAATAGGCCAGAGAGGTCTACTGTCCTCTAAACTCACTGGGTTGAGGTCTACTGTTCCCTAATCTCACTGGATTGAGGTTCACTGTCCCTAATCTCCCTGGATTGAGATTTACTGTCCCCAATCTCACTGGATTGAAGTTTGCTGTCCCTAATCTCACTGGATAGAGGTTCACTGTCCCTAATCTCCCTGGATTGAGATTTACTGTCCCTAATCTCACTGGATTGAAGTTTGCTGTCCCAAATCTCACTGGATTGAGGTCTACTGTCCTCTAAAATCACTGGATTGAGGTCTACTGTTCCCTATTCTCACTGGATTGAGATTTACTGTCCATAATCTCACTGAATTGAAGTCTACTGTCTTCTTATCTCACTACTGTCCCTAATCTCACTGGATTGAGGTCTACTGTTCTCTTCTCTCACTAGATTGGGAGAAAACTTTCATCTACATCTATAGGTAAATTTAAATGAACCAAGCTTGAATAGTATTTTCTGGGTGATTGTTATTCAGCTAATAGTCATTTAACATCACATATATATGGATTGACAGCTAGACAGAAGTTAGCTGTGTGCAGGTCTGGAAGACAGTGGCAGCAACCATCTGAACCACATCTAGTATAAATGGGCCCCCATGAAACAATTAATTGATTAATCGACAACTAATTGATTATGAAACAAGTTGTCAACTATTTTCATAATTGATTAGTTGGTCAGCCGATTAGTTGGCCTGCATACAGAATGCATTTTTTGTTTCCATATCGGGAAATACAGTGCAGCACACATACAGCTCAGTACACTGTCCATACATATCAATATACACAGTGCAGCACACATAAAGCTTAGTACATCCTGAATACATGTAAGTATACACAGTGCAGCGCACATATAGCTCAGTACACCCTCAATATATGTCAGTATGCACAGTGCAGCTCAGCTACAGCTCAGTACATCATCCATACATGTCAGTATACACAGTGCATTACACCTACAGCTCAGTACACCCTCAATATATGCCAGTATACACCGTGCAGTGCACCTACAGCTCAGTACACCATCCATACATGTCAGTATACACAGTGCAACACACCTACAACTCGGTATACCCTCCATACATGTCAGTATACACAGTGCAGCACACATACAGCTTGGTACACCCTCCATACATGTCATTATACACAGTGCAGTGCAGTGCACCTACAGCTCAGTACACCCTCCATACATGCCAGTATACACAGTGCCACGCACCTACAGCTTAGTACACCCTCCATACATGCCAGTATACACAGTGCCACGCACCTACAGCTTAGTACACCCTCCATACATGCCAGTATACACCATGCAGCGCACCTACAGCTCTGTACACCATCCATACATGTCAGTATACACAGTGCCATGCACCTACAGCCTAGTACACCCTCCATACATGCCAGTATACACCATGCAGCGCACCTACAGCTCAGTACACCCTCCATACATGCCAGTATACACAGTGCCACGCACCTACAGCTCAGTACACCCTCCATACATGCCAGTATACACAGTGCCACGCACCTACAGCTTAGTACACCCTCCATATATGCCAGTAAACACAGTGCAACGCACCTACATCTCAGTACACCATTCATTAGAGATGGGCTCGGGTGTGTTCGGGTTCCCACTTGCCCGATCCTGCCAGGAAGCCGACATTGCACACGGCTAACATTTTCTGATCTGTTCAGCTGTGAATCGGGAAATGTCTCACTGCCTGTGATTAGCCGCGTGCAGTGTCGACATCCTGGCGAGATCCTGAACACGCCGGAGCCCATTCCTACCCTCCATACATGTCAATACACCCTCCATACATGTCAGTAAGCTTGTGAATGTGTGAGGAGCAATGCCTCATGGGACAAGTAGTCCTGGCAAGGAGAAAGAAGTGATTCTAAAGGCAGTTCTATCTTACCTTGTTATAGGGGAACTCTTAGGACAGGAGGAGCAAGAAGCACCGACAGGGCACCCCAGAATAGGAAGTATAAGTACTGATACTTTTTCCAAAGTACCCCCCGATATCAATTACCAATACCCATCTTTAATACCATGACAGTTTTTTTCTTTAGACTAATGAATTATTACCATTTCTTTATAATTATGAAGAGCCGTTCTTCTGTGGCTTTGAAATTGCGCTACTTCAGCGTGATTTCAAAACCGCAGATCAGTGCAATTTGGACCTCTGATTTCATTTAACAGAACTCAATGCAAGTCAATGGAATCACAAAAAAGGTATCGGTTTTAGTATCAGGGCACCCTTTCCAGCAAACTATACATGAAAAACAGGGATATTTAGTTCACATATATTTCATCCGGAATTTGTATTGTTAAAAAGTGGTCAAGCCCCTTTAGCTCCTGATAGTTTAAATAAGTGTGCTCTTCTCCTCTCCTCTGTACACATGAACACACTCCCTTTAAGGCGATTATTATTCATGTATTTTGAAAGATTGTATGAAAAACTGTTTAGCACATAAGGTCAGCCCACTAGTTTAGGTTTATATTGGCCAGACACAATGAGTCTAAGCTACCCTTCAGCCAATAAATACCTGGTTTTATCCCCTCAATCTTTTATGCAGCATTTTGTTAAAAGCAAACAGATAAATTCTTTCTTCTAATACCATTGCAAGGGATCTTACTATATATTGCTCATAGTAACAAAATAATGTAGAAATTGAGGAAAGAGCAACAGTGGCCCTGAATCATCAAGGTCAGGACATCTTAAATAGCACTTAGGGCATGCTAAATGTGTCTCTTAGTCGGTTTTATTGCATGTCATAATAACACGCTATTTGGCAAGTCCAGAGTGCCATTACAGTTTGATAAATCGGTACTAAGGAGTACAACCAATAAATCCTTCTGCTTTTAGAAGGAATAAAGCTTCTGGCTGTTTCAACAGCTCAGTACTATTTTACAAAATGGGCAGTTTCTAGATCTTCTGCTATAAATGTCAACCTATGGCCACGCCTAAATGTCAACCTATAGTCAACCAGTCACCTCCAAGATTCTGAAGGAATTTTAACAATAGGTATGTATTACTTTTATTATTATAATGTAGGCTTGGGTTTAAAATATTTAATCACTTCCCCATATTTACGCCTCAAAACGCACTGGATGTTTTCATAGCTGCTTCTAAGGGCGCCTGGCATTTTTTTTCTGCCTCTAAACGCCCCTCTATGTTAGCCTATGTGTCCATGCACACATAGGCTTTAAGCAGTGTTTGATGGAAGGAGCTTTTAGAGACAGGAAAAAACAAACCCACGGCCAGTGCGTCTGGGAGCAGCAGAGTTTGGGCAGAAAAAAATACTTGACACTACTAAAAGATGCTAAAAGCTGCTAAACGCACCTAAATGCTAGTGCATGATCATTATTTCATTTTAATGGGCAGAATAAATTATTTATTCTGCCCAAATAAATGGATTAGTGCCCAAGAGCTTGACGACTGTAAAAGCTCCTAAAAGGTTGTAAAAGCTTTAGAACACTGTTACAAGCGTCAGACATTTTTTCTGCAAAAAGGCTGCTGGCTTCTAGGAGAGTTAAAGAGGAAGTAAAACCTGAAGAAATTTTCCCAGTAATCATATGGCCACTATGTATATCATTTCTGAAACTCACAAGGATATGAATTAGCCCTACAGGATCTTTCTTACTGATTGTGCAGCTTGGTTTCTTTTTTACCTTTTCTGACTGAAGCCGGCGCCATGTTTGTGGTTGCCTTCCGATTCAAGCCTTATCTGTACTTCCGCCCTTTCCTCTCTGTCACAGCCAGAATCCCGTGCATGCTCAGTAAAAACTAACCAAGCCTCGTTTTAGTATACCGTTACCTTGGTGACAAAGGCCAGCAAACCAATAGGAGTACACATGTAAATATCCTCCCTCTGTTAACCATGGATGTCATTGTTCACACCCCCTGTGACGTAGCTGGTCACATGGGGTGTTTCAAGAACACTGGTATCTCGTGGGATTGTAATGCCGTGGAGCTTTGCAATCAGAGGCACGGCACATAGCTGCACAGACTGATGTCTTCCTGAGTGTGCCGTAAATGAGGGACAAAACACGCATGCGCGAGTGACGTCACGGACACAAACAACGGCATTATCTCTTAAACAGCGCAGTTTGTATTACTTTTAATGCCACCTACATGTAAGTTATTGTAAATTGGTTTGCATGCTGTAAAGTTGTTCAGGGGAGTTTACTTCCTCTTTAAATAAATGGCCTGGGTGCATGAGGCCTTAGCTCTGTGTGTTGCTGCCCTGTCATCTGCCTACCCTTGCACACTGTCTCCCAACTCCTGAGAGTGCATAACAGTGTAAACAAAGCCTTGTAGTTTAGAGTATAGGAGTATAAACAACTAAAGGGGTCTGTTATTGGACACTGCTGTGCACTCTATGTAGCTGGATTACCACGTGTGAGGTCTGATTGTTGACAGGCAGCAACTGTGAGACTTCAGGTTCTCGCTGACCTCCTAACTCTCAAACATAAATAAACCTGCACATATTAATCTAATACTGACCACCTGCCCTACTGTGATAGGGTATTTTTAAAGGGCAACCAGCCTAATCTCTAAATATATAGCTAAAAACATGTACATACAACTGTTTTATCTATATGGGGGCATGTCCTAAACAGGGTGACAATATGGCAATACAGTGACATTGATATATCTTGTTTTTCATTGGCTGATTCTAATTTACTCATTTATGGCTAACCTAAAAAGTACAACTGTGAAATACATAAAGGGTTGAAAAACCCACAGCATACTGTAAAATACAAATGTATACTTCTGTACATTGTTTCATGCATTTTGCAAAGCATAAAATGGTAATACACTTATACAACTTTATATCAATATATGGAGATTCAAAATAATAGTGTACACATAACACAGAGAAAACACAATGCACAGGCTTTCTTATCAGTGGCGCATCAACCTAAACATTGTGTGAATTGGATGTTGAAAAATCACAATTCGCAAGCATGAAATGAGATGTATGAGCTCTTGCTGGGAAGATGAGATGGAGTGAATCATGGTAGCCGGAGACCACTGACCAATATGAGGAAACCATGGTTAGAAGTTGCATGCACCAAAAGCTATGCCATGGGTGACATGACAGAATACACACATTAGTCGGAATGGGCTGGATCATGCAATTATTTGGGAAGAAGCCGCTGGAAAGGATAAATAAGAAAAAGGACATATACCTGTGTGGATCATAGGTTCGTCCATCTTTACTCCCTGATATAGGAAAATACAAGAGTAATCGTTGTTAACTTCTAGAAGAGAAATCATTCACCAAATACTAGATTGCCAACTCTTCTTAAAAGATGGTTAAGGTGTACCCATCATTGAAATGATTAACTCAGCAGCTATTCTAATATTTACTATCAGGTATCTATAATCGACAGTCCACCCAAAACTGATATTTCAGCTTTTGGTAGATGCTAGAGTGTTAAAGCAGACAGGTGCTTTTATTTCTGGGGCACTCTATTGGTGTGGCCATTATTTGTAGTTCCCACTGGATGTTTAATGTATTTATACCATGGAGAATACACTGCTGGGGCAAGCAAAGCTGGGTGGGAAAACTCAATCTCACAAGTGGACAAAGTCAAGCGTTAGGTAGGATGATCATTCTGCTGGAGTATCCAAGGCATAAAAAAAGGCATGGACAGACTCAGCTCATCATGCTCCATATTTAACATCAATTTTGGGTGAACTAGGCCTTTATTTCTGTGCTTGATAAAATGTAATGGGGCTTATTTACTATATTGTCTAAATAAAAACTGTGTTGCTCTATAACAACTAATCAGATTGAGCTTTCATAAGTTCTTTAAGTCTCTACAGGACAACACAGACAATTCTGGTTTTAAACATTTTGATATACAATATATCACAAAAGTGAGTACACCCCTCACATTTTTGTAACTATTTTATTATATCTTTTCAAGTGACAACACTGAAGAAATGACACTTTGCTACAATGTAAAGTAGTGAGTGTACAGCTTGTGGAGTTGTAGAGAGTGTAAATTTGCTGCCACCTCAAAATAACTCAACACACAGCCATTAATGTTTAAACCGCTGGCAACAAAAGTGAGTACACCCCTAAGTGAAAATGTCCAAATTCTGCCCAGTTAGCCGTTTTCCCTCCCTGGTGTCATGTGACTCATTAGTATTACAAGGTCTCAGGTGTGAATGGGGAGCAGGTGTGTTAAATTTGGTGTTTTCGCTCTCACTCTCTCATACTGGTTACTGGAAGTTCGACATGGCACCTCATGGCAAAGAACTCTCTGAGGATCCTGAAAAAAAGAGTTGTTGCATCCCCACCATCGATCATTGTGACCACTGGTTCGCGTTCCTTTGGGTCTGGGCACACAGTGAGCCACCACAACCTCTCCCCCCCCACAGCTATCCACCAGGCCATCGAGTCTGACAGCTGCAGAGTTGCCTCTACTCTGGCCACATACCCTACAGCAGGGTTTTCAGTTTCATCTCATCTCACGGTCAGTAGAGTGTGTATATCATGGCTATGTACCTATGGTGTGAACTTATTATTATTAATTGTATAATCCCTTCACATGATCAATAAAAACGCCCTTATGGAAGTTGTATAATCTCCAGCATCCTAATTGAACTGACATTACAAGTTCTTTGAGAGACGTTTTTTTGTGTTGTTAGCACGGTGGCCAAGACTATACAGTGGTTTAACAGTACAGGTTCCACTCAGAACAGGCCTTGCCATGGTCAACCAAAAAAGTTGAGTGCACATGCTCAGCGTCTTATCCAGAGGTTGTCTTTGGGAAATAGACGTATGAGTGCTGCCAGCATTGCTGTAGAAGTTGCAGGGGTGGGGGGTCAGCCTGTCATTGCTCAGACCATACGCTGCATCAAATTGGTCTGTATGACTGTCGTTAAAGAAGGAAGCCTCTTCTAAAGATGATGCACAAGAAAGCCAGTTTGCTGAAGACAAGCAGACTAGAGACATGGATTACTAGAACCATGTCCTGTGGTCTGATGAGACCAAGATAAACTTTTTTGGTTCAGATAGTTTCAAGTGTATGTGGCGGCAACTAGGTGAGGAGTAGAGACAAGTGTAGTTTGCCTACAGTCAATCATGGTTATGGGAGTGTCATGGTCTGGGGCTGCATGGGTGCTGCCGCCACTGGGGAACTACAGTTCATTGAGGGAACCATGGGTGCCAACATGTACTGTGACATACTGAAGCAGACCCTGATCCCCTCCTTTCAGAGACTGGGTCGCAGGGCAGTATTCCAACATGGTAATGACCCCAAACACACCTCCAAGACGACCAATGCCTTGCTAAAGAAGCTGAGGGTAATGGTGATGGACTGGCCAAGCATATCTCCAGACCTAAACCCTATTGAGCATCTGTGGGGCATCCTCAAACGGAAGGTGGAGGAGCGCAAGGTCTTTAACATTCACCAGCTCTGTGATGTCATCATGAAGGGGTGGAAGAGGACTCCAGTGGCAACCTGTGAAGCTCTGGTGAACTCTATGCCCAAGAGGGTTATGGCAGTGCTGGAAAATAATGGTGGCCATACAAAATATTGACACTTTGGGCACAATTTGGACATTTTCAGTTAGGGGTATACTCACTTTTGTTGCCAGCGGTTTAGACATTAATGGCTGTGTTTTGAGTTATTTTGAGGGGACAGCAAATTTATACTGTTATACAAGATGTACACTCACTACTTTACATTGTAGCAAAGTGTAATTTCTTCAGTGTTGTCACATGAAAAGATGTAATAAAATATTTACAAAAATGTGAGGCGTGTACTCATTTTTGTGGGATACTGTATGAGGGATAGTGTAAGGATAGTATATTGATTGTGGCGATTCCCGTGGCCTAAGCCAGCATTGTGAGAGAATCAAAGCTGCTGTCAGGCCCTACTGGCGAGTTAAAATCTTCGCCAGGTGTTGCCATTTTGTTTTTCTGATGTTACCCAGATGGTGCTCCTCAGCAGTGGTTTTAAACTCCTTTTCAGCTGCATTTGGTGGATTTGCCTATTGGGAATCATTGGTATACTAATACCTAACCTGACTAGAAAGAGCAAGCATGTTAGAATTTACCACAAATAGGTGCCACCACTGTATAAAAGCAATGCTATGTATTTGAAAATCACTTTAACGCATGGGTTTTCATAACTTGTAGAAACAAAATAAAATAGTGTAATTCGAAATACTCATGTGACTTGGTCCTATTTTCAATTGGCTAAAAATATGCAATACCTGTACAAATAAAATTAGTGACCAGCAAACTCTCTTTTACTAGGTACGGCTGATATTAGAAGGCGCACGGGCTGTGTGAGGGGTAAGCAGGTTAGTTAGCAGCCCCTGGCTACAGTCAGTCTAGTAGTTGTTAGCTCTGAAGCCAAGGCTGTAAATAAGCTTTGCTGTTTGTGTCAACCTATTATTAAACCTGTAAGAAAGAATTGGTCAGGCCAGCAAGTTATTATTCAGCAATTTTTTTTTTTTTTTTTTAGCATGTAGGCATTTTTATAATCCAACTGCTGTAAATAAATAGGATGGTATAGCAATGCTTTACACTTTTATTACATTTTGATAAAAAAAAACCCTTATAAGTACTGACAATTTACCTGTTTCTAACCCTTTCGGCCTTGGGTTGCACTGCCGGTGACCCTGACAGCTTCTTAGCTCCATCAACTGTACATGAAGCTGATTCAAAATTCCTCTCTCCACAGTATGTACAGCATTTGTGAGCTGTAGGGAAAACATAAATGCACATGAATATATTGTTAGTAATGGTTCAAAGTGCTGAAACGAATGAGTAAACTGCAGAAACTGTTGTTGCTATTTAAATTTAGTGTAAAAATAATAAATTACTCTCGTCTTGACGATTCCAACTCCTTCCTCATTTGCCTACCATTACAAAGGCTATCCTCCCTTCAGTTTATCATAATTGTTGCTTCCAGACCATCCACCTTACTCAACCACCTATTGTCCACTGCCCCTCTCTGCCAATTCCTCCACTGGCTTCCAATAGCCGACATCATACAAAGTAATCCACAACTCTGCCCCCAGTAACACCACAAAACTATCAATCCACCACCACCAAACCATCAATATATCACCCAGACCACCCACTCTACTTTTCTCAAGCCCTCCTGCTCTCTAGCTCCCTTTTAACCTCCTCCCTTGCTCGTCACTAAGACTTCTTTAGACTTCTCTAAAGCTTCTCCCATCCTCTGGCACTTCCTACCCCAATTTGTCGGGCTGTCTCATACTTTCTGCCTTTAGGTGATCCATGAAAACTCAACTCCTTTATTGCATCCTTACATAGTTTCAGCTTGGACCTATGTAAGTATGCATAACTCATCATTGAAGGGCCACTGGGGAAGCTAACAATCACGTTTTCATAATTACTAATAGGTTGTTGCTTGAATTACTTCCATGGTTTGGTATTATTGGGCCATGACAGGACCTCCTAACAAAAACTGCAATGTGTCTCTAAATATTTAAATACATTTGTGCGTTTACCTGGTAGGGGTCAATATTCATATCGAAGTACTCCAAGAAACCCGTGGCAAATTCACAAAACAGAAAATTGTGAGTCTCGTTGACTGTTCTCAAACACCAGTATGTGTTATTATTGGAACTGGTACAAGCACAGAAAGACCCCACTGTGAACAAAGAGGACAATCAGGTTGCATTTTGATATGTTTAAGCATTAAATTACAGGAAAAAAATGTAGATTTTAATAATAAGACACACGTGCATGTATAAGACCTATACTTTGATATGGTCATCATGTCAAACATACATCAGTTAATAAGGTCAGCGCCATAACTGCAAAAGTCATAAGTATCAGCACTCCAAATTTGAACTTGAGCAGAGTTTACATAACAAACATGTGCAGGGAAAAACATAGACTAGGATTTTGGGGCTTTACAGGTCCCTTGGGGACATAGAATGCCATTATCTAGTGATGATGGACTTTGATATTTTTGAGGAGGAAAGGAAACAGATGTAGAAGGTAATGAAATGATTAAAACAGGGAGTCTATGATCTGATTTGGCTTTGTGATTTGTTTCTGTTTAAGGCAGGATTTAAAGAAATGCCCCCATGGGATTGTGGCTGCCATGGGATTAATGCACCCACACCCACCATGTTATTGTTCTAAGGGGTTTAATGAAGAGAAAAGCATCCAAGAGGAACTGGAACTTGATGTAAGTTCATACAAAGTAATGAGAGGACATACTGTAAAAACTTTAGAGAACTCACTGGCTCAGGTAAGGGTGCTCACAACAGACAAGGATACCCTCTAGTGGGTACCCAAGCAGGTTACCAGAAAAAAAAGCATGCACTAATGGAAGGAGTGCCAGACCAAAGGATAAACAAGTCCAAATACATTTATTAGTTAAATACTAATGAAGTGAAGTTGCACTTTGCATAGGAATACCCTTAGCTTGAATGTTGTGAAATGTATTAAAATTGCACTTTGCAAGGAATACCCAACCCTTGAAAATCAAGAAACCACATTTTTACTTGCACATGATTGGATGATGGAAGTCAACAGAACTTCACCTTCTTCATTAAACTCTGTGGATAACTCCATTGAAAATCAAGAAACCACATTTTTACTTGCACATGATTGGATGATGGAAGTCAACAGAACTTCACCTTCTTCATTAAACTCTGTGGATAACTCCATAGGAAAGTGAACAGTTTATTTGCCTTTAGTAAATCAACCTCACTTTCCAAATGATTGATCTGGTCCTAGTGTAACAATTAAGAATACTGTCTTTGGTGGCAGCATTTGTCAGTGACTTAGACAATACTGAAGTCAGAGACAGCCAGGCAACCAGAATTTTAAGAATGCGAGCAACCATAGCCTCTGCATTTTCCTCAGTACAATTTTCCTTCAAATTGTTATTGTTGTACTGGAGAGGCTTTTACTTATATATACTTGTGCTCTTATACTGACAATAGCACTGATAATATGGATGTACGGTTTTCAAAATAAATATATATATATATATATATATATATATATATATATATATATATATATATATATATACACACACAGTATTTCGTTTTTTACACGTGCACATGTACACAATCCTGTTGGTTAAGTGCAGTAATATTTTTACTCTGATTATCCAAGTAATATTTACTTTGGCATTACATTTAGTAATAACACGGACTTCATTTCCCTCATTTCTTTTTTTAATTAAGTCCATGTAAAGTACACACATTCTGTACAACCTGATTTCTGGAAGAGTTTATCACAAGACTTTTTAATCCCTGCAGTTGTGCTGTATTTAATTAAAGAAGGGTTTAAGCAACAAGCCACATGAACTGTGTAATAAAAAGCTGAACTTTGCAGCTAGAACTACATTCAGACCTTACAATGTATCTATACCCCAAGAATGCAACGGCGCTTGTTTACATGCCTGAGTGCATAGGTACATTACTATGAATGGGCTGTATTTTAGCTCAGTAAAAAAAAGAAAAAAAGCTGTACTGAGCTTTTTCAAGCTGCAGTGTGCATTAGGCCTAATGTGTATCAGAAATGCATTACAGATCTGCTCTACTTTGACCATCTTGATTGGCTGGCTCAGGATGACGTACTGCGTACGCACAGCGGTTCAACCATCCTAGTCAAACAGCAGAAGAAAAAGGCGAACAGGGAGGCAAGTAATCTTTATTGCAGGAGCAACATAGTATTTCCCTTTTGCAATTAAACAAAATAAAAATGCAGCTGTAGTTCTACTTTTGGAAACTGTGATAAAAATAAGCTGGACAGCATGTTCCAAGTCATCAAAGACATACATTTAAAGGAACCCACTACCAGAACTTAGTGGCCCTTTTGGGGCTAGAGTCCAGTGATGGCGAACCTTGGCACCCCAGATGTTTTAGAACTACATTTCCCATTATGCTCAACTACACTTTAGAGTGCCTGAGCATTATGGGAAATGTAGTTCCAAAACATCTAGGGTGCCAAGGTTCGCCATCACGGGGCTAGACCATATCAGAAAATACATCCTCTACCACCACAGGAATGCCCTCCATGGACTGATGGTCTGTGGTAAGTGAATTTTCAAAAAAAGATCACTGTTACTCACAAGACATACATGTACCTAATGCACTGTATATATAAATGATGTTTTAAAACATAGCTGAAAACAACTGATACAAAATAGAATATTATTTATATAACAAATGGTGGAAAGTGAAGGCATTGCTTATAGCAGCCAATTAGGCCTCATTCACACAGCAAAATTCAATTATATACCCGTGTGAGGACCATGTTTGCACCCACATGGATCTCAACTAGGGAGCAGCTGCAATGTCCCAAATGACATGAATGGGACTGCCTGCATGCCAATGCACAGCATCCTGTGTGGGCAAACATGGGCCTCACAAGGGTATATGCTTAAGTACACCTATGGGAACGTGGTCTTAAGATTTACAATATTTGTCCAGTACAGGTTTAAATTACATTTACAGCTTCATCTTTGCTAAGCATGATGATAGATGTCATTTTAGAGCATTCATGAAAACGTTCTTACAGTTCCAGAATGGTGCCGTCTGCCAGTGGTTGTTGTCATGAGTGAAGCAGGTGAGTCCAGGAAGGCTGCATTCTTCTCCTTTCCTTTGCCGTTTCTTCTCCTTTTTTTCCTTCTTTCTTCTACGGTTCTCTTTAAAGATCTGCAACTTATTGTCAACCTCCTGAGCACCTTCCCTATGTGGAAAAGTAATTGAAGACAAAAATCAGGAACTAAAGTCATTATGAAGATCTATTTGGTGCATCAACTTTCTAAATTAAAATAATTTCATTTTATAACAGTTAATGCAAACCCTGATAAAATGTTAAAGCTTAAGTTTAATCCGCTTCTATTTTCCCGAGTTCCTCCTTCCTCCTCCATTAACATGCAAATAAAATGTTTAACTAAAACTTTTTGGTTTTTATGACAGACTTTATTTTTGACCCACTGATGCTATCACCGGGTCTCTATGTAATGCAGACAGATCATGGATGGTGAAAGCTCTTGATAGTCCTTAGCTAGGATGCAAACAGTGGTCTGGTTCTTGGGAGGGGATATGCAAATATAAAAATGCTTTGACTGGTGGTTGTCAGGAGTGGGTATTCTAGGGCAGGATGCATTTGCATGCTCACTGGCTTAGTTAATGTTAACATGTGATACTGAACCTCAATGACTGAATTAATTAAAATCCAATTAGTTAAAAGGACAGGACAGGGATAGTTCCCAGGGTTGAAGAGAAAGGGGCTAGATAATGCTGGACATCCTAAAGAGTAGAAACTAGGTGGGTTCTATTTAATTTGCTGTAGCTTCTAATGCACACATTGAGAAGCTCACAGCAGGCAAGTAAATCAGCGTGAGCAATTACAATACAGGAGAGCAGCCGGTACAACTGTGCAAGACTGAATGTAAGGCTGGAGTTCAGCTTTACACAGCTACAATAATAGTAGTTTTGTGGGATACTTTTAAAATATCTGTGACCTTTCTGTAAAATCCCAAAAATACTCAGGTCCATCCCTGAGAAAGGAAAACCAGGTTCTCCCTTCACAACCCATGTCCTTGTATTATATGCACAAACATATAGCTATCTATTTGGTATACATTTTTTGGGAAGGATTTTATTTCATCATCAAAATTATTGCTATCACATTCCCAAGATGAGTCATGTCTGAAAGATGGTGGGATCTTGTGTCATGTGGCCATCGAACAACTTGACCTGCCTGGGACCCTGTCCCTAAGGCCTGTCACCAGAGACCCTCTTCCCTTCTGAAGCCTGTTGGTGCAATGATTTGTCTTTTCTTTGCAGTCATTTCACTTTCCTCAACGTGATGACATCATCATAGTTACTTAGATCACTTGAGGTTCAGAGATAACCCCTGCCACCCATTCTTTCTATAATTCTGTTTACTATTTGTGAAATAAAATCATCAGCATATATTTAGCAGTCCCAATAAAACAAAGTAAAATGTATTGAGAAAAAGGACTAATCCTAAATGCACAACTAAAGCTGAAAAAGAGCATTGCCGATCCTTTGATTATTACACTTTTCAATAGAAGAAATGTTTGGAATATTTTTATATAATCATAGAAGTAGAATAAACTGTTTTACTTGAATGGATGAATATGACTCTTTATCTTGTCTTGAACCTTCACACCTTTATTTTTCTTGTAAAATCTGGAAAACAAGTGGATAGCATTTAACAAAAAATATACAAACATATATAAATATAACTTTGCCCCTTACTAATTAAAGGAGAAGTTCTCCTTTGTAAAACAAATAAATAAATAAATGCAAATCTTTTTGCAGGTTAAAAAAATTATCTTTTTTTTTTTTTATTAGGAGCCTGTAAAAGTATTGCACCTGTGATCAGCAGATCATGGGTGCAATCTCAGGTTCCTGCAGACTGTCAGCGTAGCCGGTACCACATATTGACAGGAAGCGCCCTGGTAGTTCATTGAGAACTACAAGCCATCAGCCGCAATTGCTGACAGGAGTTGTAGTCCCCCCCATTCACAGAAGTCTGTGAATAAATGATGCAGCCAGGTGGGCAGAGCCTTGCACAGCCCCGTTTTTGTAAAAATTGGGATAGCGGGTGTGGGGAGAAGATCCCTGGCCATCTGTCACAATGAGGATTTGAGGGGTGTGGGAGCTGCTGCATCAGTAACATATTACAGCCTGAATATGGGTGTAACATGTTATATAAGGTGAACTTATCCTTAGAACTTTTGATATCAGTAATAGCAGTGCAAATCAACAGCAATCATACAAAATCATCTTAACTGACCGGACTACAGTAGATTGAAATCGAATTGGATGCTATAGAGTGCTGCATATTCTTCTCGCTGCCTTTGTGAATTCTATACATCGTAAGAAACGTCTTAAAGAAGAATCACTAAAAGAACTAAGGACATTGGACCTAGCTATACGACCTTGCTGGATGAAAAATTGCCTATGTAAACAAATTAGCTTTACGATGTTTTATGTTTCAATTGTTTTATTATGAACAACTTTTAGAATAATCAACAGCAGCGTTTACATTTTACAGAAAATGAGGCGGTTATATCATAAGTTATGCACTCGTTCGACAAACACCATCAAACAGTTTAATCAAATGATGTTTTAAATATCTTAGGTTTCTTGTTTGAACTTTCTTATTTGTCTTTCTCTGGATCAACTGTGGGTATAGGATTTTTTATGGACATTTTCTATTTTTTTTTTTCTATTGGTTTAGCTAGATGGTCTTTTTTCAATTTAACTGCTGTATGTAACTAAGTAAAGTCTACAGAGGAAATATACATGAACTGTATTTTGTCATCAGTGTTTATAATAAATAATTATTTTGGACTTTTATTTTATAGTTTTTGATTATTTATGACCTTTTTGCCTATTTGTCCTAAACCTTGTTGTGTATATTTGTAAGCTTTTAAACTAGGGGTCTCCAAACGTAGTAAGCAAAGGGTCAGTTTACTGTCCTTCAAGCTTTAGGGGGGACCAGACTGTGGCCAGTGGGAGTAAAGCATTCACCATCTTAGGTTGGCAAAGAAATAGTACCCCATTGTTGGTATCAGTGGGAGGAGTAGTGTCCCATCAATTGTGTTAGTGGGAGGAATGCTGGCCCATCATTGGTGTCAGTTGGAGGAATAGTCCCCCAAGGGCTGGATACAGACAAGCATAGAGCCACATCTGGCCCTTGGGCCACAGTTTGGAGACCACTGATTTATACTGTTACACCCATACTGAAAATGATACTTTGAAAGACATCATACACAAGAGTAAATTGCATGTCAGTTACATGCTGTTTTGTGCGTATAGTTAATGTTACCTCCTGTTTCCTCACTAAATGTGGCTTGTGTCAAATGCAACATCTCAATGAATTGGGAACAAGTGTGGTGACAGGTAAAATGCACAATGTGATTGTTTCAAGGATGTCCCTATATTTTGCAGCACGACCTCCATGTTCTCCTTGCATACATACTCCACACCAGAGGTAATTATTTGGATAACCCAACACTCACCCAGGTTTGCTGCAGTCACATTCATCTGGTTTCCTCCTTTTCAGGTGTCCTCTTACTTCTCTTAAATTCTTAATTTTGTCTTGTAGAGCCTCAATCTGAAATGCAGAATAGTGCATTAATATCAATATTTGTATACCTCAAACTGGGTCTGTTGTGATGGTTAAATGGACAATCCCCTTATACCGTCGGTGGCAGATGGGCACAGCTGACAGGGAGCATCGAGAATCAGTTTTGGATGGGCATTTATAAATCTTAACTACATTTCATCACATAAAAGGAGAAATTATTATAATCACCTCCTGCCACAACCGGATTGGCCATGGGGAGTATCACAGACCTTTTCCTTCTGTCAATTGCTATCATTATCTCATGTAACATTAAATTATTGTCTTGTACACACATAGAGGAAGGAGAACCAGCAGTGATCAGATTACCTCCTTGTCAATATAAGCTTTGTGATCCTTCCAGGCTCTGCTTGAATGGTATAATTCCCTCTCACAGTGCACCGTGTCATTGGACAGAATATAACACCTGAGGCAGAAAAAAGATTCAATGACCATTTTACCTACTTGGCCAACGTTTATTACAGAAATAAACTAAAACATACAAAACCTTTAGGCACCATTTACTAGGATTGTTAATGATACTGTACTGTATCACCACTGTAATAGATGTGGCAATTACATACTGATTTTAGGATAACTAGAAGAAATATAACAAGGTAATTCTCTGGGCACTTGAAATAAATGGAATGAAGAGGGCAAGTCCACTTATAGATATGACTAATCAAAACCAAACATTCATACTGGTCTCTGTAACAAGTGTAAAAAAGATTTAAACCTGGAAAACAAAAAATCTGGCAAGACTCAAATTTGGGTGTCCTTGAATGATGACTTTAGAAATCATTACTGAAATTCTGTTTCACTTCTAGGAGGCAATGTACTTATTAGGAGTTTGTTGACATTGCTAATAATTGTGGAACAGTGGCTAGCAGGCTGCACTTCGCACAATGAGACCTGCTAACCACAACAGGTGCAAACAAAGGGGAACCCCATGTCTGTCTGATTATTAATACTTGCGCAGTGTTAGCAGTTAGCTAATAACACTGGAAATTCTGGGGTAGAGTCAATTTAAAAGTAAAATGTTCACAAAAATGTCCCCCGATAAAGATCCATCATTAATCACAACAACTGGCGTATCGCTGCAACCAGAAAAAGAAAAAAAGAAGCTCCACCCACGACAAAGGCTCCCTGCCGACTGCCTGCTACGCCTTGTGACAGTTCTTAAATAGGTAATATGTGGTGGCACTGCTCCCATATGATGTCACCGAGCGGTGCATGCGAGGTCGGTGACGTCACAAGGGGGTGGTGCCACCAGGTGATGTCGCCCCTTACCTATTTGAGAATGATCTTGTGGCCAAGCAGGCAGATGACAGTAGCCTTTATCTTGGGCGGAGCATTTTTTTTTCTTTTTTTGGTGTGGTGGGCGTCGTGATTGATAATGTATCTACATCGGGGGACATTTTTTTTTTTTTTTTTTAATAAGGGAATTGTCAAAAACTGTGTGTGGGTTTTTATTTATTTTTGACACTTTTTTTGGTGAATGAGCGGGGTGTACCCCATACCCATTCACGGGGGGGGGGGCAGTTTCTGGGGGACCTGCTTGTTTAACCACTTTACCACCGGAGGGACCTGCTTAACATCCAGGCCACTTTTTGCAACTTGGCACTGCACGACTTTAATTGACAATTGCGCGGTCATGCAACCCTGTACCCAAATTAAATTTACGTCCTTTTTTCCCCACAAACAGTATTTTTTACATTCTGATATATAACATTCCCAAAAAAAAATTTATAAATCAAAATTTTTTAACATTTTAGGTCAATTTGTTTTCTGCTACATATTTTTGGTAAAAAAATCACAATAAGTGTATTTTGATTGGTTTACGCAAAAGTTATTGCGTTTACTAGCTACGGGAAAGATTTGTCATTTTTATTGTTTATTTTTTTTTTACTAGTAAATGGCGGCGATCTGCGATTTTTTTGCGGGACTGCGACATTGCGGCGGACAGATCGGACCCCTGACTGACATTTTTAACACTTTTGGGGGTACCAGTGACATTTCTACAGTAATCAGTGCTATAAATATGCACTGTTACTGTAATAATGACACTGGCAGGGAAGGGGTTAACACTGTTGGTGATCAAGGGGTTAAATGTATGCCTCATGCTTACTGACGTGTGTGGGGGGAGGGGATTGTGTGACAGAGACACAGATCCCAGGTTCAGCTATGCTGAATCCTGTAATCTGTCACTGTCTGTCACATAGGAGATCTGCCCGCTTTGTTTACCGCCTCTCCTCCCCTGGCCCGACTCCCGCTGTCTGAATACAGCGGGAGCGAGCCTCCGGCGGTGCGCGCGTGGCGCAGAGAGAGGGGAGAGTCTGGTGACGTAGGTCTACGACGCTAGACGTTAACGAGCCACTTTGCCGCAGTAGCAGCACAGTGAGCAGTGGGCAAGTGGTTAAGGGGGCTTCCAGATACCCATAAACCCCCTGCCCGCAGACGCCCACAACTACCGCCTAGGGTTGTGGGGAAGAGGCCCTTGTCCCCATCAACATGGAGACAAATTGCTTTGGGGTGGATGAGAGCATATCTCCCCCTGCTCCAAAGCAACCCCCCCATGTTGAGGGCATGTGGCCTAGTATAGTTCAAAAAGGGGGGGTTACATGCTCGGATAAGGGTCTGGTATGGATTTTGGTGGGACCCCACAACTTTTTTTTAAACATTTTGGCATAAGGTTCCCCTTGAAATCCATACCAGACCCAAAGGGCCTTTTTTCACATTTTTGTATTGCCGGAAATGTTTTTTTTTTTTCAAGACAGCTTGCAGCTGGGAAAATCAATTTAAATGTCATTTTCTTTTTTTTTATCTATGTCAGTTTTGCTGCAGCAGGTTCTATACACGATACAGATATGCCACTTTACCATGAGACTAAGGGGACCCCCAAGGCACTATATTTTTCATTATTATTGTTTAACTTTAAGCATCATTAAAATCAACCATCCTTTAAAAAAATGATCTTTTAAAAAAAAAAAAAAAAAAATGTTGCATTGATACATGTCCCCCAGGGCAGTGCCCCCCCCCCCAACCCTTTTATGGCCAATAACTTGCATATAAGCCTTCAAAATGGGAACTTTTGATTTTTCAAGTTCAGGTCCCATAGCCTTTATTAAGGTTCGTAGTTTGGGCTTGAACCTTTTCCATGTTTGGGATTTCCGGTCGGCCCATCACTATATTCAAATAACTATGCAGGGTGTCTTTTATATCACAGCTAATGTTAACACAGAGATCATCGATAACAATTTAATTTTCCAACTTCTCTTTGATAACTGGCAACTAAAAATTTCAAGAGACAGATGAACTGAGAACAAGGTTATTCTAAAATGTGTGGAAATATCCTTATAGCAAATTTAAAAATGATGTTCATTTTTTAAATCTTCTAATGCTGCCAAAATGAAGGCCACCAGATGCTTACTTATGCGTGACTTTAACAGATGCAGAGTGACTGATCCCTATCACGCCATCAGCCAACATTACATCATCATCCTCATTAGGGGAAGTAAATGTTTCATCCTCCTCTTCTTCATCATCATCAATATCCTCTCCCACTTCTTCTTCAGAGGCGTAATGTCTCTTGGTGATGGCTCTTGTCTGTGTGGGCTCCATATTTTCTTCATCTTCTAAATTGATGTCATAAACTTCTCCTTCAAACTCTACAGCCAGGGAGCGGGCTTGTCTGGTGTGAACAAAACGGGGGTTGAATTCTGCAGAAACAGCAAAAAAACAGAGCACTCGTAAAAGGATTACGGCTGTACTTTATAAACATCATACGTTTTAAAAGTACTGTGGATATGAACCTCTCCTTTTTTATTTACATTCACAGAAACTATATTGTGCACCCAACAGAAAGCAAACTACACTGTTTCATCTTTCCCAACAAGCAGCGGCGAAGGAACCACAAGGTCGGCCATAGACAGTTCGAATCATGGCCGGTTCAGTGGAAACTGGCCGAGATTTGAACCATGTTTGGGCAGACGGAATGTACCAAGTTGATCGATCGGGAGAAAAGAGCCTGCCAGATTTTACATGCGATTAGTATTAGTGTCTGGAAGAATACAACTTCATGGTTGCAAGAAAGAAATTTGCTCTGTGCATGGCCTGCATTACTTGTGCATTTTTTTTTTTTCGATTATGAAGTTATAAGCCAACTCTAGTGCTCTTCTGAATAATGTTCCGAATTATAGCGTCAACCCACCCAAAAGTGCTTCTGATGTACAACTCTGCTTCAACAACTGTAAGGAGGGTTAAATGTCTTTAACCCCTTTGAAGACTAAGCCTTTTTTGACATAATCAAAACATTATATATATATATGTATATATTTTTTTTTTTATTTTTTTTAGCAGAGACCCTAGAGAATACAATTTTTGGAAAAAATACCCTTTCAGGAATTAAAAATGAAAAGGTAAAAGTTAGCCCAATTTTTTGTATAATGTGAAAGATGATGTTATGCCGAGTAAATAGATACCTAACATTTCATGCTTTAAAATTGCGCACATTCGTGGAATGGCGACAAATTACGGTACTTAAAAAATCTCTGTAGGCGACACTTTTTAAATCTTTTGCCAAATACCAGTTTAGAGTTACAGAGGAGTTCTAGTGCTAGAATTATTGCTCTCGCTCTAACGATCGTGGCAATACCTCACATGTGTGGTTTAAACACTGTTAACATTTGTGGGCGTGACTTACGTATGCATTTGCTTTTATTGCTTTCACAAGGGGTCATCCCTTGTGACAGCAATAGTCACATGTCAGGTATTTTTTTTGTAGGGACCTGGGGTCTATAAGACCCCAGATACCTCCTTTGCACTTAAAAGCATTCAAAATGCCAAGTTTGGCTGTTTTTAATACTGACATTTTTTAAGAAATCTGGCGCCTTTAAGGTTCCAGTAATCCAGGAGTGACGTCATGACATCGCTTCCTAGGTTACTAGATCGAAATCCAGCTTTGTTCGTGTCTCTGGCCAGCCAACAGTCATGCTGGCTGGTTGCTCTGGTCTTCCAGTGGGACAGGAGAGCCCAGGCGAGCCATAGAAGGATGCCCCCCCCCCCACCACAACAGCCAAACAGCTGATAAGCCGACCGTCGGCTCTAAAAAACAGTACCTGGGTGATGCCTACAGCACGCATCACCCCGGTACGGCCCCTTGAAGCAGAAGGCTGCATATTTGCACTACGTCGGCATCAAGGAGTTAAACTCTATGATATTTAGAGTGACCTACTAAGCACTGTGGATAATTTACACTTTGGGGGGGGGGGGGGGTTTACTAAAACTTGTGCACAGAATCTGTTGCATAGTAAGCAATCAGCTTCTAGATTTTAGGCCTTTTACACAAGAGATCTGATCGGGTCCAGCTGTCCGCTTTTCTCCTCTATGGAGCGTCGGATGTAAGCGGACTTTTACACACCAGCTACCTCAGGGTCCAATATGACAAAAAAAAGGAAGGGATCCATTTCCCTATAGCTGCCAGGATCAGATCAGAGGGCAGTTTGGTGTAAACAAACAGCTGGTTCATTTAAATCTGGCTGCTCAAAGAGCAGAGAGGGCTGTGTCAATGTCTGCTCTGCATAGGTGGAGCAGGCACAGACCTGTCATCACTTCGCTCAGCAAAAACAGATCCAGCTCGTGTGAAAGGGGCCTTACTGTCAAAGTTTAAAGCATAACTCCACTTTTGTTGAGAAAAAAACATTCCCCTCTGGGTGATCTATGTACATTGCAGGGATTTTACCAAACTTTATTGCATATTTCTATCTTTTGTTATTCTAAAGAAATCCCTGTTTGTTCCTCTGTACCCCTGTAGTTTCATAATTATCAACCAACTGCTGCAGAATCAGGGCTCTGATGAGGAAAGTGGTAGGATCTGTATCCCTTTAGACGTAATTTCCTATAGGGAGTATCTTACCAAAAATTACATTTTTGTTGCAGGGGATGGCTAAAATCTGACTTGTATCTTAGTGTAAACTTCTGGGAAAATCAGTAAGCCAATCACAAGCAGAAAGTTACATATCTGGGGGCATTCTGTACACATTCTGTGTACAGGAAACCTCCAGGTAGCCATATTGCTAGGTAATTTGCAAGGTAATTTTTAATAACATTCAATTACAATATGATTTGGGTTGCAATTTTATATATATATATATATATTTTTTTTTTTTATTTGCTACTTTTTTCTATTGAAAGTGGAGTTACCCTTGAACAAGCTGAAGTTAGAAGCTAATTAGTTACTTTGCACAGCTGCACCAGATTCTGAGTGCACAAGTTTTAGTAAGCATAGTAACTTATGCTTTCCATGAAAAATAGATGAAACCTATACAAAAGCACCATTGTTAATATGTTCCTTGAACAGTGCAAACTCTAAAACAGCAGTGGCAGTACATCAATTTTAAACTTTCTTGTTACGCACAATGTATGCTTTTAGACCCCATTCATGCTTGTGCAACTTGTCCTGCGATTTGGGACTGCAAAATCACATGACAAGTCGTTCTCCATTATTTCCAATGAGTACCTTTCATATCTGTGCGACTTGAAGTTGCACCAACTTCAAAGTAGTCACTGCACTACTTTGGCCGGATTTTAATGTGTTTTGAGGTCCAAAGACCTATGCATTGCTTCAAGCCCAGTCAAAATCGCGTCAAAATCGATTTTGACAAAATTGCGGTAGAATCGCGCGAGTAAATTTTTTTTTCAAAATTGCGTAAGTCACACAAGTGTGAAAGGGACCTTAAAGCGGAGTTCCACCCAAAAGTGGAACTTCCGCTTTAGGTAGTGCCAACCCCCTGACATGCCACATTTGGCATGTCATTTTTTGGGGGCGGGGGCGAGCGGGTACCTAGTTTTGACAGGTACCCGCTCCCACTTCCGCTCGGAGCGCCGCGGCACCCTGAGCGGAAGTTCTTCTCTCCCCCTCCCTTCCTGCAATCTCCTGGGACATGTCAGAGGTCCCAGAAGATTGCCGGCCAATCACGACGCGTAGCGCAAATCGCGCATGCGCAGTGCGTACCCGGCTGTGAAGCCGCAAACTGTCACAGCCGGGTGCCCACACCAGTGATGCCGGCGCCGGAGAGCAGAGAGGGAGAAGAGCGAGGCTTCGGGGCGGCCGTATCGCTGGACCGTTGGACAGGTGAGTGTGTTAGGCTGGAACTCCGCTTTAACTGATAAAAAATAAGGACATTAAAATATAAAAATACACAGATTCTTAAGAAGATTGGCAATAGTAATTTCAAAGAACAGCCTCATGTTCATCTGCTACCTAATAAGGAATTTAGGAAAGGAGAGGAAACTAGTTAGGAATAGGAAAAATCTATAAAACATTACCAAATTAAAAATGCAAATATAAAAAAGTGAACAGACATCTGGTAACAAGGATACACCCATAATACTATATATTTTACTACACTTTACTACAGACAATTGACAAGCTAGAGAGATAAAAGCCAAAGCCATTAACTAGCACAATAACACTGTTTGAAAATAGTTTGAAACAACAATTTACCATAATAATTATATGAAAAATGTGCAATAAATACTCAAATCACAAAGGAAACATTACTGTATGTCATTATAAGGGTTATTATATATAAAAAAAAAAAAAAAAAAACAATATGCGCAATAAACATTCAAATCTCAAAAGAAACAATAATATATAGTAATAGCATGTAATTATAAGGGCTATGGAGAAATAACACTTCAAAGTAAAAAATAAAATAAAAAGTATTTTGAATAAAATTTGCTAGGAGCAAACATTTGAAGTAAAAGAGACATGCTTGTTTATTTGATTCAAGTCTTTATCAATCAGAAGGTCATTTTTTTTGTCTAATCAATTAAAGCAGAACTCTCAGCTGGCCAGAAAAAATAGTTTTGTCTAGGGGGATCTAATACAGAGGATTACTTACCTTAACGGGTCTACGTCATACACACAAGTATATGCCTAAACTAGACCAGAACATCCGCACAGCTCCCATAAAAGCTGACTTAATGAGACGACATTAAAAGATCAGAGCAGCCTTGAATGTTTTAGCTTTGACTCAGACTGGGCTTTTGCAGAATCTCTGTGGTTATCTCAGTCAATGCTTTTTGCTTAAACTATACAGATAACATTGCTATGCACTCATACCTTAAAGGGTAACTCCGCTTTTGTGGGGAAAAAAATAGCAAATAAAGAAAAAATAATATAGCGCATACAATTACGACACAAGTCATATTGTAATTGAATGTTATTAAAAACGACCTTTCCTTTTCAGTTTTCAGCTGCTGTAATTTTCTAAAAAAAAAAATGCAATATGGGACCTGGAGCTGTTCTGTACACAGAATGTGTACTGACCACACCCCAGAAACATCATTTCCTGCTTGTGTGATTGGCTCACCAATTTCCCCAGAAGTCTGCCAAAGATACAAGTCAGATTTCAGGCATCCCCTGCAACAAAAATGTCATTTTGGTGAGATACTTCCAATAGGAACACATCTAAAGGGATGCAGGCCCAGCAGCTTTCTTCATTAGTGCCCTGCAGGTGCACAGCTGATTAATAATTATGAAACCACTCCCATTAGACCCACTCAGCACAGAGGCACAGAGGAACAAACAATGATTTCTTCAGGATAACAAAAGGTAGGAATCTGCAACAAAGGTTATTATAATCCTTGCAATGTACAGAGATCACCCAGAGGGGGGATAGCAAATACAAAATGCATATAGAAGAGGGTAGGGGGAAAGAGAAGCACCAATCAGTCAATAGTGTAATATCTTTTTTTATTGTGTAATGTGTTAGTCACAGACATTTTTTTATATACCCGAGCTTACACCTCCAGGATGTTTCTTAAGATTTATTGTTTATATGTTTTTTTATATGCACATCTTGCAGCTTAAAGTGATTGTAAAGGTTTGTTTTATTTTATTTTTTAAAAAAACAAACATGTTATACTTACCTGCTCTGTGCAGGGGATTTGCACAGAGCAGCCCCAATCCTCCTTTTCTGGGGTGCCCTGGCATCGCTCCTTCTCTTGATTGGGTGCCCCCACGGAGAGCCGCTTTCCATGGGGGTACCCATGCGTGCACGGTCACGAGTCCCGCTACTGCGTCCATTGACACAGACAGCAGGATTTGGCCCCGCCCCCGGCTCCCTTGTCACTGGATTTGATTGACAGCAGCAAGAGCCAATGGCTCCTGCTGCTATCAATCTATCCAATTAGGACCGCTGGGCTTGTGCTTGTCACTGGAACGATCGAGATCAGGTAAGAAAAAAAGGGGGGGGGGGCTTCTGGGGGAGGCTGAAGCAGAAAAGGTTTTTCACCTTAAAGCATTGAATGCATTAAGGTGAAAAACTATGAGACTTTACAACTTCTTTAATGATTAGCAGCCTTGTACTTGAATTTATCTTCCACACACAATTAAATTTTAATTGTATACAATTATCTATAATTGACAGCAAGTGCAGCGCTGGGTGCAAGGCTGCTTTTTAGTTTATTGTTGACATCTTGTTGCTAGCTCCAATCCAACACAGTTCATCTCAGAAGGCATCGACTGAGCCTCCATCCCAGTCGATGTCTTCTGAGAGGAAACGCGTTGGATTGGAGCTAACAAGGTGACGTCAACAAGCGCGGACCGCACTGCAGGCGGTCGTGCAAGATTTTATCCCATATCGCTCTAATTAAGTGTCCTTGATGTAAGTGCAATTTTTATTTAATAACCCAGCTTTATCAAATTTATATGCATTAATGCACTATGAGCGTATTCCATTATCTTTTATAACCCCATGATGTCATTACCGAGATTAAGGAGCACCATAAGCCTGGATACATTCCATGGAGCTGGTCGACCACTTGTCTTCATAGGCGCTTCCACTCACACGCATATGATCTCTTGGTGGGATCATTTGATTTGGTAAGCGGCCAATTTTCACATATAGAGCACAGCGGTGACACGCTTTCCATTGTGGAATATTTCAGATGCACTACAAATAGTTTGTTGTATTTTCATGTGGGAGTTGGAGCGCCATCTCTTTACCAAACAAATTGAATTGTAGAGCGCTGGACTATTTATGAACTTTTTGCATCATTTATTTTACCATTTTCTGTGAGCAGATCATGGCTACTTATTCACAAAAAAAAAAAATGTTTTAATGCAATTTGCTTATTACACCGTTCTAGGCAACAAGTCTTCCCACTGACCACAAATTTAAAGCGGAGCTCTACCCAAAAGTGGAACTTCCACTCATTTGCTTCCTTCCACCCTCCGGTGTCACATTTGGCACCTTTCAGGAGAGATGGGGGAACAGGTACCTGTTTTTGACAGTTACCCTTCCCCACTACCAGGAGACAGTGCCCTGGCGTCGTCCTTTGGAAGTTCCGTCCAGTTTCTCCTTCCCCCACCGCCGAGCCAATCATAATACGCAGGGCGTTTTGCGCAGTAGCAGGCCGGCTGTGAAGCTGAAAGGCTTCATTGCCGGTTTCCCTTACAGTGAATGGTTTCGGCAGCACTCGTCAACCGATCTGAAAATTGGCTGGGGTGCCGACATTGCGGGCTCCCTGGACAGGTAAGTGTCTATATATTAAAAGTCAGCAGCTATATTATTTGTAGCTGCTGACTTTGAATTTTTTTTCTCCACAGCTGGAACTCCACTTTAAGGAGCACACTTCCAAATGACCATCATGCTAATATACTATGAGTTGTAGATAATCATTAGCGCGGGGGGGGGGGGGGTTCCTGAGACCCAAGAGTTATTTTAAGGGTTCCTCCAGAAAGGCTGCTTTAGGCCTCATGCACACAGGATGTTTTTTTTTTTTAACTCTCCTAGAAGCCAGCACCATTTTTGCAGAAAAAACGATTGACGCTTGTAAAAGTGTCTGACATTTTATACAAGCATTTAGGCGCGTTTACAAGCGTCAAGTGCTTGGGCATAATTAAATTAAAATAATTTATTCTGACCCTTAAAATTAATTAATGCTTAAGTGCTAAAATGCATTTACAAGCGCCAAGTGTTTTTTCTTCCCAAACTCTGCTGCTCCTGGATGCACTGGCAGTGGTTTTTTTTCTTCCTCCAAACTCCCCTGCCACTAATTGCTGCTAAAAGCCTATGTGTGCATGGATACCCAGGCTAACATGCTGGGGAGTTTAGAGACAGAGCCCGCCAGACTCTCCTAGAAGCAGCTGGAAAAATGTCCAGTGTGCATGAGGCCTAGGCACAACACTTCATTGTCATTGGATTCAATGTGAGATAAAAAAACAGATCTTCCTGATCAGTGATATATAACAAAATACATTACTAGGGTGCTGGTCACTGGGAAGATGTATAAATCGAACATCCACATTCAATTCAGACATTCCATACTTTCCTCCAAAAAGCAGAGTGGGTTCAACATGACCATGGGTAGGAATGACTGTTTTTATACAGTATATTCCCCATTGAAGGGGTAACAAACCAGATGAACCAGGTGGAGCACTTAAACCTGCCTTTCTGATGTAGGTGGATTCTATAAGTAATATGCTATGAATGGCGTAATGTACGTCTTCGAAAAATTATATTTTCCAAGAAAGACCTCCATTGCCTGGTCTTTGGTAAAAATAAAATTAGACTTGCAAATATGTGATCCATTCTTGCTGTCATATACCTATAAAGGGGCAGGTTCCTCTAAGACAGAGTCTTCAAACTATGGCCCTCTAGTTGTTCAGGAACTACAAATCCCATCATGCCTGGTCATGTCTGTGAATGTCAAAGTTTTACAATGCCTCATGGAATGTGTAAGACCGCAAGAGGGCCGTAGTTTGAGGATCCCTGCTCTAAGAACTAGAACAGGTTAATAGAATGTATTAGAGTTCCCATCTGCCTGATTGTGCCACCTTTACACATACTAAACAGGCCAACTGCATAGATATAAATCACATAGAGCATCTGTTTCACTTTGAATAGCCATCAAAAAGGGCAATTATACTAATTGAAAAACAGCTTCAATAAAACAATTGTGTTTGTCCAAATTAAAGACCTCCGGTGATTTATGGTGTCAGCTGTATAAAGAAAGATAAACATAGGAAACTGTGGAGGTAATGTACGGGATGATGGTTACAAGTTTACTGCTTCCCCATGGCCACCTTCACAGAGGAATGAATTAAGCTACAAGTGCAAGCCTACTTAAATATTTCTTCTGCTTTTTTTTGGAACACGTTGGCAGAGGTAAATAAGACCACTATGACACTGATCTTCTTTACCTCCAATTCTCTGAGTACCAGATTGGTGGTATTTTATTTACCGAATTTGTCGCCGCCCTAGTGACATTCCAGTTAATTGTCAAAAAGGAAAAATGTGTGAATTTGTCACACATTTGTGTGTTGCAAGGTTTATTTTAATTTGCCGCAGGACTTTACTGGATTGATGCAAGAAATCTGTTTTTAAAGCTACTGTATATTGAATTGGCCCCAACGTGACTTCTATGAACACATATTTTGAGTGAGGCTGGGTTCACACTAGCTGCGGCCGGGCCTCGCAGCAGGGGTCCGGTCTGTCCCTGTTCTCTGTTTCAGATGCAAATCAGGTCGAAATTTTTGCCTGAATTCAGACCAGAAATGGAGCCAAAGATGCACAGGACCCTTTTCCAGTATGAACCATGGCCGCCCCAGAGCTGTGTGCGCCCGCTCCATTGGGAGCCAGTCACAATCTTCTGTCATGCGAATTGGATGCAGGGAAACCTGCATCCAATTCACATTAGTGTGAACCCAGCGTTAGGGCTCTTTCGCAGCAGCACTTAGGGAGGTGTAGGAGAGTAAAACCCCATGGTTGAGCCCCGGATTTACCACTCTCCATTTAGCTGCAGATGCAGCAGCAGGGGGTGTTGATAAGCCGCAAACGCAATTATTTGCTTCTTGGCAGTGGCAGGAATTATACCCCATGTCCCTTTTTGCAGTTGCTACCATCTTCCAATTGCAGCCTATTCAAGTGCATGGGGGTGCTCTGCAACTTCCCTGCAACCGTGGGCAATGCACACAGTTGCGGCATGCTAGTGTGGGGTTCAAGGGGTTAAAGCAGGTGGTGAGGAGGCAAAAAACCACCTCCTTAGTGTCTGTCAATCCAATGTGGATTGCTCTGCATAGTCCAAAGCACATATGAATGAGCCCTTATTACTGTGTTCACGTCAAAGCAACATTCCCATTTGCACGTTTGCTCTTGAATCTTTTTGCTACTGTATTAAACCCAGAGATTCATAGTTCACATGCGTCATGTAAAGGCACTCAGGGAAAGAAGTCCCTGACCTTTTTGTAAAATTGTGCTGCCCTAAACCACATGGTGCTATGCATACTTACAGGTGCCTGGAGGGGAATTAGGAATTAAAGGTGCCCCCATGCATCTGCTAAAGACCATTGTGTGTCAATAATGAGTGAATTTGTGTGCGTTTCTGCATAATTCTGGAATTATATCACAAATTCAAATACCTCAGTGAAAAGCCTCTGATGGAAGCTTCCATTTCATACATACTAGTTCCAATCCACTAAGGTCACGTGCAATCACACTAAAAAGGTTGAGTTTCTGTAAAAGTATCGAACCTGTGAGTCAAGACAGCAACTGCTATCTAGAGCGAATCACATGATTATTTTACTCTGTAGTTTGAAAATGCAGAAATCAAATCTAGGGCGGATCACATGAGTATTTTACTCTGTAGTTTGAAAATACAGAAATCTGATCTAGGGCTGATCACATGAGTATTTTACTCTGTAGTTTGAAAATACAGAAATCTGATCACTGGAACTGGGGTGAATGTTTGGTGAAAGTGTCTATTTTTCCAGTACATCAGTGGGGCTAAACAAAATAAATCATATGCTTCCCAACGTGAACATCTTGTCTCCTTAGCCTGCCATGTGCTGCACTGTACATGACTGGCAGAGATACAGGGGTTTTGGTGATTTCAGATGCTATTTTGTTTCAAAGATTAATGATGTACAGGTAGATCCTTTGTGAAAAATAAAAATAAATAAATAAATACACAGCAAAGTAAAGAATACTCAGCAGCCAGAAAATGAAGGTATATTCACATTCAACTGAGAAAACCAGAAAAAACGTTGAGCTCCTGCATTATCTTTGCAGCCACTTCGTAGCTGCATTCAAGCATTGCAGTGGAGGCTGTACAGCATTTCTTAGGGTGGTTTTGTTTCTGATGGTGACAACAGTAGCCCATTGCTGTATCAGTAAGTTAATTTAAAGGATGTATTTTTACTTGGAAATTACCCAGGGACTAACTTATATTAGAAACATGCAACCTATGTATATTATCTCTTTCACGTCAATTAAACAGAAAAATAAGCAAAAATAGATAATAGATGAATATGGATTATAATAATTTTCACATGTAGTAAAGACAAACTAAGGAGAAAAAAACATATGTCCAAATCCTCATTTTCAGTGAATTATAACTTTTATGCACAGATATTCAAATAACATTTTAACATTCTGCTTTCTGATATGTGAATTTACATCACTATCAAAGTCCACTAGGGGTCACTGTGGCACAGTATGACAGCGCTGGCATAATGACCCTGTTTTGTGTGATCCATTCTTTAATTCCAGATTTCATTAAATTAATTAAAAGCTCTAGAACAGTGATGATTAAGGATTCTTAGAGAATTAAAGATTATTTGGTCTTTTATGAAATAAAATCTTGAAAACTACATTTATAGGGTTTAAAGTGAGCATTTTTTGGGATCTAGAAGTAAAGCCGGTAAAAGAGAGATTATAAATGTGGCTTATTTTTATGCCTGTACATCTGTAATTCATTTTAAACCTTGACTACTGGTTAATAAATGTTAAACAAGGAACATAGCCCCAAACCTTTTTCGTTTTGGGTGTACTGGTGCATTGTTTGATCCTCTTTCTGAATTTTATTGCTTCCTTGGAAGTGAGATCTCCCCTTCTCTGAAGACCAGAGACTGTAAGGTGCATTTCTGGCCCCTGATCTGGAGTGTATTCTCCACCATCATGGTGTTACTGGCCCTGTAGTGTCTTTCCCACCATAATAGGACATTTTAAAGAAGAAAGTTTTCCTTTTAGTTTAGGTAAAGTGGGGAGTGGGTTTGATCTTCTGCCATGGATTAACTTTTGTCCAACCCTGACAGGAAAAAAATCCTACTGCTTATTATATTAGGGACAAGGATTAGTTCAGAGAGCCACAGCAACATTTAATGAAACATCAGAAAGTAGGAAAATATATTGTGCGTCTTTGCACATGGACCATTGTAATGCTGGCTTGACTGGCAGCATTAATAAAAAATTTTGTTAATTGGAATTGTGGGTATAAAATCCAGGCAGAATACACACAGGAAAGATCTTAGTAAAGTCGTTTCTGTATTTTATTGCTCATTTGGAGGAACTGTCCCCCTCTTTTAGGATCAAATCCCTCTGTCCTTCTTGTGACAATAGTTGTCCCCCTTTTGGTCCAATATGTACATCTCCCATAAAGACAAAATGTACTATTTTACTACCAAAACTCTGTTTTACTGCAGTTGTTATTTTGAAAAAATGAATATGATGGGAAAATAGGAGGTAAAAAAAGAACTTGCTTGGTTTAGCCAATTCATTTTCTGCATATTAGATCTTTGTGGCCCATGTAAACGGGGACGTGGCAGGGTCATGTTCTTATTTTTAACTAAACTCTGGGAGTGATTTTAACATTTGGACCAGATAAAAAAAAAAAAAAACACACTCTAAATTTGACCACATGTAATGAAGCATAAGTGCTAGCCCTAAAAAAATAACACTATTATTAAAGAATTCTCATATCTAAAAGTCATTACACTTGTAATGTCCTTGCAGGACAAATTATCATATGATGCCTGCTATTATGTTGCCAGCCCTGCCAACTTTGTGACAACTTGCAAACCTCTTGCTATGACAGTGTTCAAGCCTTGCGACCAAAGGCTCAGACACCCCAAGCACTGCATTATTGGAGGTAGGAAATGGGGATGAAGGGGAGGCTTAAACTGGACCTAGATGGTTTGAATCTTGGCCAGTTCAATACAGACTGGCAAAGATTTGATCCATCTTTGGGCAGGCTGGTTGTGCTAAACTGAATCCTTCACCAGCAGTGATCCAGCCACCAGCAGTTATCATTGTGTTGTTCTGGCAGGGAAGGCTCCCCGGCGGCAGAACACAATAGCGCTGCGGGAGGGATTTCCCCATCAACACTGACTGTGTTGATGAGGGTATTAAGCAGTTTTCTTTCCTCTCACCTGTGGTGGAAGGAAAGAAAGTTGCATAATCTATAGACTGCTTTAGAGTGCAGGTTCACTCCATACTATGCATTTTCTTTTTTACAGGGCTAGACTGCTGTTTAGTTTCCTTCCTGCTATTACAGATCTACTTGTCAGTGCCAGTTTTTATATAATCAGTTAGGCCCCTTTCACACAGGCTTTTCGATCCGGTCCTCCTATCAGTTTTTCAGGCGGACCTGATCGGATACTCCATGTACCTCTATGGAGCAGCGGATGTCAGCGGAGACATCTCTGCTGACACCCGCCGCTATCCGATCCGATCCTGTCCATGAAATCCGGAGGGATGGAAACCCTATTTTCCATCCGTCTGGAGGATCGGATCGGATGAAAACGGAAAGGCGATACGTTTTCATCCGATCTCCCATAGAGGAGAGTGGGGCTCTGACAGCTTCCGTCTCTGCAAAGTAAGTGGAGATGGACCTGTTATCCCCCTGATCAGCGGAGATCCGCCGAGCGCAAATGGAGTCCACCGAGGTGTTGTATTAATGAACTAAGATAGTCAGTCCCTTTCAGTATCTCCTAGAGTCCAGAAAGTTGCTGTATTGGCCTATTGGCTGCGCAGGCTGATTCTGATACTGCTGGATGTCTGTAGTTAAGCCTAGCTGAGACTGGACTGAATAAGGCTTGAGGCTTCCTACTTCTCCCTCTCTCTCTCTTGGTCTTCCTTCTACTACAGGGGCAGAGCCCCCAAAACAGGGGTCTCCTCCAGAGGACTGGCCGTTGGATTCTGCTACCAGACTGCCAGGCTCCTGAGTGTTTACGGGCTGTGGCACCCCCTTCTGGGCCTCGCATGCCCAGGGATTAGTGAAAACACCATAAATATTCAGGCTGCAGTCTCTGTTCCTCTATTCTCTAAGTTCCAGAACTATCTAGAGAGTTCTAGAAGCCAAGGGAAGGTAACAGAGCCACAGTCTTTGAAGCTTTGCCCAGCCTCCCTATACAAAGGTAACTCATACTCCCTCACCTACAGGGGAGCAAAACTAAATGACCTATATTAGCAACTGTCAGAGTGCTACAGAGACAACATAAAAAATATTCTCATTAACCTATGTGAATGTGATAAATAGACAGCTTTTTCTAAGTTTGTATGTACTGCAGCAACCTACGGCCTATGCACTCACGTTAAAATAAAGGGAACCTCTTTATGCTAGGAACTTTAGACTAGGAAATAAAAATGGGTGAATCGGTAAGGTTTTTAATGCAGAAGAGACAGGCTTTGTCTCTTCTGCATTAAAGCTACTTATCAGCCTCTCCGCCCACGCGCACGTTAATGGAAAAATTCGGCGCTTGCACGATTGTGACATCATCTCGGCCTGGCCAATGACCGGCAGTTGAGACCCAGAAGTCACCCACCCGAATATGTCAGCAGCCAGTGGGGAGTACCCCAAAGAGTTTGTATATAGTATAGTTTCTGTTGAGAAATTACTTCGTAAAAACAACTCCCCTAGACATTTTTAGTTCCAGTGATCTTGAGTAAGGGTAGAGGATTCATACAGCTTTTACATCCTGGAATCCACCTGCATTTAGCTCAGGCATGTAGGCAGAAGGTTGTGCCTAGCTGAGAATACCCTTCCTCCCCTTTTCCAGATGGAAAAAAATGCCCACAAAGACTCCTGAGATGTAGGACATAATTTTGGCCTAGGCCAAAAACCAGAAAGCAACTGAAGAAATGTAAAAAAAGGTTAAAACAAGTAAATATAAAATACTTTCCCATATATTTTCCAATGCTAGCAGCATGAGGATTAAACATAGTTAATGTTGATTGAGAGCATTTAGTTCTGCTTTAAGTAGGCATTTCTCATTAAAAATCACTTGTCACTTACGTTTACCATGGGCTGGTCTTAAGAAAATCCTCTGCTTTTTTCTGGGGTTCCTATGTGGCCTGTAGTCTGTTTCAGGACACACACAATCTCTGCTCCCATAGCCCTTTGAATTTATACTCCGTGTCCTTTTCTTCAGTGGTACAACATCTGCAGATCCTTTACATTTATGAATCCGAAGTTTACCAGACACATCTTCAATGCACTGCCATTTCTAAATGAAACACAAAACATTGTAGGATCATTATTACATTTTTATTGATAAATTCACCTTCACGTTCTAACTGAAGAACTGAACATTGCTGTGATCTACTTATCCAGGCACAAACACAGGAGTCACATTCCAATCATGGCAGTTTAGCTTGTCTATACAGCTTGTATGTCTTTTACAAAGCCTAAGTTTAGAAAACAATCAGCACAAGGGACTGTACATTTAATGCTTAGTGTTCCTTGTACTGATGCCAGATGTCAAAGTGGAACTCCTCAGTTCTCTGCTCTCCCCACATCGGTAATGTTACAGTGCTGTAGTGGTTAATACCACCACTGTACCTGTGACAGATACACATCAAGAGTGACGATTATTATCTTTTCCAACCCCTCTTTTATTCACATGCGTTGTACCATAGCTTCCATAAACGAAAAAGGATCTATGAAGGAGGAAGTGGATGGAAAGAGCGAGCATAGTCAGCACTCTTGATGACAGCCTGGGAAAATTGCAGCGCTGGTATTAACCCCCACAGCACCAGATGATTACCGCAGTTATAGGTTTCCACTATAGAAGCCAAAACCACCTGAAGGTACACTTCACATCAAATGAAAATAATGTTCCTTTTGCTGATTTTTATTTATTTTTTTTTACTTAAAGGGATTGGGATTGTAAAGGCACAAGGTTTTTTTTTTTTATCTTTATGCATTCTATGCATTAGGATGAAAAAAACCTTATGTGTGCAGCAGCTTCCCTTAATACATACCTGAGCCCATCTTTATCCAGTGATGTTGCAGGAGTGTCTCAGCTGCCCCGGACTCCCCTCCTCATTGGCTGAGACAGCAACGCTCTCACTGCTGTCAATCAAAGTCAGTGAGCCAATCAGGAGAGAGAGAGGGGGCAGGGCCCGGTCATGGCTCCATGCCTGAATGGAGCTGTGACGTGGTTTAGGTGCCCCCATAGCAAGCTGCAAGCTGCTCAACATGAGGGAGGGGCCAGGAGCACAAAAGAGGGACCCCGGAAAAGGAGGATCTGGGCCACTCTGTGCAAAACCAACTGCACAGAGCAGGTAAGTATCACATATTTGTTTAAAAAACAAGACTTTAGAGCCCATTCAGACTAGCGCGACACGACTTTGGGGGGGCGACCTGTGAAGTCGTGTGCACCGCTGTGCACCGCAACTTCGGCGCGACTTGCAGAGACTTTACATAATGGAAGTCTAAGCAAGTCGCTCCGAGGTCGCCCCAAAGTAGTACAGGACTTGTGTCGCTCCTATTAGAACGGGTCCTGTACTACTCAATGGACCGCGACTGAGCGCGACTTGTCAGGCTGACAAGTCGCGCTAATGTGAATGGGCTCTTACAATCACTTTAACTCAGGCTTTACGAGATTGTCAATCTGCATTAAAAATATTGTACAATTGCCCGCTATAAACATTAACAAACGTTTTTAGAAAAAGGAAGAGTGATAGAAAAAAATGTACTGGTACACAACAAATGACCTGAGCTATCCAAACAAAACAAATATTCAATGCAGCACATCTAAAATGTACATATTGAACACACATGATTATATGCCTACTCTGAACATGCATTGCTATCAGTTAATATGCCCTTAGTCCAGAGTTTCTCAACCAGGGTTTCATGGAACCCTAGGGTTTCTTCAGAGATTGCTAGGGGTTCCTCGAGCAATAAGCAATTTCTGCCCTCTGATAAGTTCCCACTGATATCAATGATTTCTTTTTTAGCTATCTGTGAGGTGGTGATTCTTCCAGTTGACCACAAGCATAAAGGAGCATTCTTCACACTGACCATTACGCTAATGTAGAGGGAGCTGTAAATATATTATTATTAGCAGGGGTTTCCTCAAGCCAAAAAGTTATTTTAAAAGTTCCTCCATGTTAAAAAAAAGTTCTGGAAAAGTAAAAAACACACAACTATATTTTTTTCACTGTTTTTTATTAGTAAAATTAAAATACACATACATACAATTTTCTGCTCTACCATACATGACTGTTGATTTATATTAGAAGGTAGGGATTTTCCAACAATATGGACAGCCTCTGCTATCACAGTAGAATAACTCAGTTTTCTCCATAAAAAGTAAAACAATATTTTCAATGCCTATGCCATAGACGTCAGTATTTCCTATGTCTAGATTTACATGTATTGTTGGTGTTATCAGTGTATTGTTTTTAGGGTTGAAGGGGAGATTTCTGTATCTCTCATCAATTATGATGGCAACTGAAGACAATGAAAATGAGCTTACTTTTAGACCAAGGGGACAAAATCAGTTGCAAGCAATAGGTCCACACATACAGAAAAGTTGACTAGAGTGGGAAAAAAGTCCACGACTGCTCAGAATCTTTTTCCTACTGCAGAATAACCAGGGCTGTGGTTGTTTCCTCTCACTATTTCTCCCTTTCTAAACTCCCTTTGTTTATTACCTGAAGAGAGAGCCATGGATGTATTTGATTACCTGTGCCCCATGGCTCATGGTCACCTGTATTCCAGGACTCTTTCAGAATTGTGCTGATGCTCTAAAACACATCCTTTTTCTACAAGGATAAGTATATTTCTGAAGGCTATGTTTCTTTTTCCTAACACACATCAGTACAGAAGCTCAACCACAGCTAAAACCCCCAGTTATGACTACCGTCTGTGACTTCACTGGGGAGGTATCTCTCCACTTTCAATTTCCAAAGGTAGTAGGAGAATAAGTCATGAGCAAATGTGTCACCAAGCCAGGAAGACAAGGAAATAAAAAACTGATAGATAAGTCTTCTCCACCTACTGAAAGATCCGAGAAGGAAAATCTACTCAATGGGGACAAGACAGAAATAAAAATCTGTCCACAATAAAGGAAAACATTTGACTGGAGTTAGGTGTTAAAGTGCAAATCCAACCCGAACGTTTTTCTAATTTTTGGCTAGAGAAGAGTCAGGGGTTTGCTGCTATCTGAGCCTTTGTCTGCTGACAATGTTTTACCAAACAGAAAATGAGCGGAACACTAACACAGCTATAAATAAAAATGGTTTTAGAAGGGTAGGGGCATGCTAGAACTGCTGCCAGATTTTATTTCATTTTTTGTCCCTGTTGCAGTTTTTCCCCCATTCTTGTCTGGCAAATCCAAAGTCAGGAAAGGAGGAGGGATAAAATTCTCAAGCGTGGCAGCCCTTGCCATCCCTCTGAAAAGGAGAGGTGATATGTCACCTCCTCATTGCATGTTTTAACAGTAAAAAAAAAACCTGAACCACTGTGCCACAACCATGTGCATTGTACACAGTTGCAGGGTGGTTGTTGTGTGGCCCCATTCAACGAAATAGGTCATGCTTGGCAGTGGTGCATTCCAAAAAATGCGACTAGCAATTTCATTTTTGCTGCAGCCACAAGGCATGTGTACAGCCCTGGGGGGCTGCATGCCCTTCTTTAGTTGGTTGGTCAGGGGCCGATAACACCTACTTTTACCAAACCCCTGGCCATCCGTGTGAACAAGCCGTTACGGAGCCCTTTGATAGTAGTAAAAACCCAACAGGAGTTCCAATTCTACTTAACGCTATTCAAAGCAAATTATGGCTAAGGTATTTACATCAATTGCTACCCTTAAAGAAGCGTGCATACTAACAATACTGCTAGAAAATCCATATCTTCCCTCCATAATAGAAAAAAAGGAAGGCAGCATCTATCTTCCTTACAGACTTCCTTAGCAGCATATCGTTTTCTCCAACCCTACAGGTGCTGTTTATGTAGGAATGTAAAATGAGATTCAGTAGTCATTTCACACTCCATAGCTGGCGTGCCAGTCTTCAGATGTTTCCTAAATAGAGGAGACTGCAAAGCACTGTTTATGTACACTGGACCAGATCAAATGTCTTCGCGTTTAGCATCACATTACTACGAAGGGATCAAGTAATGCTTGCTCATGATATATTTATGTAGGGTGCTTCAGACAGTAACAGTCAACAGCTGATACATTTATTTGAAGGACAATCCAGCACACACAGCATTCTGTCTGCAGTGAATGAGTTGTTAATGGCAATTTTTCTTCTTCGGATTTCCAATTAGCAGCAGAGATTGATTAGAGCTGAAATAAAATCGGTTTTGTGGAAACTGACTAAAGGTATCTACGTATATCAGTTGTGGGTTTTCTTAAAAAAGACGTCAGCATCTAGTAAACAGATGTTGAAGAAGAGGTGAAAGTGACTCAGCTTGGGAATCTTCATTCCCTATGTTTAATATACAACCCAACTTCCTTCCAGCTTACCAGAAGTGAGTATAAACCAGGCAGCGCACAGGAAGTGGTACAGCTTGTCTAAACTCAGCCCACCATGCGGAATGAAGAGATTTTTGTTTATAATGCTTTAATAGATGAGCATACAGTAACGATAAACAGTGAAACATCTGACCTATTCATAGATAATGTAGAAAAAAAAATCAAGTAAACGCCAGCAGTGAAAGCTGTTCACACAGCTGTGTTATCAGCAGGCAGCTTGTTATCCACCAGTTTCTGGCAACTTACTCTCTCACTGTCCTCGTTTCTAAGGTTTTTCCATCTTAGCAAAGATAGAACTATTGAATGCAGCTTATCTTAATCATATTAGATAAAGTGATCTGGAATGGAAGGTCAGGAGGTGGTTTCAATGCAACATGTGTAAAGAAGTTCAAGAATAAAGAAAAATACAGAAGGTAATTTAAGGATAACAACATGTTGCATCAAGGAGATATGTCAACGTGCACAACTTGGCCAATGCTTTCACCTTTTCAATGTGAAGGAAGGTGTTCAATGCCAGGTGAGGTAGTGAGTCAGTCAACAGTATGTGGATTCCAATATGCTTGAGAAAAGCATTGATCCACATACAAAACAAAGTTAACAAATAAAACATACAGTATATATTTGAAAAAAGTGGGGCAGACTTGATGGACCACAATTCAGAAGAACAACATAGGACACCCTTGCATTATACTGTGCTCAACTACTTTGCCATCAAGAAACAAAAAGAGATGTGTTGGGCGCTTGTGCCGACAGATAGGACCGCACTAGGATGTTAATGAGATGGGGTGAAGTGAATCCAAATGTAGCAAAAGTCCAAGGTTGGTTCCTGAGGGCAGCACTGTGAGCAGGCAGAAGCCGAAATCCCGCTGGCACATGTGAAACAAGAAAAGACAGGCGCCGCTCAGTAATACAATCAAGGTTTATTTGCACAAAACGTGATCGTTTCTCTACGGGAGATGACGCCGCCTCGATAGAGTCCAATGGGGGAGCAGGATCAGACCGGAGACGGCAGTAAGCCGCTTGTCAACCTTTGATTTTCTGGTCCGGCCGTGAGGAGGAAGCGCTATGCCACGGGGTAGAGAAACTATCAGGATAAGTCCTTGCCAAATTTTAATGTAAGTGTGCTACGTTTTGTGCAAATAAACCTTGATTGTATTACTGAGCGGTGCCTGTCTTTTCTTGTTTCACATTGCCATCAAGGGATGTCAATTTAGATGTACTTCAACCAGGTATGAAAATTTTCAGGAACATGCGAAAATGTGTTTGGGCCATAAAACAGCCCTTTGTATTTGTGCTTGGTACTCAACGAGCAAGATGGCATAATATATAAATAGATGTATAAATAAATGCATAGATACAAAAAAGAAGATATAAAACATTTAGGCCTGGTTCACCCCTATGCCGGTTGCAGCTGATGTATATTCCAGGTGCATTTTACATTTTTCAATACACATATTTGATACATTGAGGTCTATGGAACCAAAAACCAGAAAAAAAGTCCTTGCCCTTTTCCATAAAATGCACAGATATTAATGTGACTCATAGGAAACCATGTTAAATGGACTTTAGTGTGTTTCTGCAAAACTGAAAACGCACTAAAAAATGCATAGGTGTGAACCAGGCCTTAAATCACCACGATGACACACCAGGAAGATAATACAAATTTTCAAAGAAGTGACAATTAAATTTGGCTAAATCCAATAAAATTTGGTTAAAAATAAAGATTATTATTCTTGTGATAAAGCTTTGCGAATTGAGCCTAAAGTATTATATTAAGTTAGAGATCTACTCTATTCTTTGTTTAACAAATATGATAAAGATCAAAAATGATGCCATTAGTCTGGAAAGTCATTATAACAGAAAAGATTTGTCTGGTATTTGACTGTCAATATCTAGCTCTCAATATAACACCTCCAGCTCCCAGTCCCAGACATGTGTGGTTTTATTCAAAATCCACAGCTGGTCATAGACTGGAAGTTTACAAATGTATGGTCGAAAGATGTTTATTTTATGAGAAAACTAGATGGCTGAGCCAAACCAGACTACATTAACTGAATTATTAGGAAGGCTGAATTTCTCTGCTCAAGTGAAATTTGACATAGTAACCGTGAGCAGCCTTACCATATACATTTTCTTTCTCAAAAGATAACCTAGGTCTGATATTAGCCATGCATAATAATTTAGTCAGGTCCTTGTTTTTTTTTTAACTTGATATGCACATCCCTGAGTAGTACACCTTGATGTTTATTTGTTAACGCTGGAAAGTGGAAAATCAGGCTCACTTCTGCATAGAAACCAATAAGCATCTAACTTCAACTTGTTCAATTAAACTTTGCCAATAGACCCCTGAAGCTGATTGGTTTCCATGCAGTAGTGAGCCTTATTTTGCACTCTCCAGCCTTAGTAAATAAACCCCCTTGAGTGGTATCCCCATAAAGTAGTACAAGTAGCCTACAGAGTATGTCAAGTTAAATTAAGAAACAAATATTTCGTACATCTCTGAAATACATGTACATTTCCCATGTTTTTCCCGTTTCCTTTTTTAAATGTGCCTAGGGTTTAGCTTTAACTGACCTTTCCTAAATTAGCAGAAAAAAAAAAATGCCAACAAACTAAAATGGCAAGCAAGAGGTCATCGGAGGTCTGTTACAGCGTATCTGATATCTACTTAGGCCACACGCCTAAGAGAGGCATTTACAAAAAAAAAAAAAAGAAAAAAACACACAAAATGCATATAGAAGAGACGTTTAAAGCATCCTGCATGCACAAGACCTTAGGCTGCACAATCTCTAACTGGTTTACTGCTGTTTTTGTTCCCTCATACAAGTCTCTGTGAATGCAAGTGTCAAGGTGCCAGGAAACAAGACCACACAAAGATGCAAGTAAAATCAATGCAGTTTATTGGGGCAACAACAATAAATGCACAGCAAGAGTGAGGAGCAAAATCAGGAACAGCCGGATTCAAGTCCAGAAGCGGGTAGTCCTCCAAGCCTGGATCGAGTCTAGAAGCGTGCAGTCATCCAAGCCGGGTCGAGTCCAGTAGCCGGTAATCTGCTGATGCAGGGTCGCCTGCCGATGCAGGATCGAGAGCCAGGAAAGCCATCAGCCCAGCCAGGTCATGCACAGAGGAACACGGAGAACAGAAGATTGCTAGCAGTGATGCAACTTGGAGCACAAACACAAGGGCAAGGACTGCAAGCTATCAGGTGATATATATAGTCAGGTGTGCAACATCATCACTGAGCGATGCCCAGGCAGCAGGCAAGTGATGATGCAAACAGAGTTGCTAAGAGACAGCAGCCTGCACATGTCCAAGATGGTTGCCAACAGGAAGGCAAGGTAAGACCTTGACAGCACCCTCCCCTCAACGGCCCCTCCTCCGCGAAGCAAAAAACAGTTTCTGATGAAAGCGAGCGTGGAAAGCGCAGAGAAGGGCGGGAGCATGAACATCAGTGGAGGGAACCCAGGAGCACTCCTCAGTACCATAACCCTTCCAGTGCACCAGATATTGAACCTGACCTCGGAACAGATGAGAATCCAAGATGCTGCTAACCTCATACTCCTCATGATTGCCTACAGGAATGGGACGAGGGCGAGGAAGTGAAGCAGTATAGCGTTTGCAAACCAGTGGCTTCAAAAGTGACACGTGAAAGACATTGGAGATACGCATGCCAGAAGGAAGATCAAGTGCATAGGCCACCGGGTTCACCTTACGGAGGATGTGAAAAGGCCCAACAAAACGGGGTGCCAGTTTAGAAGTGGGCACCCTGAGGTTGAGATTACGGGTCGACAACCACACCCTCTCCATGACTTGGTATGAAGGAGCAGATAAACGTATCTGGTCTGCCTAGAGCTTCTGACGCTGTGCAGAGACCCGTAAAGACTCTTGAATCTGCACCCAAAAGAAACGGAAGGGCACGAAGATGATCCTCCACAGCCGGGATGTCCTATGGCAAGAACTACTCAGGCAACACAATGGGTTTGTACCCATAATTGACCATGAATGGAGAAATTCTGGAAGACGAGCTGGGCGTCCGATTGTGGGGATCCCTGACCTTCTTACTCACATCTGAGATAGGTTTGGCGAAAGAGGAAAAGTTTCTGATAAATTTTCGATAGTAGTTGGCAATCCCAAGTAAACTCTGAATGGAACTGAGACCACTAGGGCGAGGTCATTGTAGAACAGCCGAAACCTTCTGAGGGTCCATGGAGAACCCTTCAGCTGTTGCTCCCTTGAGGCAGTCGAAAAATTCAGTAATCAACAGGATCGGGTATGCATTCTTGACCGTGATGCGATTGAGGCCCCTATAATCAATGCAAGGTCTCAACTCACCCCCCTTCTTCTTTATGAAGAAAAAACCGGCACCCGCTGGAGAAGTGGACTTGCTAATGTGCCCCCGGGTAAGTACATCCTCCACATACTTCTCCATGGCCTTATTCTCTGCAACCGAGAGAGGATAAACCCCGCCCCGAGGGGGAATGGCACCAGGTTGCAAGTCAATGGCACAATCATACAGGCGATGAGGAGGAAGAGTATCAGCGTGTATCTTGTCAAATACATCTTGATACTCATGATATTCAGTAGGCAAAACACTGAATCTGAGGAGGTACAAAGTACCTTAACAGGCCCATGGATACAAACAGTGCCACACTGTAGAGACAAAGAGAGGATCTCGACCGACTGTCAATCAAAGGTCGGATTGTGTTGCTGAAGCCAAGGGCACCCCAAAACAACAGTGTGGGGATGATATAACCTGGAAACAGGATGACTCCCTGTGAACACCCCCTATTGCCATGTCAACCGGAACAGTGTCCTGAGTAACCTGTGCCGGTTGCAGGGGTCTGCCATCAATCGCCTCGATGACTAGTGGAGAAACATGGGGCCACAAGGGTATGGTATTTGCAGCTTCAAACGTACTGTCAATAAAGTAACTGCCGGGGACAAGGAAATTCCACTTAAGATCTGCCCCCGACAGGACGTTGGGTGCTATCGTTCACCAGACGTGTAGGACAAGATTTCAGGAAATGCCCACCAAGGCCACAATACAGGCACCAGCCCTCCCTCATCCTAAAGGCCCGCTCAGCCTCAGAAAGGCGAGTGAACTCCAGCTGTATGGGTTCACAGCCAAACGCACCATCCCCAGGAGGAGTGGGAGGTGAGGGAGAAATGGGTGGGGAAGAAAACGTAGGAGCAAATCTGGTAGGAGGCCTTCACAGGCACTCCTTAAATGATGGTCTCTCCCTGAGCCTGGTATCGATCAAAATCTGGAAAGATATGAGAGCCTTGAGCTCGTCAGGGAGATCCTTGGCCGCAATCTCGTCCTTCAATGCATCGGAGAGACCATGAGAGAAAACAGCGCCAGAGCCTCATTATTCCAGCCCACCTCTGCTGCCAGGGTATGAAATTAGATGGAATACTCAGCAACGGTTCGTATACCCTGTTAAATGGACAGGAGCAGCCTAACAGCAGAGGCAGAGCAAGCAGGCACATCGAATACCCTACAAAAGGAGGCAACAAAACTCGGGTAATCGAGTATCACAGGATTATCATTCTCCCATAAGGGATTTGCCCAGGCCAAGGCCTTGTCCGAGAGCAACACGATTAGGAAGCCCACCTTGGACCTGTCAGAGGGAAACGCCTAAGGAACCATCTCAAAATAAATGCACACATGGTTTAGGAAGCCACGATACTGACTCGGTTCACCTCCATAGCGCAGCAGGAGGGGGGGCTGAACCAGCCATCCCTCCGATAACAGCGACTCCAGCTGCAGGAGCAGGAGCGGCAACAGGAGCAGAAGCAGCAGAAGAGACCACTGGCCAGCAGCACCAGGAGCAAGGCATGCACTGCGTTCAAGCAACGTCTGCAACGTCTGAGCAAAGTGACCCAAAAGGTGATCTTGTTGATAAAGCCTGGTTACCAGCATGGGGAGCGTAGGAGCACCTGCATCGTCAGGATTCATGACCCTTGTGTACTGTCAGGGTGCCAGGAAACCAGACCACACGAAGATGTAAGTAAAATAAAGCAGTTTATTAGGGCAAAAACAATAAACGCACAGCAAGAGTGAGAAGCAAAATTAGGAACAGCCGGAGTCAAGTCCAGAATTGGGCAGTCCTCCAAGCTGAGATAGAGTCTAAAAGCGGGTAGTCATCCAAGCCGGGGTCAAGTCCAGTAGCGGGTAATCTGCTGATGCTGGATTGTCTGCTGATGCGGGGTCGCCTGCCGATGTGGGATCAAGGGCCAGGAAAGTCATCAGCTAAGCCAGGTCATGCACTAAGAAACACAAAGAACAGAAGACTGCTAGCAGTGATGCACCTTAGAGCACAAACACAAGGGCAAGGACTGCAAGCTATAAGGTGATATATATAGTAAGGTGTGCAACATCATCACTGAGTGATGCCCAGGCAGCAGGCAAGTGATGATGCAAACAGAGTTTATAGGAGACAGCAGTCCGCACATGTCCAAGATGGCTGCCAACAGGAAGGCAAGGTAAGACCTTGACAGCAAGGCAAACTCAAGCTTAACACATCTTAAAAACTCAACTCATTGGTGGACTTTATCCCATACATAAATGTGTCCAGTCTGTAATGACCTGTGGAGAACAGAGAAAAAGTCCCAGTGACCACAAACACTGCCAAGCATGTGACCACATTTTCTATTCTGCGTAAACATTATCTTAGCAAACATCAGCTGAGCTTGAAAGCTGGGCACTTCTTAAAACACATTTAGAGATATGACAATTTAGATCTAAAACGATCAACCTGACCAATAGTTGTCCAATGTATGGACATCTTTACAAAGAAAACTGTTCAGTTTAAACTATATACCAAACCATTGGTGCTTGACTCCTGGTTGGGTTCTGCGTATACCATCCAGTGCTTCTGCCGTGGTTCTCCTGCATAATTTGCACAAATGATGCTGTCTGGTGATTCACAGGTATCTACAATCCCCAATGTAGGTAGCTGCACATCAAAGAAGACCTTACCTCATTACAAGGTGACAAATACATTTAAATTATTTATGATGTTCCAGAATTTGAAATGCTAAACCAGAAGATAAATTATTTTATCCCATCCCATGCTGATCTTTAGTATAATTCTAATCCATATATTTTATACAAAACATTCCAAAACATAATTTCCCAGTTCTTAAAAGTGCACCACAGAGAAAACAGTCCTAAAAATACTACCTGTAGTGCTTTGTGTAAAGACCACCACAGTTTAATATTATATCCAAAAGAAATTCCAGTATCCATAAGGGTCAGTCATAAGGAGTGATTATGCAGCAGATCTCAGGGGAAACCTGAACTGGGGACAGCGCACATACATCACTCAGGTTCAAGGAGAACAGTCCAGCATGCACTTTCACACAGATTAACAACTAATCGCTTGTGCGGCAAATAGGAAATTCTTTGCAGGGAGATTTGCGCTGTGCAATAGGCTTACAACTGGCCACTGGAATGCAATCCCATTTTAATCCGCATTGGAATTTATAAGAACAAGGAAAAGTTGGATATATTAATAAAGGTATATGTCAGATGATACAAGCTTGAAGTAAGGCATTCCTGTTGCCAACTCTTTCAAAGTAAGCCATTTTAAATTTTTTATAGGTTAGGGAGCTCTAAGATTAAAATATAATTAAAAGACTACTGCAACATCTTTTTTTTAGAAACAAGATTTGCCTAAAACACTACTTACTTATAGGAACCTAATGTACATTGTCCTTATTCAGTTGCGGTACGAAGTCTTATTTCATTCTTATTGAGAGCAGTAGGTCAAACAGCACAGATAAGTTTAAAGGTAGAATGCTAACCACAATAAAAATAATAATTAACTAAAAACTTTAAAGTGCACTTTCAGCTAGGATATAAATCACCAGAACATGCATACAATGTCAGGTTACACATACATACTATTTTTTTTTAATCTTTAGATAAGGATTCAATTTATAAACCAGGTAACTGCAGGTGAGTTTAATCTCTGACTGCTGGTGGAGGAACCCACAGGCAACAGATTCTGTCTGAGGCTGAGGTGATGCTACTGTTTGAAAATCGAAGGAACATTATTTTTGCAGAGGTGATAAGTGATAAATAAGAGTAGTAAAGTAAGGGATCCCTTTTACTGTAGAGACTTTTAGCCATGTTTGTAAAATTGCTGGGATGGATAAACAAGGTGTTTATACCATGTTGATAAGTGGTTCTGATCCCTGATTAAGCATCCCACAAACAATCCAAAAGTCCACATTGAGCTAAACAAAACCCTACAAATGTCAAGAGTTGGCAGGTGGACTCTCACGATGCTGCATCCTGAGCATGCCAATGGCCACCCATTGTTTATATTGCTTACCCTTAAAAGCCCCACTGTTAAGACTACTGCACCAAAACACGTGATGCGAGAAACACGTTGTAAGAGGGAATTTAGCATAGACTTATGCTATTGCATGTAAAGAGAAAACAACACCAATGTTACATTTGTTTTGCAGTGACCTGATCCTTCCATGGCAACATTGCCAGGTGCAGACATATTCTTTCCATGGCTACCACATGTGGCCATAAATGCAAAGCAAATCATTTATTTGTCAAGATCTATTTTTGGTGTGTTCTAGGACCTGCATGGAAAAAACTAAGATACATCTATATGTGACCACTACATAACGTTGTTTGCTCATAAATTGGGAATAACCACTGTGCTAAAATGTATGTATAAATATCTTCCAAGCATTGTATATATGAAATGGGAGATCTGAGCATGTGCCTTGCTGTCATTAGCATGTGCTCATAAAATCTAACTTGCTTGCAAAAGAATACAGTACTAAAATGAAAATAATGTGGATTGCGAAATACACAGAATAAATTAAACATCAATAAATCCACAGCAATTGTAACTCTTTATGATTCTAATTCCACACTAATAAGTCCAACATAGAACAGTTCTCAGTTCTGAGTCAACATTCGCCGGTCTCAATTACCAAATCAGTAAAAGACAGAAAGCAGTGTTCCTATAAATAACTGCTCTTGCAATGAAGGAGATTCTTAGCATATTGTAATAAGATAGAGGATTAAGCCTCCATAATCCACTTCATTGTTTTAATATCGCTGTCCTAAGCAGTTCAAGTAGTGAGAAGAAAATGTATGCTCTACAGAGGTGATCCCAAAAAGGAAGATTAGCTGTTGAGATTCTACTAACTAGTCACTACATTTACTGTAAAGTCATCAAGTCCTTATGGAAAACAATATTGTCAATAATTGTAAAACTATGACTGGAGAGGAAGGAGAGGCGCACAACAGGGGAAATGTTGAGGCAGATGAGAGAAGACATTTGCATGTCAGGGAGCGTGGGGGCCAATATCTAGAGTCTGCTAAATGTGAGGATCTAAACATACATAACAAATAACAACAAACTACCAATGTGTAAAATACAGTAAACCCCCGCTCCATCACGGTTCAGTTTTTGCGGTCCCGGTATATTGCGTTTTTTTCTGTAATGTTATTTTACTATATAAATCATGAAAAATTAAATATTTTTGTGTTTTCCATAGCTCTTGCTCTGTCTCTCAGAATCTTTTATGTGTTTAAATGAGTTTCTATTGTTTTAAAAGTGTGTTTAAAGACCCTAAAATGCTTTTAAATGTACAGTGACAGTAAAAAAAACATGCCTACAGTGTATTTAATAGGGTTTTTCTATTTCGCGGATTTTCACTTTTCGCGGGTGGGTCCGGAACGTAACCCCCGCGATGGAGGGGGGTTTACTGTACATGCATCTGCCACTCCAGGACGCATCATAAACCTAATCCCCTATGTTTCAGGAGATGGTTTTAAACCAAGTAAATCCCCACTTGAATGCAGATAGACCATTAACTTTACAAGAGAAGTTGCACTGTGCAAGGGAATTTGCCCCACAGCTTAGTGAATGAGGGGAAGCTCTGCGACTTCCATCATCCAATCATGAGCAAGCAAAAATGCAGTTTTTTTTTCTTTTTCTTCATGTGATTGGGTATTCTCTTCAAAATGAAACCTCCCCACTATCCCCAAGCTTTGGGGAAAAAGTACCTTGCATTGTGCAACTTCCCTTAACCACTTCCTGACCACCTGCCGCCTATTTACTGCGGCAGGGTGGCTCTCCTCGAGCGTGGGAAGCTAGGGGGCGAGCACTCGGCAGCGGGGAAGTCGATTCACGGCTCATGCAACTCCAATTGCCGTCTGACACCCGCAATCGCTCCCCGCTGAGGGAGAAGGATGGCCGGCTGTTGTAAACACAGCCGACCGCTCTTCTCCTTGAAATGATCACAGAGCTCATGTGATCCTTCCATATAGGATTACATGTCTCTATGGTCATTTCACAAGCCACGCCCCGCCACAGTTAGAATCCCTCCCCTAGGCTCACATTTAAACCATTGCTCACCCATAGGGTTAACCCCCTTCCCTGCCAGTGTCATTATTACAGTAACAGTGCATATTTTTAGCACTGATTACTGTAGTAATGTCACTGGTACCCCCAAAAGTGTAAAAAATGTCAGTTAGGGGTCCGATCTGTCCGCCGCAATGTCGCAATCCCGCAAAAAATGGCAGATCGCCGCCATTACTAGTAAAAAAATAAAAATTACATAAATCTTTCCCGTAGTTAGTAGACACGATAACTTTTGCGCAAACCAATCAAAATATGCTTATTGAGATTTTTTTTTACCAAAAATATGTAGCAGAAAACAAATTGGCCTAAAACGTTAAAAAATTTTGATTTTTACATTTTGTTTTGAGAATGTCATATAGCAGAATGTGAAAAATATTGTTTTTTTTATTTTTTTAATTGTTGCTATTTTTTTGTTTATAGCACAAAAAATATAAATTGCACAGATGATCAAATACCACCAAAAGAAAGCTCTATTTGTGGGGAAAAAAGGACATACTGTTTTTAAAACTTATCAGTTTAAGTATCAGGGGCAGATAACTTGTCATATACCCAACTCATACATCAAAGCTGAACTCCAGGACACCAAATACTAACTGTTTGGCAGCTATAAGAGATGTCTTATATATCTTTCATTTATGTATTTAGCTGCTTGTCTAGAGGAAACCTTTAAGTATGTTAATTTTTTTTAGCCGACTAAAAAATCTTTACATATGTCCTACTACACAGTAATACAACTTTTTATGCAAGGTTGATTCTTATGTGAGAAGTATATGTACACATATGTAATCCATCCCTGCAAAACTTCAGCTACATCCTACACAGGACAAGAATGAAACGTGAACACCTGCAAAGTTAATTCAGTTTCCAGCTTGTGGCCCTTATGGGAATCATCGAACATGTGGCTAGAATAGCTTCTGCAAAAAGTTGCTTTTGATACCTAGTGAGGTATTTTGTTTGATGTTGAATTCTGATGATAATAACAGAAGCGTCATGTTTTACAAAAAAAAATTAGCACAGCTATTTTCCTTACCTGTCCTGGCTGCTCACAAGCTGTCTGGTATCTAGCTTGCTGGCAAAGCTCCTTCACCCGCTCATATTTTGGCAAATGGTTGGACTGTGGTACACTTTTGTTTGGCTCCTCTTTCTTTCTGATGAATTTTCTGGTAAGAGAGATGTTTAAGTGTGAGACAGGACAAACAGCTTTCTTGAATAAGGGGTTCAACGATGAAGATACTAATTATTAAGGTCGAAAGTGCAACCAAAAAAAAAAAAAACCACAACCTTATTGAACACTTTTTGGGTGAATTGAAATGCAGATTGCGAACCAGGTCTTCTTGTCAAACATCAGCACCTAACCTCACAAATCCTCTCTTTGCTAAATGGGTGCAAATTCCCACAGACATACACCAAATAGTGTGGAAAGTTTTCCTAGAAAAGTGGGAGTTGTTAAAGCTGCAAAAGGGAGAGGGGGAGCGGGGCACAACTTCTTAATGCTCATGGTTTTGGAATGAGATGTCCAATATACTGTAGGTGTGATGGCCAGGTGTCCTCAAACTCTTGGCCTACAGTGCATAGCAAGTATCAGCTTAGCAAGCATCAGTAATGTGTTTATAGCTCCACTACATCTAATAGGCAACCCTAGTCTAAACTGCATTAGGTATTAAAATTCTGTGCCACCATAAAGATAATAAGTTCTAAAAACTGATATTAGGCTCACTTCTTTATCATGGCTTTTTAATTCCATAGGGAAACTTTCCCTGGGTTTGGTCATGTAGTATCACAGATCACATAACCAGAAGATTTGTGGAGTAGAATCACTACACCAGCCATTAGCAACTATCTTTCCTGCCATACTTCAGAGAGATGGGTGTTGGGCGCTTCTAACCAAAAAAGAGAGGGGGATCCACCACAAAGAGGGGGCACAGGGGATATCCACCAAGTTCTTTTGATGCACTGTCCAAATGGCCGGGTACAAGGCAGCACTGGCGGCAAACTTCGGAAATTCCGCTGGCAGAAGTGAAAGGGAAAACAGGCGCCACTGTATTAAGCCAAAAGTTTATTGCACACAAATCACAGTAGTAACTTACATCAGGGTAAAAACCAGTCCATGTAGGAGCATCTGTTCCGCACTGTCCGGCCGTCCACCAGCCCGGAAGTGATGTCGTAGGAAGCTAGTCCGAGGAGCTGGTTTCGCCAGAAGCCGCAATGGAACGCAGGCTCCCGGAAATGACGCAACGCGTTTCGGAGCATGCGTACTCGGCTTCTTCTTCAAGACGCTTGAAGAAGGAGCCGAGTATGCATGCTCCGAAACGCGCTGCGTCATTTCCGGTAGCCTGCGTTCCATTGCGGCTTCCGGCAAAACCAGCTCCTCGGACTAGCTTCCTACGACGTCACTTCCGGGCTGGTGGACGGCCGGACAGTGCGGAACAGATGCTCCTACATGGACTGGTTTTTACCCTGATGTAAGTTACTACTGTGATTTGTGTGCAATAAACTTTTGGCTTAATACAGTGGCGCCTGTTTTCCCTTTCACATCTTTCCTGCCATGGGGGATCTTCTTCTGGCACCTCACTTTTCGGTGTGCTTGGCACAATTATAATTTGAGCCTTTAAATTTTGCATGGTAGAAAGTGAATTTGGGGTGTTATGAACGTTTAACCGCACAATTCATAGTTCCTTTGCGGAAAATAATAAGTTCCCAGTGCTACCCAAACTATATACTATGCCAGCAAGGCAGGCCCCACTTAATTCTCCCTTGGGTTACAAAACCAGCTCTGCCATCACCGAACAACTCTCATTTAACTGGACTCTTTATTTAATGTACATTACAAAGTCCACACATTTAGTTGTTAAATCATACTGCTTTGCAGTTCTTACACACAAGTAATCAATACAAAATTATTATCAGTTGTAAAAGTCCCTTGTATACCTCTAATTGCACTGAGTATCCTAATCAGATATGGCCTTACAACATATTACTATGTCCTATTTTGTACAGTATATTTTAATAAACTAGAAATAGAACCTTCTATTCCAGCCTGGTAGTTCTCTACTGGTTTTTGCTTCGGGGCTCTCTGGCATAAAGACAGAAAAATATTCCGCTGGAGAAGTACAGTAACCTCCTCTCCAATCTTGTGCCAGATGTAATTTTAAATCATGACACATGTTTATATTGTCGAGACATGTAAAATGAAGTTCAGTCATTGTATGAAATAATAAACGTAGCCTGTTACCCTCTTTCCACCAAGAATGTATCTCTCCAGATCTTGTTTTTTTTATTGGTCCGTAATCTAGAATAAAAGGAAGGAGAAGGAGTCAGAGTGAGAACCAGCTGTGTAAAAGTGGGTCTCATGTTAAAACAAAAGAGTCAAAAGTTTGCAATGCCCTTAGCAACAGGAAGTTTGCAACTTTTTTTTAGCAGGTTCTACAATGTGACAGAAAAAGCCTGCTTTATCACGAACTGAATCATTTTCTTTGCTCCAGTTTTATGGATGATGACTGATTACCAAAATCCTAGTAACTTGTTCTTTTTATTTTGGATTATTTCAGTGTGTTTTTTGTTCCCTTAGTAAATGTCAGTTCAGTAAAGGGTGAAATGAGAGTTGGCAAACTTAAAACGTCTGTATGTAGGCTGCAAAAATGACTATATAATTGTAGGCTTTATCTGTGCTATACATACTGGATGTGCATATGATTCCAGGGGTGTAATAGAATGGCTTGTATGTCTCTGCCCACTGCCTAATTCTAACCCAATCTAGCCAGACAGAAATATAGAAACTGTCATTGCAGACATAATTTAGATTGGTGAATATCCATCATCCTAAAGTCTTTCTTTTACTGCTTGATTGATTACTGATCTAAAACAAGCATATATATATCTGGTGCCCCAACAATTCTCATCTGCATACTTGCTCTGGGTCAATTACTCACTAAATAGTGAAGCAAGAATAGATATGACAGTCCAAGCTTGGAGCCTCACTATTTAGTGAGTCACTGCCCCAGAGCAATTGGGCAGATGAGAATTCTTGGGTGCCATATGAGATCATCTTTGTTTCCAGTCAGCAATGGAAGCTTCCATTTTGTTTTGTTTTTTGACAGTTTTCTTTAAAAAACTATTTTTTTTTCTCGACTAGTAATATATTCCAAAATATTAAATAAAATTAACAATCAGTAAATGCTGTACTACAAAAGGATTTTAGTGGACAGCTGTCTATTTTATCATTGCCTTAAACAGGCATGCCAACCAAGCAATAGCATGCAATGTCAAGCTGCAGCTGCCAAAGTCGGCAGAATATTGGCATGCATAAGGATGCGGATATATTCCAGAGATAAAAGTATAATTCTACCACTTTATAAAACCATGGTCTGACCACATCTGGAGTATTCTGTCCAGTTCTGAAAGGATGTGTTGGAACTGAAGAGAGTCCAGAGAAGGGCAACTAAACTAATTAGGGGATTGGAAGACCTTAATTAAGAAAAGCGTTTACAAGCGCTTGATTTATTTTCTGTGGAGAAGAGACGCCTGACATGATAGCGATTTACAAATACCTCAACGGTGATCTCAGCACAGAAAAAAAACTGTTCAGTTGCAAGGAATGTAAGAGGACACAAGGCCATTCAATGCGGAGAAGCGATTTAACCTCAGGCTACACAGGGTTTTTTTTTTTTTTACAGTAAGGGCAATAAGATTGTGGAACTCTCTACCACAAACGGTGCTAACTGCGGGGAGTATGGCTACTTTTAAAGACTCTTGGACGTACATCTCAAAGATCAAAACATTCAGGGGTATGGGAAATTAATACGTTCAAACACACCTACACAGGTTTAACTGGATGGACCATTGTCTTTATTCAACCTCAACTACTATTTAACCAAAACTGATAGAATGGCTTTAGTAGCTGCTAGAAAGTTTAACCATCAATTTTTTTTTTCTTGAGAGTATACTGGTGAGAACAATGTGGTTGTCTTTCCAGGTCTTCATAGCTGTCATGCCATTACAAGGGATGCCTCTATCTTACAATAATAATATAAACAGGAACTATAACAAGGAGATTTCACTTTTAGTATCATAGTAACATACACTATATTACCAAAAGTATTGTGAAGCCTGCCTTTACACGCACATGGACTTTAATGGCATCCCAGTCTTAGTTCAAAGGATTCAATATTAAGTTGGCCCACCCTCTGCAGCTGTAACAGCTTCAATTCTTTTGGGAAGGCCGTCTATAAGGTTTAGTAGTGTGTCTACGGGAATGTTTGACAGGCATTGGCAGGCACTGTTGTGGAAGAGAAGGCCTGGCTCGCAGTCTTCACTCTAATGCATCCCAAAAGTGTTCTTACGGGTTGAGGTCAGGACTCTGTGCTGGCCAGTCATGTTCCTCCACCCCAAACTCGCTTATCCATGTCTTTGTAGACCTTGTTTGTGCACTGGTGCACAGTCATGTTGGAACAGGAAGGGGCCATCCCCAAACTGTTCCCACAAAGTTGGGAGCATGAAATTGTCAAAAATGTCTTGGTAGGCTGATGCCTTAAGAGTACACAAACAAGGTGTTTAAAGACATAGATAAGTGAGTTTGGGCTGGAGGAACTTGACTGGCCTGCACAGAGTCCTGACCTCAACCAGATAGAACACCTTTGGGATAAATTAGACCAGAGACTGGGAGCCAGGCCTTCTTGTCCATATTAGTGCCCAACCTCACAAATGCGCTTCTGGAAGAATGGTCAAACATTCCCATAAACACACTCCTAAACCTTGTAGACAGCCTTCCAAGAACAGTAGAAAATGTTATAACTGCAAAGGGTGGGCCAATTCAATAGTGAACCCTACGGACTAAGACTGGGATGCCAATAAACTTCATGTGCTTGTAAAGGCAGGTGTGCCAATACTTTTGGTTATATAGTGTATAAGAAACCAGTGACACTGTCCACAAGAATTCCTAAACAGTGGAATAAGGTGCCTCTGCATGCGCTGTTTTCTGAGCTTTTGTTTGTTGTCAGTTCATTCATCTACATAGATTGCTAAATATGATTTTACAAAAAAAAAAAACACCTTATTAACTTTATTAACATTCTATGCCCCCAGCATTTTAAAAAAGAGCAAAAGGTATGCAACCATAGCCAACATTCTAACAATGTTATGGGGCCAAAATCGCATATGAAATGTGCCTCATAGGCTAACCCCGTGTAATTTTGTAAAGATTTATCCTGCCAATACTCTTCCACAAACAATTATGTAGCTTATGTATATCCAAAACATTTTGGGGGATAGAGTAGAGAAGGAAAGGGACCTCTTTCAAGTTTTCATTGCTGCCTGTGTCCCTGCTAGGTAGATTCGCCCTCTGCATCTGTTCTGGTGACCACTGACAGACAGTGATGAGAAATTCAGCTTTTAACAGGTGTCCTCAGAAAAACAGGTGATTAGACACCTTTTAATAAGGACACCTGTTCTCGTGACAACTGAAGAATTCTGTTGAGCTCCCTCTATTATCATCTCATCCAGTGAACAGAAAAAGCAGAGCTATATTCAATCACTGTATGTTTCAAGATGACTACTCCTATCTGCAGAGATCCCCATCAACAGGTTTCAATCAGCGTGAAAACATCATAGGCTCCACCTCTACGTATTATGTCCAACAGGACTTCCTCAGCAGGATTTCTTCTGAGGAAGTTCTGTTGGTTATAATGCATAAGGGTAGAGCCTATGATGTGTGATCTCTGCAGAGAGGAGTAGTCATCTTGGAACATATACTGGTTGTATATAGCTCTGGTTTATCTGTTTGCTGGATGCTTTATGAGGTTTTTAACACGCTGTTTGTTTTACCTTCTTGTTGATTGCAGAATGCACTCTAAGTGGCTGTAAAAAATACTAATAGTGAGCAACATAATGTGGTTTTTGCTCTCTTCCATGAATGGTTTACCACTGGCAGTGTTGTGAGATCACCCCTTTACTACCATGCTTGTTACTACATCTGAACATTATATATCAAGTGATATTGGAGCTACTATAACATAAGGGGTCTATGCTTAAGGACAGCAGTTTGATTGGCACAAGGTGGAATTGTGAGAGCACTTGTTTTGAGCACAGCAAGAGTGTTATATGAAGATCACATGTTTCTGACATAGAATATTTAGTAGGATTGCTGTGTGTGAATTGTGATTGTATTTATACATGAAGTGGGAATTTAGTCCTAGCCCCGATTCACACCAGTGCAGCTTTGAAATTGGTCTACTTCAGTCGGATTTTAAAGCTGCACAGATCAGTGCAATTTGCACCTCAGATTTTATTGCGGCTTGCAACTTCATTTAACAGAAGTCTATGAAGGTTACAATGAAATCCCAAAACAGTGGTACGGGAAACTTTTTCAAAGACGCTGCAACTTGAGCTGGAGCTATCTGAATGGTTGTCGCATGACAAATCACACCATTGATTGTTGCAAGTCATAGTTGTCCGGGATATTCTCTTTATATTTACAAAGAGTAATTCAGATGCAACATATTATTCATCTTTAATTGTTGAGATTTTTTTGGGATAGTGCTGCACTTATTTTATTTTTTATTTTACCAAAAAGCCAATGTCCATTTCCTTTTTTGCTTTAGGGAGTTATACTTTCCTTTCTATTTTTAGATACACTGCATACACACAATAGGAAAAGACAAAGACATGCTAACCTGTTCCCCGGTCTCTCAATATCCATTAGAGGGAGAACAGACTTCCCATCCATGTCAGGTGGAGTATCCAAACCAGCAATATCCAGTATAGTTGGAGCAATATCCAAGTTCAGCACAATCTGAGGCACACTGCAAAACACAACCGTACAGAGCTACAGATAAATAGTAACAAAAATTATCTGCATTCATTTAGAAAATGATGAGGTTAATGAAATGCATTGCTATTACCAATCTGCCTCCTATTACAGCAGCATAATTAGATAGTTAATTCCTGAATGATAACACAAGACAGATTTTCCTTCTCATTTACTCCAGACAGATTTACAAAAGGTAACTCTGCATTATAAAAAAAGGGGAAAAGCTTGAAAAATGGAAGTCTTTTACCCTAACCAAAGAAGAGTTTGTGTATTGTGCTTCATTATGTCAGTTCACACTTAACTTATTTGCTAATTCCTAAAATTAAAGTTTCTAAATCAATGCTACTACAAGTACATATACATCATGCTAAAATTGTAACTTTCTCAGAATTTCAGTTTTGAATTCTGTTTCTATCACCCTATATGGTTCTAAAAGACCCAGAAGTTGGCAAAAGAAGTGTGAACACTGTTTTGCAATTTGGGGAAATTCATGTGGACAGCACAAACAGATGAACATCGTTAGTGCTGCATATACTGAATTATACAGCAGTCTATAGACTTTGCATATAACAGCACATCAATCCCCAGCTATGAATAAACTTTATATAACAGTGGAAAACATTCTAGTCATTCATCCCTATTTAGGATTTTTTTGCATTGAATACATCAGACACAAACATGCCTATATATGTACAGATGATACCCCCACACACAGAAAGTTTGGTGCCTAGCCAACTGGAAAAGCAGACAATATGAGGTACAGTATGTCCTAGTCACTGGGAATGTACTGTAGTTATAACCAATAGTCATTACTCTGAAGACCATTGTTGGTCATTTAAACACATTCGTATGATATGGTGTTCCCATCCATCCATGTGTTGATAAAGAGAACCAGACAACAACTGCCGCAAAACACAGAACAAAGCAGATTCAGTAAACTCTCAGACAGTTTTGTTTATAGTATTTGCTGCTGGTAATATGTTCTCAGAAAATTAAGAAGAGTAATGATATTCTTATTCCAAACAAAGTAGTTAGTGGCTGATGAACACCAGGACAGTTAGTCCAAGTGAGGATAAAATCATGTTGCAATTTGGAAACTCAACGGATATAACAGTTGTGAACTAGACAAGAGAACATACACTGATCCTTGCTCCACGTTTGGCCCACGCACAAAGAAAGGGACACGGATATCAAAGTCATAAGGCATAGACTTCCCCTTGACCAGCCCAAACTGTCCAATATGGTAGCCATGGTCTGCTGTATATATGATGTACGTGTTGTCCAATTCTCCCGTTTCCACCAGCATGTTGTACAGCTACCGGTATGAAAGATACAAAATAAAATCCATAAACATATTAGAATAAAATAGCAGTATTATTGTTTTACATATAAACAGAATGTATGATGAAATTAAAATATTAAGGACAGCTTTCATCCTAAATCACCTAAATAAAGTCATTTAAAAAAAAAAAAAAAGATGTGCAAATTCTTACTGTTTGTCTTATTTAAAAAGCAGCCACATCCTGAGTAGGAAAGTTTGTCCCCCTGCCAGCATGTGAAAAGAAGGACCCTCGTACTCTTTGTGGAAGCAGCGGTCTCTCTTCAGAGGTCTGACTGCCTTCCTTGATGGATTAGAGCTAGAGCTCGATAAACAGCATAGAGTGTGTGTTTTGGTGACTGCAGAACCAGGGCACTTTTTTGGCCCTGAAATTGCCCGAAGAAATTCTTGGGCACTTTAGTCAGACTGGGATTTTTTTATAAGGAGTTAATATGTCACATAGCACATGAAATGCCATGGTAAGCTAAAGCACTTCACTCCAGTAGAGAGACTAATTATGGATTGGTCATATATTCTTCAAGTTAGGAACAGGTTTTCCAAGCTTGAAGTTGAAGTTCAGTAAAAATCTAACCAAGGGAAAACCTACTCCCACCCCCATTCCAAGATGATTTTATCCCCCCCATGAAAGAAAAGATGCTTACACTTACCTATTCTGAAGCCGATCTGGTCCAGTCGCATGATATCACCAGCGGCGGCTTTAGTAAAGAGGAGAGATCACCAACAACAGCTGCAAATGCCTATGCAGTGATGTCCACCATAGGCTTACTATGGGGCATCCGTTGTCGGCTGTTCCTTCTCTATACATATCATGTGATTGGATCAGAGCTGCTTTAGAATAGGTAAGTATAAGCACCTTTTCTTTCACAGGGTAGATAGAATAATCTTAGAATTGAGGTTGGAGTAGATTTAGCCTTAGATAGATTTTGACTCAAATTCCACTTTAAACTTCCTGAGGTTCATTGCAGGATTTCAGGAGATGTCCTGTTTGGATGTATACACTTGTGTTAGGACGATGGTGATGAACACCCTGGGAGTTTGCCTTATGCAATGACTTTTCTGATTATAAATACTTCTCCTGGCCCTATAATGATGCATTTGGTAAATCCAGTATAATGTTGAATGTAGCGGAAATGCATAAAGCGTACAACATGTTCTATGCCCCAAAGGAAGCAGAGAGGGAACCTACAGTATATTACATTTACACAGTATTGGTGATATGTTACTTAAAATAAAGGACAAGATTACTTCAATTAAAACATCTAATGGACCATGCATTTAGTGTAATTATTATCATCGTAGAAAATAAAAAATAAACATAAAATAAAAATATACCTTTTCCATTGAATCATCCACAGACATAAGTGTCTGCAATCTCTTCCTATGAAGCACATTTGTAAACTCCATATGTATAGGTAACATGGCCCCCGTGTACTGCATGATCCAATGCTTGTCCATGTTTGGTGCATGATTGTAGCTGGGAGTTCTGATTCAAGAAAGCAGAATACACACAATTGTTAATACAGCTATGCATACAGCAAATCTATAAATTACCTACATAAACCAAATTTAACTTATAAATACCAATAAACTAAATGCAAGTTTGAACTTGACAATTTTTTGTAAGCCTGTTAAGCAATGACTGCCAACCACTGCTGCCAATCTGTGCCCACCAGTGCCTCCTCATCAATATTACCTACCAGTGCCCATCAGTGCCGCCTATCAGTGCCCATCAGTGCTGCCTATCAGTGCTGACTCATCAGTGCCTACCAGTGCCACCTCCACAGTGGCACCTCATCAGTGCCCACCAGTGCAGCCTATCAGTGCTACCTATCAGTGCCCATCAGTGAAGAAAAAAAATTATCGGTTTGAAAAATTTTCGGTCTTTATTTGTTTATTTAGCAAAAAATAAACAATCCAGTTATGAATAAATACCACCAAAAAAAAGCTCTATTTGTGTGAAAAAAATGTTAAAAATTTTGTTTAGGTACAGTGTTGCATGGCCGTGCAATTGTCATACAAAGTGCAACAGCGCTGAAAATTGGCCGGGTCAGGAAGGGGGTGAAAGTGTCCAATAGGCAAGTGTTTAAGGTAAGTCTTTCATAATGTGCTAGTATGCAATGCATACTAGCACATTGTGACATTACCTTGAAGGGGAACCAGATTTTTTTTTTTTTTTAGAGTTTACTACCACTTTAAGCTTTCCTCTGGGGTAAAAGGTTTGGGAAAGTCTCACCATTCTATCCTTCTTCTAATAATGTTAGGGCGTTTAAATATACTTTAGGGTCCGTAAAGTCGGTATATAAAATAAAGCTATTTAATGCACAGATAAAAGGTGTTTATGGTTCAGGAAAGAATTAGAAGTACTGTACCTTGCTTTTATATTATTTCTAGATTCCTAATTTCAAGATTACTCACAGCTGTCAAAGACTAAAAATCTTAGGCTGATATTTGGGGGAATATGAGCATTTAACTTATGTTGGTTAAAGCAGTATTAAATCCAAAAACAAAAATGTATTACCGGTATATTGCCACTTACCAATTCTAAACACGGTGGCTGCTTTCTTTTTTTTTTGCTTTTAACTATTAAGGAAAAAATTTTTCCTTATATTTTTCCTTATATTTAGCATAAAAGAATGGTATTTTTTTTTTTTTATTCCTTTATGTAAAACCTTTAACATAAATGGAAAAAAAAAATTACTGTAATGCGTGACAAACAAACCAAATTAGATCCTGCACTGTTTTTTTGGCAGTGAGCCTCAGAAGTTTTTGCAAAGCACTATTTCTAGGTGTTTTGTTGTGCGACTGCTACCTGCATTTAGGGTGCCATTAGGAATTATTGACACTGTAAGTGCGATGCACATTTTTGTGCTTTTTAAGGAACGCATGTAAAAACGCGGTGTGATTGGAGCCTAAAACAAGAAATGCGTTACTGGCAGATTGACAGGTGAAAATAAAGGAAAAAGCCAAAAAAAAAACAAAAAAAACAACAACCACCACATTTAAAGTAGAACTGTAGGCAAAACGTTTCTTTTAATTTTGGATAGAGTAAGGGAGAGTTATAACCCCTGTCAGTTTTTTTCTTGTCATCTGTGTTTTCTTGCCATCTGTAAGAGGAAATCCCTGCAAATCAAGGCAATCCCTTGGTGGCCCCCAGGTCACCAGAACTAGTGTCCCCATTGAAGGATTTCTCCCTCTTTTACATTTCTGAGGACAGCCCAAAATTAGAGATTTCCGTTTACCGTATTTATCGGCGTATAACACGCACTTTTTCCTCCTAAAAATGGAGGGCAAAGCACCAGTGCATGTTATACGCCGATATAGTAAAAAAAAAAAAAAGCCAGGCAGCGCTGAGAGGTAGAGGAGGGGGGGCGGAGCAGAAGGAAGGACGAGCGGCTGCTGTCATAGGAAGTCCCGCCTCCTATGATAGACAGCACAGTGTCCCGATGCCGGGACACGGGACGTGTGACGTCTATCATAGGCGCCGGGACGTCAGATGACAGCGGCGGCGCGTACTCGCTTCTCCTCACACAGCTCGCCCCCCTCTGCCTCAGCGCTGCCCGGCTTTTTAAAAAAAATATATGGGCGATCTGTGCAATATATGGGCAATCTGTGCAATATATGGGCAATCTGTGCAATATATGGGCAATCTGTGCAATATATGGGCGATCTGTGCAATATGGGCGATCAGTGCTGGCGAGGCTGCATTGGTGACACTGCGCTGGCGAGGCTGCATTGGTGACACTGCGCTGGCTAGGCTGCATTGGGGACACTGCGCTGGCTAGGCTCCATTGGGGACACTGCGCTGGCTAGGCTCCATTGGGGACACTGCGCTGGCTAGGCTCCATTGGGGACACTGCGCTGGCTAGGCTCCATTGGGGACACTGCGCTGGCTAGGCTCCATTGGGGACACTGCGCTGGCTAGGCTCCATTGGGGACACTGCGCTGGCGAGGCTGCATTGATGGAAACTGTGCTGGGGAGGCTGCATTGATGAACACTGCTTTGATGAGGCTGCATTCATGGGCACAGGTAAGACTGCATTTGATTAAAAAAAATAGTTCTGAGTTCAATGCTGTTTATTTAAAATTTTAAGCTTTTTTCCTAAAATTTCCCTCCTAAATGTGAGGTGCGTGTTATACGCCAATAAATACGGTACTTTCAAAGATAATGGTAATGGAGATGGTGAATCTACCGGGGGGCACAGACAGCAACAAAATCCTAATAGGTGTTTTAGGCCCTTTTTACTCTGTCTAAAATAAACAAAAGATTGCCTGTAGTTATAATTTAAGCTGCAATAAATTACATTTTTTTTTTAGGTTTAATACTGCTTTTTTTTTTTTCTCTATTTCAAATATTGAATTCATTTTTAAAATACGCATACAATATCTGTAGGATGGCACCAAGAGTTTTTATTTAATAATGATTTCTACATGAAATGCAGTAAGGCAGGTGAGCTCTGAACGTTATATAACCATGTTCATTAGATCAATGTTCATTCATTAAGTTGATGAAGGGGATGGAAAAGGACCTGCCATCAACATGAATATGAAAGCCAAAATAAACTAAACTATAGATCAAAAAACAAAGTCTGATGAAGATCATTTTCCTTGGAAGGTTTTGAGAGCAGAAAATATCCATTTAATTTGAAACAGTTTTAGCAAGCTTTATAAAGAGGGCAAAGAGTGATATTCAATAGCAACAACCAGAAAATGAGGTGGGGGTAAATCTTCCAATTGGTGTTAGTGACAGCGTGTCTAAGACATGAATTCCACTCACTTTTTAACCCTTCCCTACTTTATGAGACAAAGTACACTGGGCACAATCCTGCCATGCTCCCATTTTTGCAGTCATAATTAATATTTAAAAATGACTCGTTAAATCTATGTGTGCTTTTTCACAATCACATTTCCTTTATACTGACTTTTCAAAATAACAAATTAAATAATTAAACACTGGAAGAAATGTTTAGTGGAATATTAAAGTTTTGGTAGTTAAATAATACATTTTTTTTTTTTAGAAAGGTCTTTACATCAGAAAGACCACATAAAAGAGGGAACAAGGGACTGGTTCCAAAAGAGGGACATTACATCCGAATGAGGTACAGCTGGGAAGTATGCATACATACGTAGTTAGGTGCAGAGTAATTGTGACTTCTTAATCCTAAAATTTGCCTTCAATGAACTATTTCTAATTTTTTTGATTATTAGTAATTTCAAATGAAATTGAGAGGAACCTGCAGAACAAACGAGAACTTAGGCTTGTCTGTGTTTTACCAATCTAGTGGGAACATCTCATGGAAGGCAGTGCAGGTTACACCCCTGCAAAAGTATCCCAACTATATTATCACTTGGACAAATGTTCTTGGAAAGGCTCTTCACTTTTTTCTTTCCTGTTATTTTGAGCCAACGACATTTGAAATGTTTTTATTTTATAAAAAAAAAAAAATACAGGAATGGGACTGAGAACATTTTTTCCAGTTCACATGGAAGGGCGGATAATATAATTAAACGTAAAAAACAAATAACACAGAATGACTCATTCAGTTAAATGATTTTCAATAAGCAAAAAAAGTATTTAAGAATGATTCAACATACTTTGTTTAGAAAGGTTATTAATGACTTAATGAGCTTTATTTTACCAAGTAAGCCTAAAGGCACTGATTTGGGCAAGCTAAATGGTACAATCAGAAATGTACATCATTCGTCAAAAGTAAATAAAAGTGAATTACATTTTACTATAAAGAGAAAAATGCTAGGGAAATTTGAACGGACACCAAGTTTAGCAATCTGCAAGTGATTGTAATCCTAGCCATAGCAAAACACCAAATAAACCACTACCTTTCGCTTCCTAACAACCAGTATAATGGAGTCTCAACCTGGTGAGCTGTTCCCCTTTCCACATCAGGTACAAGAGCAAGCTTTGACTTTGTTAACACTTTCCATCACCATACATGTAAAGTCAAATTCTGCTAGCACACATGCTAGCACACAAATGTGTATGAAAGGCAGGCCATAGACAGTGTTCCGAGATTCAAACCGTCTATGGCTGGCCTAAAGCCTAGTGCACACTATTGTTTTTTTTTGTTCAACCCAAAAAGAGCTCGAGAGGGGCCGCCGTACTAACTATCCAATGTTAGTGCAGCGATCTCCCCGCTTAGCTATTGTTTTCCGACAGGGGACAGCCCCCAAACCCACACCCCCCCCGGCAAGCACACAACGGCTAGCGCTCTCAGCCAGAAAAATATCACATATATGTGCAGTTCCTATATATATATATATATATATATATATATATAATGTCCAATCCACATGAAAAAAGTGCAATCCTTGTAATAAAGTGCCAATATTCTTCACAGTGTAATAAACAGGGTGCTGTGCTCTCCTCCTATGTGCCCTCACTCACAAGCTGATGTTGACTCTAAGTACCCATGCGCCTGCGAATAAAGTAAACTGGTCCCGGGTCTTGTATTCTTATGTTATCATCTACTCCTCCTAACCGTACCCGTAACGTCACATCTGCCCATTGGAGCGCACACCGAGGCAGCGCTTTCCGGTGCGGCATTTTATGCTCATCTTACATCTATTTTATGTGAGTGTAATTTACATTTGTTTTAATATTTAATAAACAATAAAATCACACTATGTAGAGCTTTTATAATCCTTTTATATGGATGGAAATGTATTACTGCATACTGCCATTATAAGGAGTGAAGTGGAGCAGATGATAGAAGAATACAAGACCGGGACCAGTTTACTTTATTTTGGGAAAAGGAGAGTGCTGTAAATTTTTTTTTTTAAGTTGCTTTCAACAATGTGATAAAATCATCACTTCCCAGCTGAAAACACGTAATGTTTAGGATAAAAGATGTTAGGGGTTAGAACTCGTGTCAGGTTTGCCCTACAGTTGTGACCACTGTTACTCAAACTAAAAGTGAGAGAAAATCCAAAATATGAAGTTGTTGCTGGAACAGTGAAATCTTCCAGTGGCCACACTTTTTGGGGGCAACTTCACATTGTGTCTCCAGTACAGAAAGTAAGGCTTCATTCACACCTAGGCAACTTGAATCGTGGGGGAATCGCCACCATTCTGCCCATGATTCCAAATTTCAGCAAAACGCAGAATGTGTTTGTGATGCCATTTCTTTTTATTGGCACCCCAATTGCGGTGCAATTTTGCCATGATAATTCGTGCTGTAAGTGTGGCATGATTACAACGCACAAAGCTTGTCGTTTAAAGAGGAGCAGGAGCTTCTTTTGGGTGATCTGCCTCGATTTATCATGCAACAATTGCAGCATAATCAAACCACGACTGGGGTGCCATTAAGAAGTAATGGCATCGCACCTGCATCCCACATTTTTTATTTAGAATCGCAAGCAGAATTACTATGATTCCGCCCATAATTCAAATCGTCTAGGTGTGACTGGAACCTAATTCTTATATTAAACTGATTAGCATATCAAACTGGTCAAACTGGGGTAAAGCTTTAAGCCGGAACTATGTGGAAGAAAAACAATTAGTTCTCCTTCCCCCTTCCTCCTGAAGTCTTCTGGGACACATGAGAGGTCCTAGAAAACTTTGGGACCAGTCAAAGAGCACAGTGCTGCTTGCGCAGTGGGCAACTGGTTGTGAAGCGGCAACTGTCACAGCCGGGTGCCCATAGTAGAGATGCCGGCGCCGCTGAGGGAGGACAGAGTATGTAAATGGCTGGGGTGAGTGCACCGCTGGATCATGGGACAGGTAAGTGTATGTTTATTAAAAGTCAGCAGCTACAGTTTTTGTAGCTGCTGACTTTTAATAAACACAAAAATTACAGAAACTCTGCTTTAACTGCTTATTTTGCCTAGGGAATGATGAATAAGGTTAACGTTGTAAATAAGGACCACCATTTCTATAGGGATAGAGGAAAACATCATAGAACCAAACATCACCAAATCCTTTTTCATTGTTTATGCTGAAAATGGGACCATTACACATTGTCTGACTTCAGCTTAACAATTTTTCTGGTTTCCCTTGTGTTAGAATTTGGTGATTTTTGGTTCTTTGATGCTTCCCTCTATCCCTATGGAAATGATGGTCCACACTGACAATGTTCTTTAGCGGATGTATAAACTTTTGCTTTTAAGGATTATGTTCAACCACATGGGTAACATATCTTGTTCACATGTGCTCATGAAGAAGAGAACAAATGTTTGAAATGCATTGAGCTTGCATATGTTTTATTCGATCCACAGCATATCAACCCATGTATAAAACATATGTCAGCCTTTTGTTGAAATGGATGGACATGTTTTTTTTGTGTTTTTTTTTCTCTGGATCGATGCCAAGGGCCCACCCACAATCCAGTCAGAGGAAGAGTGCCGGCTGCCGAAGGAGCAAGTAATAAGTTAAATATTTGATCTTATTCATCATCCCCAAAGTAAAACTAGTAGTTAGCCCTTGCAGCAGGGAGGGGGGGGGGGGGGCAACTTCAAATGTAAATTCTCCCCCTCCTCAGTTTTGAGCAACATTTGGTCAACATTTCCATGAAAGCAAATATAGCATTTCTGTGAAAGGTTGGAAAAAGTAAAAAAAGAGGATCAATAGCTATGTTCCAGAAAACAAATTGTGAACATTATCTGCACTGGATATAATACAAAGTGTTCTACTTACATATGCTGGGAAGCATTAGGGAACAGTTCTGAAAACTGTGGTGCAGAATCCTCAGGGCCATGTGGTGCTGCGTGACTGATCACCATCATTATTGGACGATGGGGGTACATCTTCTTTGAGAGTTTAAAGTAATTAATACTGTCATTGGTAATGAGATCTGTGAAATAGTCCTAAAATAAAGAAAACATTGAACAATGTTTAAAAAATATTCCCAATAGTACAAAAGATAAAGAGCAAAGTGCAAGTATGTGTAGGGCTGAAACTTAGGTTTATGGTTCTGGACAGCGTAGAGCAGTGTTTCTCATCTCCGGTCCTCAGGGCACACTAACAGGCCAAATTTTAAGTATTACCTTGGAGAGATGCAGACTAGAATACTGCAATCACTGAGCAATCACTGAGCAGCAAATGATATCACCTGTTATGTATTCCAGTTTTCTTGCAAACCTGGCCTGTTAGTATTCCCTGAGGACTGAAGTTGAGAAACACTGGCGTAGAGAATACTTAAAGCCTGAATTGACATAGCTAATTTGGCAGGATAAGGACACTAAACTAAAAATCCTAAAAAGGATACTATAAAAAAAAAAAAAGTGGCATTTGATTTCAGCTCCAGCTGGAAAGTCCAGCTAAGTCTACTTTGAAATTTACAATCACATAGTTAAACTTAATATACTTATCCTTGTCTTAAAGTTTTGTGAATTAAACCACGTCACATTGTTTTTTTGCTGTCTGCATCCCATTAGAGAGATTTCACTTTACTTCTTTTTCTGATTACTAGGAAGCACAGAGAGGAGTGAGTCCCACCAGTGGGAACAAAGACAGCAATAAAAACTTGACAGAGGGTCTAGCCCTTCTCTCCTTTATCCAAAACTGTCAAAAAATGCCTTAGATACACCTTAACATAATGAGAGATAAAAGTAACTATACTGTATAATCTACTCAAGGCACAGTTCTAAAGGACTACTCAAACATAACATGGATAAACAGACTTGAACCTCTGTCTCGGCAGTTATCTTAAGGACTAGTACAAATTTAAGCAGTTTAGCACTAAACCAGATAATAAACAGATAGAAGAACTAGACTATTTATTTCAAATATTCAGTTTAGACCTATGCACTATTTGCAATGTGTTTTAACAGTCTTCAAAGACTGGGTTTGTGACCAAGTTCTAAGATCCATCTCCTCTGCTGCAAGATATCCAAAAGAATTGTGATAGCTGTATCTGTTCAATGTGGTCATATACTGTATATTTTATTATATATATATCACTGGTTTTGCATATGGCTAGCGTCAGTGTCACCACTGGAAGCATCAGACGATACCTGGACCCTATAAAGGTTGCACAGGCAGTCCAACTCCTCCAGGATGGCACATCAATACGTGCCATCGCCAGAAGGTTTACAGTGTCTGTGTCTCTCAAGAGCATGGAAGAGATTCCAGGAGACAGGCAGTTACTCTAGGAAAGCTGGACAGGGCCATAGAAGGTTCTTAACACATCAGCAGGACCGGTATCTGCTACTTTGTGCAAGGAGTAACAAGATGAGCACTATCAAAGCTCTACAAAATGACCTCTAGCAGGCCACTGGTGTGAATGTCTCTGACCAAACAATCAGAAACAGACTTCATGAGGGTGGCCTGAGGGCCCAACGTCCTCTAATGGGCCCTGTGCTCATTGCCCGGCCCCATGGAGCTTGAGTGGCATTTGCCATTAAAAACCAAAATTGGCAGGTCCACCACTGGCGCCCTGTGCTTTTCACAGATGAGAGCAGGTTCACCCTGAGCACATGTGACAGACGTGAAAGGGTCTGGAGAAACCATGGAGAATGTTATTCTGCCTCTAACATCATTCATAACTGGTTTGGTGGTGGGTTAGTGATGGTCTGGGGAGGCATATCCATGGAGGGACACACAGACCTCTACAGGCTACACAATAGCACCCTTGCTGCCATTTGGTATCAGGATGAAATCCTTGGACCTATTGTCAGATCCTATGCTGGTGCAGTGGGTCCCGGGTTCTTCCTACTGCACGACAATGACTGGTGTCATTTGGCGAGAGTATGCAGTTGCTGGAGGAAGAAGGAATTGATACCATTGAATGGCCCCCACACTCGCTTGACCTAAATCCAATAGAACACCTTTGGGACATTATGTTTTGGCCAATCAGATGCCGCCAGGTTGCACCTCAGTCTGTTCAGTGATGCTCTGGTCCAGATCTGGGAGGAAATACCCCAGGACACCATCTGTCATCTCATTAGGAGCATGCCATGATGTTGTCAGACATGCATACAAGCACGTGGGGGCCATACAAACTATTGAGTACCATTTTGAGTTGCTGCAATGAAATTTCGGCAAAATGGGCTAGCCTGCTGCATCATTTTTTCACTCTTATTTTTAGGATGTCTTTGATTTCAGCCCTCTGTAGGTTGATACTTTTCTTTTCCATCAAATGATGTGGCATCCTTTTGTTCCTAACACATTACCCAGTCCACATCAGTATAGATATCCAGAATTAGAGTTTTCCCCATTGAGATCTGATGTGTTTTCAAAGTGTTCCTTTAATTTTTTTCAGCAATATACTGGTATATATATATATATATATATACACACACATACATACACATATATACATACACACATACACATATATACACACACACACACACACACACAAATGTGTACACTGAGGGCTTCTCATAACTGTTCCTAAGCAATATATAATATCAGCGAGACAGGAGCATTTATTTACACTAAACCAAAGAATACATACACGTAAAGGAGTTTTTAGTTTTGTCAGTGTATCTGCTTTCCAAAATATATCAGTGGGGGAAAAAAGAAAACTATGTTAACTCTAACTGATCGCTGTAAGTTCCATGCTCTGTCTATCACCCCAAGCCAACTGGGTCTGCATTGTTGCTGTCACTGTACAGCTTGAGAATTTTTATTGGTGGAACAGTGCACTGTGTACTCAGACTTCTTTTTCTCTGAGTCCACCTGAAACTGAACTATTATTAGCAAAGTGGGGCAACAGTTTGTTCTACTTTTCTGGTCGGTGGCTCAGGCTATCATGGTACATAGTGAACAAACTGTCTCTTTTAGCTCCTTCATCCCAAGGCTTGGTATGCCTTGTGCGGCTAACATGTCTGATGTTTTTCTAGCCAATTAACTGGGGTAAGATGAGGTACCACAAGACAGTTGGGTGGCAAGAAATAAAAATTCAGCCCTGGTTGTGACATGTTCGAAATACAACTTTTGACTTTGACAGCAAGTACGAGTTAATAAAAATAAGGTGCATATCAACCGAAATTAATAAACACAAGCAGCGCTGCTTGTGTTTATTAATTTCGGTTGATATGCACCTTATTTTTATTTTGTTTATTATGGGGCAGCAGCTTTTATAGTTTTAACCAGTTTTAACGAATTGTATCTTATGGTCTATGTGCACATGAGATATATCCATTTACCAAAGCGCTGGGTGATTGGGTTGCCAGGTTTCTGAACACTCAGTCTCTTTTTACATTTCAAGTACGAGTTAATATTTTTTTTTTACTTAGAAAAGTAATGCATGGATGCTGGAATGGTCTTCTTGAAGAAAAGACAGGATTTCCAGTTTACAAACTCACTTTTCTCCACTATTTTTCTTAAAGTGAACCCAGGAGTGCATTCTATAGAAGCCACATTTGCAGACTTGTTTTTAAAGGTCATGTAATCTCTTCCTGTTTCTTCTGACTGACTCACAAGATAGTAAAAATGGGATAAGGATACCTTTAAATGCAACTCATGAATGGCAGCCTCCATACTGCTGTACTCACAGGTTCAGTTTAAGACACAAGGCTGAAATGTGTAAGTGGGTCTCATTCTTATCCCGTTTTAGGATTTTAACCCTATGTTTCAATAAAGCCTTCAGACTTTTATTTTTATCCTGTCGTTTGCTGACTTTTGCTGGACTTTGACTTCCAGCCTCTGTCTTCTTTCCCAGTAATCTGTTGCGTGAATTTATGCCTCTGGCAAAGCTAGTAGGATCCAAATGCAATCATGGACAGTTGTGAAGACAGGTGCCAACAGTGAAAAAAGGAGATCCAAAAATTACAACACATTTCTGGCAATAATGTTGATGCTTAGCAGTCAACTGGAAGTGTTTTGATATTTTGCCTGTACAGCCCTTTTATGCAATTTACTGAAAGGTCACATCAATCCAACATGTAGGATGTTGGAAATTTTTGACCTTTTAATTTCACTTTATATAATCTAGTAAAAGTGGAACTGACACATTTTAGGCAAATGAGTATAACATATCAGTACAGGGGGAAGGATGTATGCCACCCTGATGCTTTCCAGATACCTTTCCCGACAAAACCTACATCATGTGCCAAGTCAAAGCTTTGATATCCTGGAAAGCATAAAGAAGGCTTAAAAGGCTATCAGTGTGTTGTATCCTGCTTGATTAATGGGTGACATGGCTTGCCTTTTATTTGCTTTTACTTTCTAAATTCCTTTTTTATCAAGGTACTCAGAGTTTAAAAATGCTGGAACATTATGATGACCAGAAATTAAAGTTCAGTTTAGAGTAGTGACAATTTCAACAGATTATGAATATTAGGCTGCTAAGGTCATGGTATATATGAAGTTTAATGTGCAGGATGGATTATTAGTTGCAAGTGAATACCCAGCCCATTTCCAATGATTAAATGAAAAATAAAAAAGTAAGATGCAAAGAAAGCAAAGAAAAATAAAATACTGAGGCTCCTGCAAATTTAAAGTGAACTAGTGCTCAGACTGCATACTAAATTTTAACATATTCTGGACAAGCAGTAAAAGCAGTTTAAAATCCCCTACTACTGTGGCTTTGGGCTTTGTGGATACATTTTTTTTTTTTTTAAAGTTCACAACTCATGAAATTAAATATCAGCTTTTTTTTCATATGAGAGTAGATCTTTGCAGCTTGCAAGTCCTCTAAAGGAAAGCACACAGCAGATGTTACAGATGAACTGAAAATGCAATGTTAGGCCCCTTTCACACGGGCGATCCGATCCAATCCACCTGTCAGTTTTTCAGGTGGACTTGATCGGATGCTCCATGCATCCCTATGGGGCAGCAGATGTCAGCGGCGACATGTCCACTGACACCCGCTGCTCTCCGATCCGATCCGGTCTGTGGAATCCGGATGGATGGAAACCCTATTTTCCATCTGTCTGGAGGATGGGATCGGATGGGATTGGATGAGAATGGGCAGGTGGTCCGTTCTTATCCGATCTCCCCATAGAGGACATCAGGGATCTGACAACTCCATCTCCGCACACAGAGCGGAGACACAGCTGTCATCCGCCTGCTCAGCGGGAGATCGGCCGATCGATCCCCCGCTGAGCATAACGGACTCCGTCGGGCAGTGCACTCGTGGCCTTAGAGTCTTTGAAGTGATCTGGTGATTTTTGGGAAATATTAACTTGATTTGAATGGGAGGTAGAGAAGTGACTGAGGGTTTTTTGTACTGCTGCATGGTAATAACATGTAAATAGTTTAATGTCCATAGTGTCGAGACAGGTGAAAACTAAAGCGGAACTAAACCCTCCTTTCCTTTACCCCTGAGGAAGCTGCCATCTTAGCCTTTGTTTGATCTCTATTGCCAGAGTGATGCACATGAGATCAGCGATGACACCAGCCGTTTGATGGGTTGACAGTTTGGTTGAAAGCTAACATAGCCACACTAGTAACTTTAAGGCCTCCTTGCATACTAGGGCGTGTGACCACCCCCCCCCCCCCCCCCGTGTTCAATCCTAGCATTTTAGTGGCACTGCTATTTAGGACCCTATGAATTCAGGGCATTGTTTCCTGGAAATATAAGGCCCTAAGCTCCAGTGCCACTTGATTCAGGTTTCAGCCTCATCCAGCCACAGCATGTATTAAGTCTGTCATTGACTCCGACAGGCTGCAGGGCTGGATGCTGCACCTCTGCCACCTGGGTGCTCTAAATGCACTGAGCTAGACACCCCAGTGTGCAAGTGACCTAACAGTTGCCATTCAAGGCATGCCTTAAACGGTAGAAGCAGATCTATGTGCAATCTGGTAAAATGTAATGGGATTTTTTTAAGGCTGCCAGGAGTGATGCAACACATCCTAAATTCTGATCTCACTTTTTCCTGTCAATCTCTCTTGTTGTATTAGATGTTAGCGGTTTCAAGATCAGCAGTTAAATTCTACCTAAGAAACATAGTACTTAGTGAAGAAGGATGGTATGAGTAAGATCATTAAAAGAGAAGTATGGGATTTTTTTTTAAAATCATACTTACCTAGGTGGATGCAGCATCGGTCCCTGCCGGCTCTAAGGCAGAGAACCGAGCAATCAAACAATGCTGATTGTTCGGATCTCAGAGCTCCATGAGCAGAGAGCTGGTAACTGTCAATCACTGGCTCTCTGCTCTGAACCCCCCCGCGTGCGCTGGGCTGTGGAGGGGGCATGAGAGGCTGGCTCAGGCTCTCAGTGGCTTGCTGAGAGGCTGAGTGGGGCTGGGCTGTGGAGGGGGTGTGAGCGGCTGGCTCAGGCTCTCAGTGGCTTGCTGAGAGGCTGAGCTGGATGTCAGTCTGGGCATGTGGGTGTGTCTCAACTGTTTGGTAGCAATCTTTCCCGAGCCTAAACCGCCTCTGTTACGTCAGCCAACAGCGGTGTTTAGCCTGCTGAAAACGGGTCACAAAAGTGCAAAACAATCTGCACTCCTGTGATCCACCGAACAAGAACAGCCAAACAAGCTTTTGCTGTATTTCTCCTTTAAGGTAAATTCCCGCGGAACAATTACTGGATTGTGCAGTTTAATGTATTTAACAGACATTTTTGAACACCAATGTATAGTGTATAATTGAAACATTCTCACCTCACATCTTAGTGCAATAATATTTGGAGAAATGCTGACTATAAGGACTGCATTTTCTATAGAATGAAATGGTAAGGCAAGTAAAATCAATTTAAAATGCAAGTAAAATACATCTCACGTATTAACTACAAGGCCTGTTACTTTGTCCTTTCAGTCAATGTAAGAAGTTTGCTATGGTCAGAGTTAAAGGAATTGTAAAGTCAGGAATAATTTTTATCCTAATGCATTCTATGCATTAAGATAAAAAGGCTTTTGTGTGTAGCAGCCCCCCTAATACTTACCTAAGCCCCATCTCTGTCCAGCGATGTCCACGAGTCCATCAGCCATCCTGGGACTCTCCCTCCTGATTGGCCGCGATACAGCCGTGGAACCATTGACTTCTGTGGCTGTCAATCAAAGTCAGTGAGCCAATCAGGAGAGGGGGGAGAGCGAACGTCAGCTCTGTGTCTAAATGGACACACAGAGCTGCAGCTTTGAATATTTGGATGAGAGGTGAATGCTGCAGAAAAAGCTGATTTTGTTATTTGATCTTTTAATGGGGTAGCCATTTTTATCTTATTTTTGTCTGGAGTTCTGCTTTAAAATTATTACTGAAATAGCAATGTTTGTGTGTGATTTGTGAAGCACTTTATTAAGGCACACTGGAACATCTGGATCTGATAGAATAATAGCTATACTGTGAGATATATTGTGAGACTTGTTTATAAACCCAAATCATTACAAATTTCACAAAAATACTGGGGATAATCTACTAAAGGGATGAATATCGCTGTATTTGTGGAGTTACTGTTCACTAAGTTTATAAAATAAGATGAAGTTTTGTTCAATTAACAAATCATGTTCAAACAAATACTCAGTTTTTTATTTTAGTTTTTCTAAACACGTTTAGATGTTCAGTATGAACACAGGATTACCCGATTTACTATCATCCCATTTTTTAAAGCAAATGTACATTTTTCAAAGTGAAAAATGTTCTACTTCATAGTAAATCTACCCTACTGTGTAATTTTAGAAGACTGCAATATATATACATATAAGTCCCCTGCAGATGTTTAAAAGGGATCTGTCAGGACAGAAATATGCCTATGCTGACACCAAAGGCGTGACTACAACCTTCAGGGCCCCGGTGCAAGAAACCATAAAGGGCTCTCCCTATGAATCAGTGGCAGCTGTGGTAATGGTGGTGGTAATGGGGGAGGATGGGTTTAGTGGCAGAGGTAGTGGTGGAGACAAGATCAGTAGCAGAGATGGTGGTAGGGATGGGATCAGTCTACTGATGGTGGTGGTGGGGATGGGACCAGTGGCAGCAGTGATGGCGGGATAGGGATGACATCAGTGGCAGAGGTTGGGATAGGGATGACATCAGTGGCAGGAGTGGTGATAGGGAGGACATCAGTGGAGGTGATGGGGATAGGGATGATATCAGTGGTGGGGATTGGGATGACATCAGTGGCAGTGGTGGAGATAGGGATGACATCAGTGGCGGTGGTGGAGATAGGGATGACATCAGTGGCGGTGGTGGAGATAGGGATGACATCAGTGGCGGTGGTGGAGATAGGGATGACATCAGTGGCGGTGGTGGAGATAGGGATGACATCAGTCCACTGCCACTAATGTCATCCCTATCCCCACCACCACCACCACTGTCTGATGGGGGGTGGGGTGGGATCAGTTAGAGGCAGCGGTGGTGGTGGTGGGGGGGGGGGAGGCAGCCATGGGGGTGATAGGACCACTGACACTGGCATTCATCTGCTCTCAGTGTCAGTCAATTTCCCCTCCTTCTCCTTGCTCAGTGTGTCTCTGCCTGCATGCCTCCAGTGATGCCTCTCCTGACATGGGGTCTCCTCGCAGAGCGGAGGGCTCCAACCCCTTCACTCTACTGGCTCTCAGCGGACTTTCTCCTCCAGTTTACCCCTCCCAAAATGGCATCTGGCCGGACTTTGCATCAATGGGAGGAGAGGATAGGCGGAAGGGACAGTGAGTGCTCGACCCCATGTCTCTTAACTAGAAACGGCGGGCGGGCAGAACTCCAGGGCCTGGGCGCAAGTGCGATATATATCAAGTACTGCTGCACCTGAAATGTACATACTTGTTTCAGGGCAGGAACTCTCCCAAGCAGTGAGGTTAGGATAATGATGACATCCAGGGAGCATGTAACTTAAAAATCAAGTCAGCAGTAACAATCCTCAAGTCAGCAGGTAACAATGACCTGTTCCTTCAAAAGTGCATTTAGGAAAGCAGTCATATTTATTATTTTAGGACTCATTTACCCCAACCACTTCAACATAAGCTTCAAAGAAAGGGGTGGTATACACATATCGCACCCGTGATAATTTGCTTCATGGCAATATTTAAACCCCCCCATCAACCAAACATGACCCATGCAACTGAAATGCATGAACTTTACATGGTTGTTATGCATTGGTACGGGTTTTTAGGGGTTAAAGCGGGAGGTAAGGAAGTGCCAGATTGCCTCTTTATGGCCTGTTAAAAAGCAATCTACCATGGCTTGCTTTTCAGAGGGCTAAGGCTTGTGTAACCTAGTCCTTAGAGTTAATCTCTGAAGACACGGGCCGAATATCAGTCGAAACAGTGGATACCCACATACATTCGGCCCATGTACAGGTCTTTGTTTGACAGAAGCTGATCTCACGAAGGGCTTCTATCAAATGAGCATGCTGGAAAATTAACCGATTGGCATCCGATCAGTGCTTTCAGCACTGACTGGTGTGTTCTGGTGGTGGGGGGGCGACGTTCCCCTGTCAGAACACAATAGCACAACCTCTTATAGAGCTTTTCTGTTTTTTTTTTTTTTTTTATTTAGCACACTGAAACTTGTTCATTGTCCCCATTGTACTGTGTTGATCTGCAAAGGCCAATGCAGACACAACAAAAGGGCACATAGAAAAAAAAAATGTATGTGCCCTGTTGACACCACAATGGTGTGCCAAGGTGGGTTGTCAAGGGCTTATAAAAGATTAAAATAATACCTGTAAATGTACTCTTTACTCGGGAAGTGTAAGTACTGTTAAAAGTTAAGATCATTAAGGAGGTCGTAATAACTACGATCCTGCAGCTGCCGACATTTAAGAGAAATCCAACTTGCAAACAAGTAGGCTTAACCTATAGGCAAAATGGTTGCGGAAATTGTGCTTCTCAGGAAAGCCGAGGAAATTAAACAAAAGCAGAGGGGGGCTAGGGATGAAGATGAATTTTTAAATTAAACCACCTGCCACCAGGAGCAGCCTCCAGTCTCTAGCCAAAAGCACTAGTAAGCCGTGTAGGGACAAGAGGTGATCACGTGACCCATAGAGCTCAGAACAGATGCTAGGGGGAGAGAAGCTGTGCTCTACTCCTACAATAAAACTAATGAATGAAGTGTAACCCCAGTTTTATTTATAACATATAAAACAGCCACTGTTTCTATTCAGTAAGAAGTGGGGTGCAGGAATTGGACTGATTTATTTTATGAACACTGTGGAATCATTTAATAGCAAATCCAGGCAACAACAAAAATAAAACTGCTAATGCTTGACAAGAAAAATAATCTGAACAACAGATAAACCCTAGAAACAAGGTTCTTACATATACTTCTGAGTAAGACTGCAGCCTCTTGTCACATGTTTTTACAGTGCAACTATCCTCTCATGCTGCAGTTTGTGTGTGTGAAGGGTGCAGTGGACATTGCTGAGACAGAGTCTTCTAGGATCCAAGGCATGGATGCAAATGTGTCTTTAATCAGCAAGTTAAAGCAAGGCCAGGTTTCCTAAACTATTATCAAAAGCCATTACTTGTTCCTCCATCTGGGAACAAGGTGGTTTGCTCACTCAACAAAAATGCTAATTATATTCTGAAAATTTTCCTTTTTATAAAATGGTGCTAGAATTACATTTCTGGCACAAGGCATTTTTTTATTGCAGTGCTACAAAACAAACAAAACATAAATTTAACTAATTAACATATGAGCAGCAAATACATTAGCTAAGAGAAGAAGGAAAGGAAGATGTGTTTTAAAAAAAAAATGCTGGATGTGTGTCATACTGACAACTCAAAAGCTGCAGAGTAATCCAGAGGACTGAACTGTCATTTTGACAACTCCGTGCAGGAGATGGCTGGGGTTATGCAGAGGCAGGAGAGGCCATAATACAGATTGCATCACTCTAGCTCTGGCAGTGGACTTGGAAAAGTTACACAAATCAGTAAAATACTTGGGGTTAAAGGATTCAGAACACGATATGCAGAAGATGAGGTCCTAGGCAACTGTAGATTTGGCAAACAGGACAGTTGGGTACAAAAGATGGATGCAAGGATTAAAAGCCATTGTTTGTAATGCCACTTTGCAACAAGGGGTGTAAATTAGAGATCGACCGATTATCTGCAACACCGATATATTGGGGGCCGATATGCACTTTCCCTGATAGCTCGGAATCGGCCCCTGAGGTTACCGATATTGCCGATATTTCCGGAAAGTGCTTGTACCGTGGTGATGCCTACAGCTACAGGCATCACCCCGGTACAGGTGTCCATAGCCGACGGTCAGCTGACTTTTAATGACAACCAATGCGGCAGAGAAGCTGCTCGGCTGTCATTACAAGGAGTGGGAGGGGACGTCCCCCTCCTGCCGCCTTCCACGGCTCACTCGGGTCTCCCGTCCCACCGGGAGACCCGGGCATCCTACCTGCACCGCCGCCGAAGAGAAGACCCGGTGTAGCATGAAGATGTGTCCCCGTGAAAGCCGGTATCCCTGCCGCAAGTGTGCATGCGCCGGTCTCCATGTAAAAAACCCAGAAGTGATGTCCTGACATCACTTCCGGGGACTCGGTGCCGAATTAAAAAAACTGACAGCATTCAAAACAGCCAAACTTGGCGTTTTGAATGCTTTTCAGTGCCAAGGAGGGGTTTGGGGTATTTTAGACCCCAGATCCCTCTACAAGGAGTACTTTTAGAAAAAAAAAATTGTTTACATGTCCGAAAATATCGGCCGATATCGGTATCGGCATTAAAAAAAACGATATTGGTCGATCACTAGTGTAAATCCCTTCTTATGAATATGAGAATAAGCGACTTTAAGCCACTATGTGATCTGAAGTGCAATCAGCACAACTTTAGAATTGAGAGACTGTATCAATTTTGGATTTCAAGTAAAAATTCAGAATTGATACCTCAGGAGGTATATAGGAGTAGATTTACTAAAACTGGTGCAAAATCTAGTGCAGCTATGCATGGTAGCCAATCAGCTTCCATTTTTTTTTTTTGTTATCACAGCTTAAGGCCCCTTGCAGACAGGGCAGACTCTGTGAAGTGGATACGGACACAGCTCGCTCTTCTCTATGGGTCGGTCGGATGGAAACGGACCGCCTGTCATTCGATCTGATCTGCCAGACGAATGGGGAACGGATCCCCATCTGTCTGTTTTTAGCGGACCAGATTGGATGCCAGCAGTTGTCAGTGGATATTTGCTGTTCCATAAGAGCAATGGATGGTCCGATCGGGTCCTCCTTAAAAACTGACATGCACGGACATGTGTCAGTGTGAAAGGGGCCAAATTGAACAAGCTGAAGTTGGAAGCTGACTAGCTAGTACCATGCACGGCTGCACAAGATTTTGCACTCTCCAGTTTTAGTTAATCAACCCCACACTGTATTTTTATTAAATTATTTGTGTATGTTTGCATATTTTTCAATTTATTATATTATTTTTAATAATAATTTGCATTTTTTAGATTGTTTTACACATAGCTAAGTATAGCAAGTCATTGGTAAAACCCTGCATGCTATAAGAATGCAACAAAGGGCAATAAATAAGTCCACCAAGGGCAAGTGACAGTAGGCACACACATTTTTAGCAAATGCTTGTAAACAGAAGTAAATTCACACCTAGGCCCTGACAATGCTTTAATACAGTTTTTGTTTTTCTCCCAGAAGGGGAAAGTATGGAATTTACAGGCCACAAGTGAACAGTGAAGGCCATTTGTAGATCCTCAACTTTTCTATAGGTTCTACCTATTTATGCTGGACAACATTATAAATCAAAGGCAGCTAGGGGAAACATTGTTCGGTCTTCTTTAATATGCAGAGCTTCCACAGGACTACTCATTCCACCAATCACTTTCCTCCAGAAAGGACATAGTGATTAATGCATGAGCTACAGAGACATTGACCAATGTAAGGAGCCCGGGTACCTCTTTACCCTTGGGTCTGAAGATGAATTGAGTAACACTTGTCCAGAGGTGGCCAAACAAGGCACAAGAAAAAAAGAAAAGCATTGGGAATTCAGATGTTTAGGTTATGCGCTGGGATGGCTCCCTATTTGCATGCTCTTCTAAATACAATAGCCTTTTGGTATGAGGATATTGTGCTCATTGCTGCTGGATCATAGAATGGTTTTGGCTATTTCCATTGCAGCTGTCAGTACATTGCAATTAAATGCCTTTAATTAAAGAAGAACTTTAGCCTGGCATGTGAAAATTAAGGAAAGTACAGGGCGTAACAAATGTTTAAAACCATTCCACTCTGAATAAAGGAGCACAGGGGCACCTTTGGACAGAAGCATTCTTAATCTGGGGGGAGGGGAATGTTAGATGTACTAGCTTATATAAACACACTAACGAACTGAAGGCAAACTCCAGCCTACATTGCAGTTACACAAGCAGTTAAAAGAACAGCTTTTCTTCTTTTGGGATAAAGATTTTACATGAATGAATAAAAGTTGATTGTCGTAAGCATCCCTGTCAGTGGTAAATGGTTTGTCCCAACACTCTTAGGGCTCTTTCACACGGGCGTTCCTTTTTTTTTGCCAGATCAGGTCCCTTTTTTTTTTTTTGTAACGGACACGGATGACACTTGTGTCATCCGGTCCGTATGTCCGTTTTTCATCCCATCCGTTTGCGGATGAAAAACTGACATAATGCATGTCTATGTAAATACGGATGTCTGCGGATGACACCACTGACATCCGTTTTTGCTTCCGTTCCGTTTTTTGAAAGGAAGAAAAAATAGGGTTCTCCTCCGTTCAAAAAAACTGAACTGAACTGAACTGAACTGACAAAAAACGGATGTCAGAGGATGATCATCCGATGACATCCGTATTTACATAGAGATACATTATGTCCGTTTTTCATCCGCAAAGGATGGGATGGGATGAAAAACGGACATACGGAACGCCCGTGTGAAAGAGCCCTTAATTGATACATTTGCAGGAGGGCTTGTTATGTGGAAAAACAACAGCCTTACCGGCTGGATCACTGGTTGAAAATAAATGAAAGCATGCAATAAAAGGAAAACAAATGCAGCAATTACATCTAAGAATTGGTAAGCTGCAATAAAAAAAGTGTGCTTTTGGATTTAATATCACTTTAAAGCCTTGTACACATTAGTAGTTTTGTTTTGCACAACCCAGTAAGGCTGAACGAAAAAAAAAAAAATTACATCTCAGGAGAAGCCGACTGGCTGCCTTCTGTCAGACCGACTCCAGTACACGCAGGTTGAACGTCAGCCGGTTTCTGATGAACCAGCTGAAGCCGCCTGACATTCAACCTGGGTGTACAGGGCTTAAGTCTAGGTTAACACTGGCTATTATGGTAAAACGCTGTGTTTTACTGTGCTGGCAGGTGTCATGTCAATGTGATTTTTTTTGTGGTGGGCGGGGTTAACTTTATTTGAAGTGAAATTACATAGCAGCACGGTATGCTGTACTGCTGTGCAGTGACCTGTGGTGCCATGCAGTGCGTTGCGGAAAATGCAGACATGTTGCATTTTTCTACACTGTAGTGTGAATGGAGCAACTAGAAAAGAATGCAATTTGCGCGTGTGTTTTTGCAAGATTTTGTGTGTCGCATTTAGGGAGGCCCATTTATTTCAACTGGCTGCCCTACATCGCAAAAGAGAAGTGCATGCTTCTTTATATTATATGGGGCCTCAACAAAATGCATGGGGTAATTTGTTACCATTACTTTGGTGCTTTGTTTTTGGTGTGCACAAAAATGCACACATTAGCAAGATGTATTATGGTGCCATAAAGGATTAATGGCACGTTCGCACCCATGCAAAATGGGCGCAGGTTTTTTGTTCATTGTGGGAACACGTACAATCTTGAAAGGCATGGAAAAAAACATTTTTGCATAATGTTTTTTTTGTTCATGATCAGGAAGAGTTTGGTTAAATTTAGAGACAGACCTTTTAGGAACCGCTGTTAAAAAGGATCATTCATCGTCAACAAAATTTTTTAAAATCTGTAAAAATAGTAATTAAAATAGGTTCATAATAAAGAGATTCTGCAAATCCTATAGAAGTCACAAGCCCGCCAAAGCTCAAGGAATAAAATATATCAAGGAACACTGAAGGATGGTTACGCTGAATTAATTTGACGCCGTATATCTTCCAGGACCTAAGGGGATGAGCACCATTAAGCTTGTAATCTTATGTGCAATCCTATTACATGGGTCAAATGCCATAACTGGAACATCTGTGTCACTGTCTGAAGAAAACCCAGCATGCAGCAGGCACGCTGAAAAGGCTCATGGTTTGCAGCAGTTAGCAGCTCTGTGAAATCTCACGGCTGTAGGCAAGTCACCTTGGCACACTTTCCGAGCTTTTTGTTGGGATTGAAGTCTTAGTTTCAGAAATCTTCCCAGAACCTTGTTATTTCTCACATATCCATTCCAATTGTACTGCCCTGAGACTTGACAGCACATTTTTTTTTCCAAAGCATAATGAAAACAGCATGGACAGAGGTCCTGTTTGTGAGTTTTATAGATGGAAATACATGGTAACATCATTTATCGTAACATTACAGATCCCAGGAACGCCACATGTTGCCCCTTCCTCTCTTGCCTGATTGAAGTTTTACAGCATTAAACCTTTTTTGTTTTTCCTCCAGATGTCACCATCAGTCGAACTTTCACATGCAAAATTAACTAATTTTGTGATAACAAACACACTTAAAATATCACATTCCAAGTAGACATCTATGACGTTGATTAGGAAAAAAACTAGCAAAATCTATGGCGGAGGAGGGTGAAGAAATTTGCGACATCAGGAAGAGGTCAAAACTTGCAACACCAAAAGTAATTTATGAATCAGCATTACGGTTAGTAAGTCATAGACTATCCAGACTTCCATGATTACAATTTCCAGGAAGATTTATAATCATCGGTTCAAAATATCTTAAACAGATTCTCTGTATAGGTTAAATATTTATCTAACACGTCCCTGTGCTAGGTTAGTTAATGTAAAAGTAGTCCTAGATTTTAGATATTTTGTCAGATAAATAAACCAATGGAAAAATAGCTATCTACCTTCTGACCCACAAGCATGTATTATATCACTTTAAGACACCTCAAATGCCCAAGGGATGTTAAAGTTACAGCTCTAATAGGGTAAAAGTCTGTTGGCCAAATTGGAATTATTTGGTTGAGAAACGTTGCTGAGCACTGCTGGTAAAATTGCACATATTACTGACACCTCGACAATTATTTGATTCTACTTAACATATCCGGTATCAGAAAAAAAATTATGTAACATCTGTGTGTACCTATCCTACAAGGACTATTCAGTATGGAACGTACTGGTAACACGCATCACTGTAAAGCTTAAATAATAGGAACCTCTAATGCTCCTTATATAACTCAGGGGATACATGTAACAGCAAAGTTTCACCTAATCTCATTAATTTGTCATCCTTCGGTGTGGTCCAACACTACTGGTAAACTGAACATATTACAAGAACTCCTCTGCTATTAGTATTGGAATTGGCAAGCTCGGACTGCACCCACTTTGGACATTCAACTGTTTATTGAACAAGCAGTACAACAGTTAAAATAAACCATCCCCAATCTTCTAATGTAAAATTATTCCTTCTCACAGATCCAATGGCTTCAGAGTTAGGCTGTTGGGCTGGTAGACTGCCAAGATACTGATCTAACAGAATATTTGCTAAGATTTCAGAGAACTTTGAAAATAAATATCTCCCCAAAGCTTTTGATGAAGAGATTATTGGGGGTTTTACTGCTCTGCTTGTTCATAATATGTATATACACGTTAGTAGGCATAGCCTGGGCACTCTTTCACTTTAACATAAGGGTCATTGGAGTCATTGTAATAACATGGCAGGCTGTAGCTGGGACAATATGGAAACCCTTACTGGGTAAAAAATTTAGCATTTAATATTCAATCACTGGGTAATCGGCATATTACGTGGTTATATAGTGCCTCTGGGAATTTCTGAAAGACCTCCAATGATAGTTTTTAAAAGAGACAATTAAATGGTCATATAAGGTGAGTTTTGATATAAAACTATAGTCTTTTAGTCACTTTTTATTAGTAATACAAATGATCAACCTAAAACCTTGTTTCTATGTATAGCCTGTAATAATATAGTTATACGTGGCAGCCACCTGTACATATGCCCAATAATATGTAATTTCTGCTTCTTCCTTTGTATTGGTGAACAAATTCTTTACCATGCTGATGCTGTTTTCACATCACAGGTCTACCAGGTAGATGTCGGATTCAAAATAACAGACTCTCTGCAGTCTCCAAATCTCTGAAAATACTCATGATGCTCTTGGTAACCAGAGATCATGTGATCTTTTCCTACACTTTACAAGGGAAATTGGGAACAGCAGCTCAAATCAAAAGGAGTCTAGAAATATTAACATAATTTGGCAATGCAACATGTACCCTGTTATATTATGCGGCATGTGAATGTTAATAATAGGTCTACTTAGCAATCTGACTAACAAAGCAGTTGTTTATATGCTATCAGTGCAGAATGCCCCCGACAGGTGCAATAAAAGCTCTGTTCCTTAAGCAATAGGATTATTTCTATCAATAGCTCAGTAATGTATCATAATAACACATTCAGAGATACGATCATTATTGAAAGTAACTACCTTACTCAGGAAACACTTCTCATTTGTAAGTGCCAATTCGTTAAGTGTGCCGTAGTAAAAAATAAATAAATAAAAAACATATGGAGTACATCTCAATGCATGAACATTTGCGCATGTTTTATGCATTTGAAGTAGCCCCTACAAGCCTCAATATAAGTTCCCACCCAAGGTCATTCCAGTACGTCCTCGGGTTTCAGTGGTTATTCCAGGATAATGGAGAATTTAAAGGGCCGTAGTTTGCCGCCATTCCACGGGCAGATGCAATTTTAAAGCGTGACATGTTAGGTATCTATTTATGTGGTGTAACATCATCTTTCACATTATCCAAAAAAATTGTGCTAACTTTTCTGGTTTTGTTTTCTTTAAATTCATGAATGTTTTTTTCCCCAAAAAGTTGGGTTTGAAAAACAACTGCGCAAATACCGTGTGACATTAAAAATTGCAACACACAATTTTATTCTATAGGGTCTCTGCTAAAAAACAAATATATTTGTTCTAAGTAATTTTCTAGCGAAAAAAGAAATTGATTTTTACTTGTAAGAGCGAAGTGTCAGAATAGGCTTGGGGAGGAGGTGGTTAAACTACAGTTCTAGGTTTCCTGGCACTTTAAATAATTTGCTTGCTCCATCTTGGACCAAACTATCTATTTGCATGCCAAAACAGACTGGCTGCTTCGTCTGTAATATACTGTAGTAGGGTGTGCTACTTATAGTAAGTGGTGCGGTGTTCCAACAGCAGTATGGAGACACTTCCCCTCAGCTGATGTATATAAATACAGTTGATCTTGGAGCACCTCCACCATTCAGGCACCTTGTATTTTTTCAAACAAAATAAACGTTGGTGCATAACACATACCTAAATAGCATCATCAAGGGGATTAAAGTTCATGCATAGTCACTAGTAAGTTCAATAAAATGGAGAAAGTGGGAAAAGTGGATGACAACCAGGGCTAGCTTTGCCGCAGAGAGAAGTCAACTTTGTAATGCAAAAAAAAAGGAAGAAAAAGCGGAGCACCTAAGTGTAATCAGTTTAATTATCCACAATAGAACAGGTACAAAAACGTGCTCACATAAGAATAAATAAGAGTAAGCTCATTTGAACAGTGGCATGCCGCAATGGGGAGTCCGTGTCCCGGTAGTAAACTCCACGATGATGCAGGGGAGGAAGCATAGTGCACTGTTGCTCTGTCAGGCTAGATGGCCGGTGGCTTCCAGGTACCGCTCTGCTCTCAAGACACTGGTGACATCACCGATCAGGCAGCCAATAGCACGATGCATTTCAGAGCATGCGCAGGAGCCTCGCCGGGCATGGGCGCTCTTTTTTCAAGTGCAAGTTTTTGTACCTGTTCTATTGTGGATAATTAAACTGATTACACTTAGAGGCGCTCCGCTTTTTCTCCCTTTTTTTTGTATTTTTTCAACACGGGGCTTCCTCCAATTGGCTGAGGTGGAGAGGACTTTACGATCACTACCTTGGCCAATCAGAGGAAGCCTTGTATTAATTAAAAAACTGAATTTTTGTAAAAATTCCTTTCTCTGAGTCCTCAGAAAAATACAAAGGCTTCCACTGAATGGTGGAAATGTGGTACAACTGAGTTTCTATATCCAGCAGTAGAGGGGATGCCTCTGGTACTGTTGCCAGAACAAAGCCCCACTTTCTGTATACAGGCGGTCCCCGGGTTACAAACATCCCACTTACAAACGATTCCTACTTACAAACGGGGGGGGGGGGCAACAGGAAGTGAGGAGAAATCTACCCCTAGGAAGGGAAATTCACTCCTGTAAGTTCTCATGGGAAGAAGGTGTCTCCACTGAAGCTTTATCCCCAATCCTTGTTTCCACAACAACCCAAAATTTCAAAATCTAGTTGTCATAGGCACAGAAAGTGAGGTGAAATCTTCTGAACAGGAGTACAGACAGCAGAACAAATGGTACAGGGGTCTTAACCCTTTCCTATGCTATCCAAAAAACTTTTTTTTTTTATTTTGGCTGGAACTAAACTTAAAAAATGTACCTGTTCCGACTTACAAACAAATTTGACTTAAGAACAAACCTACAGTCCCTATCTTGTTTGTAACCCAGGGACCGCCTGTATAGCACACCCTACTACAGTATATTACAGCCTAAGCAGCATCTGCCAATCAAATAATTTGCTTGGTTCTTGCTGGACCAAACAAATTATTTAAATTGTCAGGAAACCTGTTCTGGTCTAAATCAGCTAGACATGTTCAAAATGCAAAAAAAAAAAAGCGTGTATTGTCTTACAGTTTGATTTCTTTAGAAATCAGCCAAACAAAGCACATGCTTGTCAGCATGCGGTAGACCACTGGTGCCGAACCTGTGGCCATTTGACATATATTATATTGTGTGCAACCCTGAAGGCCCCTGCAAACAGTAGTATGTGTTTCCTTACGTAAGTACTTAAGCTGGTCATATACTAGTAGAATTTTATTAAATTTTTTTTAGTTTAAGAATGTCTGTTAAAGTGACTTTACCAAACTGTCCAAGATGTACCACAGCCACAGATACCCTTATACACATGCTATGGCACTGTCCCAAATTGCACCGCTATTGGGAATACAAATTTACTAGCTTAAATACATTATGCTCCACATATGTAACATCTGATCCAAAGATAGCTCTACTAGGGCTTTTACGGGAGGATATTCTCCCACCTGATATGCATGTACTGTGGATACAGTCTATGTATATAGCCCGTAAACTCATACTGCAGAAATGGATATCATCTGTCCCACCAACATGCTCTCAACAGAAAGAGGATGTTAATATCAATTTACGGAGGGAGAAATTGACTTATAAACATAGAAAATACCCAAAAATGTTTTTAAAAATCTGGACCCGATGGCTAGACTCTAATGGCACTTTTCCACTGCAAGTACCGGCTCGGCTCTACTCGGCCGTGCTTGGCCCGGTTTGCTTTTCCACTGCTGGTACCGCATGGTACGGTGTTGGAACAGTTCGGTACGGTACGGTATGGTTTGCTTTTCCACTAAAGTAGTACTAAAGTTAAGTGAGTGGGATAACAACGGGGTGGGTGGGATTCTCTGACCAATCAGTGGCTAGTAGTGACTGCATGCAAAGGATTGTGGGATATGGTACCGGGTATGGTACCTCTTGGAACCACAATCGAGGTGGTACTGTTTTTGAGAGCCGTACCGTTCGGTTCCATGCAGTGGAAAAGCGCCGCCGTAACGTACCGTACCGTTCCTACACCATACCATGCGGTACCAGCAGTGGAAAAGCGAGCGGAACCATTCGGTTCCATGCAGTGAAAAAGCGCCATAAATTGTCTACAAATTCTACCCTATCAGTGAGTAATGACTTATAAACATAGAAGAACTAACTGCCACTGGTTTAGGGTAGATGACTGTATATTGTGTTCTGGCAAGATAACAATCTAATATAAACATTATTGTCCTGATCTATCATTGGTAAGAAATGTAAAGTTCATCACTGCATACCAATCGCTGTATTGAAAGGTTATATATGAAGGATACAACGTATTCCAGAAGTCTCATGATCTACTTGAATCTAATATTTTCTTTTACGTTGTAGGTCTTTCTTGTATCTCCACATGTTTTGTGGAAACATTTTGTGTGTCTAAGTTATGTTGTAAACTGAAAAACTATGTTTATATAAAAATCACCTGATTTAAAAAAAAAAAAAACAGGAATGTATGTTCGATTTTATAATCATTAGTAGGGAGCAGGGTGGAATCATTTTCTTGACTTAACAAACTTTGAATAGTCCATGCAGTTTTCAATCAGGGAAGTTCATTCCATGCAAAATGATAATATTAAAGAAAACAAAATTTTAAAGTATGTTCGAACGACAATGGGCAAGTCATCCAATGTACTGGAAAATTTTGTACAGATTTTTGTAGAAATGTCTGAAAAGTACAAGCTTAACTCAGGCCAGTTCTAGTAGTTAAATGGCTTGATTTGATTCTTTCACACTATCCTAATTCTTGCAATGCTGTCAATCCTTTTTTTCTTTCTAGGTTTCCTTGTTGACAAAAATGGCATGGCAGTGGTCTCTAGCATTATCATAATGTGTCTCCAGTCTCCTAAAGCCTATACTCAGTCTCTGAAAAGACTCCAATAGCATGTCTGCAGACCTTGTCCAACTCTTGTGGTATGCTCGTAGTCTCTGATCATCCCATGTTGCATGTCTGCAGTCTACGAGAGCTTTCTGTAGCATTACATTCACTGGAAATTATGTGTGGTCCATTGGTGTTGTCAGAAGCCCCCTTTAACTACCACTGTTATGGAGAAAGACCCTTTCTCTTTCTGTGGGAAAGTGGTGGTCGAAACCCCCTTACTCTTTAGAACAGGGGTCTCCAAACTACAGTCCTTAGGTCACATGATTTTATCTGGCCCACAGCTTATGTGCTCCCCTCTGATGAGGACCCAAATGACTCTGATGTAAGGGGGGGGGGACTGTGATGTAAGGGGGACTTGTATAGGGACTCTGCTTTAAAGGGGGACTCTGATGGGAACCCCGATTTAAAAGGGACTCTACTGAGAAAGGTGCAGACTAAACTTATTTAAGTTTGACCCTTAATTATGGCTCAAGTTTATGTGGAATTCCTTGGGTTTGTTTCACTGAAGTTTTCTCTGTTGTTCCGAATCATATTATGCGAAGTACAAAAAAAAGCTCCAAGTAAAACGTATTCATTTATTTATTAGGCCAGATTTTTTAAATGTTTTGCTGCCCATGAATATTTGTAAAGTGTACGATGAAGCCCTTGTGCTGGAAAATTTGGAGAGCCCTATTCTAAACTGCTGTATATCACCACCCCTATGTTGTAATACCCAACCACTTACATATACTGCGGCAGGACGGCTCAGTCTCGCGAAACACCGTAACTTTACCATTCGCCACAGGGGGAGCCAATCACCGGGTCCGGCTGCTGAGATTGCCGCCGGGCACCTGCGATCGCTCACCATGGAGACAGAACAGCGGTCTGCTGTTGTAAACACAGCAGACCGCTGTTCTGTCAGTAATGAACATAGGGATCCTGTGTTCCTCTTATTTAGGAACACAGATCTCTGTGTTCATTCTGTAAGTACATCCCCCCCACAGTTTAGAAAGCACCCCCTAGGGACACATTTAAAACTTTGATCGCCCCTGGTGTTAACCCCTTCCCTGTCAGTGTCATTAGTACAGTAACAGTGCATATTTTTAGCACTGATTACTGTAGTAACATCACTGGTCCCCCCAAAAGTGTCAAAATTGTCAGTTAGGTGTCCGATCTGTCCGCCGCAATGCCGTAGTCCCGCTAAAATCACTTATCGCCACCATTACTAGTAAAAAAAATAAATAAATAAGAATTACATAAATCTTTCCAGTAGTTTGTAGATGCAATAACTTTTGCGCAAACCAAACAATATACATTTATTGGGATTTTTTTTTACCAAAAATATATAGCAGAATACAAATTGGCCTAAAATGATGAAAAAAAAAATGATATTTTTAATTTTTTTTTATAGATAAATGTATATGTGGTGTGGGGTGCGCTAAACAACAAATAAATAATGAATATATAACATATATCTATGTGTGAACCAAATCAACAAAAGTAAATATATATAACATATATCAATCTGTGAAGCCAATTAATAATGCAAATCAATTGGTGCATAAACATAAAAGTTCATAAGTGTCCATAAATATTTTGCAGGTGAGTAGAATTGTATTCTATCCGAATAATACGTGTATCCACCACCGAGTGAAATTCATCCTTACCAAACGGAAATAAATAAGGTGCAACTATATTTTCTTGTGCTGAAAAAATATCCAATCTCCTTGTGAACAAACACCACGTGTAAATCACCAAGAATTAGCCTCTTACCAGATGGTAATAGGTATGCACTTGTTCAGTGAAACCACCGCCTTGCTTCCTCTTTAAAATCCTGAAGTGGGATGTAGAACCGCTCTACCTTTCTTTCTCCACTAGATGGCAACGAGTACCAGCAAGAAACACAGCCTCATCCTTCTTTACAAGCTCACAAAACCACCGTGTATTAAAGGAAAAAAAGGGCTAATAGTGTATTACCCTTGAGATTTATTCAAAAAACAGTTGATAATGCACTTACAATTAGATGTCTTGTATTCAGCATAAACATAGGCATACGAATTCCTGCAAAGGCTTGCGGCCGGCTGCAGCACGGACCGCAAGTTGTGTGTGACGTGTGCGCCTCCTAATCTGACCGGTTTCTTCCCATAGGACTTCTACTGAGACTGAGAAGTACCGGGAGCAGCTTCAACACACTATCAGCGCACCCATCCCCCCTTACAACAAACTTTAATTTTTTTTTATTGGGAATGTTATATAGCAGAAAGTAAAAATATTTGTTTTTTTCAGAATTGTCACTTTTTTTGTTTATAGCGCAAAAAATAAAAAATTGCACAGGTGATCAAATGCCACCAAAAGAAAGCTCTATTTGTGGGAAAAAAAGGACATAAATTTTTTTAGTACAGCATTGCACGACCAGGCAATTGTCAGTTTAAGTAACGCAGTGCCGTTTCGCAAAAAACAGCCTGGTCATTAAGGGGGAAAACCATCCAATCCAGAAGTGGTTAAAGAACCTGAGGCTGCTCTTAGAAAATATTTAGAAACATACCTTTTCATATTCAAATCCATGCTTTTCCTTGTATCCATTCCTGCACATAGTATAATTATAGAAGCGCGAGTTCTTAACTAGTCCTAGCCATTCTCTCCATCCGGGGGGGATATAACTTCCATTATATTCATTGAGGTACTTTCCAAAAAATGCTACAGAGAAGAACAAAAGACACTATAAGCATGCTGTTAAATTAACAGTCAATTCAAAGCAAGCATATGAAAAAAATATGACATAGCGTAGTTATATTATATATACCGTAAACCTGGAACAAGGCTTTTTAGTTTTTGTTAGATAAGGGTTAGAACCTCTTTCCATATTTTCTCTCTGCTAGAGAGAAATTTCTCCCCACTTCCTGTCAAGGTAACAAGAGAGAAAGTGAAGGCAAACCTGTATGAGGGAACACGGAGGGATGTAGGGAGCATAATTAGCTGAAAGGGGTTCTACTGAAAAAAACATTTTTAGTTCTATTTGTATCCCTTTTACAGATTTTACCTCACTTCCTGTCTGGTGAAACCATTGGCACTGTGCAAGTGGGGACCACCCTGTCTAAAGGTAGCCTAGTTATTCTTATATTACACATACAGTATTTTATAGATTTCCTGTGACTTGCTTTCTCCTTACTTAAGATGCATTTTTTCAGTCCTTATTTTTCCATCTCCCGTTGATGATTTCTGAGGAGAAGAAAATAATTAAACTTTTGGCTTGGTGTGTACGGTTGGCTGCAGTGAAAAAATTACTAATTTCCATGTCTCTCCCCTTAATTCCTCGAGTAATAGGTTCATTATGAAGTTCTATGAAAGCAGATCACCTTTTGATAGCTGTTCCTCTGCTAAAGCTTACAGAAGTCCCCTCTTTTATTTTTCCCATTCCCCCCCCCCCCCCCCCATTGAACGTGAGAGTAGCCAGGCGATTAATAGGCTTCTTCTTTTTTTTTTTCCATTATTTTGCATTTTAAACTGTGCAAATTTTGTGCCCGATAGACTTTTAAATGGAAGCGCTTGAAAAACGCATATAAGCATTTTTCAGTTACTCCTATTAAAGTCTATGGGGCCTAAAAAAAAAACATGAATCTGCCCCAAAGAAGCTTATTAACTTTGTTGTGCTTCACACGACAGGAGAAACAACGCTCCAGTGTGAATGGGCTCATTGTGAATAAGGCTCGTTCACATTTGTGCAACTTGTCATGCAACTTTGGACATGAGAGTTGCACGACATGTCGTTCCCCATGTTTTCCAATGATAACCATTCATATATGCGCAACTTAACCACTTGCCGACCGAGTACGGTAGTACTACTGCGGCAAAGTGGTTCGTTATCGTCTGACGACGTAGTATTAACGTCGTCAGACACTCCCCCTTCTGGGCGGCGCTTGCGCCCCCCGCGGAGGCTCGCTCCCGCTGTTTTCATTCACAGCGGGAGTCGGGCCAGGGGAGGAGCAGCGGCGATCGCCGCTGCTCTTCCCCGATCGCCAGGGATCTAGTGTGGAGATCCGCCCGCCTGTGTAAACACAAGCGGGCGGATCTCCATAGTGACAGGGAGTGACAGATCGGACTGTTCAGCATAGCTAGACATCCGATCTGTCCATGACTCACTCAGTCACCTCCCCCCCCACACGTCAGTAAGCACCAGGCATACATTAACCCCTCCCTCTCCAATAAAATTAACCCCTTCCCTGCCAGTGTCATTTTTACAGTAACAGTGCATATATATAGCACTGATTACTGCAGTAATGTCACTGGTACCCCCAAAAGTGTCAAAAATGTCAGTCAAGGGTCCGATCTGTCCGCCGCAATGTCGCAGTCCCACAAAAAAAAAAAAATCGCAGATCGCCGCCATTACGCGTTAAAAAAAAAAACACCAAAAATGACATAAATCTTTCCCTTAGTTAGTAAACGCAATAACTTTTGCGCAAACCAATCAAAATACGCTTATTGCGATTTTTTTTTACCAAACATAGGTAGCAGAAAACAAATTGGCCAAAAATTTTTTAAAAAATTGGTTTTTACATCTTTTTTGGGGGGAATTTCATATAAAAAAATGTTAAAAATATTGTTATTTTTTCGAAATAAACGCTCTTTTTTTGTTTATAGCGCAAAAAGTAAAAATCGCACAGGTGATCAAATACCACCAAAAGAAAGCTCTGTTTGTGGGAAAAAAAGGACGTAAATTTCGTTTGGGTACGGCATCGCAGGACCGCGCAATTGTCAGTTAAAGTCGCACAGCGCCGAATCGCAAAAAGTGGCCTGGACGGAAGACAGCAAAATCCTCCGGTGGTAAAGTGGTTAAAGTTGCAGCAACTTAAAAGTAGATAACGCACTACTTTGGTCTGACTTTCATGCAACTTCAGGGCCATAGACTTTAATGTTAACCCTCAGAAGTTGCATGAAAGTCAGACCAAATTGTTATACTATGCAACTTGTGTGCAACAGTTGTCCATTAAAACTGGTCAAAGCCCAAGTCGTATCCATGTTGCACCCATCCAATGTTGCGTTAAAGATGCATCAAAGTTGCATCAAAGTTGCACTCCAAAGTCGGTGCAACTTTGGAGTCGTACAAGTGTGAAAGGGGCCTAAGGGAATTTTCACCTTGAGTTTTGGAAATCGCACAACAAAACATGCAGGTGTGAATTGGGGCTTAGTTGTTTTTAATTGACTGTCTCAGTTAACAAGCCCTCTAAGCAGAAGCCAAAAATCAGGAAAATCAGTATTGTCAACTGTGGCGTGCACCTGTTTCAAGAGACAATGCAATTTACATCTGGGCAGATAATACGTATATTGTTTATGGTGGACACCTTTTTTTATGGTACAAAAGTAAGGCTGGGTTCACTTATATGCAAATTGGATGCGTTTTTAACCATATCCAATTCGCATAACATGTGAATGTGACCTTTTAACATTCGATTTTGAAGCAGCTTCCGAACAAAAAACACATACATTTTTAGAAATTTGTTTGCCCAAGAAAAAAAATTTACATCCTGCTCCTTAGAATTGTCTCATTTCTGTGGTAAAAAAAAAAAAAAAAAAAAATTTGACTCCACTAACAATTTGAAAATTGAATTAAAGCCGTTGTACATGTTGGACATTTTTTTTCCACTGCAAGGTAAAGTCAGAATGTGATAGTATTCATTGCATACTAGCACATTATGTGAAACTTACCTTACAACAAAGCTGTTCCAGTGCCGCAATGTCAGCGCTGTAGGAGCTCCCATCTTGCTTCCGGGTTCGTGGGCTCCGGCTCTGTGACTGGCCGCAGCCACGATTACATCACTCCTGCACATGTGCGTGGGAGCCGCCATTCATGGCACAAGGCTCTGAAGGAATGGCACGGGTGGCTGTTTCTTCAGAGCGCATGCGCCAGTGATGTCGGTGCACGTTTAGAAGATATTTACACTACCTATAGGTAAAAGTCAGCAAAGGAAGTTTACTTCCTCTTTAACCGCTTGCCGACCGCCGCACGACTATTTACTGCGGTGGTCAGCCCCTCACAGGCAAAGCAACGGAGTACTACGTCGCTAGCCTCTGAGGCTCTAGGGAGCGAGCGCGCGGTCAAGGGCCCCCCGCGCGTGTGCCCGGCGGACCCGATGTCCGCCGGGCACTCGCGATCGTCCGTTACACCGGAAGAAAGGCAGGCGGCTGATGTAAACAAAGCCGCCTGTCATTCTTCACTGTGTAAGAATGGAGATCAGACGGTTCTACTATGTAGGACCGTTGATCTCTGTTCTTACACTAGTAGCCACAGCCAATCACAGTTAGAAACACGCCCCTAGGACACACTTAACCCCTCCCTCTCCAATACAGTTAACTCCTTCACTGCTAGTGTCATTTTTGCAGTAACAGTACATATGTATAGCACTGATTACTGCAGTAATGTCACTGGTAACCCCAAAAGTGTCAAAAATGTCAGTCAAGGGTCCGATCTGTCCGCCGCAATGTCGCAGTCCCGCAAAAAAAAAAAAAAAAAAAAAAAAAATCGCAGATCGCCGCCATTACTCGTTAAAAAAAAAAACAACAAAAATGACAAAAATATTTCCCTTTGTTAGTAAACGAGATAACTTTTGCGCAAACCAATCAAAATACGCTTTTTTGCGATTTTTTTTACCAAACTTATGTAGCATAAAACAAATTGGCCGAAAATGTTCAAAAATTTAGATTTTTACATTTTTTTTGGGGGGGGGGGGGGGGGGAATTTCATATAAAAAAAATGTGAAAAATATTGTTATTTTTGCAAAATTGAAGCTCTTTTTTTGTTTATAGCGCTTGATCAAAAAAAAAAAAAAAAAAAAAAAAAATCGCACAGGTGATCAACTACCACCAAAATAAAGCTCTGTTTGTGGGAAAAAAAGGACGTCAAATTCGTTTAGGTACAGTGTCGCACGACCGCGCAATTGTCCATTAAAGTCACGCAGTGCCGAATCGCAAAATAGGCCCTGGTCAGGAAGGGGGTAAAATCTTCTGGGGCTTAAGTGGTTAAGGCCCATTCACACCAGTGCCACTAGTCATGCCATTTGACAGTTCCGAATCACATGACAAGTCCCACTTTATTGCCGGCAACTGAACCGCTCATATAGCTACGACTCATATCGCAGCGATTATGAAATAGGTTTGAACCAGGGCTAAAATTTTAAATTTTGTACAAAATGTTACTAGTGTATAGCCCACTTTAGTTGTATAAATGTAGAGCTGATTAATAGCCCTCCTCCATCTGCTTTGCTATAAATTAGTTATCCTAATATACCCAGGTCACAAAGTAACATACACAGTTAACTGTTATGTTTCCAATTCTGCAAGCCATGTAAAGAATACACAATGCTATTACCTGTCCTGTATCCGGTATTATTGAGGTACACTGCAAATGTACGAGGTTCATGTATAGCTTGCCAAGATGGAGAGGAGCAGTTCTCATTGTTGGTATAAATATTGTGGTTGTGGACATATTTCCCAGTCAGCATAGATGAGCGCGAGGGACAACACATGGGAGTGGTCACAAAGGCATTTATAAAACTCGCACCTCCTTCCTCCATTATTTTCCTGGTCTTGTTCATCACCTGCAACGAACCTGAAATAAATAAAATCCTTTGCTAATGTATAAACCATATATGTGCCATACCAGCTTCAAGGACAATTGTATCGTAACACAATTCTAACGTCAAACAAGGATACCCTAATAGAGCCCTTTGAGAAAATCACTATTATTATTATTATACAGGATTTATATAGCACCAACAGTTTACGCAGCGCTTTACAATATAAAAGGGAGACATTACAGTTAAAATAAAATACAAGAGGATTAAGAGGCCCCTGCTCAGGAGAGCTTACAATCTAATAGGGTGGGGCAGGTGTTACAAGAGGCTGTAACTGTGGGGAATGAGCTGATGGAAGAGGTAAAAGATTAGTTGGAGGAGTGATAGGCTTCCCTGAGATGAGTTTTCAGGGATCACCTGAAGGCAGCTAGAGAAGGAGATAGCTGCACAGGTTGATGTAGAGCAGGCATGTCCAACCTGCGGCCCGGGGGCCGCATGCGGCCCAGAACCGCAGGCAATGCGGCCCACTGCCCCCTGACAATTTTGTTTTTGCTAGGGAGGAAGGAAGTCAGGTTTGGGGCATGGCCACAGCGGCTTCCAACTAATGGTAGGCAGAGGCTGCCTCGGAGGGGAGGGAGGGGGAAGCGGGCATGTGCAGTGTTTCTGACTCCTACCACCATGACCACTTCAAATCACTGAAGTGGTCATGGTGGTTAGAGTGTTCCTTTATTATCTCTCAGAAGAAGTAAACCTCTGTATACTGATTCCATTTCATTTGATCATCCTCTAGTTGTGTTAAACTAGTGCGGGGGGCGTGGCAGCATTTTATTACTTATATACCTTAACTATAGTATATATTTTATATGTGGCCAGAGAAAATATCTCTACACTCAATGTGGCCCCGAGAAGCCAAGAGGTTGGACACCCATGATGTACAGTGTTCCAGAGGATGGGATAGGCTCTATGGAAATCCTGGAGACAAGCATAGGAGGAGAAGAAAAGGGAGCTTGCGAGTAGGAGGTCTAGGGAGGACGGTTTGGGTGATATTTGGAGACAAGGTTGGTGATGTAGCTCGGGGCAGAGTTGTGAAAGGCGTTGTATGTTGTGGTAAGTATTTTGAATTGAATTCGCTGGGCAATTGGGAGTCAGTGTAGGGATTGGTGGACAGGGGTGGCAGACACTGAGTGGTAATGGATAAGCCTGGCAGCAGCATTCATGATAGACTTTATGATAGAACAAAATCTTCACTCAGCTGTTTTCAGCTAAAACATGAAGCAGAAGATAAAAGTCAGTGTTGGCAGAGTACACCTTCCTGCATCTTCCCCTTCTTTTTCCATTGAGATAAACTTGTGTGATTGGCGAAACCATGCAAACAAGTTTATGGAGCAGTTATAGAGGTTTTTTCTTTTGCTTAAAAAAAAAAAAAAAAAGGAGGTTATACTTACCTGCTTTGCGCAAAACTTTTGCACAGAGCAGTCCCTTACCTCTGATTTAGCAGCCAACTGGCACTGTCTGCTTCATTTTTCTTCGTGTGCCTCCTTGGCAAGCTATCCGTTATGGGGACATCCATGCATGCGCAATCCCAAGGTGGTCTGTGTGCCTCCATAGACACACACAATGCCAGTAAGCCCTCAATTTATTCATTGCAATATATGCTCCAACATGGAGGTTCTCAGAGATTAGAGTTAGAGCCACACAATACATAGGGGCAGTGACAAGGCAGTGCAGCTTTCATATATATTCTGCAAATATTGTGCAACTAAAAATCTTTTTATACAATAAGACATTTTGAACAATTTCAGTGCAAAATAAGGTACTGAGGTGGTACAAAAAATTGGAATTTGTCACAGAAATGAGCAGTCAGTTGTACAATCATTGAGAAGGGACTTCAACAACCTGATTAATGTGAGAAGTGTGGTCCAGTGGAGGTCCATGTTGTGTATTGATCCTTGTGGGAGTGATAGAATTGATTAGGGTGTGAGTAAGTGGGGGGAAAACCTCTATTTTTAATGCAAAGTGTTATACAGAGTATTTTTTTTTTTGGGGGGGGGGGGGCTGGCTAGCTGGTAAGTGTCCTAGGAATAATTTAGTTTTGTTGTTTTTTTGTAAAGCTCTTCTATTTACACCTTACTCTAACTAGTTATAAATGGGGTGGTTGCCACATTGAGGTGAATGGAGGAACCCTCACCCCCCACTGATCAAGAACAAAAATTCCAAATTATGGTATCCCCTCGACAGAAGTTACTCAAACCCTGATCAACTTATGTAGAGTGGGTTCAGCCTCACTGATTGAAATTCAGACAAAGGCTGCTTAACCGGATGGATTTTGATCAGTAAATGGCCAGCTTTAGGGCTCATGTACATTATAGCTTCTAAACTTGAGTTTAGCAGCTTTTGGCTTTTTTTTGCCAAAGCTCCGAAACTCCACTCCATACAAGCCTATGTGTCCATGTACACATAGGCTTTTACAAGAGTTTAGAAGCTTTTACGGTTAGGGGAGGTTCAACCTCCTCTAACCTCCCTCTTCTGAACGCAGAAGAATCTCGTTCAGGATAGGAACGTTTTGACCGCGGTCAACCTAGTGTGTACATGAGCCTTTACTCTTGTTCTAAAGAAAACTCTCTGCAGTTACCCTTTTTAACCACTTGCCAACCAGTCACGTTGACTGTACTGTGGCAAAGTGGCTCGTTCCCGTCCAGCGGCGTAGACCTACGTCGCTGGACTCCTCCCCTTGTGGGCGGCGCGCGCGTGCCCCCGGAGGCTCGTTCCCGCTGTATTCAGTCACAGCGGGAGTCGGGCCAGGGGAGAAGCGGCGGTGATCACGGCCGCTCTTCCCCGATCGTCGGGGAATCGAGTCTGGAGATCCGCCCGCTTGTGTAAACAAAGCGGGCGGATCTCCTAAGTGACAGACAGGGTCAGATTGCAGGGTTCAGCATGTCAGTCAAGGGTCCGATCTGTCCGCCGCAATGTCGCAGTCCCGGAAAAAAAAAAAAAAAAAATCGCAGATCGCCGCCATTACTCGTAAAAAAAAAAAAACACACCAAAAATGACAGAAATTTTTCCCTTAGTTAGTAAACGCAATAACTTTTGCGCAAACCAATCAAAATACGCTTATTGTGATTTTTTTTTACCAAACATAGGTAGCAGAAAACAAATTGGCCAAAAATTTTAAAAAATTTTGATTTTTAAATTTTTTTGGGGGGGGGGGGGGATTTTAAAAATGTACGCTTTTTTTTGTTTATAGCGCAAAAAGTAAAAATCGCACAGGTAATCAAATACCACCAAAAGAAAGCTCTGTTTGTGGGGAAAAAAAACTATTTACATTTTGTTTGGGTACAGCGTTGCATGACCGCGCAATTGTCAGGTAAAGTCGCACAGTGCCGAATCGCAAAAAGTGGCCTGGACGTAAGACAGCAAAATCCTCCGGTGGTAAAGTGGTTAAGAAAAGCATGTATCAATAATGTGGCAAGAGAAATGTAGTACTGAAATCCAGTACACAACAAGGGTGATTACAATGTATGCCGTACTTCTTTGATCACAACACAAACAGCAATGTAAATGTATACAGAATGGTCAACATAAGGTGTATAAAAAAAAAAACCTCACCTAGCTCTACATCCTGGTCATCAGTCAGAACTAAAATAATATTCGGCCTGATATTCCTCCTGTCTGCTGGCAAACGTCCTTTAAGTCTTCCGGCTTTCAGTGTTGAACCGTGGCTGGCTGGAAGCTCCATATCCAGTATCATGAAAAGAAGTGCAAAACAGTAATACTTCATTGTAGAGGTGATGGTGGCTCTGCTATGCCCAGATGATGCTGAGTGTCCCTTCTGTTATTTGGAAGCAATCTTTTGGCTGCAATGCAATTAATAAAAAGTCATTTTATGCCTGAATATGCCCAATTATATCAGCATAAATTTACATGTATTAAGATGTGACATAAATGATCTCCTGGCCAGACTAAGAAATAGTTTTCGGCGATGATTAGCTAAGGGAATAGCTAAAGCACTTGGGAGCGCAAAGTGTAAACTGCTCTCATTACAATAGGTAGACAACATAATATACCTGTATGATTACACATTTATAGATGGAGCTCCATGTAAGTTAGCTAAAGCATAGCCATGTATTTTCCTGATTATATTCAGTGATAACATATTCATAGAACATCTCCATGACAGAAAGATTTACACTAAGGGGCTTATTCCAAAAGAGTGTGCAGAGAATAATGATAAATTGCAGCCCTCCAAAACCAAGGAAGATTAAGTGGCCTGTAGTGTTTTTATGCTAATTTTTGTTAAAGTTTACTGAAAAATATGCAAATGCAATAATAAGATCCTGACAAGTATTGCCATTTATACCAAGCAATAAATAAAGCTCTAGGAGTGCATTTATCAAACCAACTTCCATAGTTAATTATCCAGTGAAACTGCATATACAATCATTGTGGATGGGGCAAAAACAAATATTATTAGGCTATTTTCTCCCCATGTCAAATTATATTCTTTACACAGAAGAGAGTGAATTAGGAAAATACTGCACTATGGCTACTGGATCGATGGATTTGTAAATAGCAAACATGGTATACTTACCTGCTCGGATTATGTTTTTTCACAGAGCAGCCCTGATCCTTCTCTTCTTGGGTCCTCCGCTGGGCGTTCCTGGCTTCTACCCTGCTAATCCTCGCTCTCCTCCCCTGCCCCCTCCTCACTGGCTACGATTGAAAGAAGAAGGAATCAATGGCTCCCGCTGCTATATCTGAGCCAATGAGGAGGGAGAAAGCCTTGGCTCTCCTGCACATTGCTGGATTGTGATCAGGCTCAGGTAAATATAGGGCTAACCAACAGAGATGGGTTTGTGCGTGTTCATGTTCCCACCTGCCTGATCCCGCCAGGAAGCCGACACTGCACTCTGTGCAGCTGCGGATCAGCAAATGTCTCACTGCCTGTGATTAGTGGAGTGAAGTGTCGGCTTCCTGGTGCGATCGGGCACATGGGAATTCAAACATGCCCAAGCCCATCTCTACTTACCAAGTGGTTGACCTTCTGTGTTCAGAATGCAGTAGGGCAGGCAATCAATGCAGGACCCGGAAGCAAGTGGAGATCACTGGAGTTGCGGTGTCTACTTCAATGATTTTCAACTTCCAATGGCATCGGCCAGGTATGGTAACTATGGCTCCTTTCACACAGTCCGCTGTCTGATGCGGACTGTTCTCTGCTCAGCGGGGATCGATCTGCCGATCCCCGCTGAGCAGGTAGATGACCGCTCCATCTCCGCACTGTGTGTGGAGAGGGAGGTGTCAGAGCCCCGCTGCTCTCTATGGGGGAATCGGATGAGGGCGGACCGCCTGTCTGCTCTCATCCGATCCGATCCCCTGGACGGATGGAAAATAGGGTTTCTATCCGTCCGGATTTCACGGACAGGATCGGGTGCGTATGGCAGCGGGTGTCAGCAGACATATCACCGCTGACATCCGCTGCCCCATAGGGATGCATGGAGGATCCGATCAGATCCGCCTAAAAAACTGACAGGTGGATCTGATCGGACCGCCCATGTGAAAGAGCCCTTAGTATATAATATCCATACCTGGAATTCCACTTTAAAATATTACATGCAAAGACAGCAAAGCAAATAGCATTTTCAGAAACCAGTCAGCAGTGGTAGCCTTGGTATTAACCTCAGTGCAGTCTTTACTTCAAGATCTGCAAACATATAACAAGGTAAAGCCCCGTACCGATTGTCGGCCGTAAATATTCGGCCGCCGACCGATTGTAGGCTTGTTAGTATGATGCTTCCGACAGCTGACAGCGCATTTTCGGCCGAACAGAATCTGTCGTGCAGACTTTAAAATATTTGTTGGCCGTCACCAGAACGGACAATTGTTCGCCAGTCAGTACAGATTTCGGCCGACAGACAGCAGATTAGCAAGACTGGGCATGCTCAGAAAAGAAAAAAGACAAGGAAAGTTAACCATCACATGACATCACTTCTGCAGTCGGCTGTTGTTGGCCGACAAAATTCGTGTGCAGTCTTTTGCAGTTTTCAACAGACACGACAGCCCTGGACAAAAGACGGCCGATCGTTCGGCCGATGATCAGTACGTGTGTACGGGGCTTAACTTGACAAAGAAAAGCCTTTCTGCTATATGCAGTTAAAGAGGGTAAGTAATTATCCTATTATCCACATCAGATGTCTACTTGACAGTTTACAGAGCAATGTAAAGGGGATACAAACAACAAGCAATGCAAAATCAGTATTCACTAACCAGATTACTAATGATTACTGATAAATATATCAAAGTTATCCCTGGGTGGATGCTATGCATAACTAACAGTTGGTCACTGCACTTTGTACTATTTGATGAAATAAATCTCAATCTAACGAATGTGCACAACCCCTGTCATGGTAAAGGGTGAGTTTCATTAGATGGACTCTGGGGCAATACAGTTGATTGATGATGTGATCTGTAAAGAAATACTGTCAGCCAGGCACTGACAATCAGCATTTGCACTACAGAAACTCCAAACTTTCAGAGCTGTCGCTCATCCATCAAGATTGGCAGAAACTCCAGCCTATACATAATCCACAGAGCTCCAGACCATCCCATAATGCTCTCTATACAAACCTTCAATTTTCTCTGCAAGCCTCCTTGCTGCTTGTCACTCTGGAAGGCGTATAACAAATCTGGTACACCGTGACTAATGGGGAGCTCTCAATAAACTTAAAAGTTAGGGAGCTGTTAAAAAGTTTTTTTTTTTTTTTAGTTACCTAAAATAAATATCTAATAGAGGTAAAATAAATCCAGACCAATCAATCTCATCTATGTTTCATGCTTTACATGAATAAAAGTTCTGGAGAGTAGTCTACCTTGGCTTATAAGAAAGGAGCTGGCTGATATTCATTACATGATCAGCAGTTTAGCACCTGAGACATTCTGAAAAGCAGTGTTTCGACATGCAACATTAACCTGAATCAGACAAGCAAGCAGAACTAATTAGGTGAGAAATATCTACTGTTGGAATACCGAGGGGGTTTGGGATCAGTATGGGTGAGTTCTGTCAGTTCGGTAAAAAAAAACCCTCTTCCTTAAATTTCCAAACCCAAAATGAAGTTTTAGTGCTATTTGGCTGTTTACATTAATCAGTGCTGACCATAAATCTAGGGAGGGTCCAAATTTAAACGCTAAACAACATAATTTATTAGAAAATGGATTTTTAATTTATCTATAACTATCATAAATACTCAAATTTGTCTTAAAGCTGAACTCCAATCACAAAAGCCTTTATTGAAATATATTCCCCAATAGCAACAAATTATCTAAATCTACTTTGTGAGCACCAAATGCCCTTTGTAAGTCCATGTATTAGGCCTCTTGCACACAATACTCCTGTTTGAGCATCTACTTTTTCCAGGCGTTTTTTTTTCGTATGTATTTGCGCGTATTTGTGCATAAAAAAAGCTGTACAGTACTGAGCTTTTTCAAGCTGCGAGATGCTCAAACAGGAGTATCGTGTGCAAGAGGTCTTATTAGGCTCCATGTACACGGGACGTTGTAAATGGCCGTTTAGGAGCAGTTGGGTGTTTTTTTCAGAAGCTCCTGAACCCACCTACATGTTATCTTATCTGTCCATGTACACAGGGTCGTTTACAGTCATTTGCAGGCAGTTGAGTTCAGGGACGTTTTTTGGAAAGCGATTATTTGCGTTCGAACGTGTGTTTTCCGGCGTTTCAAACGCAAAAATGCAACCGAACTCGATGACCCGTGTTTAGCGCTTGCGTTTTTCCATTTTAAAGAGGAATGATTTTTTTGACCTCTAGGAACGGTTCTAAACGCAAACGCCCGTTAAGCGCGGATGCAAACGTCCTAAAAATTCCAGCATTCAAAGGGACTTTAAACAACGTCCCGTGTACATGGAGCCTTAAAGTCCATGTATTACGTGAGGCTCTTTGAAAAGGTTTGGAGCCCATGGATTGTGTATTTCTAGGGGGATCCCGGAGTTGGACCGATACAGGCCACATCTGAGGGCCTATTGCGAGTGCGCTGATAACCTACTCTAATTCTAATCTAACCTGAAGTAACTCATTCTAATCTATGCTATCACACCCTCACACCCCATCTTTCCCCCTTTTTTTTTGTTTGTCTTTTTTCTTTTTCCTTCTAATTTATTTTGTGTTTCCTTTTTTTTGTCTTAAGATATTTTAAATATGAAGAATGTTTCGGCTGGCTTTATGCGACTGGCCACAAAATCTACTAATATTTCTCCCCATCGAGTATGTTACTCTCAGCAATACTGACAATGTTTTTATATGAGTGCCAAAAAATAGATTTTGATAGCGATAATACATATGTTGGAATATAAATGTAGGGCCATAGTGGCACGATAACCCTGATCGTCCATCATGTTGTCTGTACAACATTGTTTGTTTTTCCATTTTGAATATTCATATAAAAACATTGAAAAAGAAAGCCCATGTATTACCTTGTAAAAGTAGCAGTGACATCATCACTGCGCTGTACATAACCTTTGTAGACTGCAGAACTCTGGGAATGACCCAGCAAGCTCCGCCCACTACAGGCTGTCCACAGAAAACTACAGGAGGGGCGGAGACAAGACCAATCACTCTACACAAGGAGAGAGAGCGGCAGTGACCGGTCTTTATTACAGGAAGCTCCTGCACAGAGACACATTTTTATGTAAGACTACTGAACAGCTCTGAAAGAAACACAAAGTACACAAGCTTAAGCTAATGCTGCACATGCCTCTTGTAATTAAGACAATATTTGCTTATCCTGGAATCAGCTTTAAAATCAATCCCCAGAGCTCAGAGTGCTGGGCAATTCAATACTGAAAACATGCTTACAGGTAGTGGGAGCAGAGGAAAGACTATATCAATGAACAGCTGCTTTTTTATTGTGCAGTCATGGGCTTGGGCAGGCTGCATAGTCTGCAGGACTTGGACCTGGCTATGCTGTCTGGCAGGATACGTGAACCACAAGACCAGCTGAATAGAATGACAAATTGTTTGGGCAGGTATTACCACAATTAAATCGTTCATTGGCTTCACTGTGTGCATAATTCTGATTAAAGTTTTATATGTTATTTGAAGGCCTGATAAAGGAGGATCAGTTAAGCCCTTGAAATGTGCTGGCTATTGATTTTACTCTCATGATGAATTAAAATTAAACTGGACTCTAAGACATTCATTTGTCGCTTTCTTCATTCTATAAGGCTCCATTCACACTAATGTGTTTTTCATGCTTTTTGCAGAAATGCATTTCATCTTTTTAACATGGGTTCCAATGGAACACGTTCACATCAATGCATTTTTGTGCCACTGCGTTTTTGGAAAGGATTGGGGAATTTTTTTTCCTGCAAAATGCAGCGTTTTTCATGTAATAGACTTCAATGGACCCGCATCCAAAATGCAAGTATTGCAATTTTTACCGCATTTTTAGAAATTATTTTGCCACCATTTGCGTTTTTCTGCCCAACAACGAATTTTCCAAAAAAAACCCAGCAAAATACAAATCGTGGCAAAATCGCGGTAAGAAGCACTACAGAAAAGCAACATGTGTAGGAGTGAATCAAGCCTAAAGGGATGGCAAAAGGTACTGTTTACAGGATGAAGCAGTACTAAGGACCAATGAATATTCACATAGACTTTTGCATTGAGTCTTTTTTTCCTCCCTCCACTATATAATGCTTGATAATTAACCACTTGCCGACCGCCCACAGTATATTTACTGCGGCAGTCAGCCCCTCCTGGGCAAAGCGACGTAGTACTACGTCGCTCGCCCAGGAGCCTGTAGGGGGCGAGCGCGCTCATTCACGGGCATCCCCGCTCAGATGTCCGCCGGCCGCTCGCGATCTCCCACTGGAGAGGGAGAAAGGCAGGCGGCTGATGTAAACAAAGCCGCCTTTCATTCTCCCTGATGTAACTGCAGAGATCATACGATCCTGCTATGTAGGATTGTATGTCTCTGTGGTTACATCACAAGCCACGCCCCTTTACAGTTAGAATCACGCCCCTAGGGACACACTTAACCCCTTGATCACTAATAAAGTTAACCCCTTCCCTGCCAGTGTAATTTTTACAGTTACAGTGCATATTTATAGCACTGATTACTGTAGTAATGTCACTGGTACCCCCAAAAGTGTCAAAAATGTCAGTCAGGGGTCCGATCTGTCCGCCGCAGTCACGCAAAAAAAATCGCAGATTGCCGCCATTACTAGTTTAAAAAAAAACAATAAAAATTACATAAATCTTTCCCTTAGTTAGTAAACGCAATAACTTTTGCGCAAACCAATCAAAATACGCTTATTGCGATTTTTTTTTTTACCTAAAATATGTAGCAGAAAACAAATTGACCTAAAATGTTAAACAATTTAGATTTTTACATTTTTTGGGGGGGAATTTCATAGAAAAAGAAGTGAAAAATATTATTTTTTCAAAATTAACGCTCTTTTTTTGTTTATAGCGCAAAAAATAAAAATCGCACAGGTGATCAAATACCACCAAAAAAAAGCCCTGCTTGTGGGGAAAAACGTACGTCAATTTCATTTGGGTACAATGTCGCACGACCGCGCAATTGTCAGTTAAACTCACACAGTGCCGAATCGCAAAATAGGCCCCGGTCTTTGAGCAGCCAAATCCTCCGGGGCTTAAGTGGTTAAAGCTCCCATTAAATAATAGGAACAAACCTATTTTTTGGCTCAAATTTTCTCTGTGAATGACATGCTAAGGATATAGAGTAGTAAAGCACTGGTCCTAATTTTTGAAATTCTTGTTCATAGACAATAACATACATGTGTGTGTTTATGGGACATTTCTAAACGCATATAAGTACACATAATGATTTAAATTGTATAGGTCTCACTGTGTGTAAACTTGAGTTTAGGTGCATTCCCAAGGGCAGATTAGATACTCTGAACACATCTAAATGTGCTGTTACACCAATATGTAAAATATAATATAGTGCATAGTTGTGGTAATGTCATTATAATTGGTTTATACTGCCATCTTGTGATTGTTTCGGTTGTTGCACTTGTCTTCGGTCTTTCCCTTCTGTGTTCCCTCCTGTCCCCTCCCATTTATGATGTATTTCCTGTTCCTGCTTCTTTATGTTTGGGATAAGAGATGGCCACATCTGTCTAGGCATTTATACAATCTGCTCGCATCCGGGAACACATTACCATGTTTTGACCTGCAGATACCATCTTCAATCATCTGCCACATTTTGTTGTCTGCTATACCTACTGCTTACAATAAAACCTACATAAATGGAAAGAAACAGTGTCTGGTGAGTTCAGCTATCTGATAACGATTGTCTGCGGTGATTGTATCTGCTTATACAGGCCAGGAATAGGTCTCAGCAAGGGATAAGTCACTATTACAACAATTGGAGTCAGAATACTAAATGCATGAAAATGCATGTAAACACAGTAGACTGAGGTACATTTAAATGTAGGAGAAAATGATTGAGGAAGTATAACAATTGTTCCCAAATCAATTCTCCAGCATTTAAATAAAATAAATGCAGGAAACCCCTGTGAATGTAGCCTTGGAAGCATGGGGACCTGGTTTATTGTAGCATGTTTATATAAAAAGACTGCAAACCTTTGTAACAGTCTTAATGCTTTACAATGATTCTAATAAGAGCAATAAGGAAATGTGTATACTTATGCTCCACTCACAGTGTCATCATCACCAAAACCAGATTCATGCAGTCTTCCAAATGTCGATTTTAGGAGTTTACTTTTTTCAGAGGAGGCTTCTAGTTTTTTTTTAAACTGATCCAGGTTAATGTTTTATGGCTATGTCTTTCAGAACATTATTACATGGGTTTTTATAGCCAAGTAAATTTTCACTTACCATATAAAATGATTTTATTGTACAATAACATGGACAAACTGACATATATTTTAATGCATATCCTACAATATCAGTTTTCCAAAGATCAATAAAAATGTAAGTGAATTTACATACAGTAGTAGTGACATCATGAAACCTATAGTATACAGTATTTTAAGGAAATGTGTTAGGGTATAAACATGGAAGCTGCCATTTTCAACTCCAGAACCATCATCCATGCTTACTACCTAGTGATTTTTTTGCCTGCTGACTTTCTTCATAGTCTGAAGCCAGTCATAGACGGTGAAATTTTCTTTCCTACAATCAAGGGAAAGAAAATCGCTGGACTGACTGTGTTGATGGGGGAATCCCTCCTGCGGAGCTATTGTGTTTTCCCAGCAGGGGGGCGTGGGGAGCCATACTGGCCATGAGTACACACAGTGTTGATTGTTAGCGGCTACAGTCACTGGCAATATGAGCATGAAAAATCCAACAGGCTGGTTATACGCTAGTTGATTGACCAACCTGGGTACATTCAGCCTGCCCATACATGATTCGAATCTCGGTCGGTTTCTGCTGATCCAGCTGAGCTTCAAACCATCTATGGCAAGCTTAAATCTTTTGAATAAATCTGTTAGCTAGAAAATTGACTTTGTATAATGGCTTTTGAATTAATTTACCTTGCCTCAGGAACAAAGGTTTCATACAAACAGCCCTGATGCAAGGGACACTGTAATTGACCTGAAATGTGCTGTCCATATAATTCAAGGAACAATAAACATATACAGTATCTCATAAAAGTGAGTACACCCCTCACATTTTTGTATATATTTTATTATATCTTTTCTTGTGACAACACTGAAGAAATGACACTTTGCTACAATGTAAAGTAGTGAGTGTACAGCTTGTATAACAGTGTAAATTTGCTGTCCCCTCAAAATAACTCAACACACAGCCATTAATGTCTAAACCACTGGCAACAAAAGTGAGAACACCCATAAGTGAAAATGTCCAAATTGGGCCCAATAAGCCATTTTCCCTCCCCGGTGTCATGTGACTCGCTAGTGTTACAAGGTCTCGAGTGTGAATGGGAGCAGGTGTGTTAAATTTGGTGTTATCGCTCTCACTCTCTCATACTGGTCACTGGAAGTTCAACATGGCACCTCATGGCAAAGAACTCTCTGAGGAACTGAAAAAAAGAATTGCTGCTCTACATAAAGATGGCCTAGGCAATAAGAAGATTGCCAAGACCCTGAAACTGAGCTGCAGCACAGTGGCCAAGACCATATAGCGATTTAACAGGTTCCACTCAGAAAAAGAGTATCGAAAAGAGTAAAAAGACAAGTGTGTCTTGCCTACAGTCAAGCATGGTGGTGGGAGTGTCAAGGTCTGGGGCTGCATGAGTGCTGCCGGCACTGGAGAGCTACCTTTAATTGAGGGGAGGCAGAGGGGAAGCTAATCAACACAGGACCCAGAAGATCGTGGCTATCACTGTAGTAGAGCTGGCTACTACAGTGATTGTCCGTTTCTCTAACAGTCCCTTAGGTATGAGACATGCATACTTACATGGTTCCAAGCTAGACCAATGTAAGTATTCAATAAATATCATACCTGGAGTTCACCTTTAACATTGGCAGACATTTCAGACTGGAGTGGGGAAGCAAATGGGGTTTATTTACAAAAGGCAAATCCACTGTGCACTGCAATTGCATTTGGGAGTGCACTTAGAAGTGCAGTCGCTGTAGATCTGAGGGGGACATGCAAGGGAAAAAATAAAACAGCATTTTGCTTGCACATGATTGGATGATAGAAATCAGCAAAGCTTCCCCTCATTTCAGATATTCCCCTCAGATCTATGGTGACTCCACTTCCAAGTGCACGTCCAGTGCAATGGCAGTGCACAGTGGATTTGCCTTAAGTAAATAAACCCCAATGTCTTTTATCTAGATTACTTTATGGGAAGTCATCTGTATGTAGAAAATACACCCCTCTCCCCAAAACCACCAAATTTGCTCCAACATCTTCTCATTGCCTCCAGTAAAAGGTTTTAAAAAGTGAAGCGCTTTATTTATTGGAACTTGTTCTTTGATTGTATTTGTCTTTTGCAAGGTAAAATACCTGTACAGACAACGGTAGTCCATACTGTAATAAAGATCCCTTGTAATTAACTTTTGTCTAGAAAAAAATAAAGACATGATGGGTCTACTTGATTTTGTTTTAAAGCTGTAATTTCAACTAAAAGCCCTGTCAAATAACAGAGTATGAGCTTATGAAGGATAATACAGGAGGATTTAATTACATTTTTCTCATAATCGCAGTGAGAGAAGGTGGGGAGGCCCTCAGGGCAGATAAGTCAGTCGTGTAAAACTGGACACATATGAGATACAGTACTCACAGTGCCGCCGGCAGCGCAAATACTTCAGGAACATGCCTTCAATGCACTAAATTAGAAAGCAAAGTCAACTACGTAAATTTACTTTTTTACAGGACTAATTTCCTTGCACACATTTTTTTTTTGCCACAGTAACAATCAGAAAGATTCAGAAAGCCCAAACTGATCTTTTAGTCATTACATGCATAGAACTGGTTTTTCTACAGAACACATTTATGAAACGTAGGAGAATCTAGACACATTTGCTGCCTATTATTCTGACCCGGCACATTTGTGGAAATTCTAAACTTTCCCAGTGCTTGGTAAAAGGCTAAAATCCTCATTAGCAGGGTAGCAAATGTCCAGAGAATGTGTGCAGTGGGGAGTAAGTGGACATCAGTTGGCACATCAATAATAAAATCAATGATTTGCCATCCTAAAATAGTGAACGTTAAAAATAGGTTGGGGTCAGCAGCTGCACCATTCATTGTATTATTTATTGTGCTGGCAAAAAGAATGTGAAAAACATGATGGGCTTCTCGTGTGGTTCAAGTGGCCCTTGATCATTTGCAGAGTTATAAATAGCTTTGTATGTGGCATACACAGCACTCTCATTACTGCGGTCCAAGTTTATGCATGAGTCGCAAGATTGTCCCTTTGTTTTTTTCTTTATAATGACAAAAAATACCACCAAATCTCTAGTTTTCTGCATGTCGGATCTAATTTGTCACTTACTAATGTTCCTTGACATTTAATCTCTAGCGAATGGCGGGCAATAAAAATGCAAAATGAAGCGTTTCTATTAAAATTTCTACTTTCAGGTGGAAAATGTTACAGGGCCCTACTTCCAAAAAAAAAGTTCTGAAAATGATTTAAAAAATTGGCGGCTATACATGTGACCTGTGCCCAATCTGTCCTATAATTTCCAAAATAAAATTGTAAAGATACCATTTCCAGCTTCTCTGTGGTGTCTGCATCAGACATTGTTTAAATATCAGAAAACAGTACAAGCTGATTCGTCATCAGAAAATATCTTGGCTACTTTAACTTGACAGCTCCAACTACTTGGCAACTCCAAGTAAAACTTTTCATTTTACATTGTGTGGGTGGATGCAACATGGTGCCACAGCAATAATACACACACAGTCTAATTGCAATTAGTAGAACTTGTATTATAGTAAAGGCAAAACACTTCACAACAAACCTGGGGGGAGAAAGCCCAACCAGGAACACTCTCAAATGCCAATAGCGTGTAGAGGAGCAATTATGAGCCAAACTGTCTGAAGGGATAGAATGCGGTCTTAAAGGAAAGATGTCCAAGGAGATTGTGAGCCCTAAGCTTTCCCTTCTTATCTGGAACCTTTCTCTGCAGCTAATACTGTCCCTGACAAATGGGTGACCTGTCCCTACAGCAAACCTGAGGGCAGAGACTTATAGGGGATCTGCTAACCCAAAGATGGCTGCCAAGGGTCACTTGGATGCATCATAGCCAATTGGAATGCTGCCTCCAGGAACCAGGAAACCACAGAGAAAGCGGGTTTTTCCTATCCCCGTCGGGTACCACCTACAGTGGAGGAAGCAGACTGCACCTGCCTACATGGGGAAAGATTAGAACTTCTGCTAAATTTAAGGCACTTCTCCACTGCAAGTACCGGCTCGGCTCTACTCGGCTCTACTCGGCCCTGCTTGGCCCGGTTTGCTTTTCCACTGCTGGTACCACATGGTACGGTGTTGGAACGGTTCGGTGCGGTACGGTATGGTTTGCTTTTCCACGAAAGTAGTACTAAAGTTAAGTGGGTGGGATAACAACGGGGTGGGTGGGATTCTCTGACCAATCAGTGGCTAGTAGTGACTGCATGCAAAGGATTGTGGGATATGGTACCGGGTATGGTACCTCTTGGAACCACAATCGAGGTGGTACTGTTTTTGAGAGCAGTACCGTTCGGTTCCATGCAGTGGAAAAGCACCGCCGTACCGTACTGAACCGTTCTTACACCGTACCATGCGGTACCAGCAGTGGAAAAGCACAAAAGCGAGTCGAACCGATTGGTTCCATGCAGTGGAAAAGCACCATAAAATGCAGTGGAAAAGCGCCGCCGTACCGTACCGTACCGAACCGTTCCTACACCTTACCATGCGGTACCAGCAGTGGAAAAGCACAAAAGCGAGCCAAACCATTTGGTTCCATGCAGTGGAAAAGCGCCATAAGATGACAAGATTTTTCTCTCTCAAATTTGAAGGCTGTATGTGCTCCCAAAGAAAAGAGTTCCCTTCGTACACCTCTCACATAGCTCCCAAGTGGGGGACACAGACAGCAAAAATAAAGGATTGGTTCACCTTTACAATAAAATCACCCATGCGCTCTGAAGCCCCTAGTATATTAGGAAATACCTCTTAGGTTTGATAAATGCATCTACTATGCATAACTGTAGTCATACCTCTCCTAAGCTTGTCCCAAAAGCTCCCAGGTAGGCAACTACAATCCCCCCCCCCCTTTCCTCCCATCTTGTCTACATGTCAGGACAGGAAGACCATTAGCAGGCAATTCCAGCATTGCAGGTATAAGTGCTCAGGCTTGTTTGAGTCCCGTGTATTCACAGTGCATTCTGTCTGCATTGTTCAATATAGAAGGGATACTTTGCTCATGTGGAACTTCAACAAGCCAAAACTTTACCCCTCCAGTGCTGGGAGTATGACTGCAATATTAGCCCCATCCTGCCATCTAGACAGGACAAGATGAGGTTGTCTACTTGAGTTTTTGAGACAGGCTTAGGAGATTACAAAAAGCCTACAGTTGTGACGTGAAAATTAACCTTCATTTATCAAATGTAAGCAGTGTTTTGTACTGGGGACACTGGAGTGCATTGGCAATTTTATTGTCAAACTAAACTAACCCTTTAGGACAGGGATGTTCAAACTACGGCCCTCCAGCTGTTGCAGAACTACACATCCCATGAGGCATTGTAAGACTCTGACATTCACAGACATGACTAGGCATGATGGGAATTGTAGTTCTCAAACAACTGGAGGGCCATAGTTTGAAGACCCCTGCTTTAGGACCTAATACTGGATTTAAGCCTTTTGAAAAAAATTGTCTAAAGTTGGATTTTTAAGGATAAAGCTGACTGGTGGCTGTGAGAAGCTTCTTCATTCTGACATTTTGTTTACAAAGGGTCTACAGTTTGTGAATAGGTCTCCTCTATCACACTCTCGGCTCCCCGGTTTACTGCAAAATAGGGTGAACTGGTGTCCTACAGTAATGCCTGGGTCAAGGGCTGAGCAGATAGGCTAAACTCCCAGAAATGCTTCATTCGGAGTGTACCAATAACTCAGAAAGAACATTTCCAAAGCTTTCCTCCAAAAAAAAACAACAAACCTAAACATTTCTGTAAAAAAAAAAAAAAAAAAAAGCTTCCTTTTCTGGTAACCACAAAGATTCCATATGTGAACAATGCCTCCGGGAAAGTAATCTGAATTAATAGAGAATGCCGTAAGAAGACTGCTATTAAAGCAAAGGTTTCACTCAACAGAAAGCCAGGTTTCACTCACTGAAAGGAGATAATCCCTTCAAACTGCTTGGCCATGAAATGCAAATATCAATAAACCTCCCACTGCCTCATCTAATCCCAGGGAGAGCTGCCGCATTGTCATTGCAAAAGCTGATCAAAATCCGAGGGAAAAGGATTCATTCACAAAGCAATGGTGCTGTAAAGGAAACTGTACTGAGAAAAATGAGTACTCTGACATGGAAGACCTTCTTCTGAAAATGGAAAGTGCCTGGCTGTCCCCAACTCCAGGACTTCCTTAGGCACTGATCTAAGCAAGTAGACAGAAAGTGAAGTCAGACAAAAGAAAACGGGCACACCGACCTAGTGCATCACCACTAAAACCATTTATTAAAATATTAAAAAGTATACAGTATACTCACAAGGCAGGTGTGATAATACACACATCAATATTGCACGGTAATCTGCAAGGTAGCCAAAGTCCCACACAAAGCTGAATAGCATGCAGTGTGCCGCATGGGGCTGCTATGGCTGGGCTGACACGTTTCAGGGGCGACCCCCCTTCCTCAGAGCCAGAAAAGTTGCTGCAAAAGTGAAGTCAGTCTGACCTGATCTGTGTACATGTTCTAGATCAGTGAAAATATTAAAGACACTGGATTAGCCTAACAGCCAGGCAACTAACATTTTCATAAATTGCAGTCAGGAATAGCAGCTTCTGTATTCCAGTACAGGCTTCCTTTAAAGTGAATGCCTCAATATACACTATATTACCAAAGGTATTGGGACGCCTGCCTTTATATGCACATGAATTTTTATGGCATCCCAGTCTTAGTCCGTAGGTTTCAATATTGAGTTGGCCCACCCTTTGCAGCTATAACAGCTTCAACTCTTCTGGGAAGGTTGTCCACAAGGTTTAGGAGTGTGTCTATGGGAATGTTTGGCCATTCTTCCAGAAGCACATTTGTGAAATCAGGCACTGATGTGGACAAGATGGCCTGGTTCGCAGTCTCTGCTCTAATTCACCCCAAAGGTGTTCTATCAGGTTGAGGTCAGGACTCTGTGCAGGCCAGTCAAGTTCCTCCACCCCAAACTCACTCATCCATGTCTTTATGGACCTTCCTTAGTGCACTGGTCCAAATCATTTGGTGGGGAGGGGAGGTTATGGTGTGGGGTTGTTTTTCGGGGGTTGGGCTTGGCCCCTTAGTTCCAATGAAGGGAACTCTTAAGGCTTTAGCATACCAAGACATTTTGGACAATTTTTGCTCCCAACTTTGTGGAAACAGTTTGGGGTTGGCCCCTTTCTGTTCCAAAATGACTGCGTACCAGTGCACAAACAAGGTCCATAAAGACATGGATGAGAAAGTTTGGGGTTGAGGAAATTGACTGGTCTGCACAGAGTCCTGACCTCAACCCAATTGAACACCTTTGGGATGAATTAGAGCAGAGACTGCAAGCCAGGCCTTCTCATCCACATAAGTGCCTAACCTCACAAATGCTCTTCTGGAAGAATAGTCAAACATTACCATAGACATACTTTTAAACCTTGTGGGCAGCCTTGACAGAAGAGTTAAAGCTGTTATAGCTGCAAAGGGTGGACCAATTCAATATTGAACCTTATGGACTAAGACTGGAATCACATTAAAGTTTATGTGCATGTAAAGGCAATGCTTTTGGTAATATATTGTATATACACTGGAGACCAACATTTTGTGGGCTTCACTGAAATACAGTATATACAATCAGTATATCAGTAACCCCATATAAAAGTATCATACCAGAGCTATATAGCTAATAGCAAGGTAAGTGTAACGTGTTAATAACAACTATCTTTGTGCTGCCCTTTACCCGATTCGGCTCTCCTAAAACCGTGCCTGGAATGCATTACTGTCTTTAACCACTTGCCGACTGCCGCCCGACTATATACGGCGGCGGTCAGCCCCTCCTAGGCAAAGTGACGTACCGGTACGTCACTAGCCTGGGAGCGAATAGGGGGCGAGCGCATGCCGCCGAAGGCGCGCTCCCGCCCCAGCTCGTACCCGAAGAAGCCGGCGTTCACTCGCGATCGTCGGTAGAGAGGGAGAAAGGCAGGCGGCTAATGTAAACAAAGCCGCCTGTCATTCTCCCCTGTGTAAAAGCACAGATCACTCGGTCCTGCTATGTAGGACCATTGATCTGTGCTGTTACACACACAGCCACATCCAATGACAGTAAGAAGCACGCCCCTAGGGACACTTAGCCCCTTCCTCTCTAATAAAGTTAACCCCTTCACTGCCAGTGTCATTTTTACAGTAACAGTGCATATGTATAGCACTGATTACTGTAGTAATGCCACTGGTACCCCAAAAATGTCAAAAATGTCAGTCAAGGGTCCGATCTGTCCGCCGCAATGTCGCAGTCCTGCAAAAAAAAATCGCAGATCGCCGCCATTACTCGTTAAAAAAAAAAAACAACAACAAAAATGACAAAAATCTTTCCCTTAGTTAGTAAATGCAATAACTTTTGCGCAAACCAATCAAAATACGCTTATTGTGAATTTTTTTACAAAACATAGGTAGCAGAAAACAAATTGGCCAAAAATGAAAAAAAAATTTGATTTTTACATTTTTTTGGGGGGGAATTTCATATAAAAAAATGTGAAAAATATTATTTTTGCAAAATTGTCATTTTTTGTTTATAGCGCATGATCAAAAAATCGCACAGGTGATCAAATACCACCAAAAGAAAGCTCTGTTTATGGGAAAAAAATTACGTCAAATTTATTTGGGTACATCGTCGCACGACCGCGCAATTGTCCGTTAAAGTCACGCAGTGCCGAATCACAAAATACCCCCTGGTCAGGAAGGGGGTAAAATCTTCCGGGGCTTAAGTGGTTAAGCTAGTCATACACTTTTATATTTCTCTCATTCAGACTGAACAAGAGAAAATCAATGGAGTCCCACATCAACGCCAAACAACTTGGATGGAGGAATCTGTAATGCCGGCTATTTTATTCAAACACCCCCAGTACCAGTGGCTGCCTGCACACCCAGTGACTGCATCTGATAGGATGAAATCACTTTTTGAAGGATAATTCTCCATCTAGACCAGTTGATATTTAAATTAACTGTGTTGTTGCTGGGTGATGCCAAGGGGACACCCCACAATTTAAATTTAGCCAAATTATCAGAATTTGACAGAAGCTGGGCCATGTATAGCTAGCTTTATGTCACAGCTCTGTGCACTTTAGGCTTCTAGTTTCTATGAATCACTATTTTATAAAAAAAAAAAAAAAAAAACATTACTGCAAATAGCATACCTATAGACTTCTATTGACATAACTAACTTCACAAAATTGCAGAGTTCACATAGAAAGTCCATGGTATCAGGGTAATGGTCCAGTTTTTGCACGTCATGTTAATTTCCTAATCTGTATGCTCCAGGTCAGTATCAAAGTCAGGCTGGAACTAAACATTATCAGAAGGGGGTCAGCAATGGCAGCCAACATATTTTGCTCAACAGAGGTCCCCTTTAAAGTATGCAAACCATTGTAATGCACTTTTCCTTTTCTGAAGACTGACTCAAAATGATCAAACATAATGTTTTGGAAAGGAAATCAGCTGGGTAAGCTTTGCGGCTTAGGCAAGGCATTAAATGACACATCTGAGTGCTGCACTGCCAAGACATGGGTAGGAAAAGGAAAAAAAAATAGGTAATGGTAATACAGAAAATTATTTTTTAGACAAACTGGGGCTTCTGTTTAAAAACAGGAACAATAGAGCCTATTGTGTTAAATCCACACCAGAGCCTGTGAGGGTTCAAATGCTTTAACATTTAGGCCTCATGCACACTGGACGTTATCACAATGCCAGTAGAAAGCTGTGGCTGTAAAAAGAGTTTTTCAGCTTTTTTGCAGCAGTGTTTTGAGCTTATGGCTCAAAAAAGCTGATAAACGCTGAATAGCCCCGTTTTTCAGCGTTTTTCGGCTTTTATCAGAGTTAGAGCATTTTTACAACTGAAACCCTCCTCTCAAAACCCACTAGTTCTGGGTTTTTTCTAGCCAGAAAACGTCCCTGCCAAAAATTGCTGATAACAGCCTATGTGTGCATGGACACATAGGAAAACATGCTGGGGAGTTTACTGGCTGCACAAAAAAAGTCTAACGGAAAAAACAGCAGCTGTAAAAACGTCCAGTGTACCCTACAGTATAGATTTATCTTCACACTGAAAAACCGATTTTGGATCCAGCACCTTCTACCTCCATGTCTTCCCAGTACATCCTTACTTCCTGTCCAGGTGACACCCTTTTTGTCATAGCATGACTGTGTGTCTGTCTGAATAAAGGGTCCTTTGTGGCTTCAAATCATCACTTCTTTCTGTTGGTGACATTAAAGTGTCCTCTCTGTTTATCTGAACATCATGTGCTGGTAAAACATTACACTGATCTCCCTAACAGGAACACAGCAAGAAAAATAAAAACTGAAACATAAAAAAGAAGGTGCACCAGCCTAGTGCATTATAATAAAACCTTTTTATAGTACAACATTTTCCAATGTGCTCACAAAAGTACACAAAAAAGTGCATGTAACATGATACAGTCCCAACGCCATAAAAGCATGCATCCACTGGGGCGTAGTTTACACATTTCAAGGGCAATGCCCTCTTCCTCAGAGTTAACCAAAGCCGCTTGCTGCAGTTTGTAAATTAAAGGGTATTTCCCTTGAAACATGTAAGCTACACCCCAGTGGATGGACACTTTTACAACGTTGGGACTGTATCATGTTACATGCACTTTTTTGTGTACTTTTGTGAATACATTGAAATATTTTGTACTAATAAAAGGTTTTATGAGAATGCACTAGGCCAGTGCGCCTTCTTCTTTGTCTACATTTCAGTTTTGGTTTTCCCCGTTCTGAAGTAGGCAGCAAGGCCAGTGTGGTGTTGGGGTTCCCAGTGGTGGTCTACTTCTCCGTACAAGATTGAAGAGGTGCCTGCTCCGGACCTACACCTTGGACTCATTTTTTTGAGGACCTCGTTCACTTGTAGCGCTGACAAGATTGTATACAGCAAGAAAAACATGGCCAAAGTTCTAACCGTTTCCAGCTTCGAATTTTCAATAGAAGGGTTGGGCAACTTAAAAAATCTCCTTAGGGCTCTTTCACACGGGCGATCCGATCTGATCCGCCTGTCAGTTTTTTAGGCGGATCTGATCGGATCCTCCGTGCAGCTCTATGGGGCAGCGGGTGTCAGCGGAGACACCTTCGCTGACACCCGCTGCCATCCGCATCCGATCCTGTGCGTGAAATCTGGACGGATGGAAACCCTATTTTTCCATCCGTTCAGTAATCAGATCGGATCTGATGAGAGCGGACAAGCGGTCCGCTCTCATCCGATCCCCCATAGAGGGCAGCGGGGGCTGAGACACCTCCCTCTCCGCTCTGCAAGCGGAGACGGAGCTGTCATCCGCCGGCTCAGCGGGGATCGCGGATCGATCCCCGCTGAGCAACACGGATCCGCCTATGGAGGCGGACCGTGTGAAAGAGCCCTTAGTGTATTTTAAAATGGCACTATTTTTTGGATGATCTTAAACAAACACCCACATGTGCAAACCAAGGAGGATTATTTTTTTTCATATCTTCTTTGTCCCTTTTTTCTCTAAGTTCTGAGTTTGATCCCCGCAGCTGATTAAACAGGAGAAATCACAAAATGACCACCAACAACCCGTAATATAAAATTAGCTTTACTATATTTTTGTGGCCAGTAAAATGACATTCTGTACCATATACTGTATGTCTGATTAACTAGCAGCATGTTTTAAACCTTAAAGCTGACATCATACATTCTTGCTCCTGGTTGAGGAGGTACAGAGACATGTTAGTCATGTTACATATGCAACCAAACTGCTTTGATGTTCTATAAAATAGTATCAAGGACCCATAATATAACAAAAGTGAAATCAATAAGTCACTTCCCATCGCTCTCCCACCGCACTGCGCTTATTTAAAGTAAACATCATGGTATAATATTCCCACAGGAAAAGTTAGGAGTTTAACTCACCTCTGTAAAACGCATGTGAAATATCCCACACTGTTTTCTGTTATGAAGTTTAGAGGAACGTTTTAGACAATGTTGACCCAGAAAGTGCAGCCATCCTGACTGCACTGAGCAAACATTGGCAGGCAAGTGTTTGAATAACCCCCATAGCTGACAGCTACACCTCTGTGTTAATAAAATTCACACCCTTACACCATACTAAACACAACTACAAAGCCCCTTTTTCTTTATAACTCAATCAATTCCATACTAATTGCATTTCTATGATTCTTTTATATGCCTATTCTTAATGTAATGTAATGTAATTATGTAAAATAGCCATAGGAGTTCAACAACGTTGTTGAATCTACTTGCATATTGATTAAAAAGTGATGTTTAGGATCAATAAAAAATTCGAAAAGAGCAATGAAAAAGCTCAGTAACTATGACAACCAGTAAGCTTACTAAAATATCACTTTTGATTGGTTGTAATGGTTTTTATATGTTGCTTACCATTATAGCTTTCTAAGCTGCCTAAAGCTAGCCATACATGGCTAAATTTTGCTCCAATTCTGAGTTGGGGGCTGGCCCTATCAACACCAGCTTTATTTAAAGGAATTGAAAACAAATATACATATTCACCTCTGTGCTGCAGCTATCCAACGGGGGGGGGGGGGGGGGGGTATAGACCAAGAACTGAGCGATCACATGACTCCTGGTTCCTTTGGTTTTAGACAGCTCTGAGTAGAGAGCAGTAACTGTCAGTCACTGTTCTCTGCTCTGCCCTCACTGGAGCGCCAGGGCTGGAGAGGGGGTGGGCACGGCTGGTTTCAGCTCTCAGCAGTGCACTAAGTGTCAGAGCTAACTGCCAATCAGGTGGCTGGCTGAAGTCAGACAATATATTTGGGATCCTTCCAGAGCCTGGAGCGGGTCTATGACATGCTGATTCTGGGTCACAGTAGAGCACAAGAAAGTGTGGCCAAAAAGTCTACTGAGCTAAGTGGAAAATTGTTGGCCAAGCACTGACTACATCCTATGCAGTCACTGTTCGAGTATTCCGGGCACTAAAGGGGGTAGCGGCTGCACAAAAAAAATAGCTAGCAAATGAGATTCCTCCATCCAGTGTTTTGCAGGCTAAACAAGAGAAATCCAAAGCCTAGTACACACTAGTAATTTTTTCGTTCAACCCAGCAGGGCTGAATGAAAAAAAACTGACAGTCCTGGAAAAACTGCTGTACTAGCCATGCGATGTTAGTACAATGATCTCTCCTGCTGTTCTTTTGTGTTCTGACAGGGGGACGGCCCCCTGCCAGAACACTTCAGTCAGTGCTTTCTGCCATTGGCCATTGGCTGATAACACTGATCGGGAGCCGATTGGCAGACCTTCGACATGTCCCATCGACTGAAGTAGGCTGACTTCTGTCAGACCGGCTGCAGTAGGCATGGGCCGAATGTTGGCCTGTTTCTATTGAACTGGCTGATGCTTTCAGACTGTGTGTACTAGGCCTCAGTGTTTATGGATATCCTTGCTGAATTAGGCATTGCATGTGTGCATGCTTCACTGAGCCCTGTGTAGACCACATTTATCAATACTCAATCTTATATCAATCTTGCAGTAAAAAGCACTGGGAAGTAATACCAGCATTGCTTTTTTAAATTTTAATTCATCAGGACTGCCAACCTTCCAGCCATCAGTACCTAGGATGTTGGGGTTCTCTTCTTTCTGAGTAATTTATGCATACGATGCTACCAAGACTAAGCCAATAGCCAACAGCAGTACCAAGGTACATATATTATTATTTAGTGCACTTTATGAACAGGGTTCAATTTTGCATAGGCAACACTAGCCATAGCCTAGGGTGGCATGGCTGCCAGGGTGGCACACCCGGACTTTCACAACCAGCAGTAAATTGTTACATATATTGTAAATGGTTACCAACTGCTGCCCTGCCTGCATGTTTAGGTATTCTAGGATATCGCTGCTACCCTGCACAACTTGGGCATTTTTATTAATGGGTTATCGCTCTGTAGTAGTTTGTTGTAGTTTAGCCACTCTCGATGTGGTTAGAACTGAACTGCTAGCAAAGTAGTTTGCCTTTCTCTTCTAGCCAGTATCTCCAGGTGTTCTAATGCCGAAAGAGCAAACTGTGTACATGTTGGGGTTTGCAGGAAGTGTTCTGCAATATGATTTGTATAAAGAATGCCATAAAATTTACTTTATTTTTAGCAAGAAAAACACTGCAATCTTTACTATAGGAAATATTCCTTCTTCTGTCAAAAATAGGACAAATAAAGTCACAGAATAAATCATATAGGTTAATATTACGAGGTTGTAACGATAGACAAAGATAATAAAGATAAGCATAGCTATATCATGTAATCGAATAAAAATGAGACACCCAAGATAACTGCCTTCTGGGGTTATTCAGAGGAATTCTATACTCATCTATGTCTGACATCTTTCTAAAATCTAAAAAAAATGAAATCTGTGAAAAATAAAGTGCTGCCTCTTGTTGTGAATGCTGGGGCTGTGATTTATCACAACTCAGTAAAGGAACTGGCAGATTCAGGCTCTTGTTGGCTGCTGTCATGTACTGGGCACAGAGTGGGAGCTAACACACATCAGTTACCAGTCCAAATCTGTTATGGCTGCCAGAAGGGAATAGAGCAAGAGGAATTGCTGCTGCTGGTGAGTAAACCTTTCAGTCGGACTCTCCAATCAATGCTCCTTCATCAACTTTACTGTAGAACCTCTGGTGCACTTAGTCACTTAGTCACTGAGTTGTGGTCAATGACTAAGTACACCAGCATGAAATGTGTCTGAGTGTCAGTGGTTCTACAAAAGAAGTTTATTAAAGAGTCTGACTGGTGAGTGTTAATTTGCTGATACTAAGGAGGACTCAAACTTACGAGTCAGCTTAGCTTTCTCACACTAAAGTAGGTCGACAGCTTGAAGATGTTTTTTTTTTAATATGAAGTGATGCTACTACTACTATGTAATGTCTAAGAAAGTAGGTAACAAGCTAGATTAAAGATTCACATGCATTAATGTGAAAGTGAATTATGAAATATTCATGCTAAAACAAAAAGATATACAAGTTCTAAGCAGCTTCCACTAAATATATACTTATAATTAGGAAGGTTTTACTTGCAGCTCTGGATTGTATGTACTTTGTACATACCTGCACTTTCATGCTTAGTCTATTCTTGCTTCAACTCTTTCCCTTTTCCTATTAGACCCCGTTCAGACAGGGGCGACACGACTTGCTGGGGCGACCTGTGAAGTCGCGGTGCACAGCGTGCACCACGACCTCGGCGCGACTTGCACGGACTTCATATAATTGAAGTCAATGTAAGTCGCCTCCAGGTCGCCCCAAAGTAGTACAGGACCCCTTTTCTAAGTCGGAGCGACTTGTGTCGCTACTATTAGAACGGGTCCTGTGCTAATCAATGGCAGGCGACCGACTGCGGCTTGACAAGTCGCGCTAGTGTGAATGGGGTCTCAGGGCACACCTTTAAATAAAATCGTAATGTCCACCAACAGACCAAATATTTAGGGACTGATATATCAACAATTACATTCTAAGATCAGGGCTATTTCCTCTTCGCAGCCAATCGGATTCACGCTTTTAGGGCAGACTTGAATTTGCTTAGTGGATGGAAGACAAAAAGGCAATTCTCAATGAGAAAACTTGGATGATTTAGGTCTTAAACAGCAATTTCAGGCAAATAAAGGTAATTAGTAAAATTTTAACACTATCTAGTTCACCGAATTTGTCATATTTTGAATTTTGTGTTGTCAGAATCCAGAGAGCAACTCACATTGTCACTGGAAGTGTACTTCCTGAACCTTTCTTCCTGAAGCCTGCTTCATGTATTGTCTTCTTTTTGCTTCATATATCACCAATTGCATTCTAAGCAGGAATGAGTTTGACTGAAGACTTTGGGACACTTCTTTGTACCTGAATGATTTTGTTTACTAGGCTTTTTATTTTGAAAAGATAGCCATTAACCTGCAGTGGTTGTGCTTAAGAATAGGTCTCCTGCACCACATGCAGGGGTTCTCAAATCATCAGACAACTGACAAAAGGTAGTAGGATGATCTTGTGCACTACAGCAATGAGGAAAAAACTAAAGCATTGACAAAGTAGGCTCTACCCTATGTATGCTGGTTTGATTTTAGGTTTTGATTGGAATGTTACTTTGTGTCAGCTAATGTACTCTACTCCTACATCTTTATCCAGTCAAAACAAGACCTGGCACCTTAGGCATAAATCCCAGTATAAAAATAAACGTACAATGATTTGATCAACACTGCGCTTATCTCTATTCTGACCCGATGTAAAAATAATGGAAGTAGTTGAGCTGGATCCAAAAGTGGGGAGTGTGTAGGAGGCTTTAGGATGCACTTCAGTGGAAGTGAAAGCAGAGATTTACTAATTACACCCATGGAAACCTTTCCTTTCTTGAGCAGAGATTTCCTATGGAACGTGTTTTATGCATGATAAAATGAGAGACCGTACATTGGCATACCACTTATTCTTAGGGCACGGAAAGTAAGAATACAGAATAAAAACTGTCATATGTGTCTTCACACAGCCACACTTGATGCATTGGGGCTGATTTACTAAAGGCAAATAAGATTTCTCACTTTTACAAAGTAAATTGCACTTTGCAAGGGAATTTGCCCCAGTGCTTAGAGAATGCGGTGCAGTTTCACTTTGCAAAGAATATCCAGTCATGTGCAAGGAAAAAAATAAATAAATAAAACAGCAGATTTGCATGAACATGATTGGATCATGGAAATCGGTAGAGATTCACCTCATTCACTAAGCTCTGGGGAAAACTCCCCTGTAAAGTGAACAGCCTACTTTTTTACTTAGCATTAATTGCACAGCTCTGCTTAGTACACAGGCCACTGACACCAGTCTATTCTGCAAAGGAACTTACAGTCTAATGTACATGCCACAGTCATGGAGTCACATACTGTATATTAGTGAGAGTTTATGTAGATGCCGAAGAACCTCCTGGAATAATTTGTTCTACATGGTGGAAGAAAACGGGGGGCAAATCTGCACAAAAAGAAAGACAATATACAAAATCCATACAGTCACAACCATGTGTACGGATCAATTATGACTGTAAAGGATTTTGTGAGACCGGCATTGCTGCTTTAAGGACTCCAACAGCTGTGAGGTCTTTTGCAGTTATTAATTTCATAACACCATGGAGCAGTGCCAATCAGGCAATAATAATGAGATTCCATGTCATGATGTATATGAATGTTGTGTGAAGAAAGGTTGAAAAAAATCTATTTGTTTTCAAGCTGACCATACACTAGTAGATTTTTTTAATTAACATTCGTACAAACAATAGCATGAAAATTCTTTGCACATTTAATGACTGGATGAACGTTGGTCGAAAGTATTTCAAAATTTTGCTTTTAACATTTGATTTTGGAATGAATGTAATTTCCAGAACGAAAACCGCATTCGCTGTTAGAAATGTATTAATTTGAGGAACATTTTACTTCCTCTCCCTTTGAACTTTCTTGTCTCTGTGGTAAAACATGACCACTGCCCACTAACTTATAGAAAATATAATAATTAGGAATAAAATTCTGATTTTGTATGGCCAGCTTCAAACTTATCATAACCCCCTTTGTGTGCAAAATTCCAATGTCTAGGATTGGACTGATGCATACTAATGCATCTGAAAAAGAAAAAAATTGAGCACATCTAGGAACACTGGGCAATTTCAGTGTTTTTGCCATTGTTAATACTGTTCTGTGATGTCAAATTCATGAATTATTAATATAAATGATCAATATAGCACCAACAGTTTGCACAGTACTGTACAAAATAAAGAGTGACAGTACAGTTACAATACAACACAAGACAAGAGGATTAAGCTGGCCAGAGATGGGTCTTTTTTTTTTTGATCAGCCAGAGGGCTAATCAAAAAAAAAAAAACAGGTTCCCTCATCCACACACAAGAATGGGTGAACCCTCCCCGCTGTGCTTTAGTATTCTGACAGTGGGGACTTCTCCACTGTCAGAATACACTGATCAGCCCTAAAGCTGATTGGTTGCAGCTACTGATCAAATGAAAATTTTAAAACATTGTGTTCTGCAAAAGTGCATCATTAGATCACCTTCTGTAAAGAAGGAACAGTCATAGATGGATCGAAATTGGGTCAGTCCCTGCTGAACCAGCCAAATTTGTTCAATCCATGGCCAGCTTTAGAAGGACCTGCTCAATACAGCTTACAGCTAATGTTAGTACAATAAAGAAATTTGCATTGCATTGCTTAAAGGACACGAGGCTATGTCTACTTCATATAAACCTAAAGGTGTAACTGCAGTTGCCAGCATCACGTTTTTGCTCCTTCAAGGAAGGACTACGGTCAATAGGGAACTTGCATCCATGTCAGATTTTACACTTATTTTATTACACAGATTTTATTCTTACACAGAACAGATTAGGCCACGTCTTAAATATGTTCTAAATTTAATTATGTTAATTATGATGCCATTTCAAGAACTGCATAAATTCTCCCTCAATGCTCTATTCACTTCTAGTGTGACTCTGGGTTCTGATATTCAAGGAAAGGAAAAGAGGCATAAAGCACTTCTTGATAAATTAGACAATAATGTAACACTGGCTCTATAAAATGAGCAGAATCCTGCAAAATCCTTGGATAAATTACGGCAGCCTCAAAATTCAGAAAAATAATTTTTGAGATTTAGTGATTAAGCAAACAAAGTGACATTCATAAATCGTCAGTCCTAGGAATTCATAAAACATGCATATGTATGTATTTGTGTCTGTTTCATTACTACTTTTATTAAAGTTTTTAATATAGTCTTACATACTACAAGATAGTAGACATACTGTAAGGAAGAGATCTATTCTAAATAGCAAGACAATACTACTCTTAAGCCAGAAGTGTGCTGTCCCTGTTATGGTCATACCTTATAATATGTTAAGAAGAATTATGTATGAAAGCTCAACTCCAGCCTTATATTCAATTCTGCACAGTTGTAAAGGCTCCTCTTCGGTACTAATATTCCATCGTTACATAGTTAGTCTGGTTGAAAAAAAGATACAAGTCCATCTAGTTTAACCAATAAAAGGGGAAAAATCATTCAATTCCTATATACACAATCCTATGTCCACAGTTGATCCAGAAAAAAACCCCAGCAAAGCTATATATACTATATACTATATTGTCAAAAGTATTGGGACACTGCCTTTACATGCACATGAACTTTAGCAGCATCACAGTCTTAGTCCCTAGGGTTCAGTATTGAGTTGACCCACCCTTTGCAGCTACAACAGCTTCAACTCCTCTGGGAAGAGTGTCCACAAGGTTTAGGAGTGTGTCTAATGGAATGTTTGACCATTTATCTAGAAGCGCATTTGAGGTCAGGCACTGATGTTGGATGATACCTGGCTCACAGTCTCCGCTCAAATTCATCCCAAAAGTAGTCTATCGGGTTGAGGTCAGGACTCTGTACAGTCCAGGCCAGTTAAGTTCCTCCACCCTAAACTCGCTCATCTATGCCTTTTATGTGCACTGGTGCGCAGTCATGTTGGAACAGGAAGGGGCCATCCCCAACTTTTCCTACAAAGTTGGGAGCATGAAATTGTCCAAAATGTCTTGGTATGCTGATGCCTTAAGAGTTACCTTAACTTTAACCAAGGGGCAAGCCAAACCCCTGAAAAACAACCCCACACAATAATCCTCCTATCCAATGATTTGGACCAGTGCACAACATCATTGCCTGACCTCACAAATGCGCTTCTGGAAGAATGGTCAGACATTCCCATAAACACACTCCTAAAGGCTTCCCAGATAAGTTGAAGCTGTTATAGCTTCAAAGGGTAGGCTAACTCAATATTGAACTCTACGGACTAAGACTGGCACGCCATTAAAGTTCATATGCGTGCAGAGGCAGGTGTCCCAATACTTTTGACAATATAGTGTATATACATAAAACACCAATGTTCGGCACTGGCATGCTGAACAAGCCAACCCTTACCTGTATTTGGGATTTTAATATTGAAGAAGGTTTGTGAATGCATATAGCTTTTTAAGCCACGCTGACATACAATGTTTTATATTCCTTCTTTTTGACTTTAACAAACCATGTACGTTATACCAAAAAAATGAGAGTATTGAAGATGACATTAGGTTAAAGTCAAATATTATGCAGTTTTCAATTAAATGGATGTATGGCTTTCCTCTTCATATAAACGAGAAGCACAGAGCTGTTATTAAATCTGCTTTAGAAAAACACTCACATGAAAAAGAATTCCAAATCAAAGAAAGAAATACTGGAACAATATCAATGGATAGTCTAGGACACATAACTTAGACCAATTTATCTTGAGTGTAGAGACAGTAAAATGTGACATGCAAGTGCCAGGTGTGAGAATGCATTTCTCTGATCTGCTCCACATGGAAAAGTGCTGACACAAGTTTATTTCCTATTGACTAGACCACAGGAGATTAAGGATGGTCTTGAGAACATCAAAAATTAATGGAAACAAATCCCAGTTCAATTTCCGGGAGGATTTCTAGATGAAGAGCAGAAGGACAGAGAGAGCAGTAACTGTACTAAAACCACATACCTTTCCTCTCATGAGTCACTGTCCTCAGATCTGAGTATGCCGCTTGTACAATGCACAGAAAACCTAAGCACCCATTAATGCTTGTAGTACTAGTATAGGCAAACTCCAATGTTACCTAACAGTAAAGCATAACACACCCAGGGTAAGCTAAACCTGCCAACAAATTACTTTATCATTCAGGTTAAAGCTAAATTCCGGGTATGGATATTTTTTCAGTTACTGTACATTGGTCCAGGTTAGGCCAGTGTATGCATGTTCCATACATGCCTAATTCCTTTAAAAACTGATAATCATTGTAGGGCACCGTTACTACTGGATTTGGCGCTAGCTTCCGGGTACAGTGCCAAGCAGCTGCTTTGCTGCTTAGTGGACACGGGGTCACTCGTTTGGCAAGGGTGTCATTTAGCAAACACTTTGCCCTTCCTCAATGAATGCAAAGCATAAGATTGGACGAGGTGGTGATCATGATTTCACAGCCCCACCTTGTCCAATCAGATAATGCTTTGCATTCACTGAGAAAAATGCAAAGTATTCTCTGAATGACATCCTTTTTGAGCAAGCAATTTCCTGTTATCAGTAGGCAGCAGGGCAGCCACTGAGCACAAGACCCAAAAGGTTTGGCCAGGTACGGAACATGCATACTTACATTGGTCCAAGTTGGACCAATGCATCTATGTCAAAACATCCATCCATACCCAAATTTCAGCGTAGTTAAAAAAAAAACTCTACACGACAATTATTGTTGTTTACAACAAGTGATGCTGTACATGTTTCTTTCACTTAAAGCGGAACTTTACCCAAAAGGGGAAGACCTGCTTGTTTGCAATCTCTCTCCCCCCTCTAATGCCACATTTTGCACCTTTTTTTTGGGGGGGGGGTTACCTGGTTTGACAGAGCTGCCGCAATCTAATCCAGAAGTTCGCCCCCCCCACACCCTTCCATCCCCTGCAGCCTTCTTGGACACATCACAGATCCCAGAAGACCACGGACCATTCACAAAGCGTAGCGCGACTTGCACATGCACAGTGGGAAACCGGCAGTGCACCAGTAATACAGAGACCCATCTGCTATAGCAGAAGAAGCAAGTGTCCGGTGTTGGGGGGGGCTGGAACTATGATGGGACCACCTCACAAAAGGTGGCCAGTGAGCAAATTTGTCAGCATTACCCAAAAACTGAAATATTTGTTACCAAAGGATTGATTGTTTGCAACATAGTCTAAGATAAATGTGATGCATGTGAAATCAATAATATTTCTATCTCTCAAATATTATAAATTAATATTAATATAATATTATAAAGCCTTAGGCATAGCATACTGCATTCTTCTGGTGACATGGATGATACAAAAGGGTGTATTCAGAAAATATTGATAGGGCTAACACTGTCAAGACTGAATAGCCTGCAACCTTACAGCAGTAATTTCATTACACTTAAATGACATTATTATGACTCATGCCTCAACAGCTTTATAAGGATTGCTATTTAGATACTAAGCTCAACTCAACTATGACCCAATAGTGTGAGCTTGGAGGTCAGGTTTCTTCTAAAGGATTTCAAAATATTTTTTTCTTACAGGCAATAAAATAAAAACTGCTATTTTTACAGGAATAGTATAGGGTAAAAACATAAATCACACAAAAACTTGCAGTCACTGGTCAGAAATTTGATTGACCAGAAGCTTAGTTTGTTGTTGTTACTTGGGCCATTTTACAACAGATTTAGTAAAAAAAAAAAAAATATCCTAATTTATTAGACATTCAAAATACATATATTACACACAATGATAACTATTAAATGTATGGCAGAACTCAATCAGTAGATTGTTTTAAAAAGGCCTGGATTCTTTCCCAGATACACATAATATAACTGGATACTAATAATTATAGGTAAAGTTGATCCAGGGAATATCCGATTGCCTCATGTGGGATCAGGAAGAAAGTTTTTCCCCTGCTGGAGCAAATTGGATCATGCTTTATTGGGGTTTTTTGCTTTTCTCTGGATCAACTGTTGGTATAGGATTGTGTATATAGGATTGTAAATTTTTCCTTCTATTGGTTGAACTGGATGGACTTTTGAACCAGACTAACTATGTAACTATGTACACTAAACCTTTCTTAAAAGGAGTTGTAAAGGCACAAGGTTTTGTTTATATTAATGCATTCTATGCATTTAGATAAAACAACCTTCTGTGTGCAGCAGCCCCCCTAATACTCACCTGAGCCCCATCTTCCTCCAGCGATGTCCACGAGTCCCTGAGCCATTCAGGACTCTCCCTCCTGATTGGCTGAGACACAGCCGCGGTGCCATTGGTTTCTGCAGCTGTCAATCAAAGTCAGTTAGCCAATCAGGAGAGAGAGGGGGCAAGGCCGAACGGCAGCTCTGTGTCTGAATGGACACAGCGAGCTGCAGCTCCACTGCGCTGCTTGCTGTGGGGGCACTCAACAGAAGAGAGGGGCTAGGAGCAGCAATGAGGGACCCAAGAAGATGAGGATCCAGGCTGCCTTGTGCAAAACCAACTGCACAGAGGAGGCAAGTATAACATGTTTGTTATGTAAAAAAAACAAGACTTTATAATCACTTTAAGCTGAAAGACCCATGCAAACTTAAACCTGAGTGCTTTCAGGGGATTTTGGGGCATTCTTTTAATAAAATTGTACACACGTTTTTGGAGAATTTTCAATCTTGAGTGATTTATTTTAGCCAATGGACAGGTGGTTACTAGGAGGAAGAGAGGCAAGAAATAACAGGAAAAATGCACATAAAGCGCATTTTCAGACTTTTTTAGAGGCTTCTGTTGAAGTCTACAGGAGCCAAAAGTGACTCTGATCCAAAGAAGCTCTTTTTCTAGCTTCACGTGGCCAGCTTCAAGTGACAAGTTGCTCAGGTGCGAACAAGTACAATCTAATATAATGGGAATCTTGATGTTGAGCATTAAACATGCTTCAAATCGCTCAGGTGTGAATGGGGTCTTAAAATGAACAGGATAACTAAAAATCCAAGGGCCAATTTTGAAGGGAACCCTTTGTCTGTGAGTGACCCATGCTTTACATGAGGTAAGTGATCAATATTTTGGTTCTACGTTGTCAAGAATGGTTCCAATTCCCCATCTTCTTAGTGTAAGCCCAACCACTCAGGCTAAACTCCAGTGGTGAACCCTGTGTACTTGCCCTGTATAGTCTGGTCTTTTGTTATTACAATAGGGTTTCATAATCATAAAGGATTTTTAATTTATTTTTCATTTATTTCAGATGAAGTAGGACTGAGAAATCAAGGCAAGGTAGAACAAGGCTGGGTTCTTCAGAGGACACACCTTGCCAGCGGCATTCAGAGAAATTCCTATAAGTCATCCCTCAAAGTCCACACATAAGTTAAACATCAGGCCTTCATGAGCTGACCCTTTAATATTAGGTAAACAAACTTAGCGCAGAGCTTAGTCCCTCGACTGACAGAATATGCACAGCAGATTTGCTTGCACCGTTTTCCTGCACTATATTGTGGCCTTCGTTTTCTCTTCACTGCTCATTTTGTGCTAAAAATAAACTTGTCACACAAAGCAGGCTGATATAATTAAACCAGATGATTTGTCGCTGAAGTAAAATCAGCCATTCATGAATGCTGGTCACCAGAGGCCATTTCAAACAATGCATATTTCAGAGGAATCTGAGGTAATCCTTGCTCTGGACTGATTTGGTTTCCTGGCTGTCTCAAGCACATGTGGCCCACAAACAGATGCTTATTGAACCCTGATGTTATACAGAAGATTATAAGAACTTTGAGTTCTGCTGTAATTTCAGACTGAAATATTACTGCCTCGGTAGTGAATTTAACGAGCACTTCACAGCAATCGTGCCAATGTTCACTGGGAATCCAGACTGTTATAGAAAGATAAATTTGTATGCTACTCTCAAATCAAAGTAATATTCAATATACATGCTCAGAATGGCATTCTGAGCTGATGAACACAATGCATACAAGCAGTTAGCAGTTTGTCTATTGGCAGGGTGAGATAGATGACAGATATGGTGATATCTGAAAGGACATGGCAGCACCCCCATGTGAACCCCATTGGAAAAGCCCCAAGAAAGACAACATATAAAATTCAGAAGTTCTGTGTGTACTGTTTCTATATAAGTGTTTTAAACCCATTATAAATTAAAAGAGAAGGATGAGATTTAGAAAAAAAATGGGATTTTTGACACCGTAAAATCCATTTCTCCCATTGACACAGTTCCTGATCTTCATAACCATTGGTTATACTTCCCCCTACAGAAGTAGGACGCTGGGCAGAAAAAGAATCTGGCTACACCACTGGGCAGTCCCAGGGGGTATACTCCCCCTCTCTGCTATAGCCACTCAGTTTTGTTACAAGCAGTGTCAGAAGAATTACAACTCCGCAGAGCGGTGGGTGCTGTGTCTATCAATGAACATCAGAGAAATTAATTTTACGGTAAGTCAAAAATCCCATTTTCTCTTTCGTTCATTGACGAACACAACTCATTATCTTAATAACAATTGGGACATCCCAACGCAGTGTTAAACATGAGGGGCGGGAACAGTAAAAAAATTCCCAAGGCTAAACAGTAGCCAACCAGGCAACAGGAGCTCAACCAAAACAACTAGAGCCCACCTGAAAAGACAATACACCCTCAAAGAGGATCAGGTCCTCTAAACAGCAGCCTACAAAACCTTGCAGCCAAAAGAAGCATCCGCCGACGCCAACACATCTACTTTATAAAACTTTGTGAAAGTGTGCACCGACGACCAGGTGGCTGCCTTGCAAACCTGCATCATTGACGCCTCATGACGGAAGGCCCAGGAGGCACTAAGCACCTGAGTAGAGTGCGCCTTAACAGGGAAAGGAGGAACCTGACTCTTGGTGGATTAGGCCTGAATCAACGTCTGTCTGATCCATCTGGAAATGGTTGCAGAGGAAGCGGACATCCCTTTCCGAGGCCCATCCGTGAGCACAAATAGTGAGTCTGACTTCCTGAAAGACTCCGAAGCTGCCTGCCTGGTACACCCTAATTGCCTGGACCACATGCAAGGCATGCAAGGCAATTTCCTTCAGATGTTTAGGCCTTTGACACAGGGAAGGCAACACAATGTCTTCATTCAAATGAAAATCAGAGGCAACCTTTGGGAGGAACGACGGACAGGGGCAAAGAACCACTTTATCTCTGTGAATCACCAGGTAAGGTGAACGACAAGATAATGCGTGCAGAGGTAATAGCCACCAAAAAAAAGCCACATTCTGAGACAGTGGAGGCAAGGGAATCTCCCAAAGGTTTCAAAGGGAGGCTTCTGGAGGACCGAAAGCACGAAATTGAGGTCCCAAGGCGGCATCGGAGACCACACTGGAGGAACCAAATGTTGGACACCCTGGAGAAAGGTACACACCAGGGAGTGTGTGACCAAGAGTCATTGGAAGGAAACCGCCAAAGACGACACCTGGCCCTTGATGGTACTCAAGGCCAAATTCTGTTCAACCCCCCATAGAAGGAAGGTCAAGATCTGAGCCAGGATGAACCTCAAGAGACTCACACCATGCAATGTAAGTCTTCTATGTATGATGGTAGATCTTCCTAGAAGTAGAGTTCCTAGGTTTAACAGCCCAGTTTAACTCAGATAAACCTCTATAGTTCAGGCCCTGGCATTCAACAGCCAAGCTGTCAAAGCCAGCGACTGTAAAGCAGGATGGAAGATTGGTCCTTAGGACAGCAGATCCTCCCTGAGAGGGCAATTCCAAGGAACGTCGGCGACCAGCCACACCAGATCAGTGTACCACGACCAGAATCCCTTCTGTCTCGATCCTGCATAGAAGTCTTGGCAGAAGCTTGAAAGGAGGGAAGGCGTAAATCAGACGATACTGACCCCACGGGGCCACTAGTGCGTCTGTGGTGTCCGCCAGAGAATCCCGTGACTGAGCCACAAACCTCTGCACATTTCTGTTTAGCCAAAACACCGACAGATAAACCTTGGGGATGCCCCACCGGAGACACATCTGATGAAACACCTCCGGATGAAGGAACCACTCCCCTTGGTCCAACGCCTGCCGACTGAGGTAATCCGCCTGCCAGTTTTCCACCCCGGGAATGTGTACGGCAGAGATGGCTAAAACGAACCGTTCTGCCCACCTCAGAGCCACCATGACATTCTTGTGCCCCCCTGGTGATTGACATAAGCCACGGCTGTGGCATTGTCTGATTAAATGTGCACTCCGTAAAGACGATCTGTCCAATGGTCCAGATCGCCCGGAGTTCCAAGACATTGATCAGTAGTCTGGACTCTTACAGTGTCCAGATCTCCTGAGCACAATGTTTGCCAAGGACGCCTCCCCAGCTGGACAGGCTGGCATCCGTGGTGACCACTGTCCAATACAAGGGGAGGAAGGATTTTCCCAGACGAAGCGCCAGAGAACGAAGCCACCTTATCAGGGACTTATTTGTTCCTCAACTCAGCCGGATCTGATTGTCCAGAGACTGCGGAGTCTTGTCCCATTTGGCCAGAATCTCCCTTTGCAGGGACCTCGTATGAAACTGTTTAAACAGAACTGCCTCAAAGGTAGATATCATCAGGCCAAGCACTCACATGCAAGTCCGGAGATATGATCATCTGCTGGACAGAAGGAGACAAATTGCAGCCTGCAATTTCTGGAGTTTGTCCAGAACAAGGCACACTCTGGCTAAGGCTGACTGCAGAGTCAGACCCAGATAGTCCAGCTTTGTGGACAGAACCAGAGCAGACTTCTGAAAATTCAGAATCCAACTGAACTCCCGCAGAGTTCGCATGGTGATCTCCAGGATTTCCACCAGAGCAGTCCACTTCCTAATAAGGGATTCCTCATAGGGGTAACACTTAGAAAATTGTTAAGGGACCCAAAGGGGACGCTTTGGTGTCCCCACTACAATTTTGTCAAAATAGGCGGGAAAATGAAACACCTTTGCCGCTCTGGATGGCTTGTGAGTGCCAAAGGGAACCTGCGCCTCCATCGCAGCTGTGTCCTCCATCTTCAAGGTGCGTCCACAAGCATCTTTTCGTGTACAGGTGCAGATGTGGAGGAATCATCCTCACTATCAGAGGATTCCGGGCGCGTGGTTGCAGATCCAGCAGGGTGACCCATGTCTGCGGCAGCCGAATTGGATTCAAAATTTGATGATACAGATGAGGCAGGGGAAGGTGGGGGCGCTTTCTGCTAGCCCATCGCCTGAAAGCCACCTCCACCCGGGACACAAAGAACTCTAGGACCATCGTCAGTGCATCGATGGATGGTTAGGACACAAAGGGCCCCGTAGCCTCAGAGAGGGGATCAGGTGGGGAGATGTGCTCCAAAGACTCCATGAGTCACCAGGGGGACCCCACAAAAAAGGTTGTAAAACACTGCAAGGGACAACCTCCCCCCCCCACGCTGGGAGCACCCCCCTGTCGCCAGGCACAAAGCACCAACCGATCCTCTGCAGAGAGGGAGAGAACACCACCAGACTCACCACCCAGCAGAAATAGGCACCTGCAGCCACCAGGATAATCTGCAATCCATGCGCGGCGATCAGGAAGTGAAAGGATCCAGGAGTCAGCACCAAGAGATGAGGAGAGGCTTCCACCGCAGAAATCGCCAACCACAGGGCTCCACTGTCATGGCTGCCACTATTTTTAATGGCAAACCACCGCAAAATGGCCATCGGTCTAAGCAAACACTGCGGGCGTGCATAGAAAACCACAGGCTACAACAAAATTGTGGCCCCGCGCGGCACCACAAGGCTTCGAGGAACCCAGGAGGGATCCCTAGGCCTCAAGGACAGACCCAGGCAGGACAGGGGGTCCTGGCAGGAGCCCCCACCAGGTACAACCTCCCCTGCACAGCGGATCATCCGGTTGCCGGTGGCACACCCCCCCCCCACCCCAGCCCCCATCACCAGTATAGCGCCCTGCCCCCACCCCAGGAGGTGGACCAGATCACCCAAACAGCTCCAGCATAAGTGGAGGGGGGTAGGATGGGGGACTGGTGAAAGGGAGGTGCCTGACAAGAAGGAGGGGAATCCGGGGTTCAAACTGTCCCAAGGAGGGGCTCACGTCCACCCCAAAACCCTCCAGGGGGGAGAGTGGGGACAGCTACTCACCATACCATGAACCGGGTAAGCACCGCTCCAGACAAAACCCCTCTCCATCTAAAATGAAAAAAATATAGCAGGGAATATACCCCCTGGGACTGCCCATAGGGGGTATATTCGATCCTGGCCGGGTCTGCACTGAGGACTGAGCAATCAAAGACTACTGATCGCTCAGTTCTCAGCATTCTGTGAGGACTGTCATTCACTGGCTCTCTGTTCTGCCCCTCCGGGGCTTACTGGAGCGTGGATTGCTGAAAGGCTGAGCCAGCTGTGGTCTAGGCTTCTGGGTAGATCCTGACCATAAGGTCAGGATTCTTTCAGAGCCTGGACTGCCTATGTGATGTCAGCCGACAATGGGCTGAACTCCTGTGATCCATTGGAGAAATATGTGCAAAATAGCTTTGGCTATATTTCTCATTTAAACAGCAGTTCTTTTATCCCTCTCTCTTTGCTAATGTTAAAGCTTCACACCAGAAAAGACAAAAAAATTACTAATGCATGCAGGGGGTTACCCCTGACTGCTTAAGGCTTACATTTAAGTCACAAGGAAGCTCCTCATGTCTTAGATTTTGTTTAACAAAAAGCACAGCATTGCTAAAGTTATGAACATTGCTTCCTGTCAATGGGAGATTTTCTGATCTCAAGCTTCTGGATGAATCAATTTCTTGTGCAACCCTAGCCTGTGGCTTGAAGACAATTCAATATTGTGTACACAATGTTAACCTTGTATGAAAAAAAAGGAAAAACTGGGTTCACATGTGGTCTTTAACACAGTTTTAACCCTTCAGATCCCCATTTAAACTAAAAGCAACATTAGAGCCAAAAGCAAAAATATATATTTTATTGCAGCCTACTAGTTTTTACATGTGGTGGTTGCATTCTTTTTCTTTTTTAGGCTTTTTTCTTAATTTTCACCTGGTGATCCTGCCAGTAAGTCTGGTATTTTTCCTTTAACAGACCAAGTTGTCCAGCAATAGTGGCAGTTGGAGGGTTGGGACAAACAATTTACCACTGACAGGGTGCTTATAATGGTTAACCCTTATTAATTTAAAGTGTTACACAACAGTAAAATCAGTCCATATACATATGCAGTAAAGCATGCTTGTTATACTAACTGTGGAACCTAATGGGGTTAATCCTCTGCATTGTGTAAAAAGGCTGTCTTCTCTGATCCTCTCCTTTTTCCAGAGTCCCTAATATATCTCCTGATAGTACATAAGCTAGGGGACAAGCTGCACATGCTCAGTTTGGTGTGTATTGTTAGAGGTTTTTTTTCTTGGGAGAGTACATGTGATCATAACAGGGCAAATCAGCACTGTCCAGACAGAGGGTCAGGGGTCCTGCAGCCTCATAGGACAATTATGGGTGAATGAAAACTCCTCCTACAAGCTTTACCAGACACTGACAGAAGTCACAAGACTCCTCTAACTGCTAATGAGAAAAGATATTTATCAGTTTATATTTACTAAAACGATTGCATTTCCCTGTTCTGTGTACTGTGGGAGACCAGATATAGTGAATGTCGGGTCCTGGGTTTAGTAACACTTTAAGTAAAATCGTTATCCTTAAAGGGATAACTGCTTAACAAGTGTTAGTCAATTCTATCTAAAACTGCTAGTGCATCTAACACTATCCTCTCCGCAGGGTGACAATGCTGCTGTCCAGATGGAGGAATGCCCTCAACTGGTACATTGTATTAAGATAGCGGGACTCTGCTGATCGACAAAAGTTTTCCAACTTGGTAATTTGACAGAAATTGATCTAACAAATTACTTCTGTTGAACAGGAAGGGCCTCACGCTAATTGAAATTCATCTGGCCCCTGCTGAGATGGCTGAATTTCGATCCACCTATGACCACCTTAAGAAAGGAACTGTGTTACTGGCCAGATACCTGGTAAAACTAAAGGAAAAAAGAGCCTAAAAAAGAAAGCAAATGCAGCAACCGCATCTCCTAATTGGTAAGCTGAAACACATTACATTTTTGTATTAGTGGTTCAATATCATATGTCATGTCAAAGTCACTTGTTTTTAGACTAGCATGGTGGTAGGTGGTAAGTTTCACCAAACGCTACTAAATGCAGTTTAATATGGGGGGGGGGGGGGGGGAAATGAGTAAAGCAGTCCATGGATGAGTCATTTTTTTTCTTTCAACCGGCGGGTTGAACGAAAAAAAAACAAAAAAACTAGATTCCCCCATTCACACATTCAATGTAGATGGGGAATCTTCCCCGCTTAGCCTTTGTATTCTGATAGAGGGGAGACCTTCCCGCCATCATAAAACTGATCAGTGCTGCAGGCTGTAGCCTGTGCCACTGATCGAGCAGGATTACCCCTGACAAAGTGTACATACCAAAGTGCCCATACATGGATTGAAATTTGGCCAGTTTAAGAGGAATTAAGATGGAGCATTCTCTAAAGCCTAGTACACACTGCTATTTTTTTTTATTTCATTCAACCTAGTGGGTTTCCATTGAACCAATTGATGCCACTCGACATTCGGCCTGTGTGTAAAGCGGAGTTCCGGCCACAAAATGGACAAATGGATAGTTACGATTTTTATTTTTTTACTTACCTTGTTATTGAAGAAAAATATACTCACCTTTCTTGCACTTCCTCCCTCTGCGGCCGTGGCCCGCGCCGTCACTTCCTTTGCGTTGATTCCTGGGAGCTGAACGCCATCGCTCCCAGGAGTCAATGCGCCTGCACCAGCCCCGCTCATCACTTCCGGTGTGGCGCCGCACTGGAAGTGACGAGCGGGGCCGGTGCAGGCGCATTCTGGGAGAAAAGGACACGGAAGAGGGCGCAGAAGAGGACGCGCTGGCTTCAGCTGCCCACATCCGAGATGGCAATGCTGGAGAAGAAATTTTAAAGGTAAGTATTTCTTCTAAAAGGTAAGTGCGACCCAGGACAGCTCAGAGGCTATCCATCGTGGAATGTACTAGCCCTGACTGTCCCGGGGGTATTTTTATTGAAAAACAAATTTCGTGGCCGGAACTCCGCTTTAAGCAGTGTTAGATAATCAGCCCAGCATGATGAATTAGGACTATGTCATAAGAATAGGGCTTTCTGAGAGGTTTCTACACCAGCGTTTTTATTCCTGTGATCCTGGTCAGATGAGACAAGGTTGTCTTCAGAAATAAGCTGGGTGTCTGACAGGTTCAGAGTAATCAGAGATCAATTTACAGAGGAATTTTCACACTTTTCATTAGGAAAAGTCATTGTCCTGAAGAGCTCTTGTGTGGCCTTGTCTTAGAGGACACCTATCAGGAGCTCCATAGCTCCTCTACATGGCCATGGAAGTGATCTGCTATTCACAAAACACATCTATGTATAAAGTAGCCCAGCTGTCTGTACGGTCCACGAGCCTCACGAGGCTCACCTCCGTACAAGGCCAGTGCCCAACTAATGCATAAAAATGAGTCCGCCAAAACAAAAAACTGCAGGCTGATGTAACCAGCAAGACATTACCATGTTTCTAAAAGCCAAATGCGCCCACATGTGTTGTTTTTCCCCTTTCCACAGAGCCTGACATGATGAAAGAATGGAATTCAGTAGGCCAACACGCTGCCTGGTGTACACTGATGAGCCACTTGCTAACTGAGCATGTCAGCAATTCATTACACCCGCTCAGGAAACCCTGGGGGTTTCCAAACAAACCTTTTCACTCGGAACATGTTTACAGTGTACACTAAAAAGTGTCAGGAACTGGAAAGTGCGCGTTAATTAGCAGCCCCCATGTCCTGGTATGTCATTTAACAATAACATGAAATGGAAAAGAATTTGGATTCACAGGATTGTTTTCAAAGGGCAAGTTAGAGGCTGTGCCTTCCAATTCTGAGCTTACAGCGAATTTGACTTTATATTATATACAGTATGTTATATGAGATAAAATGTATTTTTTGTAAACATTGCTCTGGATCAATTCACAAGTTGAACGCTGGGCGAGTGTCTAAAAACACAGATAAAATACATCTAACTGCCAAAGCGCTTGTATTTGTGTTCATCCAGTCCTTAAATTTACGCAGCCCCATTACATAGAACAGCTAGATAGATGATACCACTTACAGTAGGGGCCAATTCACACTAGGATTGGTTCCACACCAGACCAATGCCAGTCTCCACAATTGTTTTCTGTGTACCCTGATCTCACTGCAATTTCACTTCAGGTGGGTTGTGATTTTTCTCTTTGCATAAAATGCACAAATGCTGCATTTTTATTTATTTTTTTTGCAATGCACCAAAGCTCACCTGGTGTCAGCTCTGCTAACTACACTGCCGTAAAAACATTGCTTTGCAATGTTACAACACTCCCCACTGCAGGTGTAGAATGTGTGAAAGGCCCCCTTAAGGCTGAGTTCACAACTATGCATGTGCGGTTTATGCATTTTTTAGGCATGTTTTCTGGCGCTTTCTGCGTTTTTCATGCACATTTTTGATGCATTTTGCCTTTTTTGGATGTGTTAGTGTTGTAGGAGGAGGCCCCTCCATATCTATCAGCTTTTAACCAGAGCAATCTGCCACCCACCATTTCGATTCTTTCCTATTGACCAAAAGATTGAATCTAGTGTGAAATAAACTGAAAGGAATACGTTTTTTTTTAAACTGGGAAACAAAATAAAAAAGTGGGTTTCAATTTGTTATGATTTAGGATTAATGGGAAGCTCAAAAATTGCTAACAAGATAGCCAAGTGTAGCCAGTATTTGGCTTTGGCTCAGATGGCCAGAGACCTCCTAAGAATGACAGCTGGGGGGGCGCCTGCCAGTCTTTGAACAGTGCAGAGAATTCTGGCAATTATATCATGTGACATCCGACAAATAGACATAATTTCTTCTCTTGGTCCCATTGTACAATTTGCATTACAAATATTAAATATTTATGCAATTGTGAATGGGTTGTTCCAATGTTAATAAAGTCCACTTTTGCCCTCTACTGCAGTGAGTCATCAAATTAGTGATCATCATTATGTAGTTCACTATAAAGTTTGTGGTACACACGGTAAATGGCTGATTGCATTCTTTAAGAATGGAATGACTGCAGAGTTACCAGAGAAGTATTGCAATGTGTACTTATAGGGAGGGGGGTGTAAATCTTATCGGATCATCATAATCCTATCATGGCCTGCTGTGAACATTCAAATCAAGCTGCTGACAATTAAAGGATATCTAAGCCTAAGCACAAAATATAATATATTGCAACGTACAGGCTCTTAGATCTGGTGGCTGCTTTCGTTTTCCTTTTTCAGGGTAAGAACATGTTCTGAAAGTAAATAAAAATACCCATTGATATTGTAATAATTATCCTTTATACTCCCTGTGGACTAAACAGATATCTCAAACAATGTTGAAGAAAGTGGAAAGATAGCGCTGGACCTGTTGGTTTCTTTTACTGTTATTGTTATCTTAAGATATTAATGTTGGTGTAAATGATCTGATTCCTGGGCAGGTGGCTTCTACAGCCCAGATGATCTCCACAGTCTCCTTGGCTTGTAGTGTAATGTAAGAGGGGTTGAACTTCAGGCACCATACCACTGCTAAGAGGTGCAGATACAACTTTATTCCATTAAAGTTCAGGGGTACAATTCAAGAAATATCCAACACGATTCGGGGTTCTTTGCCACCCCTTCATCAGGGCTTGAATGGCAACCAAGTGAACAACCCAGTAGTGAGCTAGACCTACAATGGTATTTCTTCCAGTGTGAGTTATAAGCACAGGCCTAATTAGCAGCTTGTTTTGCAGTTTGGTGTTGCACTGGAAGAAATACCATTGTAGGTCCATTTCACTACTGGTTTGTTCACTTTTTTGCCAGTCAGGCCCTGATGAAGAGGGCATGTAGACCACAGAAATTAGTTGGCTATTTCTTGAATTGTACCCCTGACCTTTAATGGAATAAATTTGTATCTGGACTCCTTAGCAGTGGTGTGGCACTTAAATTTCAATCATTCTTATATTACACTACAAGTCATCTCAAACAATGTTAGCAGCTTTAAGGATAAAAAAAAAGTGCGCTATTGGTGAGAAAAAAGCTGCTACCAAAGGTCCAATTATGCAATTGGAATAAATGAATGTGTATAAGTGATCTGGTGCACTAATAAATGATCATTTATTAGCGCACCAGATCACTTATACACAATGTTATCAGCTTTACCAAAGGTCTTCTGTGAACTATAGTGCACTCCTTTTCTATGTAATGGAGATGGGGATATGTTTGTAATTGAAATCAGGGTAGTAGCTTGGGTTGAGAATGCTGTTTCTCGATCCATACAGTACGGTGAGTGAGAGTTGTCACCCTAGGACGGAAAGTGTGTTGGTGGCAGGATCACCAGGTGAAAATAAAGTGGGAAAAAAGCCAGAAAAAGGAAAATTAATGTAACCACCACATCTGTGGAAAGACAAGATGCAATATATTAAATTTAGATACACTTTAAAAAACTGAGGTTGCATTCTCATCTGCGTTCTGGGAACACACTACATATGAGAGTCACGCTTGCAGTGCCACTAATTTTTAATGGCACCCCCAAATGTGGCCAGCAGACAAACAGTTTAACATGTGGAAAAACACGCAAAGCTCTACACCCGAAAAGGTATAGGAGCTTCTTATGTCGCACGTAAGGAAGCCCATTCAAACGAATGGGCTGCCCTATGCCCATCAAGTAAAAAAAAAACAACACTCGTAAAAATGCATGTTAATGATAAGCTAGGTGTAAATTGGCATGAGGGTTTATCATCACTTTAATACAGTCCAATAAAATTGGAGACACACACTAAGAAAAAGGAAAAATAAGTATGTTAAAAGAAGGCATCATAGAGTTTCTATTCCCCCATAAATTTCAATGAATAAATCAATATAACTATATCCTGGAATTTGTAAATAAACACTGACTAGACATCACATTAGGTCTGTATAATCAACATTACTATCATTATGTTGCGTACTTTTCATCGGAGTCTATGGGGACCAAAGTGTTCCTATATGTCGGCTGCTTAAGAGCTTTTTCTGCTACTTAGCCAACAGCAGGCAAAATTCCTCCCAGGGTTTGAGCTAAATGAAGCTATAGACTTGAGCTTGCTGGTTACACAAACCTCCGAGCAGAATACTCTGAGGGATACTACCATCTCGGACAGACAGAGCAGTTTGCCAGCTTTACTGAATGAATGCTAAAAAGACCCAGACTCAACAGAGGGGCAACTTATCATTTATGTACTGCCAGGGTCTGCAATCATGGGACCTTTTCTGCTGAATAGCACCTTACAAGCCCAAAACTCCCCTAATGTACTTTTAGCAGAATCCTTCTGACACAAGCATTAATCCAGAACTCACAGAATCCGTTCAATCATAAATGCCTTCTTGTAGTCTCTGGCAGATTAATCCTTCCATTTATGCATAAGAAACCTTTTAACCTCATGAAAAGTAATACTAAGATGTTAACCTGACTCAATGCACAGATTGCTTGTATTAAAACAGATTTGACTGTAATCCAAATGCTTTGTAAATAACGCATTACAAATTGACCTAAAAGGTAACTACAATTCTCAAACATTGCACAGCAAGTTTAAAGATCTCTATCCTAGGAGTACCTTTTAATCCATTCATGTTCAAGTCGGTTATTTTCATATGAGGCAGATACATTGTGTTATCACTGTATTTCATGGAGAAAGGTCACTTTTTATTTCAATTTCACCTCCTGATTCTAGTAACATTAATTCTTATTATATCAACAACTAGTATGAAAATAATCACCCTTGAATTTGTCATGGAAAACAGCTAAATAATGGATTGCATTGTTCAATTCATTTTAGAGTCCTGTAAAAGTTCAGGAGACATAGAGATAAGGGGCATATCATGGGCAAGCAAACCTGATTGGAGATTGTTAGAGTGTTACTAAACCCAGGAACCTGCATTCACTATATCTGGTCTCCCACAGTACACAGAACATGGAAATGCAATTATTTTAGTAAATATAAACTGCTAAATACCTTCTCTCATTAGCAGTCTAAAGGATCATGCACAATGGATCTCAAAGAAGCTCAAAGAAACTTCTCCTATAGGTGTTTGAGCTTTTTTGTGCTCTCATTTTTTTCTACCTGCATGCACACTATGCCTTTTTCAGGAGTTTACAGGCATATGCTGTACAGGCAGGCACAGGCATACAGGCACAAAAAAAACCCACCAAACCCACGTTTGTCAGAGGAGCTTTAGAGCAGAAAAGACTTCTAAGTGCCCAAAAACGCGCAAAAAGTGTGAAAACGCTTAAAAATGCTTGAGATCGCACAATGAAATAAAAAACAAGCTGAGGGGGAGGGTTAGTGAAAAAAATGCTTATGTTCCAAAAATCTCAAAAGAACATATAGAAGCTCAATAAAAATGCGCAAAAGAGTACAAAAAAGCACAAGTTTCTTCAAGCTTTAGGCAGAGAATTAAAAGCTCAAATGCCTGTAAAAGCAGCTTTTTTTTTAGCTGCAGCATGCATAAGCCCTAAAGCAGTCTTTTGACCTCTATCAGTGTCTGGTTAAAGCTTGTAGGAGGAGTTTTCATTCTATTCTGACTGTCCTATAAGGCTGCAGGACCCCTGACCCCCTGTCTGGACAGTGCTGATTGGCCATATGCTGATCACATATCTGAGCATGTGCAGAGTGACTCCAAAGTCTTTTTCTTATCAGGAGATGTATTGGGGACAGTGGAAGAAGGGAGGATCAGAGAAGACAGCCTTTTTACACAATGGGGAGGATTAACCCCTTTAGGTTCCACAGTGAGTATAACAAGCATGCTTTACTGCATATACAGACTAATTTTACTTCTGGGGGTTTAGTAACACTTTAACATTGTGCTCAACTGAAGTAGGGAAGTGTAGAGATTTACACAGGAGGTGGTTTATGGATCAGCCAATTCTCCTGTCCTCATCTATGGCCATACATTTTGAGATTACAGGAAAAAGATTAAAAATCCAAGCAGTTGGAGTTAGGCTTCTCCAGTGATGTGCATCTTTTGATCCCCATTTCACAATAATTATGGCCCTACACCTGTAGAATCTTATTTCAATCAGATGGGAAAGTTTTAAAAAATTGCTGGTCCGGCCATTCAATGGTACCTTCATGAACTCTTCATTCGAGTTATGTCCTCATTTTTATGGACCCAATGTCCTACTTCTAGATTATCTTGACAAGTGCATAAGACTAGTTACAATTTCATTTGGATGGGAGCAAATTTAAAGATTAGAAATGTGTTTGTTTTTATTAGAATTGACAACAATTTTCCATCCTTGTTCTTCACTTTTTCACTCGCTTTGGTCGAAACTGATTATCGCATTGTCACTTTAAACTCCTATATAGTCAAATGAACATTCTGAAAATGACAGCTTTTTAATGAAATTCTACAGGTGTAAGACCAGCCTAACAGATTTAACAAACCCCAAAGCCATTAGGATAAGTTGCTCTACTAGAGTTGACACATGGGTCGGGTAGGGGACCTGGGACATACCTCAACATTGAAAAAAAAAAACAATCTAACATCCGGTCTTAAAACATTGGAACTAATTATGGAATAATTTAAGTCCTCAACCAGGCAGAATAATCACGGTTAGACAGTACAGCTTGACTTACCAATTTTGGAATCCATTCTCTACCAATACATGAATCAGCCAATAGATGGCTTCTAGCTTTTGGTGTAGTGATTGCTATGATTCTACAAAATAAGTCAATGACTTTAAATATACCTATATAACAAGTAAACTTTTAATTTTGGCTTTTTCTCTCAAAATTCCTCTAAGCAAACTACAAGACCACCCGCCCATCCCTCCCGCGCCGCCTTCTCTCCTGCATAGACAATGGTGTGAGATCGCTAAAAGAATAATTGAAAATGACAAAAGATACTGCCCTTAAATATTCTAGTCCCTCTTCATATTAATTCTGCACAGCGTATAGCAAAACTGCTACTTTTCAGAATTTGTAAATGTTTGGAGCCATTAGGCTTAATATTACTTCTCTAATGAACATGGGGGGGGGGGGGCACTGGCAAAGGCATAAGAAATGCCTCCTTTTAAATGTGAGTGCCTGGCTTAAATACCACATTATGCCATGTACATAAAGCTTATTGTGACTACACATTTGCCCTTAAATGGCTTCAGGGTGTTGCACAATCGCTAATTGCTTCCTAATTACGGAACTACAGTACACCATGTAACAAGTCAATGAATGGAAGATATTCTAAACCAGAGCACACGGGCTATTCAGCTGAGTCACAAGCACCAAACCGACTTGTCAATTTGATGAAAACCCTGGGTTTTAACTACTATCAAAGCATATGTAGAGATAATCGTAAGACACTAGGAAAACCTTTGAAAAACTTTTACGAACAAAAACCTTCTGTCAGTGGAGCTGAATAGACAAAAATGATAACATTAAAGCTATTAGTGAAGTACAAGTGTTTTTTAGTAACTGTAGAAAAAAGGAAGCTTATTTAAACCGACAGAACCTTTTGATACTTTGTTATACAAAAATCCATTTGCCCAGTTTATATTTGGTTGTTGCACAATCCAGACCCTGTTTTAATAGGTTATTATGACATGGATGTTTATATGCTCCATAGATTTATGTAAGGTCATTTTTTTAAAATAACAGGATTATGTAAATTGTTTCTTCTATAGATTTTTGTTCTCTTGTATAATGGAAGGTAATTCTACTTGTCTTGTAAAAATATAACTTTTCTCACGCATACAACATGCTGAAGCATGGCATTGCTGGGCCTTATAAGATAGAAGTGATGGTTTGTTAATAATTGTGCTGAGTATATATAATGCCTAACTTTTTTATTTTTTTTGGTTAGAGTAGGGAAGTATATAGTATAATTCCCCGTAAATGTTTTATTGCAATTGGTTTTTAAATTCACTTTTACAGTGTATCTAAACCCCATAACAGAAATTTTAATATAATACAGTTTCTTAAATGAGATGGCTACATCAGTTTTCGGGAGCTTTTTTTTTACTGTATTTTCTCCCGCTAATCCCGTGAACAAAACACTTTCTTTTCCTGGGTGACTACACTAATTCCCAAATACTACTATGATAAAAGCCTTGGTTTAGACTCAACCTCCATTACTATGTAATCATTATATATATATATATATACACACACATATATATATATATATATATATATATACACATATGCACACATATATATATATATATATATATATATATATATATATATATATATATATATATTTATATCAAACCAATATTTCACTGGGCTGTATAAAAGACTCTTGTTATGAAGCTCAGTGAAATATTGGTTTGATTTATACGGTATATAAAGATTATATAGTAATGTAGGTCTAAACCAAGGTGTTTATCGTAGTAATATTTAACAGTACCATACCAGTGACTCCCTCTTTTTAAGATTCATAAGTAGATGTTTATTAGCATTAAACATGGTTCATTTCTTGGGGTTTGACCTCAAGGGTCAAAATAGTAATGTACTACCCTAATGCCCCTGTTTCTATGGAAGGAGCCATGGTTGTTTCCCAGGCTGGAATTTAGACATGTCTGCCTTTGTACATCTCCTTTACATTGGGAATGGGGTGATGAGTAGTTATAGAGAAGGAAGACAACATTTGTTTTATGCTTCCAGTCCACCTCACAAGAACAAAACAAATGTAGCCCCAACCTTTATGGGCTGATAAGCTGTGATATATTAGTTTTGTTCTTGGGTTAGATATCATTGATCAGCTTGTTATCATTGTGTATTAAGCTTCATGCTCATGGGCTATTTTATAATGCTTGTTTGGGTGCGTAATTACACGTGTTTTTGCAAGTTTACAGGTGTATGTAATTTCTCAGTGTGTGAGTACAAACCCATTCTACTGGCCAGAATATTAATTTATTCTAGCCAGTAGAATAATAATGCATGTTAATGCACATAAACATGTGAATTATGCTCATAAATTCCTCTCCAAATGCAGCTTCGGAGCATTCTTTGATGCCTTTAAATGTAGCTCTTCAAATATGAATCTAAACTCCTAGATCCATACATGGGAACGTAGGCTAACATTAAAATGGACACCTGTAAAAGCAGCATTTTTTATGCCTCTGTGTATGATTCCTAAAAATTTTGATTAACGGTGCTTCTTTATATATTTTTTAAATATACACGTGAATGTACAGGACTGACATATTTTCTCATTACATGGAATGCTACATAATCTTTGAATCTTTGTGCTTTGCTGCTCCTTCAAACAATATAGGTTGAATGAAATCAATGCACTCCTTGTGGGGCTTATAACTTATTTCAAAGGTAGATAAAGAGACTGGTGCAAGCCTTTAGTAAATTACTTCCACTGTCACTATTTGACAGGTATAGGCATCCACAGATACGTGCACATAGCTGCAGTAACTTTTAGTATTCTCTTTTATGCCTAAAGCTGGATACACACTATCCAACTTTTGTTGGTAGATTTCCTTCAGATTTACCTTTTCTATGTAGTGCAAGGGCCTGCCAGATTGCATACAAATTGAAAGTGTTTAGGTTTGACCTCATATTATATGGTTTTGGTAAATCTAAAGGAAAAAGTCTTCAGAAAATCTTATAGTGTGTATGGCCCATAAGTGCCAGGCTGTTCTAAGCAAAACAATGATATTTCCGGAGGTTGTAGGAGGGAGGATATGGGAAAGCTTCAGCACCATGTAAAATTACTAAAGTTTGGTCCATTTAGAATGCTCGGAACTGGACAAAACTAAAGATACTGATAGGTAATATAGGTATATGCAGACACCTCAATCAGCAGCTTTCAGTATACTTAAAGAGACAGAATTTCCTTTATATAAGGAGTTTAAATAAGACAAAGCGTTTGCTCAATCTGAAAATATCTGTATTTAATAACAAACTATGGAGGGGAAAGCCTGTAAATGTGACCCATCACTTAAAAAAAATATAATTAGTATGAACATTTCAATAATATCTAATAACAAGCCTTACTTTCCCTTTAAATAATCCTGGATCCAGACATTGTGACTGAGGACCTTGTCTGAAGACCAAGTCCCATACAAGTACTACAAACATATGTTGTACATTAACAATTAATTAAAACCAGAAGCTGCAGCACAGACACCTGAGCTTGTTCCAGCTCCATGGCAGGCCAGGTTGCAGAGTCCCTATGACTAAGCTCTTTTGGCTGGAAGCATGTCTGGCAGGCACCAAGACCTGTTCATAAAAAAGAGAAATACTGGTGTTTCCCATAACAACCAATCAGATGTGTTTTCAATGATTTCATGTGAACTGACCATTTTGGTTGCTATCATTGGTGGCGGTCATTTTTATTTTGTGCTTGTTTTTAAAGGAAATGGCAGTATTTAAGACTTTTTTTTAATATAGAAAAAACATTTTTTTCTTTCTATAGTTCAAAATTATATGCTGTGTGTACTTGAAGACCTTCTATCTTCTCATTGTATTTGGGGACCTTTCTTTTTTCTTATAGGTTGTAATTATGTACTGAATGTATTTCAGGACCTTCATAGTTTGTATTTAGGGATCTTGTTTCTTTCTAAAGTTTTCATTTGGGAGTTTGTTTATTTGTATAGTTTTCAATTACATCCAGCATAATGGGGACCTCGTTTCCTTCTGTGGTTTGTATTTTGGGGACCTTTCTTTCCTGATGACCCTCTCTTTTTCTCTCTCTCATTGGAAGTCTAAAGCCCCGTATACACGCAACGATTATCGGCCGACCGATCGTCCGTCTTTTGTCCAGAGTGGTGTTTTGTTGGTTGGAATGTGCCTAGACTGCACACGAATTTTCTCGCCCAACAAAATTCTACTTCAGAAGTGATGTCATGTGTTGGGTTGCTTTCTTTGTGTTCTTTCTTCTCTGAACATGCCCAGACTTGCTCATAAGATTTTTCCCTGTCGAAATCTGTACTGACTGCACGAAAATCGGCCGTGTTTTGACGGCGGACAAAAATTTTATAGCCTGCACACCAGATTTTTTTCGGCCGAAAAGTCGGAGTCGGTTGTCGGAAGCATCATACTAACAAGCCAAAAATCGGCAGATCGGACGTTGGACGAAAATTCCCTGCCAATTTTCGGCGCGTGTGTACGGTGCTTAACAGAGCGGCATTCCTGGTTGAAAACAACATAACTCTATGTGATTGAGACTTTTCATCTTGTTATACTATCAGTACCGATGCATAGACGCTGTTGTAAGCTATTTATTGCTCCCAATCTATTGTCACATCAATTCTTAAATAGCAGCTAAGAAACCCAGTGTAAAAACTGAGTCTAAGCCGAGAGCAATCCAATAAATAAAGAGATCAGTGAAGCAGTGATGCAATAATCAGAGATTTATGTAGGATCAGAGGCACAAATACACACCAAATACGTATTTTACGCCAACGGGTGCTTACCAAAAAGCAACCCATAGATGGATTTAATGCTTCCCTGCCATCAGAATACAATGATCAGCGCTGATGACTATTTCCTGTGGTGCTGATCAAGTGGGGAACATACGATAGGGTGGTTGTACAGATGTTGATCAGTAGATTGACTTCTGTACAACCTCCATGACCATACATGGATGGGAATTCAGCCTATCCCTGCTGAACTAGCCAAATTTTTGATCTATGTATGTCTGGCTTAAGGCAGCCTTATAGTTAAGCACCTGGTGTGAAACGCATGAAGACATTAGTTGTGTACCTGATGATTTTTTTTGTGTCTGATTTTTAATAACTCTCTGAGTATTGCATTGCTGCTTCCCAAACCTCTTTTATTTTTGGATTGGATTGGTGGCCTGGGGCATTGCTGAGGCTTTTGAGAGCAGTTGAATATAGCTAGAGCTTGAATCCATGGTCTCAGTAGCGTCATTTGGTGTATATGTCTAGGTCAGAAGTATCCAACTGGGACTATTCAAAATATCCTTAATACATTATCTTTCAACTAGTTATTTAAAAAAAGGTACAGATTTGATACTTTAATTAAATTATCTTATAAAGTTATGGAGCTCATTGAAAGGAAAAAGTATGTCATTAATAAAATCATATTTCCCACAACCGACTTTTCATCCACTCCTTAAAGTTGGCAGAACAAGCTATATTGGGAATAGTTTGGGTTTTAGCCAAGAAGAAAAGTTCCCATAACTCATGCTAACTTAACAGGGCGTCTTTTGTTTTGTGAACCCACTTTTAAAAGGCCGTCATTTATCCTATTTTAACAGTGGCATTTAGACCTAAACATTCACAAACTAGTTTAACATCTTGCCAACCGCCCCACGCAGATTTACTGCAGCAGGGCGGCTCGGCTGCGCATAATCATGCAGATCTACGTGTTTATGTGCACATGGATTTGGTGGCGCCGTCGGAGCCGCGTTGCAGCTGTGATTGGACACAGCGGGAGCCAGACTGCGGGAGGAGCGGGCTCGATCGCCACCGACCTCCCGCAATCGTTGGCTAAAATGACAGAAGAGCCGCCTGCTTATGTAAACAAAGCAGGCGGCTTTTCTGTCAGATAGGCAGGGAAAGATCGTGTGATTCAGCTAAGCTGAATCACTGATCTCTCCCTGCCTCTGTCCAACCCATCCTCCCACAAAGTCAGTAAGCACTGTTAGGCATACACTTAACCCCTTGATCACCCCCAGTGTTAACCTCTTCCCTGCAAGTGCCATTTATACATTAACAGTGCATATTATTTAGCACTGATTACTGTAGTAATGTCACTGGTCCCCAAAAAGTGTCAAAATGTCAGTTAGGGGTCCGATCTGTCTGCCACAATGTCGCAGTCCTGCTAAAAATCGCAGCAGATCGCCGCCATTACAAAAAGATAAAAAATAAAAAGTCAAAAAACGATTCCGTAGTTTGTAAACACTATAACTTTTGCGCAAACCAATTAAAATACACTTTTTGGGATTTTTTTAATCAAAAATATGTAGCAGAATACAAATTGGCCTAAACTGATAAAAAAAACTTTGATTTTTAAAAAAAATTTTATTGGGAATGTTTTATAGCAGAAAGTAAAAAATATTGTTTTTTTTTTTTTCAAAATTGGCGCTATTTTTTTTATAGCTAAAAACCGCAGAGGTGATCAAATACCACCAAAATAAAGCTCTATTTGTGGGGAAAAAAGGGCATTAATTGTATTTGGGTACAGCGTCGCATGACCACGCAATTGTCAGTTAAAGCAATGTAGTGCCGAATCTCAAAAAATGGCCTGGTCACTAAGGGGGTAAAACCTTCCGAAGCTGAAGTGGTTAGAAAACAACTCAGTTTGACTCCGGTAACCATCTTATGTGGAGTGCCCAAACAAGTCTTAGTCATAGAAAATAGTCAATATTGAAAAAGAAATGTGTTACCATTTGCACTATTGCAGTGTGTCAGCACATTTCTGTTAATGCACATTATGCAGTGTGATAACATGCATTGTGTTAAGCCTAAGACCAAAAGGCACCAAAAAGCTACATTTGTAGCATTTCTGGCAGAGCACCCTAATGCACATATGTACTGCTGCACATTGTGCTAAGCTACAGCCAGCGCAAGTCTGTCGGCAAGGCGCATTGGGATGCCATTCAGAAAGAAAGGCACCGCCACGCCCCATTGCAGCCGGTAACATGCTTTACTGCATTGCAGTCGTGTGAATGGGCCAGGCACTTTGTAGGTTTCTTGGCAGTAGGTGGGTTAAATTATTCATCCCAGCTGTGCCTTATACATGAGAATGAGAACTTTTTGGGCTGCTGATTGACTGCTTCTGAAAATATCTGAAAATATTTGAGCAGGGCGGAACGCATAAAATATGCCTATAATTTTTGTAGATTATTATTAAGACCTCTTTTTTTGACATTTAAACATGTCTTAGTTTGTGTTTAAGTGTAGCGTGGGCTTTAATAGTGTTTTTTGCTTACTACTCACAAAAATTCTGCCAAAAATGTACATATGTATTCATATTAAGAGAACGAAAAAACAATTGGAAATGTTCACAGTACAAATCTGGAAACGTGTACGGATGATAAACCTGGCAATAACACAAATAGAAAAAAACTCACAGAGGCGATTCAATAAAATGAAGCGAATAAAAACAATCATATTTAAAACATACAACCATTCAACCATTTTATACAAGACTCACAATACCCCATTAAGTGGGAAAATTAAATCAATAGCTTGAAATCTACTGGCTTCTCTGTAGTCATACAACTCTCATACACCCATCTCAAGGCTCAAATTACTGAGGAGCCAATAAAGTGATTCTATATATTTACCACCCATCTCCATTGAATGAAACAAAGGATGCTGAGGCAGTGAAAACAATATGGCATGAGCAGTATGCATTAGGACCAGCAGGAAACTGTTGGTCAGGGTTGGGTTTACTTTTTGGACACCTCTATTTCTGGGACTACAGTAAAATCAGGGGACAGAAATACAGATTAATGGAAAATAACTTAAAAGGGGTAGTCAACGGTTGAGTGTTGGTTAGGAGTTCAGCTGGGACCAAGATCAGAACCAGAACATGAAGCAGAGATCAGAAAAAAAGACAAACTCAGGTGTAGGAATATGACCTGGAACCCAAGTGGGGTTAAAGCAGTACTAAACCCAAAAACAGAAAATGTTTCTATTGCAGCTTACCCATTCTTATATGTGGTGGCTGCATTGGTTTCCTTTCTTTAGGCTTTTTCCTTTATTTTCACCTGGTAATCTGACCACTAAGCCTGATATTTTCCATCTTCTTTTAACAGACCAAGCTGTCCATCAAAAGTGGCAGTTAGGAGCCATGTGGACGTGATAATCTATCCGGGGGGAGCAGAATTGAGAAGGGAAATGTCATGGAAGACATTCACAATAAACTGCAACACATCAGAAATCCCTTCCAGGCCATCAATAATCTGCTTCAAGAGATGGACTATGAGACATCTGACTACGAGACAGACTATGGAACTTGTAGGTGTGGAGAGGACGTCGGGGGGTACATGGGACCATTCTGATGACATCATTAATGGCCACTGTGGCGGTGCTTCCCATCAGTACTAAATATCTACATGAAGAGATCCAGTTCTGCAGAATACCAGAAGATTAATATGCAAGATTACAGATCCCTTAGAAGCAAAAGAAACCTTGTCGAATATTTTGTTAATTGATGTGTTATGAAGATGCACAATAAACCAGCATTTGATGGTGAAAAAAAAAAAAAGTGGCAGTTAGAGGGGGACAAACCATTTAAAAGTGATAGGGGTGCTTACAGTGATAAGCCATACACATATCAGTTTTTTTTTTTTTATCACAGTCAGGTGGATGGGGGAATCCCCCCCACTGTGACATTGTATTCTGACAGCGGAATACACAGAATACACTGATCAAAATGTTTCAACAAGCCCGTTTGAGAGCAGTCGGTCCTTAGATCGACTGCTCCTGAATGGGAGTGGCTATAGATAGATCAAAATTCAGCCAGTCCCTGTCAAATTGTTATCTATCTATGGCCAGCCCAACACTACCCTCTCCATGCTAATGATCCTGCTGTCCATAGATGTTCCAATTGTTCTTCCATCCAGAGTGGAGACACCCTAACATAGGAAGTGTATTACTGGCTGGATCACCAGGTGAAAATAAAGGAGATAAAAGACTAAAAATAAAAAAACGAATACAACCATTACATTCAAAACCTATAAAAAATAAAATGCAGCCCGAGGCACATAACTTACAGTCAGTAGGATGTGCCCCTTGTGTTGATATCTCTACTTTAAGTTAAAATCCTCCTCTGTGAAATGCATTTATTTAGATTTTTATCAACAAAACGGGAGTTTCATTTGAACTTTGCTGTGGTACTTTTAATCTGCAACAGACTAATGCATCCCTAATCACAACAGTCCAAATGTTTATTAGTCCTGTAGAGTTATCGCTAGGATTATGCCTTGGCATGCAATAGATGGTAATTGCTTCTGTACATGAATAGCTTCCCTCTTTTATCACTTAGACTAAAAGCAACATCTCCAGTTATCAATACTTCTGCTTTTTTGTCAATTTCCTTCCTTTTTTATTTTAAAACTTGACTGACCTTTAGCTTTCTCTAAGTGAGCATGACAAAAGACTACAAAGAATAGGTGCATAGGTTATTTCCAAGTAATTCATCATTATGTCTTCCTGTTGCTACAATACACATTAAACGCATAAAACATTTAGGCTCAGTTCACACCACTGTGATTCCATTTGGCTGCATTTTTGCATATTTTATCAGGCCAAGTCGCACTGTACATCACACCAAAGTAGCACAGAAAACTTTTCCATAATCCTACAGTGTCGGTTTGCATTCATAAGAACGGGCACCTTTACATATAATGTGATTTAGCTTGTCATGCGATTCTGTGCGTCTCAACCCTCATCACAAATCACACTAGTGTGAACCAGCACTGTCCTGTGTAATTCTAACAGAAAACCAAAAAAAAAAAAAAAACTTGAAGGTAAGCTGTACTCTTAAATTATCTGTTGACCCCCTTCCAGCTGCCCTGCACCAATTCCAATAGCTAACACTCGTGCTAGACATATAGCTGCAGTCACTCAGCAGAATCATTGGCTGACCCTGCCTAAATGTCACCCTTTGACACCATCCATGTGCCCCTCCTCCACGGCTGTGCTCCTTTGTTGGCAGCTGAACAAAGTTTGGAGCTGCTGTTAGGTAAATGTTAGACAGCTGTGACCATCAGAATACATGATAGGGCATCAATGTGGGAATTTTAAAACAGATTACCTTTAGAATATAATTGAGGCATTAAACAACCCTTAGCAAAAAAAAAAAAAATATATATATATATATATATATATATATATATATATATAATAAACACGAGAAACTCAATCCTATATAATAATAATAATAATTATTGTTCCTGCCAGAAGAGGCACCATCTTGAGATCCATTAAAGATGAGCATCTGCTATGGCTTGGGGTTTTACAGAAAAGCTTCTACTCTGTGTGCAGTACAGCAGATGCTAGTGAGTACTCATCACCCATTCTTATAAGAGATGGTGCTTTTGTTTCTCTGATAGGGTCGTTTGTGGCTCAGTACCTCTGTTAACATGATGAATCATAAGCATGTGATAAGTGGGGACAATGTTAAACAGATCACTCCTGTTTATGTATTGGACAATCAGGCTTCTTTCTTTTTAAAAAAAACCCTGTTCAAAAGCAATGACCCATGACATCCCACAAGAGTCCTGCATACTGCATACATTACTTCTTTCCAAGCTCGGCTAGAGTCACTGGCATTTGACACACCCTGGTGAGGGATTATGCCCCCATACGTCCCTGAGATACAGTGAGTGGTCACTGGTGCTAAGTAAATGGTTACTCATTGGAGCTCAGTGATTTAGTCATTAGTTTGCACCCTGTTGCATTTGCTAGAGAGGAAGGACTAGGGTCTCTGTACACAGAATCAATTTTATTCAATTATTATTTTACATGTGTTGCAACCTTTATTAACCAGTCAGAATCCATTTAATACAGGTCTGTCTTCAGCAGAGTAAATTCTGATAGGTTACTACAAGTTGCCTCATTAGGAATGGGAATGAGCAAAATGGAGAGTTTTTATTTCCCAGCAATTTTCCTAAATTAATTGGAATCAATAGGGAAGGCAAAATAAGGTGTTTTTGGTGGTTATTAAGTACGTAGTTGGCTTTAAATGACTTCCGAGGGTTACAGAAGCTTCTTTTAACTATCTGACCTGTACCCGTACTTGTGTCCAAAATGTCCAAAAATGGTTACTCATTAGCCTGGTGAGAGTACACAAATACAATCAAATACACAAAAAAGAAAAAATTCAGATTCCCCCCAACCACAAAAAGATACATTTTTACTAAAAAACAAGTTCGCCTAAGCAAGAGTAGCTTTAACGTAAAAGAGAAGCCTTGAGAAAAATTCAGATTGTACGTTTTGAAGAAATTTCACTATTGGGGAAATAGAAATTCTTAATTGACTAAGTTGGTAATAAACGCTCAATAAAAGTATAAGCGGTATTACAAATGTGGTGAAACAAGATGAATAAATATGTGATATAATAAATAATAGGTGAAATGGAATTTCACCTATTATTTATTATATCACATATTTATTCATCTTGTTTCACCACATTTGTGATACCGCTTATACTTTTATTGAGTGTTTATTACCAACTTCATCCATTTTGGTCCACCGTTTCTAGAGATCGAGCGCTGATTTTCCCTTTCTGATCAGTTGACTGAGTATGTGGTGACACTACTAAATCGGCTGCTGATCTTGGTGTTCCACTTGTCATACACAACACACCTACATTCACCTTTTTCTTTTACCCCATTGGTAGCACATAGGCCCCTTTACCCCCTTAATTTACTAAGGTTGTTATTTTGCAGTGAAATCTACTCATATTACTCCCAGTGACCCTTCTTTGACAAGCAGGACCTGCAAACTTCAAGCACTTCCATTATAGACAGTGCACATTTTTCCTGTGTAAAGATAAACATTCCTATCTACAATTTCTGAGCAAGTCATTGGAAAGACTAAAGCCTACTACACATGAGCGGGGCAGCCTGAGTGCTGCTGGTGACAGTGTGAGGGGAGAGGAGAGCCGGCCTGAGCTGGGATCTGGTGTATCCATAGTTGTCGCTGATCCATATGGATTCCATTGAGGTAGTTTTATCCAGCTGGGACATCCATCAAATTTTCCAACAGCTTATATGACCCATGTGTTATATGGTATCTGGGTCTTATACATCTGGTGAGCGCAATCTACTAATCTTTATCGGTGTTGGGATTTGCTGCACATTGTGATCACGTTTTTTTATGTTGGATTAATTTCATCACACTACTCACTTGGGACTTTCATTTTTTGATGGACTTTTTTTATTAATTTCCATTTGGCTTATATGACTGGACATTTTACAGCTCATTTATATGTGTTATTTGTTTAATCACATTCATTGATACTAACGCTGCACATTTTTCTGGTTTTATGTTTTTGGTCACTTTTTTGTCTAGTGATTGGTGCAAGCAGCTTTTTCATTGTATGTTGTTAGCGCAGTAATCTTTACCTTTTTGTTTACTACACATGAGGAGAATGTCAACAGAAAGCGTCCAACATTCGGCCTTTGTGTACTGCAGCCGGTCCGACAGCTGGTCCACCAATGGCTGAGAGCGCTGACCGGAGTGTCGCTGTACAAACATTGGATAGTTAGTACAGTGGCTCCTCCTGAGATTTTTTTCTTTCAGCCCTGCTAGGTTGAACAAAAAAAAAAAACTACTAGTGTGTACTATGCTTAAGATTCATGAACTTATATATTCAGCATGTCTTTGGTTTGACAGCATGTATTTATACCAGAAATCCATAAAATAAATTGCATAAACACATCAAAAATGTCAATGCCCAATAACACACACTGTACTTGTGATTTAATACAACTTAAATCAGCACTTACCTCGTTAGAGGTGTCTTTTGACTGGCAAATTCTTTAAGGAGAGCATGATGTTGGCATTATTATACACATCATCACACAAAGAGTACAGCGTTTTCCTAGGGAAAAAAAAAAGTTTACATTAAAAATATGAAAAAAGACAGAAATTGCATATTTTTAAATGTTATGTCATTATTTTTTAAAATGTATTTTATTAATGCCCTTACTGTAATGACTTACAGTATCAATACATTTATGAATACTCCCTCACCCCCCCCCCCCCCCTTGCCTCCCCTTGTCTCCTGTTCTGTTTCCCCACCTGTCACACTGTGGTCGCTGCGTAATACTAAACATAGTGACTTGTGTCCCTGCTTTGCATTACCTAAGATCGGGATCTATGCGACTACCGTGTCGGTCCCCCGTCCCCCGACACAGCTTGTTCCCCTTAGGGGGTGGCGGGGTTTGGGGGCCTGGCCCAGAAGGTGGAAATATTGCCTATCTTAAATCCCAGTCCTATACGACTTTAAGGACACTGCCCTTTCCATGACCATACGTTGAGGAATGTGCTCTTGGTAGAACTACTGTGATGCCTTACCCTTACCTACTGTTCTCCTTAATGATGTGTTATCTCCCCCGTATTTGTTTATTTTTTTTTATGCACTAAGTTGTTTAAGGGTCCTTTCACACGGCCGCTCCGTGTGAAAGGTCCGCTGCGGGACTTTTTTTTTTCCACGGAGCGGATGACATTTGTGTCATCCGCTCCGTGTGCCCGCATATCATCCCATCCGTTTGCGGATGATATGCAGACATAATGTAAGTATATGGCACTGCGGATGTCAGCGGATGATACCGCTGACATCCGATTTTCCTTCCTTTCCGTTTTTTACACGGAAGAAAAAATGGGGTTCTGTTCCATTCGTAAAAACGGAACAGAACTGAAAGGAGGAAAATACCATCCGCTGACACCCGCAGTGCCATTCACTTACATTATGTCCGCAAATCATCCGCAAACGGATGGGATGATTTGTGGACACACGGAGCGGCCGTGTGAAAGGACCCTTACTTGCTTCAAACTTGTCCATGTTGTGATCTACACATCTGTTTTGATTACCATGTACTGCATATACCTTTTAATAAAACGTTTTGGATAAAAAAAAAAAAAAAAAATACATTTATGAATACAGGTGAAATGAAATTTCAAATGCACAAATCAATGTACCTTTAAACTGTATTTTTTATTTTTTTTTTGCTTTTTACATAATTGAATACCAGATAATGAAACTGATCAAATAAAACTCAGAGAACATATCAATTAACCTTCAGAAATCTAGCCCACAGACACTCAGTGGCTGCCATGATGGCCACATATGAGCATAGCAGCTTTTTCAGTAACTCTTTTTAGCTTTTTATATAGTGGATAGCACTTAGACCTTGCAGAACTGGGATCCATGGTTTGGATCTTGGCCAGGACACTATCTGCATGGAATTTGCTAGTTCTCCCTGTGGGTTTCCTCCCACAACCAAAGACTGGTAGGTTAATTGGCTCCTGTATAAAGTGGCCTTAGTATGCATATACAAATTGACTATGAACATGTTATCACATTCTGCATGCCAGTCCCAATCTATATGGAAGGGTTGAGGAAATACCCTGATGATCTATTTTGTACAAATTCTATGGGAAAAAAGGCTTTCAGGACTATCAGACCCAGCTGGCCCACAGAACTGAATGGATATATACATTACTTACATACATACATTCATATAGTTTTGAGCATATGAGCTGCCTTACTACTTTACTACATATACATATGCTTTAGGGGGTGGTATGTGTCTGTGCTCTGCAGGTTTTTGTTTTTCTATATATAGCCTGCTGCCAATCAGAAACCAGCAGTGCTCCAAACACACCCCACCTATGTGTACACATACTGAGAAAAGGGGAAGCTGACTGGTCACCCTTTCGCTTCTTAGTGCGGTTTGGAAACTTGTATGCCGTGAATGCTTTTAGTGTCCCTGAAAACAAAAAAGTCATGAGCAACTTCTGTGCCAGAGGTATGCAAAGGGTAAATATTCACCCACGACTGCACACTTGTACAGGTATGTCAAATGGATCTGAGACTGAAATTTGACACCAAGGGCTGCAGGAAAGAAAAGCCATTGTGTTCTCCCGGCAGGGGTGGCTCCCCCCTTCCCCACAGTGATTACTGCTACCGGCTATAATAGCCTCTAGCAATAATTGCATGTAAAATCCGACAGGCTGGTTGTACTAAAGTTGATCGATTGATCAACTTGGGTACATTCAGCCTGCCCATCCATGTTTCGAATCTCGACTGGTTCAAATTCCAACTGTCTATAGCCGGCTTAAGGGGGGCATTTTTTCCAATGACCCCTGATGAATTGTTTTTTTCTGGTATACCCCAAAACTTGAAAATTAGTTTAAGGTTTCCTCCAGAGTAAAAAGGCTGGTCTAAATAAAATTCTTTTAGACCCCGTTCACACTGGGGCGACGCTACTTGCCGGGGCGACCTCACAGGTCGCGGTGCGCAGCTCGCACCGCGACCTCGGAGCGGCCGGCACGGACTTCATATCATTGAAGTCAATGCAGGTTGCTCCGGGTCGCCCCAAAGAAGCTCCGGACCCTTTTTCTAAGTCGGAGCGACTTGTGTCCCTCCTATTAGAACGGGTCCACAGCTTCTCTATGGCAGGTGACCTACGGCAACCAGGTCGCCTGACGGGTCGCCTCAGTGTGAACGGAGTCTCACATTTCTTTTTTTTGATTGTTGTAAAATAATTACAAGATAGCAGTGAGTATTAAATATATAAACTTGGGTTTACATGGAGCCATAAATGAATCACAACAAGCACTGCACAAGCTCGTACAATTCAAGAACGTAGTCAGAAATAATATAATCTTCCAATGTAAGATCAAATGGAAGCCAACACGTTGCCAGACCTTACCCCTTTCATCAGGGTTTAAAGTGGAAGTTAAGGCAAAACCTAAGTTACTCTAAACTTACTGCTATACTTACCAATTCTGAAGCCTCTCCAGTCTCCAACGGCACCTTCTGTGTGCAGGAGAAAGGCAACAGTGGCTGGGAAATGCCTGGGAAGGGATGTCACCCATAGATTTACTGTGGGGCATCAGTTGTCAGCTGCCTCTCCTACACACTGAAACCGCTTTTGACAACTCACCCTGGGACCGAACCAGAACAGCTTCAGAATAGTAAGTATAGCGTTCTTTTCTTTACAGGGCTAGATAGATTAGGCTTAGAAAGGGAGTGAGAGTAGGTTTAGAGTTAGTTAGGTTTTGCCTTTACTTCCACTTTAGGACTGGGAAATAGTGTAAACAGACTGGACTGAATTAAAGCTTACAATACGTGTGTTATTTTAACCAAATAATAAAGCACCCTATTCATCAGCAGTAGATTGGAGCACCAAATAGAGAATCAGTATTATTGCTCAGATATACAATAAAATGGCACAGTTCTAAATGTTCGAAGGTAGTGTCCCGAGTCTAAGATGGTGACTCTCTTTAAGACTGTACTGTTCTATATTTTAGAATATCACTTTTAACAGATTTATATATTTTATATATATAGTATATTTTTGCTTATTTTTCTTAAAATATTTTACTTGCATCTGTACACAGTCTCTTTAAAATTACATAGAATCCTTACTTGTGGCCACTGCAAAATTCTGCCTGAAAGCCATCGGTCTAGCCCGCTCATTACTGTGTGCTTGTGAATTCCCTAGTGATTAGTGTAACTAAACCGTTTGCCACATTATCACATTACACCAAACACTATTTAGGAATAATTATAGGGGGTCGAACATTAAAAAGTTGTTAGAAGTAATCACACTATCACTTAGCTCACTGCTTAATTACAAGGTAGATTTAATATCCTGAAATTAGAATTTGGTCTGCATTTAAGAAAAAAAAAAGTGAAAAAATGCTGAAGCAGGTAATCCTTGAGAAAAGGAAAATACATTTATATGAATGTCCTTAGATTAGGGGAGAAAGCCTAAACCTTTCAATAGTAATCATCTTTGAATACTTTTCTGGATAAGATGATGTTCTAAGCCAGATGAAAAATATTCAGCTTTATAATTACCATTTACTACCTATTATGTTCAATTATGTACATAAAGAGATTTGAAGAATCAGTTGTGCCAATTGAGAATATTGACATTTTGTTTGCTGCCATGCAGTAATTGTAAAAGTAATGCAAAGTTTTGTATTTCAGAGTTGAAAGGTTTAGAACCGGTTCATACTGAGGCGACACGACTTCGGGGGGGGGGGGGGGGGGGGCGACCTGCACCGCAACTTCTGCGCGACTTGCAGGGACTTCACAAAATGGAAGTCTATGCAAGTCGCTCCGAGGTCGCCCCAAAGTAGTCGCTCCTATTAGAACGGGTCCTGTACTACTCAATGGACCGTGAAGACCGCGACTTGTCAGGCTGACAAGTCGCCTGACAAGTCACGGCAGTGTGAATGGGCTCTTAGTTCACCATTTCACAAAACTTGAAAAGGAGAACTAACTCACAACACCCCGGCCATTTTCCCAGTCTCTGCTGCGCTTACTTCTACTGGATGGATGGATATGTTCTGAAACCCATACCTGCCGGTATAGCTGGCCAGGTATTTGGAAGAAACCCTCCCTTCTGCACCCAACTTTCTTCTGTGACACTATCCTAGAGGAAATAGGGCCTAGAGAGATTCTCACTGGTCAGAATGATCATGTAGCGGCACTGATTAAAAGAGAAGTATGGGAGTTGTTTTTTCTTACCTAGGTGGATGCTGCATCTGTCCCCCGCTGGCTCTAAGACTGAGAACTGACTGATCAAATACCACCGATTGCTTCGTTCTCAGAGCTCCCTGAGGAGCGAACTGGTGACTGTCAGTCACCTTGAACACCACCCCCTTGTGCTCACTGGAGGGCTGGGCTGTGGAGGGGGTGGGAGCAGCTGGCTTAGGCTCTAAGCAGCTCACCGATCTAGGCAGGTAGGTCCAAATCTTTCTGGAGCCTGGACTGGATATTTAACATCAGCCAATAGCGGCCTTTAGCCCACTGTCCGCTGAAAACAGGTCACAGGAGGGCAGAACGAACTGTACTCCTGTGATCCACAGGAGAAGTATAGCCAAAAAAGATTTGTGTCTGTACGTCCTCTTTAATGCCCACTAACCACTGGGAGCGTTATAATACTACACAGCCACCAGTGTACTGCATTTTAATTGCCTGGTCCACCACACTGGCAGACATGGGTGGCAGAAGATAATCATCTAAGGAGGTAAATGCAACAGGGACCAGGGATGTGAGAGGGGTGTTGTCAGAGATGTATAGTAACTAAGTAGAACTACTTCACTACTGTACTTAAGTACCGAAAGGCGATATTTGTACTTTCCTAGAGTAGAACTTTTTTCTCCTACTTCCACTTTTACTTCACTACATTTTTTCAATGATTTCAATACTTCTACTCCGATATTTTTTTTTGTGCTGCATAGTTACTCATTACAATTATAAAAATTACCACTGCTAGAACAGTAGATGGCAGGTTTATGAAGCTCAAAACATGTGTATTATCAGCGCATACGAAAATAAAATCTAATGTATGTATAAATAAAAGCTGCATTTGAAATAATAAAAAACAATATGATGTTCAAACTTTTGACTTCTTTCTTTAATAACTACATAAAACAGTACTTGTACTTTTACTTTCAGTACTTGAGTAGCATTTTTTTTTCAAAACTACTGGTACTTTTACTTTCAGTACTTGAGTAGCAAAATGTAAAAAAAAAAAACTACTCGCAATACTTAAGTACAAAAAATGTTGAATACTTCTACTCAAGTCACTTTTTGATCGAGCACTTCCACTTCTACTCAAGTAACTTTTCAATCGAGCACTTGTACTTTTACTCAAGTATGGGTTTCGAGTACTTTATACAACTCTGGGTGTTGTAAGTTAGTTCTTCTTTTTAAGTATTGTGAAAAGGTGAAGTAACACTTTATATATGTAAACCCTAACAAACAATGAACCTCTTATACTTATATTTGCTCCCTTTTGGTCTGTCCAATACACTATTGGCCACGTTTTCAATTTGTTCAGTAAGTTAAAAAAAGTTGCTTATTCTACCAGAAACCTTGTGAGCTGATAACTTCCTGGGTTCTCTGCCTGTCTTGCACGATTATCAGTTAGAATTGCTCTTGGCTCTTCAGGCTCTTCATATGCACTACAGAACACCTTTAAGTGGTTCTAAAGGCAGAAGGTTTTTATATCCTAACGCATTCTGTGCATTAGGTTCAAAAAAACCCTCAGTGTGCAGCAGCCCCCCTAATACTTACCTGAGCCCCATCTCAATTCAGAGATGTTGCACAAGAGACTCGGCTGTCCGGGACTCTCCCTCCTGTTTGGCTGAGACACACAGCGGACGCCATTGGCTCCCACTGCTGTCAATCAAAGTCAGTGAGCCAATGAGGAAAGAGAAGGGGTGGGGCCAAGGCGCAAATATGACACAAAGAGCAGCGGCTCGGCTCAGGTGCCCCCATAGCAAGCTGCTTGCTGTGGAGACACAAGGCAGGAGGAAGGAGCCAGGAGTGCCGGCGAGGGACCCAAGAAGAGGAGGATCCAGGCTGCCCTGTGCAAAACCAACTGCACAGAGGAGGTACGTATAACATGTTTGCTTGTTTTTTAAGAAAAAAAAAAAAAACAAGACTTTATAATCACTTTAACCTAATTTATAGAAAAGAAGAGATGAGGAAGAATTCTGTAGTCCTGTCTTAGGGTGACAACACTGCCCTTCCGCATATATAGTTCAGTGAGGGAGCGTTGTCACCCTATTTCTCTTTGAGAAGCAAAGAAGAATGTAAAATGGCGGAAACAGAATTTTTCTTAAAAAGCATGTCAATTGTGTACTAGTTGTTATACAGTCAGGGTTTACATCTACTTTAAAGCCCACCAATTCCACATCCTCCCCCCACCCCACGGTAAGCGTTAAATGCTTGTTAAGTCTAGGGGTTTGCAGAAGAGGCTGTATTACTTGCCTGACTTCCCGCACCAGCATGCTCTGGTGTTCTCCTCCTCCTCTCCTCAAAGCTCCGGCATGTGGGTGGAGCCTTGCCATTACTATGTACAGTGCGGGGCTAATAACCCTGCATTGTACATGGTAGAGGTTGGAGTTCAGCAGAGCAGTCCGAGGGATATAAGGAGCAGTGAGTCTGGAAAGTAATAGAGCATCTTCTGCAATGCCCTAGGCTTAGAAGCATTTAACCCTTACAATGGAGGAGGGGAGGCACTGCAGGGGTATTTTTTTTCCCCACAGTTGGGCTTTAAGCATTGCAACAAACAAATGTATTCCTCGGCAGAAAAAGAAGTGTCAGGATTTTAATTATAAGAATCTGTTTACATTTCTCTCAGCTGCTTGGTGAGGAAGAGTGGCCAAACTAAATATTTAACTAATGTTTATAGGTCACACTTAGCAATTTTCCTTGAAATATATACCTCCTACAAGGAAGCACACACTGTAGATACAGTAACCTACGGAGTTTGTCACACGGATTATTTTGGGGTTGATTTACTGAAGGGGCATACATTATACTGTATCTCAGTGAGCCTGTGTTCTCTATAAACATCGTGTCAGGTTAAGCAACATTTAAACTTGCCTCAAAGCGAACCTATCAAATATGATGCAAGATCCCAGCCTTGTACTGCCGACATAAGCTATGGATAAACCTTCTTTTTTTTTAAGTTTTATTGAGCCCAAAATTTATTTTTTTCAGTATGTTTGAAATCATGTCTCAATGTATACAATTCTCTATTTCAGGGTTTCTAACTTGAAAATCCTTCCAGTAACAGCATTTCCTGACAACAATAAGCTGCTGCCTTGCAATAATCAGCAGCGTTGTCAGCCTGCTGTGTGGGCTTCTTCAGTTGGCCCTAGGGCTGTCTTTCAGGTTTATCAGATAGGCAGCCCAATGGACAATCGAAGGAGCTCAAATGCAACATGAAGTATTGTTACTGGCAGGATCTCCAGATAATTTGAAACATAGTAAGTATGTAAATGGTGCGCTTGTTCAAATCCCTTTACAAAATATGAAACTAAAAACATAAAAAAACAAGATTATACCAATGAGGTAATCACACAGCATAAAGTTATAAACAGTCTGCACTCAGATGTGCACTACAATTATTTCAAAGTCCATAAAATGTGTTCATAAAGTGCAGAAAAATCCCTGAAGAAGTCACGTGACCAGTGACGCAACACATCGGGTGGAGCCAGTGACGTAATTTCCGGTGACTTCATTATTTGAAAGTGCGGTGAGGAGGCAGCCTTTTGTGCTTAATCTGTTGATATGCGATGGATAATATGCTTTAATGTGAGTGGATATTTTTATCTTTAAATAAATATGGAAGTTTTTTTAGCATTATTGCGCTATGAATCTCTCTTTATGTCCTGCTCATTAAAACGTGACATGGGAGGAAAATATTCAGATCACACCCAGAGAGGGATCAGTGGATGAAGTGTGGATTTAGTGATAGAGATTATACTGGGTGGAAGTGATCAGAAGCTGAGGACCATTACTGTATACCTAAAAGAGCGCAGCCTGACCTTATGGTCATTCTCTGAGGTGAGCGGCAGTTTCACCTAAAGGTAGCTGGTGCAGGCTACTTTTTTTTTTCTATAGGAGTTTTTTGGTCACATTTATTTGCAACGGCTGGTTTTGTCTGGATGGAGCGCTTGCATGCTTATATTGGATTTTCACGATTTCTCTAGACTTTGTGCACACATTTTTTTGACTTTTTAGTGATTTTAGTGCACGCCTGATTGGACATACATTTGAACGTTTTCTAATTGCAGAATTGGTTGTATAACTTCAGAGTCTATGGGGCTTAGAAAGTATAAAATGTTCCAGTTTCCAAGCGAATGTTTACAGTTTAGTGAATAAATTGAAGCTGTGTTCATTTCAATCATCTATTTATGTAAAAGCGAAAGTTTGGTTGCTTTACTTTCCTTTGCACATCATAAGTATTGAAAGTACAAACAGCTTTACCAAGCTTTGCTAAGTTATGTTACCGCTGAAGTTTATGCACAAGTTTTAATGCATAGTTACATTGGTCCAGCTTGGTCAGCATATCAGGTGCTTCTTCAGTGATATGAGCAGTCTTCTGGGTTCCGTGCCGAGTGGCTGCCCTTTTGCATGGCACAAGGGGTCGCCCACTAGGCATTGCCTCTATTCAAAGAATGCCATTTATTTCTTTCAGTAAATATAAGACATTCCCTGGTTGGATTAGGTGGAGAGGCAGGGAGGTGATGTCACAATCTCCACCTCATGCAATTAGAGAACACCTTCATTATGTATTTATTGAAAAAACAAAAGGCATTCTGAGAATGGCAGCAGTGCTACATGAGCAACCCCCCGTGGCTACTATGCAGAAAGACAGCACTTGGTACTGGACTCAGTAGACTACTACTATCACTGTAGTAGCACTGACTACTACAGGCATTGCACAGGTATAATATAAGCATGCTTACATTGGTCCAAGCTGAACCAATGTAATTGTGCATGAAAATTTACACCTAAGCTTAAGCTTTAACATTTGCTTTGAGAATCAAATATTTACTACTCCTTTGGTAATTCAATAAGAGAAAGCAGCATAGAGATAGCAGCTCTCATAATTCCTCAGGTTGTCACGAGTAAAGATTGGAAATAGTTTGCCACAACTTCAAAAGAAAAAAATCCCAAAAGAATAAAATAAATCCAAACACAAATTTAGCAAAAACATGTCACTTGAGAAGAGACCGATAAGGGCCAAACTGGGCTAGAAGCAAGGTAGCATCTTTGGTCTTCGCCATCCCTCCGGATGACAGGATAAGGACTACAACAGGTACAAAGAACCCCTCCATTTGCATTCTCTATACTGGCATGTCCGCATTAGATACCAACTGCCTACAAGTACATCCTCCCCTGTGAAGTAACAGACAGATGTGTGGCTTTTACCAATTGTGCCTTCCACCTGGTCTACTACAGGAGCAAGAAGGTTGTAGCTCGGTCCTCTGGACGTTCTACCAGGCCCTATGTTTCTGCCTAGATTGCCTTGTGGATATCAGGCTCCATACTTGTTTTAACATGCAAGAACTTCTTCAGGTCAAAGTACACAGTTTGTCATGACAGATCCCCTTTAAAAAGCCACAAATCATAAATATAATGAAAATAATAATATTGGTCCATAATATGTACATAACAATTCCCGGATACGGATCTTGACATATTTCACATTATTCTAACATCCGAGTAACATTTGTAACTAAAAGAACTATTTTTACAAATTTTATTGTCCTTGACCTTGTGGAAGGAAAGTAACAGAGTATAACAAAATCTCTCCCGGTAGCTAGTAATACATAATACATATATTCAGTTCTGAGAAGCTTCTCATTTCTTATTTATACAACCAGTGTGTACTTTTGGTTTATTATGACTTTAATTTGACTGGACAGCCTGTGTTGTAGGCCAAAACTCCAGCCAAAACTTTTTCTTTGTTGTTTTAGTTGGTGTGAAGGTTTTTATTGCTGCCTTTGTCACTGTTGAAGAAGTTTCTATTAACTTCCTGTACCAAAGACAGGGTGTCACAGAAATAAAATAAAATCTCTGCAATAAAGGCAGAGTCAAATTTAAAAGCATTATATTAATGTAGCCTTAAAGGATTAGTCCATAGCTAAAATTGTATTTTTAAACAGGATTGAGTGAGACAGCAAAGCCATGTATGAACAAGTCCTAAACACCTACCAGTTCTGGAGAAAGCCAGAGCTGCCTGTTTACTGGTCTAGTCTAGAGGTAAGATAGTCCATCACACTGCCACTGCTCAATTTGGGCTTTTTAATGTATCACTCCAAGTTTCTAAGCTTAAAAAATTGCGCTTGAAACCAACCAATTTAAACTTATCTCAGCTTATTATACCTCCCTGCTCCACTCTAAGACTAAACGTCTTAACCAAACTGAATCCAGTTGGTAGAGAGTTGTGCCCAAATTGATGGAGGATGTGTGGTAGGACATTTTACCTCCACAATCTCTTATGGTTATCTCTGCTTGAGATACAGTGATACAAACAACATTCCTACATCTCTCATATTATACTTCGTACATGCTTTGCAGTATGGGTAGGATTCCCTGTCCTGTTTGTGCCAAATGCTCTGAAGCAGTGGCAATTTTACCATATAGTCTGGGAATGTCCACCAATACAAGCCTTTTGGTCCAAGGTCACTAACTTTACCAGAACGATTCTACAGCTCCCCAATATATGTAACCCCTTACCTTGCTTATTAGGTTATGAGGAGGATGAGTTTCCCTAATGGAACAAAATCACTTCTACATTTACTGTTTTTCTATGCAAAAAAAAAATAATAATGCTGTATTGGAAATCTACTGTCCTCCCTCTATATATTTATGGCTTGCTCTTTTTAGTAAGGCAATGCCTGTGTATAAATTGACATATGAGTCGAGGGGATGCCCTAAAACCCTGTACACTCAGGCCAAGTTTTGGAAGACATCGGTTGGTTAAAAAATAAAACAGCCGACATTCAGCCCGTGTGTATGCCACCCTGTCCAACGAAAGCTGGCCCTTTGGCTGGCCTCTGTTGGATGAGCATGCTGGAAAACAAGCAGCTGGCCGACTCCAAATCAGCACTTTCAGTCAATGGCGGAGAGCTCTGATCAGAGTGTTCTGGTGTGGGGGGCTGACCCCCTGTCAGAACACAACAGCTCAGCGTGGGAGATTGCTGTACTAACTTTGCTTAGTTAGTACAGCGGCTCTGACCGGAGCTGACAGTTTTTTTCTGTTCAACCCTCGGGGTTGAACGTAAAAAAAACTCATAGTGTGTACCGGGCTTAAGACATTCGATAAGGTCTGGTCTCCCTAGATAGATTCCCAAGATACACTTACTCCAGAATAGTGTTCTATGCCTACGTGTACATAATTACTTACTTCCATTGGCTCTGAGGTCATTTGATATACCTATGCCTTTGAAACTTTTGTAATGATATATTTCCTGTGCCATGTTTCTGTATCGGAACACAGATATTTGGTCCTTTTCATTTATCATTGCACTAGTATGTGTGGACAGGCTATTATTTGCTCTTGTTTTGTACACTGCTGGGCTATATCTTGGTTTTGTATTTTTGCTTGGTTTTGTTCTCTGTCTCTTGAATGTTAAAAACATGAGAAATTTTCAATAAAATTTACCCTTAAAAAAAAAAGCAGAAAAAAAAAAAAAAAAAAGAGGTAAGATAGACGGTATGTAATACCTATGACCTACACATATCCCTACACATGCCTTCATATCTTTGCATGGGCGTCAATACTTATTTATTTTATTTATTTCAGGTTCTTATATAGCGCTGTCAATTTACGCAGCGCTTTACACATACATTGCACATTCACATCAGTCCCTGCCCTCAAGGAGCTTACAATCTAAGGTAATACTTGTGATCTTGGGCTGATTTATCATTTTTGTAGGTTAACAAAGCACTGAGAAGGAAGTTACATGTGCTATATACATACTATCTAACGGAAAAACTGATATGCCAGATTCTAGCAGGTGGAGTGGCAGTAATTGAGTATATCGTTTTCCAAGGTGCAGCCAAGTTAATGAGGTGTCAGAATTCAGATCGTTTCAAGAGCAAGTACATTCTGTATATATTTTTTTTCTATATACTTAGCTTGATTTCTCTTTTAAATTCCTATACAATCATATGATAATCTATATATTAGCCTTCTTCAACAATTTTTTTTCCGAAGATAACATTTTTTTTGCAAACACAACAAACTGATGCGTTTATAAAACTAAACAAAGCCTACTGCTCGAGGTATGTTATTTTCATCAATTTTCAGGCAAAACAAATCACAAAACGAGAGACACTATCATATGAATTCACTAAAACAATGCAAACAGCAGTAACACAGGGCTAAGTACTACAATCCAGTTTACTATTACTATAGTCAGATTAGTGGAAGGTAAAATCTGCTTGGTAGTGTGAAAAAATGGGACAAAGGGGTAAGTGGGACCTCAAACCAGTGTTAATTTCGTCGACTAAAACCGACTAAAACGTTTTCTTCGACTAACACAATTCAGATGACTAAAATACGACTAAAACTAAAATGGCATTTTTGGCTTAAGACTAAAATACAACTAAAACTAAAACTAAATCGAAATTTGCTGCCAAAAATTAACACTGGTGCATGCTCAAAGCATAAATAATAACATATTAGATTTTTCACTCCAGGACCAGCAGTAGTATATAATGAGTTTGGAAATTGTAGAGAAATGCTTAAATAATGCATTACAAATTACAATTGAACTACACCCATTCGATTATAGATGACTAAAATGAGTTTTAGTCGACTAAAATGTAGGGCGTTTTAGTCGACTAAAATATACTGGAGTTTTAGTCGACTAAATACGACTAAAACTAAAACACTTGCAGAAGACTAAAATAGGACTAAAACTAAAATGCCATTTTAGTCCTAAGACTAAGACTAAAACTAAATTGAAATTTGCTGCCAAAATTAACACTGCCTCAAACTCCCCAATTATAGAGGTACTCACTGGGAAAAGGGGGAATGGGGGAGGGAGGTGTACTGGATTTTTGGGTACCAATATCTTAATTAGTTAATATATCTTGGAAAGCTTTGTTAAAAAAGAATAACTTTATTAAATATAAAAGACAATAAACAATTAATTTACAGCGATATGACATATATCACATATGACTAACACAGTTAGTGTCTGCTAAAGTGTATTTTGGATGTGAAGAGTAGTCGGAATATCTCCACAGTGTTCTCTGCATGTTTTGCGGGCTGCGCCGCTTCTTCAGGAGAATATAACAGTACATTTCTATCACAAAGTATTTGGTGACTCTGCTCTTCCCTCCCAGGCTTTTGTGCCTTATAGTGACCATAGGTAAGGCTGCTATTTCTCCCCTTATACATATTACAAAGACCTCTTATTTGCTGGTCATATGCTCCTTTTTTGTTGTTGATTTATTTTGTCCTATTCTCTAGATTGTGATAGAAATGTACTGTTATATTCTCCTGAAGAAGCGACGCAGCCCGGGAAACATGTAGAGAACACTGTGGAGATATTCCAACTACTCTTCACATCCAAAATACATTTTAGCAGACACTAACTGTGTTAGTCATATGTGATATATGTCATATCCCTGTAAATTAATTGTTTATTGTCTTTTATATTTAATAAAGTTATACTTTTTTAACAAAGCTTTCCAAGATATATTAACTAATTAAGATATTGGTACCCAAAAATCCAGTACACCTCCCTCCCCCATTCCCCCTTTTCCCAGTGAGTACCTCTACAATTGGGGAGTTTGAGGTCCCACTTACCCCTTTATCCCATTTTTTCGCATTGACACTTTTCTGGAAGTTGGTACCATTGCTCTACTTATTATTATAGGCATTCAATACTGCTTGGTAGTGTGTAGACCACTACTCTTTGCACATTCATTTTTACACATTGTCCTCCTTTATACTAAGCCTGTATTTTAAAGGCCTTTCAAGGTAATGTTTATTTTTAATTTTATTTATCCTCTTCACAGTGTAAAGATAAAACGTTTGCACTCTGCAGAATGCCGCTTATTGTTGTATAACTGACTCCTCCTCCAGAGTTTATTTCTTCCTGCATACGAATGGGAGGACAGATAAAGCACTTCAGTTTTCTTCCAACCTTCACCCCAGGGAAAAGCCAGTAGAAACTCTATATTTTATCATATTACCTCTGACCCAACAGCAATAAGTGTGACTGTTGTGGTGGATGACATTCATAGCGGTAGCCAGGCGCACATCAAGGGTTTGCTATGAGAATCTTGAAGACCACAACAAATGGGTTCCAAATGTAATGTATTTGATATTTCACTTTTTGTGTAATATGTGGTAGCCTCCACAATCTCATTCCACATAACAGCACCATGGAGAAATAAAGCTTACTACAGATCATTTGTTCGGCCACTTTATTGATGGCCAGAATTTTTGCACTCCGAAAGTAACCCACATTTATCCTATTTTATTATGAAAGACAACATCAATTCCCAACATTGTTCAACTCAACCAGCTTTTGTGATCTGAGGGTTGGGGGTGTCTGGATGGCTTTTGAAGGTGTTCCCAAACAAAAGGACTGTTGCTTGATCTGGCCAGGTGTGCAATAGGCATGTAATGTCTATTGTTGTACAGCATTATGATAACAGATAACGTTCCAACATGGGAATTTGTTACATGCATTACCATCAATGGGAAGTAGTGAGGACAATGTGGCGTTTGTGCATCCTCCACCTTTGCATTATCTTCACCAACTTGGAAATCATGGGAAGGCAAGGCCCCTTTGTGGGTGAGGATGGGTTTTGTTTTCCGATTTAGGCCTTCTCAGCTGTATCATGACACACATGATTTTACATGTGTACTGTATGACTTTGGAGTAAAGAGTATCTGTTTTACCAGAAAAAGTGTTTGCCAATGTAAATGAAAAAAGTACCTTATCCATTTCCTTGGCTCCATATTAAGTACATGCCAAAGGATTTACATTCCTGTCTGTCCAGTCCTGGGATTTTCGCAGCTCTGTCTGACAGAACAGGAGACCTGATTTTTCTCTGCTGCAGTTAAGCAGAACTTCACCCTAAAGGCGAAGTTCCGCTTTATGCCTCCCCCCCCCCCCTCCTCTTCTGTTATGAGCACTTTTTGGAGATTTTGATAAGTACCTGCTCTCACTTCCGAGATGTTCTCATTCCCCCAACCACCACAACCTTCTGGGGCATGTGACAGGTCCCAGAAGGTGGCAGGACCATTCACAAAGTGAAGCGTGGCTTGCTGTGAAGCTGCAAGGATTCACAGCCAGCTACACACAGTATACCTGCTCCACAGTAAATGAAACCCAAAGACCAATGAAGAAGCAATTTGGGTGAACATGGCGCTGGACTTCTGGACAGATAAATGTTCTTTTATTAAAAGTCAGCAGCTACAGGATTTGTTTCATTTTTTCTTTTAAGAAAGGATGAAAAACCACCTTAAGTAAGACTTATAGGTCTTGTCCCTCCCTTAGCTTGTGACGGTGAAAGGAAATACAGCGGACTGATGAGTTCATCCTGACTTCTATGAGCATACTCTGTGCAATTAAAAAAAAACAACGAATGCCTCGTTTCCACTGAGTGGTACGGTTCAGTTCGGTACAGTTCAGTACGATTGGAATGGTACACCTTGATCAGGCTTGCGTTTCCACTGCCAACAGTACCTCAACAGTATAGCTCCACCCTGTTGGTACGGTACTAATGTGCTTGGTACCCCAACGAAAGGGTCCCAAAAAAGTGGTACGGTACGGTTCGGAATAAGGGTACCATTCACAACTTTTGACAATGGAAACTGCAAAAATTGCGTACCGAACCGTACCGCTCAGTGGAAACGAGGCATAATTGGTTTCTTGTGCTTCTTCTCCCTCCCCCAGCCTGAGCATTGCTGTACAGGCACTGCAGGAGGCTGATACCAAGTCAAAATCAAGCCATTACTTTGCTTGCATGAAACATGCTTTAAGGTTTTATTATTGAATAGACTAAGACCCCATTCACACTGCCGCGACCAGAAAGTCGCCTCATAAGGGGCGACTTGTTAGCGCGACTTTCAGCGCGACTTCAGCGCGATTTTGCGAGAATTTAGCGCGACTTGTATGATAGACGACTTTGTACGACTTTGTATTTGGCCAATCAGAATATGATGGTTCTGGGTCATGCTCAATCACGCAAAAAAAAGTTCTTAAAAATTGTCGTTTTTGATAGCGAGCCAATTATTGAAAAAATTATTGGAAAAAAAAATGAGATTTCTTTGGATTTAGTGTCTAGGGGGTCAAAAAAGTGTACATGTGAAGTTTCAGCTCTGTAGCATGTCCAGAACCAGAAAAAAAAGATCAGTTTTCTTAGAATGTTTAGTAGCACAGGGATGGGGCTCTGCTCTACCTGGGCGTTTTTGTTGCAGGCGTTTATCAGGCATTTTTTGTAGGCAGGCATAACATCAGAACTTCTGTGTAGGGGTATATATACACACACACATATATGTATATATACACATACACACATATAGGTGTAATAGGAGCGGAGCCACATCCATGCGCTAATGAAATTATTTGCAGGGATGTGGCTCCGCTCCTATTACACCTATATGTGTGTATGTGTATATATACATATATGTGTGTGTGTATATATACCCCTACACAGAAGTTCAGATGTCATGCCTGCCTCCAAAGACGCCCAAAAAATGCCCGATAAACGCCTGCAACAAAAACACCCAGGTGGAGTGGAGCCCCATCCCTGCGCTACTAAAAATTCTAAGAAAAATTATCTTTTTTTCTGGTTCAGGACCATTTTAATGGAAAGTCGGATCACAAGTTGCTTCAAATAAGATAAGGAGGCGACTCCCATTGAAGTCTATGGGACAAGTCGGATACAAGTCGCCTCAAAGTAGTACAGGACCCTTTTCTGAAGTTGGAGCGACTTCAGTAGTGCCAATTAAGACGACACTCATTGATTAACATTGCTTTTGTTATATCAAACGACTTGGGGCGACTCGAGGGCACACAAGTCGCCTCACAAGTTGCAGCAGTGTGAATGGACTCTTAAAGACTTGTGTGTTTTTTACACGTGCCTGGAGTTTAGCTTTACAAATGTTCTTCATCAGAAAGAAAAATGGTGCTAAAATGGTCCCATTAAGAGCAATCAAATTGTTTTTCTATTTTTTTAATAGGGTTTGTTTGACAATTTTACCAGAGACCCCCATATTATCCAGGTTCCTGTGATTTGAACTGTATACTTATACTCTGCAAACTAGATGGCTCATGTTCTTTTAGAAATGAGTCATTATGTTAAACAAACAAAATACACCGCAACCTACGACATGGTCTGTCTATTCAAATCACTAATTATACAGACACATTAAATGCTCATTATGCTGTTTTGCGCAATCACTTCTATATTTAACTTGCTACTTTTGATTTATGCATTCCCTACATTTACACCCAGTGACAGACTTACATTATACTGGCCTCAAGGCCACACAGCTATGAACATGGAGTTCCAAACACTTAAAGTGGACTGTACAAACAATTGTATGGGAAAACATATGACCCTACCTAGGTTTATTTATGTATGTCATTTTCCATAGAATATTCTCAAATGTATTACTTACAGTTCTAATTAGGTGTAACTGTCCTGAGATGAACCCACACAACATTTCTTCTTTTTGAAAAAAGTCTGTTTAAATGTAGATACACAAGGTGCCTGCTACCATTACTAGCCAGAAAACTGTTAGTAGGATTTGCCAACTGAACTTGTAAAGGCACTCTCAATGGGCAGAGTTGTGCCATTTGGTGAAGCTTAGCCACAATGGCAGCAATAGGCAGTTCACAGGCACCTGTGACAACCTGAAACTTAAATTGGGAAGGGGCACAGAAGAAGACCATATGGATCATAAGACCAATAGCGGGAATCTGGTGGCGTCTGCTCTTTGTAAGGACTGTTTGCTCTACACTTTTCCAGGTTTATCTGTAGTCTAATGTCACCCGAAACTCTATTTTTATTTTCAGTTTTTTTGGGGGGGCACTCATTTTTTGAACAACCCACAAAGAACCCCACCAAAACTCAAACCTCACTCCCAATTACCCGTCAAGGTACAATTTACTATGTGAGTTTCACACAGTAAAATGAGAATCTGATGGTGAAAACAAACCCCCCTTTTGATTATTGTTTATGGGCATTTCTCCGTGTTTTTTGGCGTTAGCCTTTTTTGATTTTTTTTTTTTTTAGTAAAAACACTCCCTATAAAGTAAAAATGCCTAAAAACGACAAATGCGGCTAAAAGTTTTTTACGTTTAGCCGCGTTTAAGCAGCAGTTTTTAGCATTTTGCATTTTTTTTTGCAGCTCAACAGCCTCTACTCCTGGACGCACAGGATGTCATTTTTTTCTACTGCCTTCAAATACCTCTGAAACTTTATGTGTGTGTGGACGCATAGGCCAACATGGAGGGGCGTTTAGAGACAGTAAAAAAAAAAGTCAGACGTCCTTAACAGCAGCTGTAAAAATGTCCTGTGTGCATGAGGCCTTACACTCTGTGAGGTTCCAAGAAGCTGTAATATGTCTGCTTTATGTATATATATATATATATATATATATATATATATATATATATATATATATATATATACACACTGTATATATATATATATATATATATATATATATATATATATATATATATATATATACGTATATATATATATATATATATATATATATATATATATACGTATATATATATATATATATATATATATATGTATGTGTATATATATATATATATATACACACATAAAAAGTACAGTAAAACTGTAGGAAAGGGCACTGGGGGGCAATCCAATGTGAATTTATTTTATTTTGCTATGTATCAGTGTGTTTGGTGTGTTTTACTTTTGAATTTGCCGCGAGTTCCACCCCCCTGTGAGCGTCACGTCGCAGGAGATGGAAGCCGGGGCACGGAGAGCATCGGGCGGAAGATCCGCCGCCGCACACTGCCCGCATACATCGCTGGATCCCGGTGACAAGGTAAGTAACCCCTCTACAAGAATCCAGCGATGCTTCTGGCGGTACCCCGAGTGTGGCTCGGGGTTACCGCTTTTGACAGTGAAATGTAACCCCGAGCCACACTCGGGAATACCGCTAGGAAGGTTAAGGCAAAAAAAAGCTAAAAAAAATGCATCCCTTTAAATTCTATGTACGTCTTCACACTGGTCTGTTGCGCTTCCATTGTGATGTTAAAAATCTTGCTTGCTGCATTTTTAGTCAGTAAAAAAAAATGCACCAAAAATGCACCTCTCCATTGACATGTGTTGAAAATGCAGCAAGAACATATCAATAATGCACAAGAGTTCCATTGTTGATGCGGTTTTTGAGTCACATGACCTATGACCTATGAAAAACACACCAAAAGCACAATAAAATCATGGCAAAGTCACGGTAGAATCGTAAACACACCATTTGCGGCCGATAAGCCACGGAAATTTTGGTGCACCTCTAGCCATTGGCATTGTCAATCACACCCAGTGAGTGAATGAAGAGACACACAACGAATGGACACACAGAACAGCGGCTAGGGAGTGAGCCTGCTTGGGTGCATTCGGAAAGAGGGAGGAGCCAGGAGCGCCAACGGGGGAACCAAGAACAGGAAGGAGGATTGGGGCTGCTCTGTGCAAAACCATTACACAGAGCAGGTAAGTATAACATGTTTGTTAAAAAAAAATAAAACAAATTTGCCTTTAAGATAGGCAGCCCAATGGCCAACTGAGGGAACTTGCATGGCACACTGACAACGCTGCTGCTTATTCCAGGATAGTGGTTTAGGGGTGTCAGCCTGCAGCAGGAAAAGCTTTTCACATACGAAATTTTGTATCAGATGAAAAAACATGATGGGCATGATGTCAAACTTACCGAAAAGTAGATTTAAAGTGATTGTAAAGTCTCATTTTTTTTCTATTAAAATAACAAACATGTTATACTTCCCTCCTCTGTGCAAGTAGCCCAGATCCTCCTCTTCTTGGGTCCCTGGTTGGAGCTGCTGGCCCCTCCCTCCTTTTGAGTGCCCCCACAGCAAGCAGCTTGCTATGGAGGCACCCGTGCCTTGATGAAACTCCTTGTATCCATTCAGACATGGAGCTGCCGATCGGTCACGCCCCCTCTCACTCCTAAATGGCTGAGTTTGATTGACGGCAGTGGGAGCAAATGGTGCCACTGCTGTGTCTCAGCCAATCAGGAGAGAGAGTCCCAGGTGGCTAAGGCAATCATGGAAATCACTGGAAAGAGGGGGGGCTGAGCTAAGTATTAGGGGGGCTGCTGCACACAGAAGGCATTAGGATAAAAAAAACCTTCTGTATTTACAACCACTTTAAAGTGGTTGTAAACAACTTTGATGACTTTTACCTATAGGTAAGCCTAAAATACCTATAGGTAAAGGCCTATAGGACCTATAGGCGCTGTAAATATCTCCTAAACTTGCACCGTTTAGAAGATATTTACATTGCATGCAGCCGATGATGTCATCGGCGCATGCGCTCTGAGGAAACGGCGGTCCATGCCGGTTCTTCAGAGCCCTGTGCCATGACTGGCGGCTGCCGCGCGCATGTGTGGGAGTGACGTCACGTGCCTCCGGCCAGTAATACAGCCCGAGTCCGCAGACACGGAAGGAATATGGGTGAAGATGGATGCGGTCAGCAGCAGGGACTACGCAGGCTTTGTTGCAGGTAAGTGTCACATAATGTGCTAGTATGTGATGCATACTAGCACATTATGCATTTACTTTACAGGGGGAAAAAAAGAAAAAGGAAGAGTTTACTTCACTTTAAGACTTTTTTCATCCACTTTACCACCCCTTTCACACGTGTGCAACCTAAAAATTTGCACAATTATACTGCGATTTTGACTGGACTGAAGCAATGCCTGTGTAATCCTAAAGTCTATGAACTATGGACCTCAAAACGCATCAAAGTCGGACCAAAGTAATGCAGAGACTACTTTGAAGTGGCACAGATATGAACGATACTCACTGGAAATCAGGGGGCACGACTTCTCATGCAGCTTTGCAGTCCCAAGTCGCAGGACAATATGCACAAGTGTGAAAGGGTCCTCAAAGTGATGAGGAAAATAACACAAAGCTTCACATTCTCAGGATAGATTAAACAGAAAATAAAAAGTGTTTAGTCACCCTTTGATTTCTATAATGAAAGGTAGATAGCATTTTATGAACCCATGCACTGACTGTTTTACGCACTTGTTGGTAGAAGAACAGTGCATGTTAGGAATGTGGAACGCGCCATAAATATTTCGCCTGAGTGTCCGCCACCTGGAGCAGTAAATTACTCTTTGACAACAAGCCGGTCCTCCCCAGAGGCAGATATTAAACTGCTCTATTTATTGTGCTGGGGACAATTACTCCGTTTCTTTTAAGTTCGCACAACAGTTTTACTGTATTTCTTTTAATAAATCTCAAAGAAGTTACTTTTTGTTTCCTGCACAGACCTTGAAATTGGATTATGTGCTCAGTGGCTGTATTCCTGGGGACATCTGTGAATAATAACAGTCTTAGGACACAAACACTCTAAAGAGAAATTTTTTTCAAACCTAAAACTATCAGCTTTGCTTTATTATATATTTTTTATTTCAGCAAAGCAGCAAGGCTTTTCATCAAAATGTTTAAAGATGAACTCCAAGTTCAAAACTGTTATTGAACTTCAGAGCCGGATCACACATATGCATTGACAGACATCGCATGTGATTCGCAGTGCACTGTTCTGCAACTCACATGCGATGTCTGTGCGATACAAATTCAGCCATAGAGATTCGCATCGCATTCGGACCAAACTCGCACAGGACCCTTTTTTGGGTCCACACCAGAATCGGATCGCATGGGTGTTCACACCTATGCGATCCAATTCATGTCCGAATCAGCTCACACTGCAATATGCCAACTGATCTGAGGGTGTCGTTAACTTTGTATTGACACCCCCAGCAATTCACATATGGCAGTGTAAACTGCCTGTGAGTTGAGTGCTATACGGAAACCCGCAGTGGATTCGCAGGGTTCCCGCATCGCATATGTGTGAACCGACACTCATTCCTGATTAGGCACAAATCAAGATATTACCTTGTAAGAGTAGCAATGACATCATTAATATTATTATTATTATTATACAGGTTTTATATAGCGCCAACAGTTTGCTCAGCGCTTTACAATGTGAGGGAAGACAATACAGTTACAATACAATTCAATACAGGAGGAACTAGAGGGCCCTGCTCGTTAGAGCCTACAATCTAGAATGCTGTACATAGCCTGTAAGAAGAGCAGAGCTGTGGGAGGGGCCATGCAGGCTCCACCCTATTCAGGCTTCCTGCAGAAAACTACAGGGGGGAGGAGACAAGACCAGTCACCCTGCACAAGAAGAGAGAGCAGCAGTGATTGGTCTTTATTACAGAAAGCTCCTGCACAAGGTACATTTTCACACTGGATTACTGTACAGATCTGGAGGAAATACACAAAGCACACCAAGATTCGCTATAAGAATAGAAGGACCTCTTTAGACTTAATATTTGCTTACTCGGGAATTCAGCTTAATGACCCTTCACACTTGTGTGACTTGTCCTGCAACTTGGGACTGCAAAGTCTCATGACAAGTTGTACTCCATGATTTCCAATGAGTACCATTTATATCTGTGCGACTTCAAAGTATTCCCTGCACTACTCTTGTCTGACTTTGATGTGACTTGAGGTCCATAGACAGGCATTGCTTCAAGTCATGTCGAAGTTGCGTCAAAGTCACGCTACAAAGTCACATCAAAGTCACGCTACAAAGTCACGTCAAAATCATGCGACTTTCAGGTCGTACAAGTGTGATCCCTGATGTAACTATACAGTAACTTTACAAATCTAGCTGAATATGTTCCTGACATTTTGCAATTTACTGCATCTAGTTTTTCAGAAACGTTCTATCTTTTACCATTATCGGAGAAGTATGGCTAAAGCTCTTCTGGCCATACTTCTCTTATGGGTCACAAGAGTGCACCCAGTTCTACACTTCTGTGACCCATATTGAGCCGGCAGCAGGCTAAAGTCCACTGTTGGCTGATGTGACAGAGCCTAAGAGGCTTAGGCAGGCCATACACGGTGCAAATAATTTCCTGCAACCAAGGGGGCGGGCGGGGAGAAGCCATCCCTATCAGGAGAAGACAGCGATTGGCTTTAGCAGCTGCTAGTGACAATCACAGGAGAATCTGGCAGGCTGGTTGTACCCAAGTTGATTGATCGATCAACTTGGTACATTCAGCCTTCCCATTAATGGTTTGAATCCTGGCCAGTTCAGCAGATTCAAACCGTGTATGGCCGGCCTTAGTCAGCAGCTCCCACCCCTTTCCCAGTGAGGGCTGGACAGGCAGAGTAGAGAGCAGGTGGCAGAAATCTGCCAGCTCTTTGCTCACTGATAACCGAGAACCGAGCGATCAGCAGTCTTTCATGCAGCCATCTAGGTGAGTATGAATGTTTTTTTTTTGATTCCTGTATTTCTCTTTCAAAAAGCATTTGAAAAGAGATGTATGGCTTTTTTTTCCCCCATTCATACTTACCTAGCTGGATGCACCATCGATCTGCTGCTGCATCTGTCCTCCGGCGCCTCTAACACTGAGAACCGAGCGATCAAACACTACAGATTGCCCAGTTCTGACAGCTCCCCAAGCAGAGAGCTGCTGACTGGCAACCAGCAGTAGCTCTCCACTCTGCCCCCTCCTTGCTCACTGGATCGCTGAGCTGTAGAAGGGTAGGAGCAGCCGACTCAGGCTCTCAGCGACCCGCTGAGAGGCTGAGCCGGGTGTCGGTCCAGGCAAATGGGCAGTTCCCGACTTTGTGGTCGTGATGACGCGGTGCCTGGACCAACTTCTGTGACGTCAGCAGACAGCAGACTTCAGCCCGCTGTCTGCAGAAAATGGGTCACAGGAGTACAGAATGAACTGCCCTCCTGTGATCCATAGGAGATGTACAGACAGATGAGCTTTTGCTGTACATCTCCTTTAAGGTTTCAGTTAAGTTACTTTGCGTAGGCTGAGATGAGGTCTTCAGTCTGCTAAAGGCAGGAGGAAGCATTTGCTTAGTCTCTTTTCCCCCAATCTTTAAACAGCAACATTTGCAGCAAGTGTCAAGGTGCAAGACTACATAAGGGGACTGATCTGAGTCAAACATTTGTAAACACAGCCAGAGAACTGCACAGGAACCAGGATTTACATACTAAGCCAGCATCAAAGCCCTGATGCTAGACAAAGCCTGAACAAAGATGGCTTTATCCCTCTGGAAACAAAATCAGATAATTGGTAATTAGTGTAATATTTAAGTTAACTGGGGCAATGACATTTTGTGGTACATGCACGTCATCGGGGGCTGGCGGCAAAAAAACAGTAAAAGACATCCCCCCCCTCCCCATTAGTGCGATAGTGATCTACTTACAGTTCTGACACGTGGCTTTTGAGCTGCCAGCAGCCCCACAGCTGCTGTAGTGGTCTGGGGATTTGAAATTCCCACTCTTTACTGTCAAAGTGACAGCGCTGACCAATCAGAATCCATCTGGTCCATCCTAGAAGTGCTGAAGGAGAACAGAGAGAAGAGCGGGGATTTTTAATCACTGGACTGCTGGAGCAGGGGGTAGGGAGCCAACCCTGGAGCAGGGAGTAGGGAGCCAACCCTGAAGGTAAGTACAAAGAGAAAAGGGGGGGGGAGAGGGTGTCCAGGGTTTGTTCACTTTACTTTTGCCTGGACCCTTTTCTATAGATAGTGGCAAAGAATGTTACATAGTTGTTTATTTTCTCATCCATCACATGAATTTGCTCCTTTTTTATTCTCATCCATCACATATGAATTTGCTCCTTTTTTATTCTCATCCATCACATATGAATTTGCTCCTTTTTTATTCTCATCCATCACATATGAATTTGCTCCTTTTTTAGCCAAAATAAGATTGTAAACTCTCTGCTCCTCCGCCAGCCCACAGAGGCCTTATCTCTGCTGTTCTTCCTTGGCGCAGGAAGGCCTATATGGTGTGACCTTTCCTCTGACACTGGAATATCAATCATGTGTCTTCATGGTGGTCCCAGTACTCCATCCTACGGTAAGCATTTCATATACTCCACACGCCCTGATCTTCGTCAAAAGCACCAACTGAAGCAAAACTCCAGCTCACACTGCAGTTATACAAGCAGTTACATGGATAAAGGCTTCACATAAATAATAAAAACTGATCATTCTAAGCACCCCTGTTAGTGCTAAATAGTTTGTCTCAACACTCTTCACTGATACATTTACAGGAGAGCTTGTTCTGTTAAAAAACAACAGACTTACAGTCCATTCACACTGCCACGACTTGTGAGGCGACTTGTGTGCCCTCAAGTCGCCCAAGTCGCTTGACATAACAAAAGCAATGTTAATCAATGAGTTAATCAATTTCATTATTTGCAGGGATAGGGCTCCGCTCCTATCACACCTATATGTGTGTATGTGTATATATACATATATGTGTGTGTGTGTGTATATATACCCCTATACAGAAGTTCAGATGTCATGCCTGCCTCTAAAGACGCCCAAAAAATGCCCAATAAACGCCTACAACAAAAACGCCCAGATGTAAAAGGAGCGGAGCCCTATCCCTGTGCTACTAAAAATTCTAAGAAAAATTATCTTTTTTTTCTTGTTCTGGACAAACAATCTTTTTTTTCTGGTTCTGGAGTCCAGTGGGGAATGTGGGTAATGCCTGGCTAATAAATAAAACGCCCAAAAAATGCCCAATAAACGCCTACAACAAAAACGCCCAGGTGTAAAAGGAGCGGAACCCTATCCCTGTGCTACTAAAAATTCGAAGAAAAATTATATTTTTTATCTGGTTCTGGACATGCTACAGAGCTGAATCTTCACAGGTACACTTTTTAGACCCCCCCAGACACTAAATTCAAAGAAATCTTATATATTTTTTTTTCAATAATTTTTTCAATAATTGGCTCTCTATCAAAAACGACAATTTTTAAGAACTTTTTTTTGTGTGATTGAGCATGACCCAGAACCATCATATTCTGATTGGCCAAATACAAAGTCGTACAAAGTCATCTATCATACAAGTCACGCTGAATACGCGCAAAGTCGCGCTGAAGTCGCGCTGAAAGTCGCGCTAACAAGTCGCCCCTTATGAGGCGACTTAGAGGTCGCGGCAGTGTGAACCGGCTCTCACTGTCCAGATCACCAGGTTAAAATATGGGAAAAAAGAAAACTAATGGAACCATCAAATCTAAAAATTGGTAAGTCACTATATAATAAATATTTGCTTTTGGGTTTAATACCAATTTAGCCCCTTCTACACGGGGTATGCTCTGATGGAGTCCGCCCGCTCAGTGGGGAATCTGTCCGCTGGTCCCCTCTGAGCAGGCAGTTGGCTGGTTTGTGTCTGCTCTGCTTATGCAGGCACAGCCCGCTCCCCTCTATGGACAATCAGATGTAAACGGATCTCTGTCTGTTTACACTCGGCTGTCATCCACTCTGATCTGCCAGAGGGAAGGCGCACAGACCCCCATCTGTCTGTTTTTAGTGGACAAGATCGGATCCGTTGACACCCACTGCTCCATAAAGGAGACTAGAGGGTCCAATCAGGTCCACCTGTGTGAAAGGGCCCTTAAAGTGATATTAAACCCTCAGTACTTTCAGCATCTGATATATCCATTACTGAGCATGCAGCTTCTTTATCTTTTAATCCTTGCCTATGTTCCAGTTTACGTTGGTGCCATGACCGCTGCCTCAGCTTTCCTGTTTCAAGGTGGCTCCTTTCTCCTGCAGCATCTTAGAGCCATCCTTGGATGCAGGGACTAGATTTGTGTTTCCTTACACTGTGTGCATCAATAGAAACACACAGCCCACAGCATAGGATGGCAAACCACACCCCTGCTACTCCCTCTTCCTCTAAGCTCACAGGCTGACACCAGACTGCTGCACTGTCCACTGTTAACTCTTTCTTGGGATGACCAGAAGTTAAGGGAAGCAGTACGGGAGCCAGCAGCACTGAAACCTGTAAACTGAAAGTGATGGGGGAACAATTTGAATTGTGGTAATAGTTTATTGGAGAATGTTTATATTATTGCATTGAGTGCTTTTTTTTTTTTCAAATATAAAATAACTGTGAGGGTTTATTATTTCTCTAAGGCCTCGTGCACACAGAGGTGAAAAAACGAGCTGCAAAGCCAGTTGTGACGCCAGGAAAAAGCAGCTGTAAAAACATGCATTTTGTATTGGCGGTAATGCACGTTTTAGCCACGTTTAGCAGCGTTAGCATTCAGCAGCCTTTCTCTTCCCTCTTTTATTTTCCAACCTCAAATCCAACTACTACAGCTTAAAAATGTCTGACGTGGCCTAACGCTGTATGCAGCCTTTAGCAGCGTCAGACGTTTTTACAGCTTAAACGCACTGCTAAATAATGCGCAGGCACTGTTTTTTATTAAAATGCCTATGCCACTTACAGCTCCTAAGAGCCTGTGTGTGCAGGAGGCCATAGAATAACATGGAGGGGCGTTTTTAAGCTGCAAAAAAAAAAAAACGCAGCTGTAAAAACGCGCTGTGTGCATGAGCCTTATTGGTAAACTCTTTAAAATAAAAGGCCACAAGTCCAGTCCTGGCCTCAGCTTTAAACAGGAACACTTGGGTTGCATAGGCTCTTCTGTTTATGGCTATGAAGCTGAACACACTGCAGAAATAGCAGTCATAAAAAGTCTCCGTTTAGGATTTTTGTGTGTGATTTGGAGGTATGTAAGTTAGGGATCAACTGATTATCAGCAATGCCGATATATCGGGGGCCGATCTGCACTTTCCCCGATATATATCGAAATCAGCCCCTGAGGTTACCGATATTGCCGATATTTCGCGAAAGTGCTGTACCGATGCCTGCAGCTAGAGGCATCACCCCGGTTCCCAGCGTCCATAGCCGACGGTTGGCTGTCTTGCAATGACAACTGATGCGGCTGAGAAGCTGCTCGGCTGTCATTACAAGGAGCAGAAGGGGACGTCCCCCTCCCATCCTGCCGCCTTCCGCGGCTTGCCCGGGTCTCCCGTCCCACCGGGACACCTGGGCATCCTACCTGCATGGCCACCGAACAGAAGACCCGATCAAAGCCGCATTCAGCTCTGATCGGGTCTCCATGTAAAAAACCCGGAAGTGAAGTCATGACATCACTTCCAAGTACTGGGGGGCAAATAAAAAAAAAAGGGAGCATTCAAAACAGCCAAACATGGTGTTTTGAATGCTTTTAAGTGCAGAGGAGGGGTTTGGGGTCTTTAGGACCCCCAGATCCCTCCACGAGAGTACCTGTAAAAAAAAAAAAAAATTTTTAAATGTCCGAAAATATAGGCCAATATCGGCCGGTACCGATATCCGATGACCAAAATATTGGTACTAAAAAAACTATATCAGTTGATCACTGATGTATATATCTATACTTACATTTTAACCACTTGCCCACCAGTCACTGGGACTGTACTGCGGCAAAGTGGCTCGATTCCGTCCAGCGACGTAGACCTACGTCGCTGGACTCCTCCCCTTGTGGGCGGCGCTCGCGCGCCGCCGGAGGCTTGCTCCCGCTGGTTTCAGTCACAGCGGGAGTCGGGCCAGGGGAGGAGCAGCGGCGATCGCCGCTCTTCCCCCGATCGTCTGGGAATCGAGTCTGGAGATCCGCCCGCTTGTGTAAACAAAGCGGGCGGATCTCCTAAGTGACAAACAGTGACAGATTGCAGGGTTCAGCATAGCTGAACATGCGATCTGTCCCTGTGTCACACAGTCACCTCCCCCCCCCACACACGTCAGTAAACACCAGGCATACATTAACCTCTCCCTCTCCAATAAAATTAACCCCTTCCCTGCCAGTGTCATTTTTACAGTAACAGTGCATATTTATAGCACTGATTACTGTAGAAATGTCACTGGTACCCCCAAAAGTGTCAAAAATGTCAGTCAAGGGTCCGATCTGTCCGCCGCAATGTCGCAGTCCCGCAAAAAAAAAATTGCAGATCGCCGCCATTACTCGTTAAAAAAAAAAAACACCAAAAATGACAGAAATCTTTCCCTTAGTTAGTAAACGCAATAACTTTTGCACAAACCAATCAAAATACGCTTATTGTGATTTTTTTTACCAAACATAGGTAGCAGAAAACAAATTGGCCAAAAATTTAAAAAAATCTTGATTTTCACATTTTTTTGGGGGGAATTTCATATAAAAAAATGTGAAAAATATTGTTATTTTTTCAAAATTTACGCTCTTTTTTTGTTTATAGCGCAAAAAGTAAAAATCGCACAGGTGATCAAATACCACCAAAAGAAAGCTCTGTTTGTGGGAAAAAAAGGACGTAAATTTTGTTTGGGTACGGCGTCGCACGACCGCGCAATTGTCAGTTAAATTCGCACAGCGCCGAATCGCAAAAAGTGGCCTGGACGTAAGACAGCAAAATCCTCCGGTGGTAAAGTGGTTAAACACATTCAAATGTAAATCTTTCAAGCACTGCTGCAGTGTTAATTATTTACCCTCTTAATAACTTTCTCTATGTGATTAGCAGCCCCCCCCCCCCCCCCCACACACTGTCACTGCCATTCAGACATTCCGTACAGGGACAGGAATTTACTTAGTACTTATACTTAGTATTCTATTATACTGTAATGTCTTACACGGAAATGTAAAGAATACTTTAGAAATAAAATCAGGTGCTAGTTTGCTATGCATATCAAAGAATGTCCTGATAAGCCGATTTGTACCGGAATATTATTTATTTAGACAAACATTGCTGTAACCAACAGCAACCAAGCCAAATGATTCCTTTCTCAATCTGCCATCCCTACGGTTACTATGGGTTACTGCATTTGGCACATAATTACTGCCGTATTAAATATCCAAATAGCTGAGATATATATATTGCCATTGTTATTATTTCACGTCACCATCAGTGAAACCCAATACGTGTTTTCTAAGCTTGACTGACAGAGGCTTAGCCGATAATAAAGCAGTATCACGAGCTGAAATAGCGGTAGCACCAAAACAAAGTACTAGGCAGTAACTGAGAATTCCAACTTTCAGTAATGGATGTCTGACAATGACAGTTCAAAATTCTTAACTAGCCAAGCGTCCCAACTTCGCATAGCTAGTAACCATTTGGAATAACACGACTGATCCCTTGAACCAGATTGCAGAATGTGAGCGCTGCAGAGTAACCTAAGCTAATAATTACACTTTAAAGCAAACTCTGTTAAATCAGCCACATAAGTATCTGACATTTGTCTCTGCTCGGGGATTTAGCGGCTATGCCAGGGTATGATTACCAGCGATAACTCTGGTTCAGATCATTGGGTTTAAACGCTTGTCTGTGAATATGTCTGGCCTTTTTTTAATTCGTCGACAAAACCGCAACCTTTTAAATATCAGTCAAAATCATTCAGGCTGGCAGGATTCCTAACCGTGCTTTTCTGTGTGCAGAGAGCGAATGGGATGGAATGTGCGTTGTATTAGAAAAGCAACAAGTGGAAGAAATAAAACCCTTTTCAGACTTGTACCATGTGTTTTCATAGATTCCTTCAGATAGTGCTATGTTAGTACTGCTATCAGATAGTGCTATGTTAGTACTCCTATAAGATAGTGCTATGTTAGTACTCCTATCACATGGTGCTATGTTAGTACTCCTATCACATAGTGCTATGTTAGTACTCCTATCAGATAGTGCTATGTTAGTACTCCTATCAGATAGTGCTATGTTAGTACTCCTATCAGATAGTGCTATGTTAGTACTCCTATCAGATAGTGCTATGTTAGTACTCCTATCAGATAGTGCTATGTTAGTACTCCTATGACATAGTGCTATGTTAGTACTCCTATCAGATAGTGCTATGTTAGTACTCCTATCACATAGTGCTATGTTAGTACTCCTATCAGATAGTGCTATGTTAGTACTCCTATCAGATAGTGCTATATTAGTACTCCTATCACATAGTGCTATGTTAGTACTCCTATCACATGGTGCTATGTTAGTACTCCTATCACATGGTGCTATGTTAGTACTCCTATCACATGGTGCTATATTAGTACTCCTATCACATGGTGCTATGTTAGTACTCCTATCAGATAGTGCTATGTTAGTACTCCTATGACATAGTGCTGTGTTAGTACTCCTATCAGATAGTGCTATGTTAGTACTTCTATCAGATAGTGCTATGTTAGTACTCCTATCACATAGTGCTATGTTAGTACTCCCATCACATAGTGCTATGTTAGTATTCCCATCACATAGTGCTATGTTAGTACTCCTATCAGATAGTGCTATGTTAGTACTCCTATCAGATAGTGCTATGTTAGTACTCCTATCACATAGTGCTATGTTAGTACTTCTATCAGATAGTGCTATGTTAGTACTCCTAAAAGAAGGTGCCATGTTAGTACTTCTATCAGATAGTGCTCTGTTAGTACTCCTATCAGATAGTGCCATGTTAGTACTCCTATCAGATAGTGCTATGTTAGTACTCCTATCAGATAGTGCCATGTTAGTACTCCTATCAGATAGTGCTATGTTAGTACTCCTATCAGATAGTGCTATGTTAGTACTCCTATCAGATAGTGCCATGTTAGTACTCCTATCAGATAGTGCTATGTTAGTACTCCTATCAGATAGTGCTATGTTAATACTCCTATCAGATAGTGCTATGTTAGTACTCCTATCAGATAGTGCTATGTTAGTACTCCTATCAGATAGTGCCATGTTAGTACTCCTATCAGATAGTGCCATGTTAGTACTCCTATCAGATAGTGCTATGTTAGTACTCCTATCAGATAGTGCTATGTTAGTACTCCTATCAGATAGTGCTATGTTAGTACTCCTATCAGATAGTGCTATGTTAGTACTCCTATCAGATAGTGCTATGTTAAATCACTCCTATCAGCTATACTCATGAAAACAAAGTAACATTCCTGTTATTGTTATTGATTTTTTTAACACTTTACCTTTACTTTTTTTTTTTTTTTAATCATTTTTATTGCTGTTAGAGGGGATGAACAACATCCCTTGCAATAGCATGGGCCTTGACAGGTCTTCTTCATGAAGAGATCTGGGGTTATAACCCTCCCATACTGTAGCCAAAATAAAACAAAAATCTGCCTTTAGTTCTACTTTATTATTCTGTAATCCATTTTTCATGAAAAAATGCCATACTGTTCTTTTCCTTCTCCTAGTAATGTCCTCCATGAACTCCTAAACCTCTCCTTATAAATGGAGCAATCCAAAGAAAAAAACTAAATTCTCCCATCAGCACAGATAGTGTTGACAGGGAATCCCTCCCGCCGAGCCATTGTATTGTCCCGGCGGGGTGGCAGGGGAAGCTGTCCAGTGATTATTGCCAGCGGCTATAACAGCCGCTTCCAATAATCGCATGGAAAATCCTGCAGGCTGGTTGTACCCAAGCTGATCGATCAATCAACTTGGGTGCATTCAGCCTGCCCATAGATGGTTCAAAGCTTGGCCGTTTCAGCAGGGACCGTCTATGGCCTACTTAACAGGAATTCAGATCACAAAGGAATATGGAGATTTGGAGGAGGCTGAGAGCAATAGAAGATACTCTTATTTTTTATTAAGAATACATACTTGGATAGGTTTTTTTTTATCCAGAGATTAGTGTCACTTTACCAGGCTAACTGGAACCAAATTTTAGCCACACATATTTGTTTCAATTAGTACAAGAGGCATTCTGATAGGAGGGGAAAGCACACTGACAAAGAGATGAGCACATTACTGGTTGCTTCTCCTTTCACTGTCCAGTCACTGGCCAGGGACAGGTTCAGGACAACCTGGGCTCAGAGGAAGTGGGTTGAATTGTGCTGGCCATCAGACTGAGGAAAACAGGCAGCAGAAAATGGAAATAGAGGGGCAATCTTTATATTGCAACAAAGGCTGCTTTTGTTGTTTGATCCTTTAACAGGCTATTCATTTTTATATTTCTATTTGTGACTGGAGTTTTCCTTTAACCATTTTGAGGTAATTATTGGAAAATAAGTCATCTCAGAGTGGGAAAATAGGAATTCCCATTAATCATTACATCAGTTCTTCTAAAATGCTTTAAGATACTAAATCAGGACTTTTTAAACTTTTTATTTCTTGCAATGTACATTACTGTCTCCAACTCTACCAGACACTTTTCTGGGTTTCTAGCAACATAAACATTACTAGAGCATATAGCGAGCCGCCAGCACTCAGAGCAAAGATACGTACTCCAAAACAAAAAATAAAGGAAAGTGCAGCGCTAAAAACAATTGATGTTAAAAAGTGAAATATATGTCCATAAAGTGATAAGTGTAACAAAGTCCCAGGTAAGTGATCCACCTGAGCAGAGAAATTGTCACCACTTAGGACACTTGCCAAGTATCATAAATGGTAGGGTGACTCCAAACCTTCCCACTTCACACCCTAGGGGAGTAATAAATTCTGCTTACCAGATCCAATTGACCACTATCCTATAAGTGGTCCCATCAAGTGCAAGACAGTCTTTGTCCGTACACACCGAACCGGTCGAGTGTCATCGCCCAGGAGGAATCCCCATGCTGGAGGAGGAAATCCGCCTTTAGACTGTCAAGGAGCCCCATCTGTCTTCTCACTGGAAAGCCTTGAGAAGACAGATGGGGCTCCTTGACAGTCTAAAGGCGGATTTCCTCCTCCAGCATGGGATTCCTCCCGGGCGATGACACTCGACCGGTTCGGTGTGTACAGAGGAAGACCGTCTTGCACTTGATGGGACCACTTATAGCATAGTGGTCAATTGGATCTGGTAAGCAGAATTTATTACTCCCCTAGGGTGTGAAGTGGGAAGGTTTGGAGTCACCCTACCATTTACGATACTTGGCAAGTGTCCTAAGTGGTGATAATTTCTCCAGCTGGAGCTCTGGTGGTCTCTGGAAGAGCGAGAGTGAGATATCTTCCAAAGAAGGACAAGGCAGGCCAAGAAAGTCTGAAAAGGAATCTCATGCACTCTGGAGTCGATCTCTTAGAGTTTCCTGAGCATCCTGAGTGGTTCCAGGCTGTATGGTTCTGAGGGAGACCTTATTTTCCTTGCGCTTGATGGGAAGACTTCTAACATAGTGGTCAACTGGTTCTGGTAAGCAGAATTTATTACTCATCTAGGTTGTGAAGTGGGAACGTTTGGAGTCACCCTACCATTTATGATACTTGGCACATTTCCTAAGTGGTGATAATTTCTCTGCTCAGGTGGATCACTTACCTGGGACTTTGTTACACTTATCACTTTATGGACATATATTTCTTCACATAGAACTTTTTAATATCAATTGTTTTTAACGCTGCATTTTCCTTTATTTACATTTCTGAGTTTAATCAGCAAAACAGTGTAAACAGCAACAATGTACAGTACAATGTGTACCAACCCATAGCAACCAACCCCTTTCAACCTACTGAGGTCAGACTTTTAAAAGGGGAATTCTGATGGGCCTTTGATATTCTGAATAAGTTAATTTGTGCTGGGAATAATAAAGTCTTCAAAAGTCTTGTTTTCATCTGATATGTAGACACTGTACAAAGACTATGATACGTCATGCATAATGCTTATCTCTGGAAGTGTGATATGAAATGATGGGGAATCAAACAAACGTGTGCACCAAGTCTGGCTCTAGATGAAGACAGTGACACATGTACTTGAGGCTACAGCTGTATAAATACAACATATACTAGCATCTAATGATACTGAACATCAAGCAGATCATAAATCCAGTAGCTGCATTTTTTTTCTAGCTTTGCCCCCAAAATAGGTGCTTGATTAAAGTGACACTAAATGCAGGGCCGGGACAAGGGGTGGGCAGGAGGGGAGGCTGCCCTGGGCACTGTGGTATCATGGGAGGTGAGGGGGCACCACAAGGGGCTTGGGTGTTGAGGGCATTTGTGTTAAAAAGGGGAAATTAGGGGGGTAGAATCGTTCTAGGAAGGCAAATTTGAGGAGGTGTGCTAGGAGTGGTGATTTAGAGGGATTCATGTTGGGAAGGGGGGATGGGGGACGAGGATTTGTGCTATAAAAATAATATGGGGGAAATATTTTTGGGGGGGATTTCTGCTAGTAGGAATAATTGGGGGGCGTTTGTACTAGGAGGAGAAATTTGTAGGGGGGGGGGGGGGGAAGATTTTTTGGGGGGATCTGTGCTAGGATGGGGGAGAGAAATTTGTGCTGGAAGGGGGATTTGGAGTGGGTAGAGGATTTGTGAATGGAAGGGAGATTTGAGGGGAAGAAGATTTGTGCTAGCAGGAGGAAGATTTTTTGGGGGGATCTGTGCTAGGATGGGGGAGAGGAATTTGTGTGGGAAGCGGGGGGGATTTGGAGTGGATAAGGAGGAGAAATTTGAAGGGTTGGAGGATTTGCGCTAGGAGGGGAAAGATCTTTTTTTTTGGGGGGGGGGGGGGGGTTTGTGATTGGAGTGAGGCGGGTGGGAAGCTATGTGCTGGGAGGAGAAATTTGAGGGGTAGAGACTTTGTGCTAGGAGGGGGAAGATATATATATTTTTTTTTTTGGGGGGGGGGGGATTTGTGCTGGGGGAATATGGGGAGAAAGAGAATTTGAGCTGGGTGCTGGGAGGTGAGCATGCAGGTTAGTGCTCAATTTTTTTTTGGGGGGGGGGGGGGGATTCTGGATGAACAAGATTCTCATACATCTTGGGGGGTGCAATTTGGCATGTTTGCCCTGAGCTCTAGCTGACCTTGTCCCAGCACTGACTAAACGATACCCTTATTCTCAAAAAATAATCAATGCCCATCTATTACTTAAATGCCCTGTAATCTATTTTTCATGAAATCCTTTCTTACATGTGTGTCTGCCTCCTTGAAATGACCCCCCAAGTAAGCTCCCACGTCTCTCCTTCCCCCCTCACTTCTGTTTGTTTGGAATAAGCAGTTCATGTTAGCTGTGCTCATGCGCACTGTTCTATGCACACTACAAAGCTTGGTGCTGCTAACTGATGCAAAATGATTGATAATAATCTGCGTTGGCCAAAAGAGTTTGATCAAATCAGAGTCTCAGTCATTTTAATCAAATTGCCCATTAATCAGATAAAAATAAATAAAATGATAGCATTCATGGCCACTGTAAAGTAGATTGCGCAGTCAAAGTGTGAAATAAAGATCAGAAGCAAGGTATCCTGGATCAGACACATTTCAAAAGTATGTATTAAAACTATGCGACAATGGGATTTTTTTACCCCATGGATGCATATGTATTGATCTATGACTTATTGTATTTCCAGATATGGTGAAAACCTTCCTTGATAAATGCATTCTTTATGTAAAGCCGAAACGCGTTGGAAATTAGGATATTCCCTCTCTGCACACTCCAGGCTGAGCAGAAAGCATGGAACAGCAGAGAGATTTATTCAAAAGTCACCATATCCCCTTGTCACAAAAATTCTAAACATATTCACTATCACCATGGGTCTATAACCCAAACACATGATTGTGTGTTATAACCTTTTCTTTGTTCTTATTTAATAAATTGTTATAATTTTTTCAAAAATATCATGTTATTAGCCCATAAAGTCCCACCCACCTTGGCTTGAGGCACCAAACCATTTTCCAAAATACTTGTACATGGAATGTTAGCAAAACCAACTATCTAGGTTCTGAGAATCGCACCCCCCACACGTGGTTGATGTTATCATGCCGTTTATGTGTACAGGAGTCAGTCATTTCAGCACAGCACAGAATGTACACTAAGCTGCCAAATGCATTTACATTAGAATTCAGCGAGCAGACAGGAAAGGGCCCGTTCACATTGGGATTACAAGGGAACATGTGCTGCGTTCCTGTGCGATTCCCGTGCTGTGCAATTTTGCAGCTCATTCATTTTGCAAATCGCACCAGAACACATAGAAAGTAGTGCATACAGTACCGCAGTACTGCAGTTTCATGCAATTTGGTGCCTGCAAATACACTGCATTTGGGATCTGCGTTTGGGGTGCCATTGAAACTACATTGACACCGGCATTCAGATTACAATGGCAGTGCATTCAAATGTGGTGCAAGAAAACCCACAGAGAACATGCCTTTCCCGCACTGCATTCTGATGTGAACTGGCCCTACGTCTGTCTTATTGCAGAAGAGATATAGCATGTTTCTTCCACAATAAAGAGTTTCCTGCTTTCAGTTTTTTTACAAGTAAGAATTAATTCTGGTTTTAAACCCTAATATGTAATAGGCCATCATGCAAGATTGTTAAAGCAGTGTTAAACCTAAAAGTAAATGGAAGAATTTGTTTTCTTTTCTTAGGATTTCTTTCTTCTATTTTCATCTGGTGATCTGGCCAGTAAATCTGTTGTTTTTCAAAACAACAAGCTATTTTGTAGATGTAGCAGTTAGAAAAATGAGACAAACCATTTAACACTCACAGGGGTGCTTACAATGATCAGCTTTTATTTATTCAGGTAAAACCTTTATCCCAAAGAATAAAAATGTGCTGTGTAAATGCAATGTGAGCTGGAGTTTGGCTTCATTTTGTTAGTGTATCTAAAGCTGGCCATAGACAGAGCGATTTTCTTTCCTCCAACCACAGGTTGCAGGAAAGAAAATTGCCTGATTCACCCATCAACACACGCAGTGTTGATGGGGGAATCCCTCCCATGGAGCCATTTTGTTCACCTGGTGGATGGAGCCTTCCCTGCTGGGAGAACACAGTGATTCCAAAGACATGCTGGTAGGTTAATTGGATCCTGTATAAAAATTGGCCCTACTATGTATGTATGAATGTGAGTTAGGGACCTTAGATTGTAAGCTCCTTGAGGGCAGGGTCTGATGTGAATGTGCAATGTATATGTAAAGCGCTGCGTAAATTGACAGTGCTATATATAAGAACCTGAAAATAAATAAATAAATTACTGCTAGCGGCTATAACAGCCGTTAGCAATAATTGCATGGAAAATCCGACAGGCTGGTTGTACCCAAGCTGATCGATTAATCAACTTGGGTACATTCAGCTTGCCCATACATGGTTCAAATCTTGGCCAGTTCCGCAGGGACCAAACCATCATGCTAGAACATCTAATACTCCCCTTCACCCAGACTAACAATGCTGCTGCCTGATGTGCCCCCTGTGCTTCTTCATCCAGAGTGAGGGGCACTCTAACACAGGTGGTGTGCTACTGGCCAGATCACCAGGTGGAAACAGGGAAAAAAGCCCAGAAAAACGTGGACAGTCACCCAGGGCTTTTTTCAGGGGGAACGTGGGGGAACGCAGTTCCGGCACCTCTAGCACTGAATGTGTGTAATGGCAAGGGGTGCAGTGTCTATTGATGCTAGCTGCTAGGGGATCTATTGTTGCTGGAGGGGACCTATTTTTAGGGGGGGGTCTATTGTTGCTGGGAACGTATATTGTTGCTGGTGGGGGATCCATTGTTGTTAGGGGTGTTGATCTTATGTTGCTGGGGGGGTCAGCTGTTGACGGAGGGGTTTATTGATGCTGGCTGCAGTAGGTCTGTTGTTGCTGCAGGAGGTGTGGGAATTTTTGTTGCAGGTGTTCCATTGTTGCTGGAGAAGGGGGGGTCTATTATTGCTGGGAAGGTATATTGTTGCTGGTGGGGGATCCATTGTTGTTAGGGGTGTTGATCTTATGTTGCTGGGGGGTCAGCTGTTGCTGGGAGGGATCTACTGTTGAGGGAGGGGTTTATTGATGCTGGCTGCAGGGAAGTCTGTTGCTGCTGCAGGGGGTGTGGGTATTTTGTTGCAGGTGGTCCATTGTTGCTGAGGGGTGGTCTATTATTGCTGGAGGGAACCTTTTTTGCAGGGGGGAGGTCTATTGTTGCTGGGAAGGTATATTGTTGCTGGTGGGGGATCCATTGTTGTTAGGGATGCTCATCTTATGTTGCTGGGGGAGTTAGTTGTTGCTGGGAGGGATCTACTGTTGAGGGAGGGGTTTATTGATGCTGGCTGCAGGGAGGTCTGTTGTTGCTGCTGGCGGTGTGGGTATTTTGTTGCAGGTTGTCCATTGTTGATGGGGGGGGGGTCTATTGTTGCTGGCTGCTGGAGAGTCTATTGATGCTGGCTGCGGAGAGATCCGTTATTGCTGCTGGGGATCTTTTGTTGCTTGGGGTGTAGGTATACTGTTGCAGGTGGTCTATTGTTTCTGGGGGGATCTATTGTTGCTGGCTGCATGGGATCTATTTTACTTATTTTCTTGTTATCACCAACTAATTCTTTATATCACCACAACTGTTACTTGGTTCTGTATTCTCTAAAAGAAGTTGTACTGGGAGGTGGGTAGGGGGGTAACCAAGGAATAGTGTGGAAGGTGGGTGTGGGGGATCCAAGGAATGGTGCGGAAGGTGGATGGGGGGACCAAGGAATGGTGCGGAAGGTGGGTGGGGGGGGCCAAGGAATGGTGGGGAAGGTGGGTGGGGGGGGAACCAAGGAATGGTGTGGAAGGTGGGTGGGGGGGGCCAAGGAATGGTGTGGAAGGTGGGTGGGGGGGACCAAGGAATGGTGTGGAAGGTGGGTGGGGGGACCAAGAAATGGTGCGGGAGGTGGGTAGGGGGGGAACCAACAAATGGTGCGGGAGGTGGGTAGGGGGGACCAAAGAATGGTGCGGGAGGTGGGTGAGGGGAGGACCAAGGAATGGTGCGGGAGGTGGGTAGGGGGGACCAAGGAGTGGTGTGGGAGGTGGGTAGGGGGGGACCAAGGAGTGGTGCAGAAAGTAAGTGGGGAGAGGAACCAAGGAATGGTGTGGGAGGTGGGTGGGGGGTACCAAGGAATGGTGCGGGAGGTGGGTAGGGGGGGACCAAGGAATGTTGCGGGAGGTGGGTGGGGGGACCAAGGAATGGTGCGGAAGGTGGGGGGGGGACCGAGGAATGATGCGGGAGGTGGGTAGGAAGGGAACCAAGGAATGGTGCGGAAGGTGGGTAGGGGGGGGCAAGGAATGGTGCAGAAGTGGGTGTGCAGGGGGTGGGTGGGGTGGGACAAAGGAATGGTGCGGAAGGTGGGTAGGGGGGGACCAAGGAATGGTGCGGAAGGTGGGTGGGGGGGACCAAGGAATGGTGCGGAAGGTGGGTAGGGGGGACCAAGGAATGGTGCAGAAGGTGGGTAGGAAGGGAACCAAGGAATGGTGCAGAAGGTGGGTAGGGGGGGGGCAAGGAATGGTGCAGAAGTGGGTGTGCAGGAGGTGGGTGGGGGGGGACCAAGGAATGGTGCAGGAGGTGGGTGGGGTGGGTCCAAGGAATGCTGCGGAAGGTGGGTAGGGGGGGGACCAAGGAATGGTGTGGAAGGTGGGTGGGGACCAAGGAATGGTGCGGGAGGTGGGTGAGGGGGGACCAAAGAATGGTGCGGGAGGTGGGTAGGGGGTGAGTTCCTGCACCTATTGTCTGAGAAGAGAAGCCCATCAGTCACCACATCTATTGATGGGCAGCCTGCAATATATTTTTATTGTACATGTAATGTCTCTAAAATGTACAGCACATTATGTGAAAGCATGATAAAGTTTATAGAAAATGACATTACACCCACACAAAAAGTTCAAACATCTGATATTAGTGCTTCCCCATTAGATAGTGACAGCAAAGTGTAATGAATTTGGTTTGAGGAAGAGCCCCTGAGCGATAGTAAAACAAGCCCTGACAGAGAGGAACACATGCCGGTATATCCAGTGACAGGCATTAATAATACAGCCAGATTACCTACACAGCTTAGGTAATATGCCACGCTCCATTTGTTCATGCAATGTTATTTTTTGGGTAATGAAACCTTCAGGATTTAGTATCACTATCATGGTAACCATCTATAGCTTGACAAGTAAGACAATAGCAGTTTACTGTCTTTTTAAAAATGTATCCCACAAGTTACATTGTATACAGTTCCTGCCATCAAAGCATATCAGTCTGCAAAGCAACCCACCATTCATGGGGAAACCTCAATTACATTAGGAAGCACATTGACACTGAGCATTGTCACAAAGAATGGTTTTCACTTTGCAGCTGAATTAAACAAATCCACAATAACCCATCTTATGTCTAGTTATTTCTGGCTGGAAATATAATACCATTCTAATGATGCATGACGCCCACACTCCACCACCATTTCCTCTCTCTACAAATGCAATTGTTGGGGGGGCCATCGAACTGACGACTTTTACTTTGCAAGTCAACATCCAAGATAAAGCACAATAATGTCAACATTGTATAATGTAGATTGCAAGCTCATTAGTCCAAAGTTTCAGTAGCCTTGGGGGAAAAAGTGGGGGGTCAGCGAAGTTTGGGAAAAGCTGAAACTTGTTCTTTAGCGCATGTGGTGTCAGTTAAAAGTAAATTATAGCTCCTCTTGTATTTACAGTAGTTAGTAAACTTTGTATAAAGTCACTTCCTAGAAAGTCTTCTAAGAAAACATCAGACACATGTGATACTCTCTAGAATAAAAAATGATGCCTTCAGATTAAATGGTGCAAGGGCTTCCTTTAACTCTTGACGGATCTATCCAGCATAATCCAATAAGTAGGCTTCAAAAGAGGAGATCTTTACAGCATGTGCTTAGGGCACCGCTGCTTGGGGAGCTGCAATAAATTCTTACCATAATTACAGAATGGATATGGGACAAAAGGGAATGAGCTTGTGGAGTGTCCACTGATAATTGTGAACATGCTGCTCAATGAGAAGCTTCATGATTCAGCTGCATGGCAGTTTTTTCATTTTTCAGTATAATGAAATGAACCTCTTCTAGACATTTGCAACATTATGGTTTAGTGTGATGCAGATGAGATGATAGCTTTACAGAGATTTACCAGATGTCATTAAACAATTAAAAACTGCACATGTAGCTGCTCAATAGGACTCAAGCACAAAGATATTTGCCAGACACTGCTATTAAAGTGTCTGTTACCCCAACATTTCATATTCCTGATATGATCCTGCTGTACCATGTACATCAATGAAAAAGTCTCCAGTTTTATATGTATTCCTTCTTCTGTGTAAAACCCCTGGTGTTCCTGCCACTCCCTCTGCTTTCTTTTTAAAAACTGACCTCGCTAGGCAGGAGAGCACATCATGGTCAGTTCTCTAGCAGTGCTGGGAACTCAGCCTGCTCTCCTCCAACGATCAGACCTGTCCTGACACACCCCTGCTGCACAGACATTCATTGAGAAGCTCAGTGTAGGGTTGCTTCTCCTCCCCCAGCTCATATGCAGCTGAGAACAGAAGAAACAGAGGGTGTGAGCACTTATAAAAAGGGAAAAAAGGTATTTATAATGTTTTTATTACAGCTATACACAAATGTTTTGCCTCTCATTTCTATTTCAAACTGAATGGGTTGTTTTACAAGGTGATAATATACAATCACTTTAAGTCACATCATTCACACATTGTGTTGTCTTTCACTTGGGGTACCTGCATTTAAAGAATATCCAAAGCCAAATTTGTTAGTAGGAAATAAAACCCTTTCAGATTTTTGTTGCCATCTGTATCCCACTGGAGGGGGTCCCTCTACTTACTGTCTAGTAGACTAAAGCTGGCCATACACTAGCCGAAAAATCGTTCAAACTAATTTTCGAAAAACGAAAAATCGGCCGTGAGAGCAGACGATCGTGCCATCATGTAATGACTGAATTTCGAAGGATAAATTGTTCAATGGACATAAATGAATCAGTTTATCTTTCATTTTGTCACATATACCTAGTGCAAACAGTTCAGGCGAGAAACATATTAACCTTTCAATTTATCGTTCGTTCGACAGAATTTTCCAAACTTGTTCCTTTGATTTTTCCGCTCTGAAAGTTAAAACCGATTTTCTATTTGTGTCCATTAACTGGACGAAAAACAAACGAACGGACCAAATGAAAGATTTTCGAACGATTTTTCGGCTAGTGTATGGCCAGCATAAGTGTTTTTCAAAGAGTGTATAATTCTTTCTATACAGTTATTATTGGAGCAAATTTTTACTGTTCTGGTGGAACTCAATGGGGTCGATTTTCAAAACACAAAGTATCTGTTGCAGGTCTGCAGGTCTGCATAGTAACCAATCAGCTTCTAGGTTTTATTGTCAACACTTAATTAAACAAGCTGAAATTATAAGCTGATTGGTTACTATGCACAGTTGCACCAGAGTCTGTGTGTAAGAGTTTTGGTAAATCGCTCCCAATATGTTGGATCTTCCCTAACATTAAGTCTAAGTGAAAAAGATCACGTTGACAAATAGACAAAGTATATTGCACAGACATCAATAAAAAACTGATGGAGGTTCTAACCCCCTTACCACACTATAGTTTTAGCTTTAGGGCTCTTTCACACGGGCGTTCCGACCAGATCCGCCTGTCAGTTTTTTAGGCGGATCTGATCGGATGCCCATTCAGCCCTATGGAGCAGCAGATGTCAGCGGTGACATGTACGCTGACACCCGCTGCCATCCGCATCCGATCCTGAAATCCGGACGGATGGAAACCCTATTTTCCATCCGTCCTGGGGATCGGATCAGATCGGATGAGAGCGGACAGGCGGTCCGTTCTCATCCGATCCCCCATAGAGAGCAGCGGGGGCTGTGACACCTCCCTCTACGCACTGCTAGCGGTGACGGAGCTGTCTTCCGCCGGCTCAGCAGGGATTGGCGGATCGATCCCCGCTGAGCAGCACGGATTCGCCTACGGAGGCGGACCGTGTGAAAGAGCCCTTAGATGTGCTTCAAGCCACATGTAGCACAAGTAGCCCTCTATCCCCAAGATGACCATACAGGCTCTGTAAAACCTTGAGTTCTAATAAACCTCCATCAACTCAGATGGCTACCCAAGGTCATCATTAGGGTCAGTGACCCATTGTTTCATGCCATTACTTTGTATTCATTCTATGCCAACAGAATTTTGAACAATTCAGCCAGGCAAAAGCTTGCTGTCATAGTGCAATAGGGTGGACATAGTCTGGACTTTATACATGCCATTCATTCCATGGGAAATAAGCCTGGGATGGTCATAGACTGGACTTGTAAGTATTTTCCAAGCTCCTTCCATGGAAAATAAGCATGTGAACAGCAGTAGAAACCTGGTCTCACACAAGTGAGCATTGGTTCAGCACCAGCGGGACTTTGCTTCTCTTCAGATGTATCTAGTAGTAGTTAGTCACAATTAACTGAATCTGTTCTCTAAAGTTTAAGGTGTTTTGTAGCTTTTTCCAAACCTCTTATATCAAGTGTATCCATGACCTGGATAAATTAGAATTTTAGGAGACTCTCTCCCTGGAGAAGCAGACAAACATTCCTTCTATCTATTAAGTGTCAGAAAAACAAAAGAAGTGGCTTGGATAAGAGCTACAGAAATATCTTCAACATTACAGAACAAGTCCAGATAAATATGGAAACTCCTACAGCTACACCAAGACCTGGATAAATGAGAACCTTCACATACTCTGTTCTTGAAGAAGTAAGCAAGCATTAAGACCCCATTCAGATAGGGGCGACGCGACTTGCTGGGGCGACCTGTGAAGTCGTGGTGCACAGCGCGCACCGCAAACCTCGGCGTGACATGCACGGACTTCATAGCATTGAAGTCAATGCAAGTCGCCTCCAGGTCACCCCAAAGTAGTACAGGAACCTTTTTCTAAGTCGGAGCGACTTGTGTCGCTCCTATTAGAACGGGTCCTGTGCTAATCAATGGCAGGTGACCCACCGCGACTTGTCAGGCGACTTGTGCAATAGGGACTAAGTGCCAGGAAAATGAATTAAAGAAATTGCATGAAAGAGCTCCGAAACCCCTTCAACTTTACAGGACATGTCCATACAAATTTGGCCAACTACTACTAGCCACACCATGACATGGATAATTGTAAACCTTTACAGATTCTCTTCTTAAACAAGCAGGCAAGCATCAAGTTCCAAGAAAATGAACTAAAGAAATGGCTTGGAAAGAGCTACGAAACACTTTCAACTTTACAGGACATGTCCATAGAAATGTGGCCAACTAGTACTAGCCACAACATAACCTAGATAAATTAGAACCTTTACAGACTCTTCTTGAAAAAGCAGGCAAGCATCTCTGTTATCTATCAAATGGCAGGGAAACAAACTGAAGAAATGGCTTGCAAAGAGCTACAAAACACCTTCAACTTTACAGGAAATGTCCATACAAATGTGGCCAACTACTACTACCAACACCATAACCTGGATAAATGAGAACCTTCACAGACACTCTTCAAAAATGACCTGAAGAAGTGGCTTGGATAAGAGGTATGAAACGTCTTCAGCATTACAGAACATGTCTAGTTAAATGTGACCAGTTACCAGCTATATCATGACCTGGATAAATGAGAACTTTCAGACTCTCTTGAAGAAGCAGGCAAGCACCAAGTGTTAGGAAAATGACTTGAAGAAGTAGCTTGGATAAGAGTAAGGCTTCATGTATACTAGCCTACACTGGCAGCTCCTAAAATGAGTTAAGACCTTTTGGTGTTTTTTTTTTTTTTTTTTGCCAAAGCTCCTAAACTCAACTCCATAAAAGCCTATGTGTCTGTACACTATGGGGGAGATTTACTAAAACTGGTGCACACAGAATCTGGTGCAGCTGTGCATTGTAGCGAGTCAGCTTCTAATTTCAGCTTGTTCAATTAGGCTTTGACAATAAAACCTGGAAGCTGATTGGTTACTATGCACAGCTGCACCAGATTCTGTTTGCACCAATTTTAGTAAATCACCCCCATCGGCTTTTAGCAAGGTTTAGAAACTGCCGCGTTTCTTTATTTATTTATTTATTTCAAGTACTTATATAGCGCTGTCAATTTACGCAGCGCTTTATATATACATTGTACATTCAAATCAGTCCTTGCCCTCAAGGAGCTTACAATCTAATTATTCTTCCGCGTTCAGGAGTTTCAACCTACCTCTCCTGAACGCGGAAGAATCATGTTCATGATAGGAACATTTTGACCTCTGGCTGTAGGAAAACGCAAACGCCCACAATGCGTTTGCTGCGTTTTGCATTTTTCACCAGCCGTGATAAATGTAGGCTAGTGTACATGAATCCTTACAAAACATCTTCAACATTACAAGACAAGTCCAGAGTGTCAGGAAAATGAAGTAAAGAAATGGCTTGCAAAGAGCTACAAAACACTTTCAACTTTACAGGACATGTCCATAGAAATGAGGCCAACTACTACTAACAACACCATGACATAGATACATGAGAACCTTCACATACTCTCTTCTTGAAGAAGCAGCCTATCATGTGTCCCAAAATGACCAGACGAAGTGGCTTGGAAAGGAGCTATAAAACAATTTCAACATTAAGGAACACATCCAGTTAAGTGTGACCAGCTACTACTAGTTATATCATGACTCATGACCTGGATAAAGGAACCTTCAGACTCTTTTGAAGAAGCAGGCAAGTATCATGTGTCAGGAAAATGACCTGAAGAAGTGGCTTGCATAAGAGCTACTAAACATCTTCAGCATTACAAGACAAGTCCAGGTAAATGTGACCAACTACTACTAGCTACATCAAGACCTGGATTTATGAGAACCTTCATAGATTCGCTTCTTGAACAAGCAGGCAAGCATCTCCTGTAACTATCAAGCATCATAAATTGCACTGAATAAGTGGCTTGCATAAGAGATAGGAAACATCTTCAACATTCCAGGACAAGTTTAGTTAAATGTAACCAACTACTACTAGTTATACCATGACCTGGACAAATCAGAATCTTTAGCCTCTCTTCTTGGAGCAGCAGGCAAACATCCCTTGTATCTATCAAGCATAAATTAAACTGAATAAGTGCTTTGGATAAGCTATCAACCTCTTTGAAGCCAGGAAGAATGTTCAACACCTTTGGAGCCAGGAAACATTGCAATAATTTCAGAACAAGTTTAATTAAAAGTATCCAACTGCTACTAGCTATACCATGACCTGGATAAATGAGAACCTTCAGACTATCTTCTTGAAAAAGCAGGCAAGCATCCCCTGTACCTATCAGGCATCATAAATTGAACTAAAGAAGTGCTTTGAATAAGAGCTAGGAAACATCTTCAACCTCTTTGGAGCCAGGAAAGATGGTCAACACCTTTGGAGCTAGGAAACATCTTCAACATTGCACAAGTTTAGTTAAATGTAACCAACTACTACTAGTTACTCCATGCCCAGGATAAATGAGAACCTTCAGAATATCTTCTTGCAAAAGCAGGCAAGCATCCCCTGTACCTATAAGGCATCATAAATTGAACCAAAGAAGTGCTTTGGATAAGAGCTAGGAAACATATCAAACATTCCAGAACAAGTTTAGTTAAATGTAACCAACTATTACTAGATACTCCATGCCCAGGATAAATGAGAACCTTCAGAATATCTTCTAGAAAAAGCAGGCAAGCGTCCCCTGTACCTATCAGGCATCATAAATTGAACTGAAGAAGTGCATTGGATAAGAGCTAGGAAACATCTTTGACATTCCAGAACAAGTTTAGTTAAATATAACCAACTATTACTAGTTACACCATGACCAGGATACATGAGAACCTTCACAATATCTTCTAGAAAAATCGGCAAGCATCCCCTGTACCTATCAAGCATCATAAATTGAACTAAAGAAGTGCTTTGGAAAAGAGCTAGCAAACACCTTCAACATTCCACAACAAGTTTAGTTAACTGTAACCAACTATTACTAGTTACTCCATGACCAGGATAAATGAGAATCTTCAGAATATCTTCTAGAAAAAGCAGGCAAGCATCCCCTGTACCTATCAGGCATCATAAATTGAACTAAAGAAGTACATTGGAAAAGAGCTAGGAAACATCTTTGACATTCCACAACAAGTTTAGTTAAATATAACCAACTATTACTAGTTACACCATGACCAGGATACATGAGAACCTTCACAATATCTTCTAGAAAAAGCAGGCAAGCATCCCCTGTACCTATCAAGCATCATAAATTGAACTAAAGAAGTGCATTGGATAAGAGCTAGGAAACATCTTTGACATTCCAGAACAAGTTTAGTTAAATGTAACCAACTACTACTAGTTACTCCATGACCAGGATAAATGAGAACCTTCAGAATATCTTCTTGAAAAAGCAGACAAGCATCCCCTGTACCTATCAGGCATCATAAATTGAACTAAAGAAGTGCTTTGGATAAGAGCTAGGAAACATCTTCAACATTCCACAACAAGTTTAGTTAAATGTAACCAACTACTACTAGTTACACCATGACCTGGACAAATGAGAACCTTCATACTATCTTTCTGAAGAAGTAGGCAAGCATCCCCTCTGTCTATCAAGCACAATACCAGCATTGATAGCAGAGAAGTTTCTTCACAAGAGTTCAGCATTCCTCCCACCCCAGCACAGCGACTACTCCCAAGAAACATTCCCCAACTTTACCTGAAGGCAGTAGAGTGGCCCCTGATGTGTCCTTGCGGCTCCTCTGACTGGCTGAAGAGCTCACAACTCCGGTTGCAGCCTTGCTGCTCTTCTAATCCCCACTCCACACACAGTGATCAGTGATGACACACACTAACCCCAACCATCTGTTGAAACACGTCCCGCAGGCAGCACTCAGCACAGTCCAATGGCTGGATGTCTCCTGTAACAGGCAGAGGAGGGGAAGAGGAGACACCAGGCTGCAGGTCTGCACACTCTTCCCCAAGTAACCTGAGAATTAGAGAGGGGAGCGCTATAAAAAGGCTGCCAGTGGGAAGAGGAGGTGCTGAGTGTGTGTGCTGGGAAGGTAGAGAGGGTGTGATCACATCTGATGACCACTTGTGTGCATTCCCACTGCAGAGCCCCCTGACATCCCCAGGGACCACCAGGACCCTCATTTCACACCATTCTACTAAGCGATCGGGGTGTCCCAGGATTGACAGCAGTGCATGTTTAGAGTTTTATTTTTTGTTATGTTTATTGATTGCAAGGTGTTTATATTTTCTTTTACTATTTGTATATACAAAGGTGTTTTATTTAGATTTCATAGAGATTATGTAAGCAGTGATTTTTGCATGCGATGTGAATGAATGGGGGGGGGGTCGATGATTTCAAAGCCAGGAGCAGAGAAAAGCTGTGCGTTCTCTTCAATGGGCTGAACTGTGAACTTGCATGCACCGGCCATGTGCTGTGACATGGAATCCCGCTGCTCCCTATTGTCTGCCTGCTCCCTGCACCATGTAAAGATCTCACATGGGCTCCATTCAATCTCTGCCTTTCAATCCATTTCAAGGTTTTTTTTTTTTTTTTTTTTTTTTTAAAGTGACAGTAATCTCTGGTTGAAAAAATATTCTATTCAAACAAGTATTACTAACCCAGAAAAGTACCTTCTATTGCTCTATAGCCTCCTCCAAATCCACAAATTCCATGTTCTTTTTTTGGTGCTGCAATGACTTCCTGTTAGAGAGTGACTACGTTCGTTCTCCATGATCCCACTGTAGCCACCCTCTTATGTTCACTCCCAAACTGAACTACAGGCAGTCACCGACTTAAGAACATCCAAGTTGCGAACGACTCCTACTTACGAACGGGGGCCGCGTGACGTCACTGCCGGCTTCTTCCTCTCGCTCCTGTGCCAGAGACACAACGCACGCTGCAGTACTACATGTACTGTATGCCCCACATACAGGACTGCCCAGAAGCATCTCACTCACATCCCACTACTGTCTGGAACCTGTGGAACTGGTAAGATTACAGTACTACTCTGTGCCCACTACCCGTGCCACTGTATTGGGAGCATGCCCTGTACTTGTACTTCTATGATACTGTAGCAGGACTGTGTTACAGTACAGTATTATCCCTGTGACCCAGCATGAGCTCATGTGGACCTCCCATTCAATTGTGCGTGCTTTGAAACCATTTTTTATTGTTATACTGAAGTTGGTCAGTACTGTATGAGGTTTGTACTGCTGTCTGTATCCTCATGAATTTTTATGGCTGGAGTTACTCTTAAAAATGTACATGTTCCAACTTACAAACAAATTCAACTTAAGAACAAACCTACAGTCCCTATTGTGTTCGTAACCCGGGGACCACCTGTATGGACTTTGTGGTTTACATAGAACAGTATGCAGGGCTGCTGAATGAAATCGCGGGCCCCGTACAGACTACCAGATAGGGCCCACCCCCAAGAAAGTATTAAAGCTATATTTTATTAAAAATACAATAAAATCATTATTAGCAGCAAAGGGTGCTTTCACATGATGCGCCGTCCAGCGCCCGTTCTCGGCTCCGATCCCCGCTGAGCAGGCGGATGACAGCTCCATCTCCGCTCTGTGTGCGGAGACGGAGCTGTCAGATCCACGCTGTCCTCTATGGGGTAATTCGATGAGAGCGGACCGCCTGTCCGTTCTCATCCGATCCCATCCAATCGGATCCGCTGGACGGATGTAAAATAGGGTTTCCATCCGTCCGGATTTCACGGACAGGATCGGAATCGGATAGCAGCGGGTGTCAGCGGACATGTCTGTGATGACATCCGCTGCCCAATAGGGATGCATGGAGGATCCGATCAGGTTCGCCTTAAAAACTGACTTAAAATGCATTCTGCTTTGTATAGCCTAAGTTCAACAGTTGTTAATTACCTGTTTGCGTTTATCAAAAACTCAATAAAAAGCTTTGAAAGAAAAAAAAAAACTGACAGGCGGATCGGATTGTTCGTGTGAAAGGACCCAAACACAACAAAACTCACAGAATTACTGCTAAATCTAAAAGATAAAACTGAGTTAATAAATAAAAATGAAGATGAGATTGAAAAATATACAGGCTGGGCAGTTGGAGCTAGGGGATCAGAGAGACAGAGGGAGAGAAACAAAGTTACAGAGATAACAAACTTAGGAGCAGAGCTAACATTACAACCAGCACTGGGAGGGGCTGCACAGGGAGGGGGATATTAGTGAGGGACCACTGTCTCTTTCTCAGCAGCTAAAAGCTGGCAGCAGGGAAAGGGGGAGAGATCAGCTTTAAGCTGCTGGAGGAAGAGTTCTGCAATTGTCGTCCATCAATAATCCCCCTCCCTGTGTGGGCCCCCCTGTGTGCTCGGGCCCCCTTCAAGAGGACCAGAGGTCCCCCTCTATCAGCAGCCCTGGCAGTATGCATGCATCAAACTAACATGCACTGCTCAGTCCAAAAAACTGAAGTGAAGGGTAAAGGAGAGGTTCTGGAGATCATGGAGGACCTTACAAGGAGACAGCAGAAAAACACTTGCCATCCACCCGCTGCTGATATACTGCAGAAGGTTGGGTCGTCTGCACAAATCGCTGTACCCATACATCGCTCCTCAGAAGCGAGCGGGGGGGGGGGGAACAAGCATGCCACCAATGGGCGCGCACACACAGCAATGTGCGAGGGGGGAAGCTGATCTGCGGGACTGGTGGCCGCGATTGCTGCCAGGCACCCGCGATCACTCCCTGGGAAGACAGAATGGCGGTCTGCCGTTGTAAACACGGCAGACCGTGGTTCTGTCAGTTATCACAGGGCTTCTGTGTTCCTCCTATTTTGGAACACAGATCCCTGTGTTGATCCAATAAGCCCACCCCCCTCACAGTTAGAAAACACCCCCTAGGCTCACATTTAACCCTTTGATCGCCCCTGGGTTCACCCTTACATAGTTACATAGTAGGTGAGGTTGAATAAAGACAATAGTCCATCCAGTTCAGCCTGTGTAGGTGTGTGTGGCTGTAATCATCTCACATAGCCCTTAATGTCCTGATCCTTGAGATTTACGTCTAAGAGTCTTTTGAAAGCCACCATACTTCCCGCAGAAACCACCTCTTGTGGTAGAGAATTCCACAATCTTGTAGCCCTAACAGTAAAGAACCCCCCACGTTAAAACGCTTCTCCTCTAATCGCATTGTATGTCCTCTTGTCACCCTTTCCCTGCCAGTGACAATATTACAGTAACAGTGCATATTTTTAGCAATGATTACTGTAGGAATGTCACTGGCCGACCCAAAAGTGTCAAAAAAGTCAGTTAGGGGTTTGATCTGTCCGCAGCAATGTTGCAGTCCCGCTAAAAATCGCTGATCACCGCCATTACTAGTAAAAAAAAGAAAAAAAATGACATAAATCTTTCCCATAGTTTGTAGACGTGATAACTTTTGCGCAAACCAATCAAAATACGCTTATTGGGATTTTTTTTTACCAAAAACATGTAGCAGAATACAAATTGGCCTAAAATGATGAAAAAATTAGATTTTTACATTTTTTGGGGGGAATGTTGTATAAGTGAAAAATATTGTTTTTTTTTTTTTTTTTCAGAATTGTCGCTATTTTTTTGTTTATAGCGCAAAAAAATACAAATCGCAGAGTTGATCAAATACCACCAAAAGAAAGCTCTATTTGTGGGGAAAAAAAGGACATCAATTTTTATTAGGGTCCCCGCAATTGTCAGTTAAAGTAACCCAGTGCCGAATCGCAAAAAATGGCCTGGTCATTAATGGGGTAAAGCCTTCTGGTCCTGAAGTGGTTAACACTACAACACTCTCTGAAAAGTAATCAAAGGTGGATCACTTTTTCACTAAGTGGCTATATTACTGCATGTTACAATTTGATTGTTATTTAGATCTACCAACATGTATGCTGTGAAGAAGTCTGTCTGATTGCATACAAATTGTTTGGATAGCCTGGGTAGGTCCCCATATTACATAGTTTTAGTGGATCTAAATCTGATTGTACAGAAATTGTACTGTCAGATTGTTACACATATGGTTAGTCCAGCTTGGACCAATAAAACTATACCATACCTGATAGGCACTGCTACTCCAGTGATTCCCCTCTTGCTTCTGGATCCTATGCTGAGCAGTTGGCGTGATGTATTGTGAACACAGGAGGTCGGCTGCTCATCAGCGACTCCATTCAGAGAATGCTTTGCATTTGCTGAATGAATTCAAAGTGTTATCTGACTGGACAAACTGGGGTGTGTGACATCACCGCCCTGCCACTCCACCTCCTCCAGTCAGTGAACACTTTGCATTCATTTATCAATGAGTCCCGGTTCACACATATGCAATGTAGGAACCCTGCGAATCCACTGCGGATTCCCGCATCACATTCAACTTGCAGGCAGTTCACACTGCTATAAGTAAATCGCTGGGGGTGTCAATACAAGGTTCACAAAAACCCCCAGATCAGTTGGCATATCGCAGTGCGAACTGTCAGTTCGGACAATAATCGGATTGCATAGGTGTGAACACCCATGCAATCCGATTCTTGTGCGGACCTAAAAAGGGTCCTGTGCATGTTGTGTCAGAATGCGATGCAAATTCAGCCATACACTGTGTATGGCTGATTTTGCATCGCACAGACATCGCATGTGATTTGCAGAGCAGTGCGCTGCGAATCACATGCGATGTCTGTCATTGCATATGTGTGAATCGGCTCTAAGTGTTTTCTGTACTTGCTGAAAATTTTCTTAGCTTAAAAAAGTGAAAACTGATGCAGCCACCACATCTAAGGACTGGTAAGCTGCAATATATTCCATTTTTGGTTTTTGGATACAATTAAAGGAAAAGTATTGGATTTTTGTATATACTGTATTTATAACACTCAGGACTGAAAATACTTAGCATTGATTGAATACACTGACAGACTAATTGAAAATTCCTATTATTGAGGTAAAGTTAGAGGACTTTTGAGATCAGGTATTTGGATCAGATACGCCTGTGCTCAATGACAAGTCCACTTTTAGTGCAGAAGAATATGGCTGAAGCATAAGTATGAATAGGAATGAAGAGGAGTCAGCGGGGATGTTTTCAGGAGGTTGCACAGGATTGCACAGAGGAGATTGCTGGAACAGACAGAAAGATAAGTATTTACCATGGCACTCTGCACCCAGAATCTGGAAAATCAATTAAAGCAGAACTCCAGGATCTACTGCCCCCTCTGTTTTTTTTTTTTTTTTAATTAAAACAAACCTATATACAGTTTATACGTATATACAGTATATATATATATATATATATATATATATATATATATATATATATATATGCACACACACCTGTTTTCCTGCAGTCTTCTAACCAGTCAGCTGATGTCACGGCAGTTTCCTATACTTCCTCTAGCATTGCAGGGGGAAGTTGGAGACAACACAGGAGCATGGAGAGGGTAAGTAGAGTTCTAGTTAAAGGACAAGTTCACTAAGATGAACTTGTCCATTACCTTTTAAATTTATTTTTACCATATCTTTATTAAATTTGATGTGCTTACCTCATGAGGTCAGTGCACTCTAGGTTTTCTCTTTATTATGAAATATCCTATATGAACATTACGTAGTTAGGAGTTCTAGCCAGCAAGTTGACTTCTAAGTTCCTTTTCTATTGTTTACTAGGCTAATCTAAAGCCTAGAACACATGGGCCGAATGTCGGCCGGCATTAGCCGGTTCAATAAAAACCGTCCGACATTCGGCCCATGTGTATGGCAGGCGGCCCGACAGACATGCATGCTGGAAAACCCGCAGCCGACCAGTTCCCGATCAGCGCTCTCAGCCAATGGCGTGTCCTGGCGGGGGGGGGGGGGGGGGCGCCCCCCTGTGAGAACACAATATAACAGCAGGGGATACTTCACTTCGCAGGAGACGGAAGCCGGGGCACATAGAGGATCGGGAGGAAGATCCACCACCGCATACCGCTCGCATACATCGCTGGATCCCGGTGACAAGGTAAGTAACCTCTTTTACAGGATCCAGCGATGCTTCTGGTGGTACCCCGAGTGTGGCTCGGGGTTACCGCTTTTGGCTCTGAAATGTAACCCCGAGCCACGCTCGGGAATACCGCTAAGAAGGTTAAATATGGAAATGTGGCTATTTACAGAGTTCAATAGCTGAAGATCAGATTACACAAACAGATGAATGAGTCACAGGGAAAAGAGGGACACCTTTCAGCATAAGGTGGGCAAAGGACACAGCCCTACCACACACCCCCATTACACAAACCATGATAAATACGTATGCAAAGCATGATGCACTGCTAGTTTTCCTTTACACTAGCGTTGAAAGAGGAAAATGCAATAATTTAGAAGCTGGATAGAACATTTTAGCTATGTTTAGACTTGTGCAAAAACAGCACTGTTACAACGGCAGTAAACTGATTGCTATGGGGGCACTTGGCAGGGGGAGGAGCCAGGGGTGCCGGCAGGGGACCCAAGAAAAGGAGGATTGGGGCTTCTCTGTGTAAAACCATTGCACAGAGCAGGTAAGCATGAGTATACAACCACTTTAAGGCTGCCCACAGATGGGTTGTTTTTTGCCAGTGGGCTGATTGAAAAAAAAAAGAAATAAATAAATGGATTCCCCCGTCCACATAAGTGAGATGGATGAAGGAATCCTCCCCTATTGTATACTGACAGCAGGACACCTCTGCTGTCAGAATACACTGATCACCTCTGCAAACTCTGATGAAATAAATATTACCATTCAACAGAAGTTGATTGTTAGATCCATTTCAGTTGACTATGAATGGTAATAGATTATTATACAGGATTTTTATAGCCCCAGCAATTTGCGCAGCGCTTTACAATGTTAGGACAGACAGTACAGTTACAATGCAATTCAACACAGGAGGAATCAGAGAGCCCTGCTCATTAGAGCTTACAATCTAAGAATGTTGATCCATCCATGGCCATGGCTTTTACTCTAAACTTGTAAACAGTTCGTGTATTGGGGCCTAAGTGAGGTAAACTTTATTAAGTTGCGGATAATGCTTTTTATTTAGACACAAAGGGGTTGATTTACTAAAACTTAAGAGTGCAGCTGTGCATGGTGGCCAGTCCGCTACTAACTTCAGCTTGTTCAATTTAAGTGCAGGTACACAAATATGTGATGCGAATCCACTTCCCGCATCGCATTCTACTTGCAGGCAGTTCACACTGCCATATGCGAATTGCTGGGGGTAGCAATACAAAGTTAATCACACCCCCAGATCAGTTTGCATACCGCAGTGCGAACAGTCAGTTCGGACATGATTGATGAACACCCATGCGATCCGATTCTGGTGCGGACCAAAAAAAGGGTCCTGTGCGAGTTGTGTCAGAATGCGATCCAAATTCAGACATATGTAGCAAGGTTTCCAGGCCTGTGGCCTGATGTGGCTCTGCCATTAGTACCGGTATCCTCTCCAGCCCATGTGAGCTGAATCCCCAAGTGTGACAATCGAAACAGTGACAACTCCGGCATCTTTGTTTGTGGTTTTTGTTGTAAATTAAGGGGATGGAAGAAGGGAATGAGTGAGATACGCCTCTCAGCTTGAACTAATTACAATTGGGACTTTAATCCTGGAAAAATGCGCGTTGGCGCCTCCTTGACGCTAGCCAGCGCCAGCCAACGCTCACTGATTCTGAGAACTCTCTGTACAACAGAGGAAGTGTTGAATCCCAAAACCTATAGTCCAGTAGATCCAAGACTGAGAACCGTAGATCTCCTGACACTGCTTCACTGTGTAAGTCTTTGAATATTTCTCCCCCGCCTGGCACAGCTTGAGGTAGTATTGTGTAGAACTCCAAAGAGCTAACACTGTAACTGGCACACACAATACAATTCAGAGCCCAGACTGCTGGCGCCCCCTTCATGCTCCTTGAACTCTTCAGGATCCACTGACTATGTACCCCCTTTACAGCTCAGGGTCCTCAACCTAGGTACCCCCTTTACAGCTAGCGGACCTTGGATCCCTGAACCTCTTCCGGAGTGGTCCCCTCTGACTCTAGGCAGACCCCCAGGGGCAATCCTCAGTACTCACGACCTGTGTAGGCTTTCCTGGGACTGAACCCCTCTCTCTCTCTGCAGGCTCTCGGCACACCAGATCCCCTCAGCTCAGCACTTTCTGGACTCCCAGGCGACAACCCGAGACATCCACCTTCCTCAGACAGGAGGTGAGACAGCCTCACTCTCCCTCCTGGGACTGCTCCTACCAAAGACACCGTTCCACGCACTTCTTCAACTTTTACCCACTCCCAGAATCCTTTGCAGCCTAATCTACCTTCTGGGGTAGTTACAGGCTGGGATGTGTCCCCTGATTGGGCTTCCCACACTGCCATATGAGAAGTCTCTCACAGGAGCCAGTGGGGATACTTCTCCCCTCAGCAGGCACATCTGGAAGCCATGACAACCTACCTAACAAATCACAGCCCTGTGTTTAGGCTGACAAGGCCCACTATCTATCTACCTGTAGGGTGCTACACAAACAATCTGTATGGCTGAATTTGCATCGCACATACATCGCATGTGATTTGCAGAGCAGTGCGCTGCAAATCACATGCGATGTCTGTCATCGCACATATGTGAACCGGGAATAAGCTTTGACAAAAAAACCTGCCAGCTAATCAGTTTCTATGCAGAACTGCACCAGATTTTGCACTCTCCAGTTTTATTAAATCAACCCCAAAGCTTGTATTGCTAGTGTACCACTTTGCCTAAACAATTATAAAGCACTCAGAGTGCACTAAGACATGTTTAATTAGCCATGAAATTGGGATATCAGTTGTATGAAGCTTTTTGGAAAACTTTTAACAGATGGGAGTAATGCCAAAAATATAGACGTACATAATCACGGGCAGATTCCCTAAGTAATATACAGTAGCATAGTTCACTATTTGGAATATGTATATACATATGTGAATTGCTTGTCTTACAAATCCAGCCACCCCTTACAGCAATACCAGGTCCCCGACCTCACTCTTCTCTATTGCAGTTAAAGCAGTACACATTGCCCAGCCTGTGATTGATTGGATAGTTTGTCAATGATAAGACCATTCCTATTGCTGTCATCAGACTTGCACATTTAAGAGTCGAGCATTTGGGCAGAAAAAACTCTGAACGAGCTTAAACTTTCCAGTGGCTAGAATAAATGATTAATTTAATATTCTGGCCAATGGAATGAATGAATGCCCAAACGCTTGACACTCCTAAATGAAGTTTAGTTACTAACATGTTACATGGTTCACACTAAAGATGAACTTATCTTTTAACAACTTAACGACCGCCCGCCGCAGTTTTACTGCGGCAGGTCGGCTCTGTCCCGCAAAACGATGTAACTGTACCTCGCTTCGCGGGACCAATAGTGGTGGCGCACGTCCATTGGCCACAGGGGAAGCCCATCAGGGGGTCCGACTGCCGCCATTGCCACCAGGCATCCATGATCGCTCCCCGCGGAGACAGAACAGTGGTCTGCCGCTGTTCTGTCAGTTATGAACACAGGGTTCCTGTGTTCCTCTTATTTAGGAACACAGGTCTCTGTGTTCATGCAGAAAGCCCCCCCCCTCCCAGTTAGAAAGCACCCCCCAGGGACACATTTAACCTTTTGATTGCACCTGGTTTTAACCCCTTCCCTGCCAGTGTCATTAGTACAGTAACAGTACATATTTTTAGCACTGATTACTGTAGTAATGTCACTGGTACCCCCAAAAGTGTCAAAAATATCGTTAGGTGTCAGATCGCTGCAATGTCGCTCTAAAAATCGATGATCGCCGTTATTACTAGTAAAAAAATAAATAAATAAAAATGACATAAATCTTTCCCCTAGTTTGTAGACGTGATAACTTTTGCGCAAACCAATCAATATACACTTATTGGGATTTTTTGTGGCAGAATGCAAATTGGCCTAAAATGATGGAAAAATTTAATTTTTAAATTATTTTTTATTGGGAACGTTATATAGCAGAATGTAAAAAATATAGTTCTTTTTTCAGAATTGTCGCTATTTTTTTGTTTATAGCACAAAAAATAAAATCGCAGAGGTGATGAAACACCACTAAAAGAAAGCTCTATTCGTGGGACAAAAAGGACATCAATTTTATTTGCATACAGCGTTGCACGACTGCGCAATTGTCAGTTAAAGTAACCCAGTGCCGTATTCCAAAAAATGGCCTGGTCATTAGGGGGGTAAGTCCTCCTGGTCCAGAAGTGGTTAAAGAGATGCGCTACTGTTCAAAACAGTGGATTATAAATTGCTTAAAATTGTGGATTCAAAAAAAAAGAATATAGATCTGGATTAAATTGATAATCCCATAAAACTGCCTGAGGTTCTGCTTCAAGATATAGGCATTAAGTGGTCAGCTCATCATAATAAACACATTTTTTGTCTTCAAGGCCAGCCATATTAATGCAGGCACATATGAAATAAAATGCAAGTGTGACCATAGAATAGACTATGCACATCTCCATTGTGAATACAGAGCTAATAAGTGGATGCAATGTTCATGTTGCAGCAAATATAAACATTCATAAAACGTAAAAAGTCCTGATCAGGGTTTACTTTGGGACCGTATGATGCTTTGTCCTACCCTATGCATGCAGTCCTGCCATTAGATGCTTATGGTACAGCTGCAGAGTCCTGGATGACATAAAGGAAAGCTCCATCTGTTACCTATTTTCTATAATCCTAACACTGTGAAAATGACTAAATTACCCAAATCACTTTACTGTGAGACTTTAGTAAGCTGCAAAGACCATCCTAACTATATGATGTGGCACAGCAGGGTCCCTGCCTGTACAAAAAGCATCAAATCGTGTAACACATTTCTTCAATTAAAGTCAGGTATGTGTAAGAATTAAAGGAAAAGGGAGGGAAAGTGTATATAGACAGTAGAACAAAACGAATGGCAGAAAATAATGTTTGTAAAGACAGAACCCCAACATAAGCTCGGTACCCAGGGGCTGAACTGGCTGTGTTTTCGGTCCATGTGTTTAGCTGTCAGTTCATCAGAAGCTGGTCTAACGGCCCAACAATGACTCATCAGAAAAGTTAGGATATCTTTCAGAGACATAGGACGTGAAAACATAAAAAAAAATGGTGCTGTTATTATTATAGCAGGATTCTTTTAGGGGTCTATTTATAAAAAAAAAAATTCCATAGCTATACATCAAGGAAAACTGCATGTTTTTGTGTGATTTAACCAGCATTTACTCATCAGTTTAGGGGATTCTTTTCACAATGTTTAAAGCTGTGGCTGTTGTTGTGCAAATGGGAAAAATACAAATGTTCTTAAAGCAGTTCTCCACTTTGGAAAAAAAACATTAAAAGTCATCAGTTAAAAATACTGGACACGTACCTGTCCAGGGATCCAGCGACATCCTCATCTTGGCTAGATCTTTTTTTTAGCCTTTGGGTTCCGGGCATTGGCATCTTAACTGTGGGCAGCCACCTGTGCTGCTTGTGGCTTCACAGCTGGCTGCCCAATGCTCATGATGCTTTGTAAATTTGTCCGCAGTCTTGTGGGACCTGTGACGTGTCCCAGAAGACTGCAGGGAGGGAGGGGGAGAGGAGAGCTTCCGCTCGGATCACCAAGGCCAGGGGTCTTCAAACTTTCTAAATAAAGGGCAACTTTACTATCCTTCAGACTTTAGGGGGGCCAAACTGTGGTCAGTGGGAAAAGAAAGTGCCCTGGTGTCAGTGGGAGTAAGCAATACCTCATAATTTGTATTAGGCGGAGTAATAGTGCCCTATAATTGGTTTCAGTGGGAGGAATGATTCCCATCATTGTTGTCAGTGGGAGGAATAATGCATAATTATCACATGATCACTGGGCCCCGAGTACTGCGATCCACAGTCTGCTGTGTCCAGTGGACATATTGGTCACAAGGGGGGGTTGGGGGGGGGGGGACACGCTGTGTACTCCTAAACCCGTTGCAGGCACATGACGTACAGGTACGTGATTGTGCCTGCATGGGCCAACATGCCGTTTGGTTATTTACTGTGGCAGGACGGCAAGTGGTTTAAAATTGAAGTGCTGGTTTAAAAAAAAAATAACAATACATACTCACCTTCTGTAGGTGGGTGAGATCCTGGTTCCATCCTCGCTGCATGTCCAAGAACTGAGAAATCGAAGACCACTAATCTCTCAGCCCTCAGTCTTCACTGAGCAGAGAGTGGTGACTGTCAATATCTCTGACTGTCAACTCTCTGCTCTTCCCCTCCATCTCTCGATGGAACGCCGGGCTGTGGAAGGGGCAGTAGTGACTTTCTGACATTTTTTTATTATAAATAGACCACCGCACTGTGTTCATCCAGCATTTATTCCAGCCAGATAATCAAAGCGGAGCTCCACCCAAAAGTGGAACTTCCACTTATATGCTCCCCCCCCCTTTGGTGCTACATCTTGCACCTTTCAGGGGGGAGGATGGAATGGGTACCTGTTTTTGACAGGTACCCTTCCCCACTTCCGGGAGACAGTGCAGCGGCAGTGTCCCTCGGAAGTTTGGCCCCTCCTTCTTCCTCCGCTGCTGGGCCAATTAGAAAGCACAGCGCTCCATGCATGCGCAGTAGGGTACCAACTGTGAAGCCGAAAGGCTTTACTGCTGGGTTCCCTTACCCTGAATGACAGCGGAAGCACCCGAGAGCCGATACGAAAATCGGATTCGGGTGCTGACATCGCGGGAACCCTGGACAGGTAAGTTCTAATATTTAAGAGTCAGCAGCTACAGTATTTATACTTGCTGACTTTTAACTTTTTTTCCTGGGGGACGAAACTCCTCTTTAAGTAAAAGTAATATCTGTCCATGGTGATAAACATATCTCAGATTAAAGCTCTATTCCCTCTATCACTGGCTGGCAGAGGGGAGAAAGGGCTTGGTGAGTACCAATGTTGTATCATATATAGAAGAGATCTGAAAGCCTTACAGGACTATTCTGAAATGAATAAATCAGCAGTAGAATGATCTTGAGGTATGATTAAATAAAATAAATAAGAATGAATAAAGGGCATTCCATAGAGACCCCCACATTCTGTGGATTGTCCTGCTGTAGTATTAAGATAAATTAGATATATTTTATTAAGCCTAATAAACACAAAAAAATAGAGCTAGTCATACACTGTGAAATGTTTGATGATTCGGCTGAGATTCGCTTAGAGGGAAGCAAGTCGGTCCCCTCCTGCCTGACATCCTTTGATTTAAAAAAAAGAGCCAGGCAGAAAATTGTCTGCCAAACTGTAGTTGCTTTTAATTAGATACAGCCACTATTCAGCTCTGACAGCTGCCAGCAGCGGCTGTCAGAATACAATGGCCCAGGAAGGGAGGGAGGAATCTTTTCGATTTTTCTTACTTAGGGCCCTTTCACACACGGAATCCGTCAGACGGACTCCGTTTTTCTCAGCAAGGGGATCGATCTGCCGATCCCCCGCTGAGCAGGAGGATGACCGCTGTGTCTCTGCGCTGTGTGCGGAGACACAGCTGTCAGGTCCCCATGCATCTCTATGGGGGAATCAGATGGGAACGGACTGCCTGTCTGTTCTCATCCGATACCATCCGATCCACTGGACGGATGTAAAATAGGGTTTCCATCTGTCCAGATTTGATGGATCGGATCGGATGTCAGCAGACATGTCTCCGCTGACATCTGATGCCCCATAGAGACGCATGGGGTGACCGTTCAGATCCGCCAAAAAAACAGACAGGCGGATCTGAACGGTCCGCCTGTGTGAAAGGGGCCTTAGCCCGAACTTGAACAAAAAAGAAACTATCAGTGTATGGCCAGCCTTAGTAATAAATACTATTTACACTTCAGGACCAGTCAACATCTAATGTGTCAAAGAGGGATTTGTTTAAAAGCTGCTGCTGGAGCTAAAAGAGGAGAGTTTGCTTTACATACTCACTAAAAGATCAATTCATGTTCTTTTTCCTGCATGTTGTGTCTCTGCAACACCTTGCTTCATTGTCACAGAGAGATAAACTGGATGTTAGTGTGAGAATTGTGAAAAGAACATGTGCCAGGTACACTGTGCATCTAACACTCATGTGTATAGGCCAAATTCCAATCAAAGGAAATGTAAATAGACAGTTAATGTATAGAAACATAATCTACATTTTTCGGTCAGCATCTGTCTATTTTAACCTGAACCACAAATGCTTTTTTCAATATAAATGCATTAGCCTAAAGACAACAAATAATGTTTTATACAACTATACCCCATGTTCATTCACCCCATGAATCTACAGCAGGGTTTCTCAACCAGGGTTCCGTGAAACCCTAGGGTTCCTCCTGAGGTTGCTAGGGGTTCCTTGAGCAATGGGCAATTTCTGCCTTTCCGATATGATCCCAATGACACCATTGTTCCTTTTAACTATCTGTAAGGGGGTAATTCTTCCCGATGATGACAAGAGTAAGGAGCATACTTCCCACTGATTGTCACACTAATGTGTCATGAGTTGTAGATTTTTAATTTTTAGCAGGGGTTCCCCGAGACCAGAAATGTAATTTCAAGGTTTCCTCTCTGTTGCAAAGGTTGAGAAGGGCTGATCTACAGGATCATTGATTGCCACGTGTCATGTATCTGTGCTTCTTTTTAAGGATCTCCTTTAAAATTACACTAAATTCTGGTTTAAAAAGCTGAAAATGATATTGAAGCAAGTATTCTCAACTCTATAAAATATCTTGTATTGCTCTCAGCCTTCTTCAAATCTCCAAATTCCTTTTTTTTGTTTTTTTTTTTGTTGCTTCTGTGATCCAGCTTTCTGTTAGAGGGGGGCTACATTAGTCCTCCATGGTCCCACTGTGAAAACATAGCCACCTTCTCTTGCCCGCTCCCAAGATGGACTATGAAGTGTGGGATTTGTAGTGTGAATAGAGAAGTGTACATGACCACAATGTTCATGCACGGAATGTTTCAAACATACAGAAGTAAGGAGAAAAGAAGAAGTTTGAAGAGGTAGAAAAACACAGTAAAAAAAAAGAAAAACGTCTTTAAAAATTGAAAGCGGTTGTAAACCTCTGCACTTTTTTTTTTTTACCTGCAAGGCAAAGCCATAATGTGCTAATATGTATCGCATACTAGCCCATTATGTTAAACTTACCTGAAAACGAAGCATCCCAGCGATGCAATGCCATCGCTGGAGGCAGCGTCCATCCCTACCCGTTCTTCCTTCCAGGTTTGCAGCTCCAGCTCTGCGATTGGCCGGAGCCGCGATGACTTTGCCACACACTGCTCTGAGTGGCGACACGTCACAGGTGGCCGTTCCTTCAGAGCGCATGCGTCACTGATGTAACTGGCTGCTAGCTCAGTAAATACCTCCAAAACGGTGCATGTGTAGGAGATATTTACACTACCTATAGGTAAGCCTCAATATAGGATTACCTATGGGTAAAACTTAAAGATGGAAGTTTACATCCTCTTTAAGGCCAGCTATAGACTGAGCGAATTTCTTTTCTGCAACCACAGACAGAGTTGACAGGGGATTCCCTCCAACGAAAACATTGCGGGTATCCCTGCAGAGGGTGGGGGTGGAGGAAGATGTCCCACTGGTAAAAGACAGTGATTATTATTAGTAGCTATAAGGCTGGGTTCACACTGGGGCGGCTTCAAAGTCGCCTGACTCTGATGCCGCCCCGTGCAGCACGACTTGGCTTGCAAACTACTTCTCTAATAGAAGTCAATGCAAGTCGCCCCCAAAGCAGTGCAGGAACCTTTTTCTAAGTCAGAGCGACTTGAGTTCCTCCGATTAGAATGGTTTCATTGCAGTGAATGGAGCGTAACTTGTCACGCGGCTAAGTCGCCTGACAAGTTGCCCCAGTGTGAACTGGGACAAAAAGGAGTGTATTTTTTTTTTATTTTTTAGATGCAGCAGCTTGGTCAGAGAAATTTGCCTGCTTTACTCTACAGTTGGTGGTGTGCTGACAGCAGATGTGTTACAAGGACTTGTGACACCCTTTGCTATACCATCATCTCTGTCAGTGTATGCTGCTGATAGGTCATGAGATATAGTGGGTGTTTCAGGTGTGGTCCAAGGGGCTGAGTGGTGGTAAGTTAAATGCATTGTCAAGCATGTGGTACTTAACCACTTAAGCCCCGGAGGATTTGGCTGCTAAACGACCAGAGGGTATTTTGCGATTCGGCACTGCGTGACTTTAACGGACAATTGCGCGGTCGTGCGACGCTGTACCTAAACGAATTTGGCGTCCTTTTTTTCCCACAAACAGAGCTTTCTTTTGGCGGTATTTGATCACCTGTGCGATTTTTTGGATCACGCGCTATAAACAAAAAAAGAGCGTAAATTTTGCAAAAATAGCAATATTTTTCCCTTTTTTTTATATGAAATTCCCCCAAAAAAAATGTAAAAATCAAAATTTTTTAATATTTTTGGCCAATTTGTTTTATGCTACCTATGTTTGGTAAAAAAAAATCGCAAAAAGCGTATTTTGATTGGTTTGCGCAAAAGTTATTGCGTTTACTAACAAAGGGAAAGATTTTTGTCATTTTTGTTGTTTTTTTTTTTAACGCGTAATGGCGGCGATCTGCAATTTTTTTTGCGGTACTGCGACATTGCGGCAGACAGATCGGACCCTTGACTGACATTTTTGACACTTTTGGGGTTACCAGTGACATTTCTACAGTAATCAGTGCTATATATATGCACTGTTACTGTAAAAATACACTGGTAGTGAAGGGGTTAACTTTATTTGAGAGGGAGGGGCTGTGTGTGTCCCTAGGGGCGTGATTCTAACTGTGATTGGCTGTGGCTTCAACTGTATGCAGAGTGATCAATGGATCTACATAGTAGATCCATGTGATCATCTCTCATACAGAGAGGAGAATGACAGGCAGCTTGTTTACACAAGCTGCCTGACTTTCTCCCTCTCCCCCGCCGATCGCAGAGTGGCCGGCGGCGATCGGGTCCGCCGGTCACACGCGCGGGGGGGGTCCGTGACCACGCGGGAGCGGGAGCGCGCCTCCGGCGGCGCGCGCTCGCTCCCTAAACCCTCACAGGCGAGCGACGTAGACCTACGTCACTTTGCCTGTGAGGGGCTGACCGCCGCCGTAGATAGTCGTGCGGCGGTCGGCAAGTGGTTAAATGGCTGGTGTTTTTGCCACGCTTGATCTGTTTGCGGTAGAGATTGCAAATTGCGATTGGCTGCACATGTGCTAAAAAAGGCCCATACAGCTGAGCTGTGGGAAGTGGGCTGGAAGATAACAGCTCCACAATCTGATGGAATTGGGTGGCTGCTTTCTACTTTTCCATGATGGCTGCCTCTGGAGGACATCCTGTCTCGTTGGGGTTGTGTCTTCCCCTTACTTTCCACCTCTGCTCTATCCAGCACCCAAGTCGTGTCAGTGACATCATCATCATCATCTCCTCCATCCCCATCATCACTGGATCCAACTTGGTAATATGCTGTGACTGGGGGAACATGACTGCAAATTAGTTGTGTATCAGTATTCTCCCCTCTCTGTAGGCTCAGGTTCCTACCTTCCTCTACTTCAGAATCAAGTAATGCCTGTGCCCCATCAAGAAGCAAGTGACTGACGCTGTGTTCAAATATTTTGGCTGACTCCTCCATGCATAATGCTGGGGCTATGGCAGGAGTAGCCATGGACAAGGAGGCAGAATAAGCCACTCTGGCAGCTGCGGTGGACTGCACACTAGTCGCTGCTTGGGTCATAGAGGATGGGGAGGACAAGGATGATTCGGGAAGCCAGTCCACCCCCTTCTCTGCATGCTGTGGCTGTATAGCACAGGCAACATCACTAAACAGAGACAAATGTGCCCTGCCTGAGGACAGACCACATCCACCTTTGCCTGTGGACATGGACGCTGCTAGCCCCTTCACAGTGCTATGGCTCTCCTTGTTGGCCTTCCAGACATGATGGGGGGGAGGGGGCCTATTACCGACATTTAATAGAAACTGGGAAATGTGTGATTGGATGCACTTTATTGAATGGAAAGTAGTGTTTTTGTGCACTTTAAATTGAGGACTGACGCAGACAGAAAGGGGGAACACATGTCACAGTCTGAAAAACTGCAGTTGACCATATAAAGAAAAAAGTCAAACCCCCGTCCAAAAAAAAGGGTATACAGCACTGTATACAGCACTAAATGTTATGTAATGCTGTGTTAAACACTGCACTACACTAACACACTACACTGACACTACACTATACTCACACACTACGCTATTCTCACACACTACACTATAATTATTATACTCACCAGCGGTAAGGTTTAAGGATTCATCCAATTAGGGCCCTAGAATGCACTGTACAGCGTGCAGTGCATTGTGGGGCACTTGGTGGGTGAACATCCAATAAACTGAGACTATTCAAGGAAACACACCCAAAAACTGCATGCACAATCTCTTACAAAGTATTTAAGGTTGGTGAAAATTAATCCACTTAGAAGTAATGGTTATAATTCTAGCTGTGATAGCACCAGGAGTGCTAAGGTGACCACTCAGACAGTTTTATCACTTGAGAGGCAAAGCAACCTCTTAAAGGGGACCAAACCCCCCTATCCTTTACAGCCAAAGAAACTGCCACCTTAGCCTCTGTTTGATCTTCAACTGCTATGGTGCTACACATGTGATCAGCTATGATACCAGCTATTTGATGGCTTGACAGTTTGATTGAGTGCCCAGGCAAATGTGACAGTTATCATTCAAAGCATACCTTTAGTTCTGCTTTATTTTGCACAAATATATACATTGTATAAAAATACAGTTGAAGAGCTAGAACCTTTGTCAGGTCCTAACTGCCGTGTCCCCATTGAGGACATTTCCCCTCACCTCCTGTGATACAAGGGGAAACAAAAACATATTGCAATGAAAAGAAAAGAAAAGCAGGGGACATTTTTGAGAATACTGGTTTCCTCTGTAATTTCTTATGAGAGCACTACATTGTTCGATGTTTTGTTTTTGTAAATTCATGAATGTAGATGCATAGTAGATGCCTTGTTCGATAAAGATATGATGATAAAAATTGCAGTTTGTGTGTTTATTATACAAAAAATATATTCATTTGATAAATAGGGAACTTCATGCAGAAATCCAGCAAATTCCTAAGGGTCCCTTCACACTTTCTAATACACATTTAAGTAGCTGTATTTGTGTGCTGAGGTGTTTATGTATGCATATTAACTTTCATTGTATGTACATGTTCAGGGGGTTGGGGGGTGATAATTCCCATCTGTGTGTTTACCTGAATGCATTTAATGTATGCAAAATGGGTTAAATATCTTTTACATGCAGGGTCATTTGTCCCATAGGAAGAACACTTGAAGGAAATTTTAGACAACCAGTGGAAAGCAAGTGTTTGAGAACCTTACCTGCCAAGGCCCTTCTGAGCTGAGCCAAAACGACCTCCTCCCTCCAGCTGCTAACTTACCCCAAAAGGTAAGACGAGGGACACATACCCATCCCTACAGGGGCATTTCTAGGTTCAAAATAGATCAGGAGACATAGAGGGGCTAGTAGAATTCCATGATGACCGTTTTGGATCAAATCTAAGACTAGTATAATCTCTTTAATTAAATAAAAATTAATTAACCTAAACACTGCAATGTCATAATATTATGACAACGTTAACAGATGGATTAAAAAGTAGATACTTTGTACAATGTTCCAAAAATTATATAATGCACAGAATGTGTCATCTCAATGCCTCAAGTGGGCACTTAGTACAAGATCTAAGGCATGTGCTCTGAATGCCAAGGTTTAGCAATACCCCTGCCATCCTTGTCTTCACAACATAAACTAAAGATAGCCATACACTTAATCGAAAATTCAATAGGGACTGGACCAATTTCGATCAGTACGTGGGCTCCCCCGCTAGACAGAAGTTGATTATTTGACTCCTTTTAAAGGGATATGTTGGAAAATATTCCATCTCCCAGTGTCTGCAGGAAATCAGCTAAAGGCGTTGATCAGTGGATTCTGATAGTGGCGAATACCGCTGTCAGAATACATTGTCCTAGCAGGTGGATTTCTCCACTGACCTCATTTGTATGGATGCAGGAATGTGTTGGTTTTTTCATTTAGCCCACCGTGTATGGCTATCCTTAGCTCAGATAGGCCTGGAGACATTCTCCTTGCATGTCTGTCTACACATATGCACTGCTCCAGTAGCCCACTGGCTGAATAACAAAATGAATCTTGTATGCCCAATTTAAAACACCTTCTCAAGTTCCCCAGCTACTTACCTGAGTAGGACACCCCCAATCTATCACAATGTTTACATTCTTTAGTGTCTGTACCTCATTGATTTAAATAGGTCTATTTTCATACCATTTCTAGTCTCTGGATACAAATCTATGGGGGGCTCCTTCTGCAGGTCCAGAAAAAGATTTTGGCTGAAGGATGCAAACATCTTTACTATTCATGAAAGTAAGCAACAGTTTTGTTAGTTTAGGTAAGGAGGCCAAAATTGGCCATACACTAGCAGAATTCTGTTCTCAAAATTCTAATTTTAGAACATTTGCTTGATTGTCTAATCATTAGTGGGTCAAAAGTATGTTTGTTTTTGTCAAAAGTGACAGGAAAAAAATCAAAGGAGCAGGATGGAATTTCTAATTGTGAATGTGTTTTTTTTTTGAGAGAAACTCTATTTACTCCAATATTGAATGCTATAGGCAAATGGTTTTTGAAGTACATTTGAACAACATTCGTCAAGTCATTAAATGTACTAATAAGAATTTTTGTATAAATGTTCATATTAATGTTCGTTAGGAAATCCGCTAGTGTATGGCCAGCTTAAGTGTACTTTGTCCTGGGGTGCGGGGTGTTTTAGTTCAGTTCAGGAGGGCTTGACACGCCGGGCAAGTCTACTTTGTCTGAAAGTACATATACCCTTTCAAGAATTTCCCATAATTTCCCATAAAGAATCAGTAAAGTTTGTTCACCACACAGGTTTGGCATTTATTGAGACCACTTATGATTTTTGGGTAGCTGTGGTAACCAGAAGTAATTCAATGAAAAGAAACACGCCAATGACACAGGAAGAACTTTAGACCTCTCAGCTTTTGTTCCAGTGGACACATTTAATGGAAATGTGCAATCATTGTTACAATAGACAAAAACGATTTAGAAAGATTTGTTGAGAAAAGGCTTTGTGAGTCCTTTTAGATTAACACAAAACATAAACACTTGTGATGTACACAACTATAGCAGAAAATACATGAAGTGTACAACAAACAGGAAATTAAGGAGTGGGATTTGGACAATGGGTCTAGCAGCGGAAATTCATTTCTAATTCTATTTTCGGAACTATTTATTATTGGCACCTATTGGATAGTGACTGTTGATTCCCACGAGTCTCTTCTTTGGTGAGTCTATCTTATAGTCTGTAGTATATTGTACACGGGGGCCTCACAACATGTTGAATGTCATTCTTTAGGCCAAGTAAAATATTTGAAATCTGACCTGCTTTGCCAGAATGGAAATTGAGACGATCCCTAGGTCAAGTCCTGATCATTCATGATTCAGCTGCTCATCTTTTCCCATCTCAATCAATGGGCTTGAGGCCGTCTAATGGTTCCTATCAGTTTTCCCCAAGCTCCACATTGAAAGCTGGTAAAAGCTCACTTGATTGTGGGTAGAGCTGCAAAATGGGCTTGATTTGCTAGAGAAGAAGACCATGTTCACTTTGAAAAGTGACTTTTCATTTAGCTTAGCGCATTAAGGTAAACCTAAAGCAAAATTTACTTTTAAAAGAATACCCAATCAAGTGCAAGAGTATTTATAGCCAAAACTGTTTTGAAAGAGTAGGAAAGAGCTAAAATCCCTGTCAAGTTTTTATTTCTGTTGGTTTCCTAACTTAGGAGATTCACCTTCTTCCTTCGTTATTTGCATTGGTGACCATTGCCACTGAGGCAGAAAGTGAAAGAAAATTTAAAACTAAAAGCCTCCTCTCATCAGCTGCCTACTTACCTCAGGAGGTAAGGAAAAGCACATTTACCCACATGGGATAGTCCTAAACTATACTAACCTTTCCACTTACTTAAAGGGCCAGTCTGTCATAATGTTTATACTCTTCGGTGCCTGTATAACCTTCAGAGCCAGTTCACATTAGAGCGATCCAACTTGCCGGGGCGACCTCACAAGTCGCGGTGCGCAGCTCGCACCGCGACCGCGGAGCGGCCGGCACGGACTTCATAACATTGAAGTCAATGCAGGTCGCTCTGGGTCGCCCCAAAGAAGCTCCGGACCCTTTTTCTAAGTCGGAGCGACTTGTGTCGCTCCTATTAGAACGGGTCCACAGCTTCTCTATGGCAGGCGACCTACGGCGACCTGTCAGGCGACCAGGTCGCCTGACAGGTTGCCCCAGTGTGAACCGGCTCTTAGAGTCTTGTAAACAAGAGAAAACGTTTTGGCTATAAAAGCTTAAAAAAAAAAAAAAAAAAAAAACAGTTTTTGCTTGCACACAATTGAATGACTAATGTCATCACACCTTGTCTTCTTTCTCTAAGCTAAGTGAAAATTACTTTGCAAAGTGCACATGCCCTACATCTTTAATAAATCAACTCCAATGGCTCAGTGCAAACTATATTATAAAATATCTTAAAGGACCTTAGAGAAAGTTCAGTGAAAAACGCTTTTGCCTTTATTTGCCTTTATGTACCATTCACCTGTGTCTCTATATATAGTCTTTATTTTAAGAAAAAGGCCCCACTAACCTTAACCTCCCTGGCGGTCTGATTATGTACAGATTTCTGTGCTAAAAGCGGTACATTTATTTGCATGGAAATCTGTTGTTTTACATTTTAAAACTCACCTTCCCCTGCCGTCCTCCCGCTGTCCTCCCACTGTGTACTCGGCCGATGCCAGCACCTGTCTTCCGCTTCCCTTCCCTGCGAGCGTTGTGACGCAGGGGGGTGGAACCGGAAGCAATTTAAAAGATGTAAGTACACTAAATGACATGATAGAAAGTTGTGATCCTAACGGATTACACTGTATCATGCCAGAAAAAAACCTGGAAAAAAACACCTGGGGGGAGGATTTTCCAGAAAAATGGGGGAGAGGAGATGTTTTGTATTTGAAGAAAATGTGAAGCAAAAACATATTTGCTTCACATTTTCTTCAAATACAAAGCACCCAAAACATCCCCTCTCCCCTGTTTTTCTGGAAAATCCTCCCCCCATGTGTTTTTTTTTTTAAGGTTTTTTCTATTTTGTTTGGGATGGATTCCAAAAATATAGTAACCCATGTATGAGTGCAACTGAGCAGTATTTTATGAGATATTTACTGTATCATGCCATTTCACCACAGGATTGCACGTGGTGACTTTTCCAGTGCCCTGCCTGTGCTTTTCCAGTTCTTTGTGCATGAAATAATGAGAATGACCATGGCGTCCAAAAAGCGTTCTTTTTGCGCAAAAGTGCTTTTAGACGAACTGGAAAACAGTGACAGAGAAACGGAGTTACTTGAAGAACTGAGTGATAGTGATTCGTGGGAAAATTCGCCATCAGGTATGGAAAGTGACGACAGCGACGATTCTGATGTCTCTTTCTGGCACATAGCTCTGTTGGAAATTCTGAAGAATCATTTGATATACTTCCCAATTTCCACAAGTTATGCGCCAGAAAGAGACATAAGAATCACCGCTGTGGTCACTTTCCGTACCTAATGACAAATTTTCCCACGAATCGCTATCGCTCAGTTCTTCAAGTAACTCGCTGTTTTCCAGTTTGTCTAAAAGCGCTTTTGCGCAAAAAGAACGCTTTTTGGATGCCACGGTCGTTCAAAATATTCCAGGCACAAAGCACTGGAAAAGCACAGGCAGGGCACTGGAAAAGTCACCAGGTGAAATCCTGTGGTGAAATGGCATGATACAGTGTAATCCATCAGGATCACAGCTTTGTATCATGTCATTTAGTGTTTTTACACTTTTGAATTTGCCGCCGGTTCCACCTCCCTGCGTCGCAACGCTCGCAGGGAAGGGAACCGGAAGGCAAGTGCCAACAATCGGTCGTGCACAGAGCGGGGAGAGATTGTCAGGATGCCGGGGAAGACGGCGGGAAGGACGGCGGGGGAGCGCAGGGAAGGTGAGTAACATTGCAGGGTAATCCCGAGTGTGGCTTGGGGTTACCGCTTTTGGTACTGAAAGTTAATCCCAAGCCACACTCGGGAATACCGCCAGGGGGGGTAAAAGTAGTTGTAAAGGCAGAAGGTTTTTTCTATCCTAATGCATTCTATGCATTAAGATAAAAAGCCTTCTGTTTATAGCCCCTCTCAGCCCCCCTAATACTTAGCTGAGCCAATCTAGATCTAGCAATGTTATAGGAGTGTCTTGGCTGCCCGGGCCTCCCCCCCCCCCCCTTATTGGCTGAGACAGCAGTGCAGTGCCATTGGCTCCTGTTGCTGTCAATCAAAGTCAATCAGCCAATGAGGAAAGAAAGTGTCTGAATGGACACAAGGGGCTGTGGCTCTGCTCGAGTGCCCCTATAGCAAGCTGTTTGCTGTAGGGGCACTCAAAAGGAGGAAGGGGCCAGGAGCACCAGTGAGGGACCTGTAAAGAGGAGGATCTGGGCTGCTCTGTGCAAAGCCATTTGCACAGAGCAGGTAAGTATAACATATTTGAAATTTTTCCCTATCATGTATCACTTTAAAGTCCAGGATGCTGTATTTTAGAAAGAGTAACCAGACCTCTAATAGTTACTGTGTAGTCAATAACCTTCCTATACTCCTTGCTTTCCTATTGGTAACAACTGTGATGGCTGTTTTCACTGATCACAAAGAAGTGCAATGCATAGACTATACACTGGCTAGAAGAGATCTGGTAGCTTTTGCCTAAAAACCTGGATTATAAAGCGGAACTAAACCCATCAATTTAACTATTTCCCAAAACAGTTACATTCAAGGCATGCTGTGAATGATTACTGTCACAGTTGCTTGTGCTCTCAACTGAACTGTTAAGTCATTAAATGGTTAGTGTCATATAGCTGATCGCATGTGCAATACCATGGTAACTGTAAATCAAACACCGGTTAAAGTAGCGGTTTCTTCTGAGTATAGAGGAATAAGTAACCTTTTCCTCTTATTCTGATGAATCGCCAAGTCCAAGTGTCACATAAGGGAGGCAGAGGGACCGTTGCCATGTACAAGCTTTGACCTAGACATGGGCAAAGCACAGATTCATTTTAACCACTTTAGCCCCAGCCACTGTGCTGCTACTGCGGCACAGTGGCTCGTTCCCGTCCAGCGACGTAGACCTACGTCGCTGGACTCCTCCCCCTGTAGGCGGCGCTCGCGCGCCGCCGGAGGCGCGCTCCCGCTCTTTTCAGTCACAGTGGGAGTCAGGCCAGGGGAGGAGCGGCGGCAATCGCCGCCGCTCTTCCCCGATCGTCGGGGAATCGAGTGAGGAGATCCGCCCGCCTGTGTAAACAGAGCGGGCGGATCTCCTAAGTGACAGGGAGTGACAGATCGGAGTGTTCAGCATAGCTGGACATCCGATCTGTCCTTCTGTCACTCAGTCACCTCCCCCCCCCACACGTCAGTAAGCACCAGGCATACATTAACCCCTCCCTCTCCAATAAAATTAACCCCTTCACTGCCAGTGTCATTTCTACAGTAACAGTGCATATTTATAGCACTGATTACTGTAGTAATGTCACTGGTAACCCCAAAAGTGTCAAAAATGTCAGTCAAGGGTCCGATCTGTCCGCCGCAATGTCGCAGTCCCGCAAAAAAAATCGCAGATCGCCGCCATTACGCGTTAAAAAAAAAACACCAAAAATGACAGAAATCATTCCCGTAGTTAGTAAACGCAATAACTTTTGCGCAAACCAATCAAAATACGCTTATCGTGATTTTTTTTTACCATACATAGGTAGCAGAAAACAAATTGGCCAAAAATTTTTAAAAAATTAGATTTTTACATTTTTTGGGGGGGGAATTTCATATAAAAAAATGTTAAAAATATTGTTATTTTTTCAAAATAAACGCTCTTTTTTTGTTTATAGCGCAAAAAGTAAAAAGCGCACAGGTGATCAAATACCACCAAAAGAAAGCTCTGTTTGTGGGAAAAAAAGGACGTAAATTTAGTTTGGGTACGGCGTCGCACGACCGCGCAATTGTCAGTTAAAGTCGCACAGCGCCGAATCGCAAAAAGTGGCCTGGACGTAAGACAGCAAAATCCTCCGGTGGTAAAGTGGTTAAAAAAGCAGTTAGGCCCCTGTCACACTTGTACGACCTGAAAGTCGTGCGACTTAGACGCGACTTTTTACACGACTTTACGTGACTTGAAGCAATCCCGGTGAAATCTTATGGACCTCAAGTCGCATCAAAGTCGGGCCAAAGTAGTGCAGCGACTACATTGAAGTCGCTGCAACTTGAGGTGGCAGAGATATTGGAAATTATGGGGTATGACTTTGCAGTCCCAAGTTGCAGGACAAGTTGCAAGGGACTAAAGGGGCCTAAAGTGTTCCACACTAAAATTCATTATTCAAAAGTCCATCTTCATTGGTAGACTGCTCTAAACTAATTAAAGTTGAAAGTTAAATTTCAAAATGCTTATGATTGCTTTTTGCACTTATTGAACAAATCAGATGCTCATATTATGAGCAAGGACATTAAATCTGCTAAGATACTTCATTTCATGTTCATTCTCTTTCTGCTAACAAGTATGGAGGAGATTGTTGCTTCCTGGCTGGCAACGTTGCAAAGTATATAAAAGATTACAACATAAGATGATGTCATTCTTTAAATGATGATGTCCTTTGATGTTGGGTAAGATAAATGCTGTTTGTGCTTGCACCCGCATAAGGGTCTGTTTGTTTTGGGTCTTTCTGAAGCGCGTTACAGATGCTTTGAAATCACAGAATTTGAACTTTTAACTAAGCAGAACAAGCTGAAGATTGACATACGCCACATTCTACCCTATTCAGGTGAGGTGACCACTGCAGCTTACATGTTTCACAATGAATCTGCCATGGTTGATAAATTCTTTTATCTTGTAGGATGGTGACAGTGGGGATACCTGCAGGAAAAGGCAGGGATGTGGACTGATAGTGGTGCTGCTAGGTTACACAACTAGTCATAACAGTTTATATTTAGGCCTCATGCACAATGGACTTTTTTTACAGCTGCTATTTTTGGCGTCAGACATTTTTTTTTTTTTCTGTAGCCAGTAAACTCCCCAGCATGTTATCCTATGTGTCCATGCACACATAGGCTGTTATCAGCAGTTTTTGGCAGGGGCGTTTTCTGGCTGCAAAAAACCCCCAGAACTAGTGGGTTTTAAGAGGCATTTTTCTCTAACTCTAACTCTGATAAAAGCTGAAAAACGTCAAAAAAAACCTCAAAGACTTGACTTTTCAGCGTTTATCAACGTTTTTGAAAGATTTTGTGGGAGTATAGTTTTGTTAAAAAAAGGTAAAAAACTCTACAGCTGAAAAAAGCTAAAAACGCTGAAAAATGCTACTGCAAAAAAGCTGAAAAACTCCTTCTACAGCTACAGCTTTCTACTGGCGTTTTGATAATGTCCAGTGTGCATGAGGCCTTATAGGTGACTTCAGTTATAAATGATCTTTTTGGATTATCACGAAAATAGATTCAAGTTCAATGATTTTATAATCTTTTTAACGCATATCTGTTTAAAACTTTTACGTTTTCAGTTATTAATTACCATTTGTTCACTTTTTTCCAAACCTTCTTAATAAGGACTGAGTACTTTTTCGTATATTGCCAAATTGCATTATGCAGCAGCTTCAGGTGAGTGGCACATGTACGAAACCTACTATAAGGTAATAAATGCTAAAAATGTGATTAAGAAAGCGATGAAAAATGTAATATATACAATTCAAAGGAAAAAATCATGCCAAAAATGAATATAAACTGAAACATTACCTTTACGGGGTAGTATATACAGTATCTCACAGAAGTTAGTACCCCCCTCACATTTTTGTAAATATTTTATTATATCTTTTCATATGACAACACTAAAGAAATGACACTTTGCTACAATGTAAAGTAGTGAGTCTACAGCTTGTATAACAGTGTAAATTTTCTGTCCCTTCAAAATAACTCAACACACAGCCATTAATGCCTTAACCGCTGGCAACAAAAGTGAGTACACCCCTAAGTTAAAGTGTCCTAATTGGGCCAAAAGTGTCAATGTTTTGTGTGGCCACCATATTTTTTCCAGCACTGCCTTAACCCTCTTGGGCATGGAGTTCACCAGAGCTTCACAGTTTGCCACTGGAGTACTCTTCCACTCCTCCATGGTGACATCACGGAGCTGGTTGTTGTTAGAGACCTTACGCTCCTCCAACTTTCGTTTGAGGATACCCCAAAGATGCTCAATAGGGTTTAGGTCTAGAGACATGCTTAGTCAGTCCATCACCTTTATCCTGAGATTCTTTAGCAAGGCAGTGGTCATCTTGGAGGGGTGTTTGGGGTCCTTATCATGTTGGAATACTGCCCTGCGGCCCAGCCTCTGAAGGGAGGGGATCGTGCTCTGCTTCAGTATGTCACAGTACATGTTGGCATTTATGGTTCCCTCAGTAAACTGTAGCCCCTCCAGTGCCGACAGCACTCATGCAGCCCCAGACCATGACACTCCCACCACCATGCTTGACTGTAGGCAAGACACTCTTGTCTTTGTACTCCTCACTTGGTTGCGGCCACATGCGCTTGACACCATCTGAACCAAATACGTTTATCTTTGTCTCATCAGACCGCAGGACATGGTTCCAGTAATCCATGTCCTTAGTCTGCTTGTCTTCAGCAAACTGTTTGCGGGCTTTCTTGTGCATCATCTTTATAAGAGGCTTCCTTCTGGGATGACAGCCATGCAGACCAAGGTGATGCAGTGTGCGGCGTATGCTCTGAGCACTGACAGGCTGACCTCCCACCCCTTAAACCTCTGCAGCAATGCTGGCAGCACTCATACGTCTATTTCCCAAAGACAACCTCTGGATATGACGCTGAGCACGTGCACCCAACTTCTTTGGTCAACCATGGAGAGGCCTGTTCTGAGTGGAACCTGTCTTGTTAAACCGCTGTATGGTCTTGGCCACCATGCTGCAGCTCAGTTTCAGGGTCTTGGCAAACTTCTTATAGCCTAGGCCATCTTTAAGAAGAGCAACAATTATTTTGTTCAGATCCTCGAGAGTTCTTTGCTATGAGGTTCCATGTTGTACTTCCAGTGACCGGTATGAGAGAGTGAGAGCTCCCCATTCACTCCTGAGACCTTGTAACACTAACGAGTCACATGACACTGGGAGGGAAAATGACTAATTGGGCCCAATTTTGACATTGTCACTTAGGGGTGTACTAACATTTGTTGCCAGCGGTTTAGACATTAATGGCCGTGTGTTGAGTTATTTTGAGAGGACAGCAAATTTACACTGTTATACAAGCTGTACACTCACTACTTTACATTGCAGCAAAGTGTTATTTCTTCAGTGTTGTCACATGAAAAGGTATAATAAAATATTTAAATAAATTAGAAGGATGTACTCACTTTTCTGAGATACTATATATATATATATATATATATATATATATATAAAACAAGATTGCCTTTACAGATGTATAATTCCTTCCATACTTACTTTAGTGTATATGCATGAATTTGCCAACATGTAAAAGGTAAGCAGGAAAAATACTCATGAGTGTCTAAGTAAACAATCTGTTAGGTAATAGGCAAAAAGCAAGCTGTGCTTTTTAAAAACCTTGATTTTGCACTAAAGGTTTTCACAGCATGCACCACATGATAAGCTCGTAATTATCTATAATTTAGTATAATAGTGCACACCAGAGTTTTTATACAGGGTGTACAGGTTGATATTGTTGCTTTATGAAAAGTACACAAGTAGCATATATTACATGATGGCAAAGAGGGGAAGAACAGGAGAAGGTTTCTATTGGAAGGGTAGATGAAAAGCTAGAAACTGCCATCTATAACAACCCAAAACCAAATAATCATAAGTCTTTAAAAAATATAAAAAAATTGCAGAGATTCTCAATGCAAAAAAATAAATAAAAAAAAAAACAGTTAATCTTCCTTTGTTTATCCACATATCACCAAAAGGAACCCACAAGAATAAGGCTCGGCATTTTAGTTGTGGTCCTTTCGAGTTTCAGTTCTTCACTATCATATTCACTTTGACTGGAAAATCATTGGCAATACAGTATCATGATGTTCTGATTGGTCAGATGATTAGCAGTGGATGGGAGGCTCATCCTTTATCTTGACCACCTCCTTCCACATATTTCCACCTGAAGTCTCCTCCATACTTTTGAACCACTTTAGACATGAGGTCATTTTCTGCAGTATTGGGTAGAATGGCAAAGCTTGAAATAAACTTCATATATTGCCTATGCAGGGCAAAGTTTCTTTATAGTCAACCTTTTCTGCTACCATTGCTCCCTCAGTGGCTGCCAGATCCCAGCATGAAAAGTCCTGTGTAAGTTCAGCCTGTGTTGAATATTTTCCAAGGCTAAGCAGCTTCTCCCCACACCAACATTCTCATCGCCTGGTGATATGGCCCTTGGGCATTGACCACAGCGTCATTTAAAGTAGGAGCAAGGTCATATCCTCCCTCCCTCACCTATACCTGCAGAACCACATATTTCTCCTAATATGTCAAAAGGGGTGGTGGGAGAGCACAGAGAAAGTATCTACAATGGGATGGCAGACTATCATTTCCAAATGATCAACATTTGAACAATTTCCACTGAGAGGTTCTGAGACTGCCACTTATTGAAGCATTGCTTGGCTTTCTTCGACATGGCCCACCTCGGGAAATCCAGTGTTTACCAGTGTGGGATGAGACACAAACATTTCTGAGCTGTGGCAGTTCAGAAGCTTCTTGGTCACACTGATAAAACCACTGATTATTAGGAATCATTGACTAAAAAATTGATTTTCGCGGTGCCCAGACAAAACACGAAAGGATTAAAATGTACAAGTTTATTACAAATTAATAACAAAATACATTTAAAATAAATTCTGGATAACCTGTTACATGCATGAATTTTCAAAAATCCTACATCACATAAATCCCCTAATAGTATCTTGTAATAATGTGTTTCCAATATGCCAGTATGTATGTACAATAAAATATGTTGGTTCGGCAATATGCTTGTTTAAAGATGAAGAGTTTTAGAAGTATGTCTAAAAAGGGGAATATTAAACTCAACACATTTCACGAAATTACCCCACTTCTTCAGGATAAAGAGAAGAGGACCTTACTAATCACATCATAGAACTAAACAAAAATATTAAACAATTGTTACCATATTTTCATCTTCAAGTCTGCATACTGCCGAAACAACGTATTTTGTTGAACGTGCATACTAGTATATTGGAAAAACATTGTTGTAGGTTACAACTGGGCATTTATATGAGGGAGGATTCCTGAACACTTCTGCATCTAGCAGGTTATCCGTGGCTTTTTAAAATGTATTTTATTAAAAAGTTGTAATAAACTTGTGCATTTAAATCCTTTTGTGCTTTGTCAGAGCACCATGAAAATCCATTTCTTAGTCAATGTTTACTAATGTGATCTGGGATGTTGGTGCCACCTATCAACCTACATAACTCAAACCTTCCCTTTTTGAAAACCAAAAACGCAAAGAGCCCATTGATCAGAAGTGATTTTGGTTGATGCTGGTTACTTTTTACTAAATATATACGCAAGAAACCCTATAAAGGAAAATTTTACTATTACAATGTTAAATACATGAAAAGGAAGAGAGTTGTGTGAACAAGTTATATTTTCCATGGTCACAACTTTATTTCAAAGATTTTCAGAGCTCAGTCATATAGGTCAGCCTAAATTTACATTTCTTGAGGAACCATCTTTATTCATTTATTTACAGAGCTCCAAATAAAGATCTTACATTCCTTAAGTCTAGACGTTTTGGGTCTATGCCTCTAATATGAAATTCATATTCAGTTCTAGCAATGGATGTTAACACAGCCACAATTTGCAATATATTATTCAATTTAAATACTGGACATGCTGTTGATTGGTGACATTTTGTGGTGTGATATCCACACTGAAGTGTGTTTTTTTTTCTTTAATTGTACTTAGAACTGAACTTCCTTCTTACTGCAGGGGATATGTTTCTAATTGTGGTCCTTCATTCCTCTCTTATAGTTTGAGTCAGTAATATCACCAGCCTCACTAGCAGGTGATAAGAATGCACATTCTGCAAGGACACAAGCAGGCAAAGTTAGTGTCTTCCTGTCCATGTCTTGTATATATCAGATCTTTTCCCAAGTACCATCTCTTGTAATCATTTCCTTTGAAGTCCACACTTTCAGAACTGTTTTCTCCGGGATCTCTGTGTATTGTCATATACTGATCCCTGGTTCATCTCCGTCCCTAGACCAGTTCTCTGTCTGGTTCAGACATTTCCAATCCTCTCATGGGAAAATTTCAGCATTTCTGTTGATAAAACTCTCTCTCATTCTGCTTTTAATTCTTACTGTTAATATTCTATGATCTCTTGCAGTCCACTAAGTACTCCAAACATAAAAATGGTGAAGCTCTGGACCCTGTTTTCTCCCACCTTTTAGTTACCCTCCAAAATCATCAGTTTCTTTTCCCCTCTCTCTTATACCAACTTCCAAATATAAAAACTTATGCTCTACTTCCATTTCTTATATTTTTCCAAAAGGGATATCTGATATCTCCTATGATCAAAATGTATTCAAATTCAGCATTTTTTCATAAGCTTGAAAATCTCTTATACTCCCATTCTCTTTCCAATCTCAGTTTTAGTCCTAAACCTTAAGAATGTTTGGGTTACACCTGTTTAACTAAAATGCTCTAAACTCACTCTATGCATTATCCCACCCAATCTGGATTGATTCAAGGTATCCAGTGTTTCACTAACTGCCAAAACTATATTGAAAAAACATAGTTGATCACAGCTGATCTCTATATTTTTATTCAGTCTCTGAATCCCTTTAGTCCACAAGGATTCGCTCTATCAGTTTATTTTTAGGGGTCTCTGTTCTAACATGTGGTTTGCCCCACTAGTTAAAGTGGATGAGCAAATCTGCTGAGGTTCGGTTCAAGAAAAGGTCTGCTAATCTTGCTTGAAGTTAGTTTTTTGCGAACTTTACAGCAAATCTTGTTTTTAAATTATGACCATTTGTAGAGCTAATTAGCAAGCTATTGTCAAAGGTGGGGGACATGTATCAATGCATTGCAATATAGGTTGTTCTGGTGGTTGATCTGCAAAGTTTTCAGCTATACATATGTGATTTGCAAATTTTGCAACTCCCAGGAAACCCGAACCTCAACCCTATCATTTAGAATTGGGTTCTCCTAAATTATCTTTGCATGCTGTACCCTTGGGAAAATTAATTATTAGCTTTGGTTTCAAACACTATCTTTTGGCAAAAAAACAAAACAAAAACTTAGCTACATTTCTAAATGTGAACTTTCAACATTTCTGTCTCTCTTTATTCTGCTCTTTAATGACCTCTCCCTAAAGCTGAACTTTAAGAACAGAATAAGGTTCATTTATGGAAGCAGAGGCTCTAGCAGAAACAGAGTGTGTGTTTTTTAACTTTTATCTTTGTGGCAATGGACTTCCTATCTTTAGGTGCAATTACTGACCTCTCTACAACTGTCTGGTCCCATGAGTTGGTATCTCTCTCATTACTGCTGTTCTAGATCTGCTTCATTGGTCTTCTGCCTATCCCATTGTCAGCAGTGCAAGGGTAAGTGTGAGTCATTAGGTATGCAATGTCAAACAAGGGCATGTCAAGGAGCAGCGTGCTGATCAAAAGTGTCTGTCCTACTATGCCATTTTTCTTAAGTGATAGGTCTCCCTTTATTGTTTAGGCATCAGTGAATGTTAAAAAGGGACACATCCTTCCCACCACCACCTGCCCAGGTCAAGGCATCACCAAAAGGCAAACCAGGTGTTTCCAGGTGTTGGTACATTTTACCTGTAGCCCTCCTGAGGTGATGTAGTGGGTGGAGTTAGTGTCCCTTTATTTGTCAGCTATAGTTGGAGCCCAGTGGAGTTGGGGTAAGGGACCAGTATAATGTAGTGCTTGAGGAGACAGTGCGAAACATCTGCAGGGCTGAATTGCCAGGGTGGTGAGTGGAAGACACATTGGGGACAGATGGAGAAACCTTGCCAACCCTGACCTTCGTCTAGTAGATCTTGCAGCTTGGATTAGGATGGTGAGAAGGACGTGTAGAGGGAACACCTAAGTTTGAACCAACTGTAAAAGAGACTAACATCTAGGCAGATGGCTACAAAGGCACACTGGGACTGTTTTGAGTATTCTGCGCTAAGAGACTACTGACAGGAAGTGGTGTAATGGAAGTATAGTGTTCTACACTGGAGGCTTCTGTCAGGATCTCATGTTATTGATGTCTGTTATGTAAGGAAGATGTACTGGTGAATGTGACTGAGTTGTGTTAAAATGCAACTGGACATTCCTTTATTCCAAGTAACAGGCCGTGGGTATTTGATTGGGTGGGCTTTAGGTCAGAAGAAGTGTGACACAACATGGTGGAGAATCTCCAAAACAACAGGCAGATGACTTTACCCTTCAAAAAGAATCGGGGCAAGTCCTGGGCCAGCATGGTGCAAACAGCCACCCAATCCAGAGCCCTTACACATGGACATTTAGACCATGGGCTGGCAGCTAAGTAATTAGTCAGTTTTGTAGCTCCACAGCATGTTTTTGCCCAATATGTGGTAAAATTTAAAACAGTTTGTTAATAGAGCACATGATAACTGATTTGTCCAGTTATTTGTGGTGAATGCAGTTTTTTAATACATGAGCAGATTTCTTGAGGTTATTTAGGGTAATGCCAGAAATTTTATTTTAACTTATCCAAAACTGATGTTGTGGTAATACTATCTGCTAATAACACTTTTACATTGAATCTCTCTTACTATTGCCATGTGGCAGTTTCAGTCAAAGTTGCTAGAATTTAAGCAATTTACACCAATAAGTCTGATCATCGACCAAAATTGTGTCAACCATGAGGGGCAAACTGTCCATTAAATTGATAGCTTTGATATTGTACATTGAGAGAGCAAATGAAAATGAAATCAAAATGAAAAAAAGTTATCTTTTCTTTCTGCTGTTTGGAGCAATTTCAATTCTATTCTATTGAGGTCCATCAAAACCACCATTTTATGTCTTTTATCGCTTTGCAATTTAAAGAAAAATGTAACTGAAAATGCCATCCCTCTATCAAATTGCCACATATATGGTCAGCAACAGTTAACAATGCAGTTGTCGCTCGTTTACAGAAAGTCCTGTACTAACAAGTCACTATAGATTCTGCTCTGTCCTTCTCCCCCACACACAAAAGTTCCAGCAAAACCTTGCGGCTTTAAACTAAAAAAACATGTATCATGCATATTACTAATAAAAATATTAAACTATTAATTCATTCTTAAATAATTTCCTGTCCAGAATACTAAAACTCTTTACTAACAACTTTGCCATTCACAAAGCTGGCACTGTCAGTTAGTCATAAAAGCAGCTGCCAGACTTATCTTACTCCACCAACTGCTTCGCTAACCCCTCTGATTTCTGTTTTCCTTTGAACTGGCTCACTATTAATTCAAGGTCTAAATTCAAGCTTCTGTTTCTTACCTACAAGCCCCTTAATAATGCTGCCCAGCCTGTCTGCTGCACTGTTCTTGTTTATCTTTCAGCATGCTTAATGGATCTGTAAGATATTTAGTTCTAATATCCTCCCTTGTTACCTCCTCCAACTCTTGCATCCCATATTTCTCACTGATTCTTTACTCTGGAATTCTCTCTCTCTCTCATTGCATTTGTAATTAACTATTACTGTGATAGTGGTCGGTTTACTAAAACGGGAGAGTCCAAAATCTGGTGCAGCTCTGCATAGAAACCAATCAGCTTCCAGGTTTTTTTGTTAATTAACCACTTCAATACAGGGCCCTTTCACCCCCTTCCTGCCCAGGCCAATTTTCAGCTTTCAGCACTTTCACACTTTGAATGACAATCGCGTGGTCATGCTACACTGTACTCATATGAAATTTTTATCATTTTTTTCACAAAAATAGAGCTTTCTTTTGGTTGTATTTATTCACCGCTGGGTTTTTTATTTCTTACAAAAAAAAAGAAAATTTGTTCTTATTTTCTGTGAGTCAATTTTGAAAATAAGTAATTTTTCTCCTTCACTGATGTGCGCTGATGAGGCGGCACTGATGGACACTGGTGAGGTGGCACTTATGGGCACTGATGAGGTGGCTCTGATGAGGAGGTACTAATATGCCGCAATGATGGGCACTGATAGGTGGCACTGATGAGCACTGATAGGCGGCACTGATGAGCACTGATAGGTGGCACTGATGGGCACTGAAAGGCGGCACTGATGGGCACTGATGGGCACTGACAGGCAGCACTGATTAGCACTGACGGGCGGCACTGATGGACACTGATGTGCAGCACAGATGAGCAGGCACTAATGGGCACTGACTGGCAGCACTATGGGCACTGATTGTGGGAACTGATGGGCATTGGTTGGGGGGACTTATGGGCTCTGTTTTTTTACTTTACAGCAGGGATCTTCAAACTACGGCCCTCCAGCTGTTGCGGAACTACAAGGCCCATGAGGCATTGTAAAACTCTGACATTCACAGACATGGCTAAGCGTGATGGGAATTGTAGTTCCTGAACAACTGGAGGGCCAAAGTTTGAAGACCCCTGCTTTACAGTAATCAGGGCACTGACCATCAGTGCCCTGATTACCTGTCCTAGGCTCCCTTTTGAGGAGGAACTGCTGATCGGCTCTCCTCGCCTCACACCGATAAACAGCTCTTCCTCATTTACATGTGATGGGCTGTGATTGGACACAGCCGATCACATTGGTAAAGAGCCATGTAATTGGCTCCTTACCAAGATCGGGGTCACACCGTGTCCTAGCACTACGGCACTGCCACAATCACCGCACTGCGCACCCCCACGGGCGCACGAGAGAGGCCAATCTGGGGCACCACCACATGATAGCGTCCCAGAACGAGAGCCACACCGCTCCGCCATCATTTGACGGTGGGCGGGCGGCAAGTGGTAAAGAAGCCAAAGTTAGAAGCTGATTGGCGTCCATGCACAGCTGCACCATATTTTGTACTCTCCGGTTTCAGTAAATCAACCCCATATTGTTATAACAGTTTAGCCTTCATTCTGTGCTGACTAACAGGTACGTTTGCAGGGGAATTGTTTGTATTGTATTGTTCTGAGATTTAGGATTAGATTTGGGAGTTGGTGTCAGGTTTAGGGTTATATTACTAGTAACATTTAACTGTTAAATAGAGGTTGGAATTAAGGGTTAGATTGAGTTAGAGTGATTTACTTGGTATTAGGTTTCCAGGAGTGATGAATTTGTTTTTCAAATATGATGAATTGGTAAGCACCAAAACAGACATGCCTAATATCCATGCCAACCTTTATTATGTCAAAGAATAACATACTATGAAAGCACTTCAATAGGGAAGCCTGATGTTTGCTACCTTAGTAGCTTTAAGATCTCTTCCATTGTGTGCACCATTCCATCCATTCTTCTTTTCTCCTCACTTACTTATTGGCGACATCGCCTTATACTCTATCACACTCTTACTCTTGACCTATGTGTCTTTGATTCACCTGCTAATTCTAAAGGATCTGCTCCTAGAAGTCTTCCATTAGGCACTCTAATTGGCCTCTCAGATTTGTTCAAGCAGCCTGCTAGGTCCATTAGCAGCTGTTCAAACCTTTTATTTAAAAAAATATATTTTTTATTATACATGGCTTCCTTTTCATCTCTTCACCATGTCTTTTGTATTATTTCATCATCCATATTAGACTCTAATCTAAAATCAGTGCCCTCATCTCTCTTGTTGTTGTGTACTGTGTGTATGTATACTATATATATATATATATATATATATATATATATATATATATATATATATATATATATATATATATATGTAGCCCTCTTTTGGAGGGTTATTAGAAATGGCATGTACCCAAACAGGATATTGCGCTAACCCTGTAGATAAATAGGAGAACTAGAAACTTTGATAAGTGGGCGAGTGGGTTTGATAATAAAGTTGGCAGTTCCTCTATCCAGTAAAGGGTCTCCGTGAACAGAGGGAATTTCTTTCTGGGAAAATTAACCAGTAATCTAATCAAAGTAATTCAGTGAAGAGGAACTACTGCAGCCAGCATATGTCATTAACCATAACTATATAGACACATACCAATATGGAAAGAATACAAGCTTTTTATAATAAAAGGTTAATACCAGTACATACAGTGCTTTGCAAAAGTTTTAGGCAAGTGTGTGCTGTAAGCTAAGAATGGTTTCAGAAATAGGAGTACGAATAGTTTATTTGTATTATTTACCAAAAAAAGTAAATGAGCAGAAGAGAACTGCAAGTGAAATCAATATTTGGTGTGATTACACGTATCCTTCAAAACAGCATAATTTCTTCTAGGTACACTTGCACACAGTTTTTTAAGGAACTCGGCAGTTAGGTTATTCCAAACATCCTGGAGAACTAACCAAAGTTCTTTTGTGGATGTAAGCTGCCGTAAATCCCTCTTTCTCTTCATGTAATCCCAGACAAACCTGATGATGTTGAGATTAAGGCTCTGTGGGGGCCAAGCTATCACTTCCAGGACTGCTTGTTCTTCTTTACACTGAACATATTTCCTAATGACATTGGCTGTATGTTTGGAATTGTTGTCCTGCTGCAGAATAAATTTGGGGCCAATCATACGCCTCCCTGATATGGCATGGTGAATAAGTATCTGTCTGTATTTCTCATCATTGAGGACACCATTGAACTCCATTTACAGAAATGCAGCCCCAAACTTGCAAGGAACCTCCACCATGCTTCACTGTTGCCTGCAGACACTTATTATTGTACCACTCTCCAACCCTTTAGCAAACAAACTGCCTCCTGTTACAGCCAAATATTTAAAATTTTGACTTATCAGCCAGAGCACCTGCTGCCATTTTCCTGCGCTTCAGTTCCTATGTTTTCCTGCATAGTTGAGTCACTTAGCCTTGTTTCCATGTCGGAGGTATGGCTTTATGGCTGCAATTCTTCCTTGAAGAGCACTTCAGGCCAGACTTCTCCAGACACTAGATGGGCATACTGCTAGACATCTTCCGATTTTGAAGGAAAGTAAGCATGGTGTGTTTTTTATCTGCTGCATTAAGTTTCCTTGGCTGACCATTGCATCCCCTGTCTTCAACATTGCCCGATCAGTGGTTTCCTCAATGCTGGGAAATACAAGCAGTAAAGAAAAACAAGGAGCTCTGGAAGTGATTGTTTGGTGCCCACAGAGCCCTGTTTTTAACATCTTCACGTGTGCCTTGAATTACATGAAGAGACAGAAGGATTTGAGGCAGCCTACGTCCACAGAACATCTTTGGTTAGTTCCCCAAGATGTTTGGAACAACCTACTGCCATTTTCCTTTAAAAACTGTGTGCAAGCATACCTAGAAGATGCTGTTTTGAAGAAAAAGGGTAGTCACACCAAGGGTTGGTTTGATCTAGATTTTTCTTCTGTTGGCTCACTTTGCATTTTTTAAATTGATAAAGAAATAAATAAATATATATATATATATATATATATATATATGTATATATATGTATATATATGTATATATATATATATATATATATATATATATATATATATATATATATATATATATATATATATATATATAAATAATTATAAGCATTTTTACTTTACAGCATTTGTTCCCACCTAGCTAAAATGTTTGCACAGTACTATAAATCCAATGTACAAACAGGTCATATTTATATACAGCCTGACCAATCCTGGTGGAATTGTGCACATATACCTGGGTATATATAGCTATTTATAGAGATATTTTTGAGTGAATGTGACAGCAACGTTCCATAGCAGGGGCCCCTGAGGATGATCATGATGTGGCATCCATCTTGGTGTCAAAGACGTGAACGCAGAGTCAGTGTGATGGGGAGGTCCTTCAACTGTTGTTCAACCAGTCTGAACTACAAGTCCCATCATGCCTCTGCCTATAGGAGTCATGTTTGTAACTGTCAACCTTGCAATGCCTAATGGGCATTGTAGTTCTGCAACAGCTGAAGGACCACAAGTTTACCCATGCTTTAGACCTTTATTGGCAAGCAAAACCTGTTTGAAGTGAAGCCTGTTGATAGATGTCTTTACTTATTTTATGACTATTACTAAAAATAATGTTATTTTTATATTTATCAGTTATATCCAATCTATATTCTTTATTAGTCACAGTGATGTACCATGAGATAAAGATATAATTATTTGTATTTCTGAAAGCTGAAAATTATTTTAAATGATAAGTTCACCTTTTTTTGCAGGAGCATGGAAACCATTTCACCCCCAATCAGCAGATCACAGATACAAAGCAGGGCTCTTGAAGACTGTCAGTGTAAGCTGTCTGATTGTACCTCGTATGAGCAGGCAGTTACACAATGACAGGTAGAATCAATGAATTACCTAGTGTGCTCAATAGTGCCCTGGTACTTCATTGAGAACTACAAAAACTACAAAAAAAGAAAAGTCTGCCAGTACTTGTTGTTCATTCATTCACAGAATGCTTTTTTTAAACAGTGACAGCAGGTACCAGGAAAAGATACCTGGCCTGCTGTTACAGGGAAAGAGGGGGGGGGAGGGATTAGTGAGTGGCTGCAGGATCTGAGACATGTTACATGTTCTATCCTAAAGACCGATGGAACATGCTACATGTTCCTGAAGGTGAACTTATCTCTTAAGGGTCCTTCCATGATAAAAAAAAAGGTCAAGAAAGACTGCTCAGTAATCATCACCTTATATTTACAGTACCTCACAAAAGTGAGTACACCCCTCACATTTTTGTAAATATTTTATTATACCTTTTCATGTGACAACACTGAAGAAATGACACTTTGCTACAATGTAAAGTAGTGAGCGTACAGCTTGTATAACAGTGTAAATTTGCTGTCCCCTCAAATTAACTCAACACACAGCCATTAATGTCTAAACTGCTGGCAACAAAAGTGAGTACACCCCTAAGTGGAAATGTCCAAATTGGGCCCAAAGTGTCAATATTTTGTGTGGCCACCATTATTTTCCAGCACTGCCTTAACCCTTTTGGGCATGGAGTTCACCAGAGCTTCACAGGTTGCCACCGGAGTCCACTTCTACTCCTCCATGGCGACATGTTAGAGCTGGTGGATGTTAGAGACCTAGCGCTCCTCCACCTTCCATTTGAGGATGCCCGACAGATGCTCAGTAGGGTTTAGGTCTGGAGACATACTTGGTCAGTCCATCACCCTCAGCTTCTTTAGCAAAGCAGTGGTCTTCTTGGAGGTGTGTTTGGGGTCGTCATCATGTTGGAATACTGTCCTGCGGCCCAGTCTCCGAAGGGAGGGGATCATGCTCTGCTTCAGTATGTCACAGTGCATGTTGGCATTCATGGTTCTCTCAATGAACTGTAACTCCCGAGTGCCGGCAGCACTCATGCAGCCCCAGACCATGACACTCCCACCACCATGCTTGACTGTAGGCAAGACACACTTGTATTTGTACTCCTCAAACGGTTGCTGTCACACACGCTTGACAACTATTTGAACCAAACAAGTATATCTTGGTCTCATTGACACACAGGACATGGTTCCAGTAATCCATGTCCTTAGTCTGCTTGTCCTCAGCAAACTGTTTGCAGGCTTTCTTGTGCATCATCTTTAGAAAAGGGCTTCCTTCCGGGACGACCAGCCATGCAGACCATTTTGATGCAATGTGCAGCATGTGGTCTGAGCATTGAAAGGCTGACACCCCCCCCCCCCCCCCCATCCTTTCAACCTCTTTAGCAATGCTGGCAGCACTCATACATCTATTTCCCAAAGACAATCTCTGGATATGGCCACGTGCACTTAACTTCTTTGGTCGACCATGGCGAAACCTGTTCTGAGTGTAATCTGTCCTGTTAAACCACTGTATGGTCTTGGCCACCGTGCTGCAGCTCAGTTTCAGGGTCTTGGCAATCTTCTTATAGTCTAGGCCATCTTTATGTAGAGCTTTTTTTCAGATCGTCTGAGAGTCCTTTGCCATAAGGTGCCATGTTGAACTTCCAGTGACCAGTATGAGAGAGTGAGAGCGATAACAACAAATTTAACACCATTCACACCTGAGACCTTGTAACACTAATGAGTCACACAATACTGGGGAGGGAAAATGGCTAATTGGGCCCAATTTGGACATTGTCACCTAGGGGTGTACTCACTTTTGTTGCCAGTGGTTTAGACATTAATGGCTGTGTGTTGAGTTATTTTGAGGGGACAGCAAATTTACACTGTTATACAAGCTGTACACTCACTACTTTGTAGCAAAGTGTCATTTCTTCAGTGTTGTCAAATGAAAAGGTTTAATAAAATATTTACAAAAATGTGAGCGGTGTACTCACTTTTGTGAGATACTGTATATAGCACCATTATATTTCATACTGCTTTATAGTAGGTTTAGTATGAACATATACTGTATACTTACTGTTGAAAGTACAAATCATAGAAAGAAAAAAAAGCCATAAGAAATTGTTTTGCATTTTATTTTTAAATTCTAGGTATTATTTGTATTACATAGTTAGATTGGTTCAGCTTGGGCCAATATAAGTTAGCATATCTTATACCTGAGTGATCGCCGCGGAAGCTGCAAATCACAGTAGTAGTCAAAGTGACTAAAGCAATAGCAGTAATCTTGGGGTCCCGTGCTAAGCAACTTCCCTTCTGCATAGTAATTACAGGGGGTCGCTCACTTGGCACTGCTGCCATTCACAAAGCACCTTGTATTTTTTCAATGAATACAAGGTGTTCTCTGATCATGACATCACCATACCTCCTCTCCACCTCATCCAGTCTAAGAACGCCTTGCATTCATAAAAATATACAAAGCACTCTGTGAATGGCAGCACAGGAACTGGAAGATTGCTGTTATCACTGTAATAGCACCAGCTACTAAAGTGATTTACAGCTTTCTCAGAGATCGCTTATGTATTGCTTATCTATGAGATATGCACACTTACATTGATCCATCGCAGTTCAGCTTTCACAACGATGTACCAGGCAATTGGCATTCTCTACTTTATATATTGTCTGCTAAACCTGTAAGAGAAAACTTCGAAAAAATCTCTTTGACTAGAAGTAGAAAATTTTGGTATAACATACACTCTAATGTACATATATCAGAAATTTTGTTCAGGATGTTGCTAATATAGATTTTCTTTGTACCTTAGCGTAGAGTTCTCCTTATGGCATTTTACTGTGATTTTTTTGCTAGGTACATGCATGTGTTCTTTATGCCTTTAAATATTATAGCTGTAGGAATGTATATAGAAAACATACTTTTAGAATACCTATAGCTATATTACTAGATTGCTTATGGAGTGGTCTGTGCTAGCACTAGAGTAGGGATCATAGATCCTTGAGAAGAATTGCTGTATTTAATGAAAATTCTAAGGGAAACCATGGCAGAGCATTGCTCCTGTTTATTTTTAAAGTGATAACAAAAGCTTGTATCCTCCTTCCCCCCACTCACTGACATTTTCTGTACTCTTTCAGAAAGTGATTATGTGGTATCTGTTTCAGCCTGTTAAGGGTAACTTCTTTTACAGATGTTTAGTGTTTGCTTAAGCAGTGCGCTCTCATCTAGATAAACAATGAAAGTAGCATTGTGTTGATGATTGTTGAAGGTGGAATGGAGCTTCTGTCCTAGGAGAAAAATCAGGTTTTGTAAAACCACAGCAAGACCGCTCTTCTATGTTCTATCTCAGGGATCCTCAAACTACGGTCCTCCAGCTGTTGTGGAACTACACATCCCATGAGGCATTGTAAAACTCTGACATTCACAGACATGACTAGGCATGATGGGAATTGTAGTTCCTGAACAACTGGAGGGCCATAGTTTGAAGACCTCTGTTCTATCTGACAGAAGAGATTTGAGGACATGTTCTGCTTTTGTCTCATTGAACCAAAAAACATCCATTTTTTCTGTAGGCCCTACTCTACCACGGCAGCTTAGGGCTGGGTGTTTTTATTATATTTGAGTGTTTATGAGTCCGGTTCTTACAGGTTAAAAAATGCCTGAAATCCAACTAAAATCAAGAATAAATGATATTAACCTCATGGAAAAAATCTTTCACACTTTTTATAACTCAATACAATTTTACATTAAACAAAGGGGATCCCTGGTTTAAAGACTGAGATTTTATTCCAATCCGCTAGCATTGGAATATAGAGAACAACAAATGGAAAAAGGTTATCTGAATTCTGACACATAGATCTAGTTAAGATAAAATTACGAAATTAGAGATTCCGGAAGACCCTTGGTTTTGCCTATTTCACGGTATTAAAAATACCGTTAGGCAATATAAAACAACATTAATACCCCATCTGATGAATGCAGCAAAAGGATTAATCCCGTTATTTTGGCAGAAGGAAGAGGCCCCGACCATGGGAGACTGGGTCCAAAGAGTCAAGAGAATAAGATCATTGGAATACTTGAGAGGTTGGGAGGGAGGCAATATAGAGGAATGGGGTTATATATGGGAAGATTGGAGAGAGTTTAAGACAACGAGAGAATACACTAAATGGAGTGGAGAAAAAGAGGAAGACAATTAGTATAGATGTGGGGGGGCGATCAATAGAGGGAAAACAAGAGAAGGGAGAAGTTACACCACTGGAATTTGAATGTTTTTATTGAATGAAATGTATTTGTGTGCTCTCTTTTTCTTGAAAACAATAAATAAATGTATAAAAAAAAAGATCTATTAAAGATAATTATGTGTTCCTTATAATTATACTCCTTGTACCGTTTAGTATCGTATGCACAATTACTGGTTCTATACCTTCTTTTTGTTCAATACTGATTACTCTAATAACATTGATATATACATTATGATATACCATATTTTGTTATGAGATTTTGTGTTTTTCTCTTGTACCATTTATATACCACCAATAAAACAGTTTGTAAACGAAAAAAAAAAAATGCCTGAAATACGTCTGAAAAAACTACTCAAAAATTCTTAATTTGAGTAGTTTTACATGCATTCACAGTGAAGTCTATGGAGCCAAAAACGCCCAAATCTGCCTCAAAAGTAGGTTGTGCAGCTTTTAGAGTGTCAGATATTGAGCAACAGGTGTCTGAGCACTCATATGTGAACAGCCAGCATTAAAATACATAGGATTTTGGATGTTGAATTTTTCTGAGCTTTCGAGCTTTGTACCACAAAATACCTATGGACAAGACCACTACCACTTACTCTCCACTCACCAGATTGTGACATTTTCTATTCTAAAGAATGTATTTCTTGTAAAAAAAGATTGTTCGATGCCAGTAATGGTTTCTCTGATGAAAAAAATGTATACCCATGACACTCAACTGAGATAGGATCAGATAATATCAAAATTATGCCACCATTGGTACACTGAACGGGCTTGTGTATGATTATGAAATGATCTTATATTAGAGAATGAGTCATTACAAAAATTGTAAATCTAATGGAAAGGGGTTTAAAATGTCAGATGTACAGGTCAATTTTCTATCCCCAATGGATTCTCTATAATAAAGAATACACGAACAACAGGGGAATCCAGAGTTACACTGTTGACTTAGGCCTTGTATGAGGGTCCAGAACCCCAAACTACTGTGAAAAAAATGCTCTATTGGAGTGTAATAGGTATAAAAAGATGACAAGACATACTGTATACTTCATTTACCTATAACTAATAGGTTCATCTTTAAAGTGTTTTTTAGTTTTGCAGCCAAATTGGAATAACATCGACATTATTTGTTACCTGTTCCTATTCACAAGCATAACTTAAAAATAAAAATTGCTGCTTACCTTACCTTTTTAACTATCTTCCAACTGTGCTATAGCCAAAAGACAGCTATAGTGCGGTCATTCAGAACCACACCACCCCCAACGCATCCGGCATGCATCCGGCACGCTTTGTGATCTCTGTGTCCTTCGGACATAGCTGATCACAAATCGTGGTAAAGGGCCAATCATAGCTGATCAAAAGTCAACAAACTTGACTGTTATCGGCATTCCTTTCCTCACACGCTGTCACAGTGTCAGTGAAGCCCCATCAGTGCCAATCAGCGCAGCCTATCAGTGCCATCAGTGCCACCTATCAGTGCTGCCTATCAGTGCCCATTAGTGCTGCCTATCAGCGCAGCCTATCAGTGCCCATTAGTGCTGCCTATCAGTGCTGCCTATCAGTGCCCATTAGTGCTGCTTATCAGTGCTGCGTATCAGTGCAGCCTCATCAGTGCCCATCAGCTCAGCCTATTAGTGCCCATCAGTGCAGTCTAGCAGTGCCCATTAGTGCAGCCTCATTAGCACACATCAGTGTAGGAGAAAAATTACTTTTTCGCAAAATTTTAAAACAGAAACTAAGAAAAAAATTTGCTTATCAAAAATAAAAAACCTAGTTATGATCAAATACCCCTAAAAGAAAGCTATACCTGTCTTAAAAAATGATACAAATGATATGTGGGCACAGTGTTGCATGTGCAATTGTCATTCAAAGTGCAACAGCTCTGAAAGCAAAAAATTTGCCTTGGCAGGAAAGCTGAGTTTACAGTTGTGCTTTCACAGAGATCGCATGTGACTCGTACCACATTGCTGTGCAGATTACATGTGATGTCTGTGCGATACGAATTTAGCCACACAAACTGTATGGCTGAAATCGCATTCACAACAAAATGGTGCAGGACCCCTAGGAATCGGATCGCATGGGTGTTTACACCTATGCAATTTGATTCCGGCACCATTTGACAGTTCACACTGCGCCCTGCGAACTGATCTGGGGGTATCATTACCTTTACATTGACACCCCCAGCGGTTAGTTAGCCAATGTCAGTGTGAACCAGCATGCCATTCAGGTGCGATGCAGGAACTGGCACTAATTTGCTGGGTTTCCCGCATCACACTAGTGGGAACCGGAGCTAAGGGAGTGAAAGTGCCCAGTATTTAGGTGGTTAAACAATTTTCTGGAAACTCCAGAACAGAAAAAAAAATGTATTTTTAGGTATGCTGTTTGAACGGGAACACATAACAAACAGAAAGTATAGTGGGGTGTTCTCAAACTTGACTGCAAAAGGATTTTTATTCATTTGTTTATTTATTATGATCATGAGCCTGAAAAAATAAAGAAAAGAAATGTAACCATCATACTGTATCTAAGGACCAGTAAGGCCCCTTTCACATGATCCGCCTGTCCATTTTTCAGATGTACCTGATTGGGCCACCCATTCTCCTCTATGGAGAGGCAGATGTCAGCAGAGATGTGTCCACTGACACCCGTCTGTCCTCCGATCTGACAACAGATGGATGGCGATATATTCGCCATCTATCCAGCGGGTCATATCGGATGAATACGAACAGGCTGTCCATTTTCATCCAATCTCCCCATAGAGCAGAGTGGGACTCTGAGAAGTCTGTCTCTGCACAGTGAGCAGAGACGGACCTGTCATTGGGGATCAACGGAGTGATCCCCGCTGAGCTAGCGGAGTCTGCCGAGCGGATCCGCCCTGTGAGAGAAGGGCCTAAGCTGAAATAAACATTTTTGTTTAGATAGGCTTTAAAAACAAAGTAAAATTGTATTTTGCATTGATATAGTAGACACATTTTTAGGCATTATAGTTTATCTTTGTCTAAGATATGTTTCTTCCTCTAAACCCTATTGTAGTTTAGGACATTAAGGTATAATGATCTTTATGCATGTTGATAACAGAAGTTATCATAATTGCAATCTTCCACAAGGTTCCCTATCTCTGTTTTGATACAAAAAATAATTCAACAGTTAAACTTATCAGAAAAAAGAGGTGGACTTTGGATGTAACCTTTCTGTAGCTGAGTTATTTCAACTCACTTTTCTTTTGTAAAACTATTTGTCTTCAGCTAGATACCATCTCGATTACATTGTATAAATAATCAGTGGCTCTGGAATGCTTAACTCCAATGACACGTCTCACAAGAGAAGAAGAGGTTAATCCTAGTCTGCCCATTTTAAGAAAAGTTTGTGTTATTTTAAGTCACACCAGTAAAATGATCCATCGGCCATGGAATTATGAATTGAAATTGGATAAAAGAGAAAGCTCTCCCTTAAGTCAACGGATGGTCACATAGAAACATCTGGTTGGAGGACTGAGTAACAGCCTGTCATCCCCACATAAACTAGACTGATGTCTTAAAACCATCAAAAAAAAAGGATTTAACTAGATAACTGTGGGATCATTTAGGGACACAGAAAACGGTGGTGTGTGATATAGGAGCTTTAGTTTGTTTAGAACCATTAAAGTTGTTTTTACAGAAATCTGTAAGACCCTATTAGGATAGTAATAATTATGAAGTGGGCTTTATTTATATTAGTCGACTATGGATAAAGCATTTCTCTGCAAATACAATTTGGTTGATTTACTAAAGGCTGTTCACTTTTCAAGAGAGTTTTCACCTTTGCAAGGGAATTTTCAACAGAGCTTAAAGAATAAGGGGAAACCTTACTGACTTTCATCACTTAATCACATGAAAGCAAAAATACAGTTTTTTCTTTTCCTTGAGATTGGGTATTCTTTGCAAAGTGCATTTTCACCACATTTACTAAGCTAAGCCAAGCCATGATGCTATTTTCATTCCTGCAGCCACGGGGTTTCTTTCCTGCAGCCACGGGTTGCAGGAAATAAAATTGGTCGATTCTACTATCAACACTGACCCTCCCTCTGCGCTATTGTGTTCTGCCAATGGGGAGCCTTCCCTCAGAACACAATAGATACTGCTGATGCAGAGAATCTGACAGGCTGGTTGTACTGAAGTTGATGGATGGATCGATTTTAGTACAACCAGCCTGCCCATAGATGGATCACATCTCAGCGAGTTCAGCAGGGACTGCCCAAGATTCTATCCTCCTATGGCCGACTTAAAGCGGAGTTCCGGGCACAAAAACTATATATTTTTTTGTGCCCCTCGGCTAGGTAGACCTCACCTGAAAAGGAATTGGATAGTTATTTTTTATTTTTTTTTGTTTACTTACCTTGTAATTGAAGATCGAAGATACTCACCTCAGAGTACTTCCTCCCTCGGAGCCACGGCTCACCCCGTCACTTCCTGTCTCGCTATGATTCCTGGGAGCTGAACGTCATAGCTCCCAGGAATCAATGCGACGGCACCGGCCCCGCTCGTCATTTCCAGGCGACACCAGAAGTGATGAGAGGGGCCGGTGCAGGCGCATTCTGGAACAAGAAGACGCGGAAGAAGACACAGAATAGGAGCGCGCCGGCTTCAGCTGCCCACAAGAGAGATGGAAACGCTGTGGAAGAAATTTTATAAGTAAGTATTTCTTCTAAAAGGTAAGTGCGAACCAGGACAGATCAGAGGCTAGCCATTGTGGAATGTACTAGCCCTGACTGTCCCGGGGTATGTTTAGTAAAAAATGACTTCTGTGCCCGGAACTCCGCTTTAAGGAGATATTCCTTTGCAAAGTGAAACTTCCTTTGCAAAGTAAACATCGTGTTTGTTTTGGTAAATCTACGCCAATGAAGCTTGCAGGGCAAAACAACAGGTCTGCTGTAGGGTGCATTCAAAGAACAACGTAGTATTAAGGCATGTGTTTTTATGCGGTCCAAGGATATGTGTGTGAGCCGCTCAGGCTGTATGGGAATGAAGTCCTGTGCCTACCTCTGTGAGTGCTAGCTGGGAAGAGAGCTTGTCTATGCTCCAGGCAATAGTAGAGAGTGACTAGGTGTCATGGAAGTCGCACATCAAGTCAAGACTTGTGGTATTATAGTGAGTGGCAGTCACAGCCTGGACCCCCCTCAGGCCACACCCCTACCGCATTTCATTCTGCCTACCAGAGTTTAGTCATGGGGAACCCCATAAGTAGGCACAGGTGGGCAGAGTCAAACATGTTGGGGGGCGTAGCCTGGCAGAGGCCCAGGCTGAGACTGCCATTCACTATCATACAGCAGGTCTTGATGTGCGGCTTCCGGGGCACTTAGTCACTTTCTACCATGTGTTTTCCTGCGTGAAAGTGCATTGCTTAAGGATTCCTATTTATTTTTTAATTTGCTGTGAGCACACCTGAGTGTCTTGTGATGCACTGTAGCGCACTGTATATATGTGTTGGGGTACATTTAACAATTGTTTCAAAAGTGAAAGATATTGGAGGAAGGAGTTTATGCAGCCTGTGCTTTGAATAATAAAATTTACTGTGAAATTGTTTCTTTGTGTGCGCATGTGCCCGGAGACAAGCTATCATAAAGTCAGTACCTGAGATGGGGTAAAAGGAGCACACGTGCACCTTGAGCATGGCCATCATTTTGCATGTGTTGAAATAATTGGCAAAACACTACAATACACATATATAGTGCATTACTGTGCTTTACCATAACATGTGCTATGATAAAGCACAGTAATGCATATAACTTCCCCCTCTGCAACAACACATACTCTCCTTTACTTCAAAATCCCCACTCCAAGATTGCAAACTCATCTTTCCACAAATCCCCTCTCCTACAACACAGACTCCCCTTTCCTTCATGCCCCCCTCTCCAACAATACCTACTCATCTTTCCTTCAAACCCCCTTCTCCAACAACACTTACTCCTCTTTCTTTCAACCCCCCCCCCCCAAACAACACATACTTACTTTTTCTTCAAAATCCCCTCTCCAGCAACACAAACTCACCTTTCCTTCAACCCCCCCTCCCCCACAACGTAAACTCGCCTTTCCTTTAAACCCTCCCCCCTCCAACAACAAGTACTTATCTTCCCTTCAAACCCCTCTTCTCCATTAAAGTAAACTCATCTTTCCCTCAACCCCCCAACAACACAAATTAACCTTTCTTTAAAGCCCTTCTGTCCAACGACACATGCTCATCTTTTCTTCAAACCCCACTATTCAGTGGCTGGAAGCAAATAGTACTTTCCGATATTGAAAAGCATGTGCTATATCCTGTGATAGAGCTGTTATATGGGGAGAGCTCAAAGCTCTGTCTAACTTAATTTAGCAACTTTGGTGACTCATAATTTATAAAGGGTGGCTTCTTCTTCTACCTGGCAGTTGCCAATGGCAATGGAGTGGCAGGTGAGTGAGAGAATGTTAAAGCAGACCTTCACTCAAAGACAATATGTGTGCATCTGGCTCCGGCTTTCTCTCCCTCCCACAATCGGATATTTTTAAAATGTCTAACTCATTTTTTGGTGCTGCAGGACACACCTCCTCCTTTCTTATCTAGGCAAGAATGATGTTGTGCTGCAGATGTGTTAAAGAGCTCTGTTAGTCTTCTGGACCCAACAGAGACCTTCAGCACATCTGTGCATGCATGTGCTTCCCTGCGCATGTGCTTGGGTTTGGGATATCTGTTTTCTGTGCATGTGTTACTTCCGGTTAGGGAGTCTTCAAACAAGACCTTTAGGATGAGATAGTGAGTCCAAATTGATGAAAGAAAAGGTGCATTTATTCACTGCAGTGGGAGGACACAGTTTTAAAAAAGCTCAGTTTGTGTGAACTAAGCAAGAGCAGAAGTATATCGTCTAGCTAACAAGCATTAGGCTAACTAATTTCTAGTAATGAATATGCATAAGACATAGGTGTGTTCTCGGTTTTAATCTAGGTGTGATCATATAATCAATCCAATCAGTGTCCATATCTTCTGAATAGCAAGCTAATAGTTAAATGGGCATCAACATCATGTGACTGACACAAAAAGGGAACTAGCAGCAGTCCGCCATGACAGTTGGTTCAAAGTGGTTCTGACCACAAATGTCTATTCTTTGATCAAACAGGAAGGTAGGTGGTTGGTTTTTATCAGGGGGTGAGTGTTATCACAGGCTCAAACTTTGTTTTCTACAGTTAACAGAAAAGTGTACATTAGCTCTTAAAATGAAATGACAGTGAAAAAGCAGAAGTAACAGTATATATATATATATATATATATGCGTATATAGAGAACACATCTATCAGACCCCCATATATATTTACTCATATGTGTGGAACATGTGTGCAGATGTGCCAAGGGGGTCTGCCAGGCCCTCAAAGACTAGGCAGAGCCCTTCAGGGGCATCATTGCATGCTCTAGACAACCAAAAATGGCAGCAATGGTGGAGGGGCCGAGCCCTGATTAAGGTTACTGAAATTCCTCTTTAAAGGCTCAGTTCACCTTTTGGAACATGTTGCATCCCTGTCCCTGTGTCATTCATTTATTATTTTTTCCTTAAAGATGAACTTAGCCGTAAAGTATATGCTGGGTAGTGGGGATTAATGTAAACCTGTTACTTTGCACTACATTGGCAAAGAATTAAAATGGAACTCTTGCAAAGCTAGATACTCTTTCCTGGTTTCAGTATAAATAGTGAAAAAAAATGAGTACTGGATATTCTCAAGTGATGGCTTTAAACCTGTCAAGTTACAACTTCATCAGAAAATGAAATGACTAGAGAAAGAAAAGATTTTTTTTTTTTACCATTGCTGTCATAGTTAGCCTGACAGGAAATATCAACCCTTTGGACTGTCAGAGATAACTTCCTTTCACTTCTTTTTGGAGTTATCTTAAAAGTTTGATTGTATTATAGATATGTCAAAACTTCTCCGGAAATCTCCAGAAAACGCCTTACCATGGAACTGATTAATGTATATTTGCTGGAAATGCTGACAGCTTCAGCAGGTTCATATTTTCACACAGTGTTCTGGGCCTTTATTCGCACCTATTTGACTTTTTATGTTGCATATGTTTGGGCAACAGAAATTTTTATGAGCACAGGCATTCTAGGATGTTTGCATGGTAACTGGCATATGTTTACAATATCTGCCACAATAATAGGGATCTAGTTTGGGTAAAGCTGGTTTAGCAGCTTGGCAATCACTGTGGCATGTGGGCATTGACTGGTATACAGATTCAAAATGATGTGATAGGCACTTAAAACATTGACTAACATACTGGCACATGGACTGGTAGATATGTGTACCAAACAGTATCTTTGGTTTGTGGCCCATTAGTCTAGAGCAGTCTCCAAACTACGGCCCGTGGGCCAAATGTGCCCACTCCAAGATTTTATTGGGCCCACAGCTAGGGTCCTTGGCTTCTCAAACAGGTCTTTAGAGTCCTGATGTAAGAGAGGACTCTGAGGGGGACTCATATAATGGGGGACTTCAATGAGGACTCTCATAAGAGGGGACACTGATGTTAGGTGAACTCTGATATAAGGGTAACTCTGATGTAAGAATGGCTGTCATGTAAGGGGGGAATTTGATGGGGACTCTGAGGTAAGGGAAAACTTTGATGGGGTCTCTGATGTAGATGCTGATGTAAACTGGCTCTGATGGGCTCAAAAATGTATTTGCTTTGTCTTACCAAAGTCCTTTCTCTGTTTTTTTTTAATGTCTCATGTTGTTTACAAAAAAACTCACTCCCTCATACTGAAAAATTTGGACACCTCTAGTCTAGAACAAGGTCAGTCAGCATTGGGGTCAGTGGAGCACAAATGCCCCTACATCAGTGGTCAGTGGGAGTAAATACACAGGCTTGCTCAATTATTTATTATCAATGGTCATTGAGAGTAAAAAATACTCCATATCAGCAGTCAATGGAAGTAAAATATGCCCCTGCATCGACTAGAGTAAAAAATGTCCTGGTGTTAGTGGCCAAAGAGTGTAAAACCCGCCTATGTCCGTGGTTAGTGGGAGTAAAACTTACCTTGCCATTAGTGGGAGGAAAAAATGCCCCTGTGCCAGTGGTCAGTGGTAAAAATAAAATAATCCTGACCAACACCCCCCCCCCCCCCGACGTACTCCCACATGTCAGTGGGAGTAATTAAAAAACTCTCTGGACAGTGGTGTCAGTGGGAATAATAAAGAAGCCCCTCAGCATTGGTGTCAGTGGGAGTAATGAAAGAACTCTCCCTGGCCTTTGGTGTCCATGGGAAAACCAATTCCCTCCTGGGTATTGGTGTAAAAGACACCCCTTAGCAATGGTGATAGTGAACCTGCATTGTTTGAAGCAGGACATTAAGCATATCACATCACATCTGTGCCCTAGCTACTCTGAAATTATACCCCTCCCCCTCTTCAATACAGTTTCTGTGCCTTATCTGTTGCATCTTTACCACCCTACGCTGCATGCTGGTTTTATTGGGAATGCCAACAAGTGCACCAACACTTCTTAACCTCCCTGGCGGTATGATTATGTCAGGAATTACATACCAAAAGCGGTACAATTCTTTTCATGGAAATTTGGCGTTATGTATTATAGGCCTACAATTCTTAGTAATTACTGACTTAAACCTGACCAAAACAAGAGTCTAGTAGACATCCCAGATGTGATAAATTTGAAACACAAACACGTGAATTATAATCGAATCAATAATATTATTTTATTATTTAATATATAATATATATAATAAAATTATATTATTGATTAGATTATAATTCATGCATTATATATTATATATAGATATATGTGTGTGTGCATATATATATATATATATATATATATATATATATATATGCGCATATATATATATATATATATATATGCATGCATATATATATATATATATGCATATATATATATATATATATATGCATATATATATATATATATAATATAAAATGTGTTTTGTGCAACGTTTTTTTTCTTTTTGAATTTCCCTCCCTAGTTCCGCTCCCATGCAGCATTGCTGCTGCAGGGAACGGAACTAGGAAGTGATCAGAGCGACGGAGGCCGACGGAGGAGCAGCGGGACTCTCGGCTGGCGGTCACAGCAATGAGAGATCATCGCTGGATCGCCAGGATAAGGTAAGAGAACACCTCTGCGCTCTCTGCAATCCACCCCGAGCGTGACTCGGGGTTACCGCTCCTGATATGAAAAACCAACCCTGAGTCACGCTCGGGATTACCGCTAAGGAGGTTAAAGGACTCCAATGATAGCAGACAGAAGAACCACCTAAAGAACAACCCCTCCTAAATAAACCCCTCACAACCCCCTTTTCCTTTGCTTTACTACCATTTTGCCACAGACAGTTTGCATCAGCCTGTCTAGGCCTAGCATAACTGCTATTATTGCATTCTGGCAGTATACTCCTGTACTGCCCACGTTGCAACTATAGTGGCATTGATAATGTCTATGCTGATCTGGAAGTCAAATGCTACTTTTATTCTTCTTCATTATTTTTATTGTTTTCAAAAGATAAGATAAACAATGACAAACATTAACATTTGAAATTACATTCAGATGATGATTACATGAAATATGGAAGAGTTTCTGGAAATGACGGTGCCTAAGTAGAAGTATTTGCAAAAGGTCAGATCCATTATACAAAAGGAGCTTAAGAAATTACATTGTGTTATGTTCTTTCATAAGACTGACATATTATTTGCTGTCCGTCCACGGTTTCCACATCCTGTTAAATTTCACACATTGTGAAGTCGTGTAGAAATACATTTTTTCGTAAGAGAAGTGTGTGTTTGTGATGGCTATTACTACTGAGGGATTGGGTCAAATTCTACTTTTATATTCAGTCTTTACCACTCATCATTCTGTATGGCAAGAGTGTTACCATCATTGTTGATTCAACCCTGTGGTTGGTTTGGTATCAACTTCGTTAAGTGACTACTGACAATATGTTAAGTTGTCTTACTGAATTGCTTGATTCCTGTTTCTTTGATTAAAAAGGTGCTACTGCTGATTTGCCAAGTGCTACTTCTAGTGAGTTTTTGTGCTACTGCATGTCTATACACTCAACCCAGTGTGTCAGAGGAGGCAAGGTTCTTGAGGAGGTCAAGGCAAAGAACAGGGGACCCATTCTATCCAGCAGCTTCTACAAGGGGTAGCGCTACAAATATTTAATTTTTTACAATGCCTATATGATTTATTTATTACCTGGCTTGTTTGATGACAGTGGTAAGGATATTCAGTCTTACCATGCATATGGATTAAAGACACTGCTTAGTAGAACTTGAAGGAGAGATGCACATTTGCCCTCCAAATTTGTTTCGCTGGCCCTAATGCATGCACAATAGGACCTCCATGTAACTACAAGAGCCTCATTTGTCTGGATGTGACATCCTAGGAGAAGGTCGCTAGTATTCCAAATAAAGTTTATCTGCTCAACTCATAGGCCCCGTTGACATCTCATAATTTGGGATGGTGGGCAGAATCTCTGTGATTCTTCCTGCTATCCAAAATCGCGTGGCAATTGCAGCACAATGTGCTTTGCATGTTTAGGTGCCATTATCCTTTATTGGCACCCCAAATGGGATGAGATTCTGCCAAAACTGTTGCTTGATAGGATCGTTCGGCAACCGTGCTAAATGGGGTCTTCACAAACTGCGTGAAGATTATTGCACGGACAAGAGCAGGAGCTTCTTTTTGGGCAGCAAATGAGCATAGAGTAGCCCATTCAAGTGAATGGGCTGCCCTATGCAACACTCAGAATCGCTTGAAAATCAAAGTCAAAATCATGTGCCAGGAATGCTTGCAATGATGTGAATGGGGACATAGACTGATGTCATTTATATCTCAAAGCCACTATAACCATAAGTTATTATTCTTTAAAGACAGAAATCAATATATAAAATTACAAGAAGCATAACATCTGTAAACAAATGCTATAAAAAATATACTGTTTGTATCACTAACACATCGGTTAAAATATCCTTCCTCAATATTTTTTATAAATTCTGACAAACTCATATTTTACGACTTGTAGAACTGGGTAAGATTGGTCCATTCAAGACTCCATTGCAGCCAGTGTAACTAGAATAGGAAGCAGATGACTCATGTCTGTCAGAGACAGGTCAGAGGGGGTGGGGAGGTTAATGGGGTTTAATCAACCCATCTCATGAGTCTCTATCTCCCTTTCTTTTCAAGAAACCACAGTGAGAAAAAAGGCAAGAGTGCACTGGTGATGTATGCTCTGCCTCCCACCATTCATATCACTGACTTAAAATGCCCACCCGTTGACCCCTAAAACCTATAATATATTTGTTTTAGTTTTCCACTAAATGTTTCAGCAGATGATGACCCAAATCAATCTCAAGTGTTCACTTAAACTTTCATTAAAACACTAATTAGTCACTGCTTAAATTACAGATGTGCTGCTTTTTTCGTGTACTAGCTACAGTTGTTGCTTTACCAGCCTCTGTCTACTTTCAATTAGTTTATACATTTATGGCACAACTGATATTGATAAAAAAAATCATGTTTGTATGTGAAATTTATTGGCGACCTTGTTCTGTTCTTTGTGGTCATATCTTTCATGCAGGAATGTTGGTGTTTAGTGTAGAGCATTGGCTGGCCATCCACTAATCGATTTTTGAACCCTAGTAAGAAAATGTGTACAAACATTTTCAGCACATTCAATGACTTTCAAATTGTATTTGTTTCTAATATTTGATTTTGGAAAGAATAGATTTACCCGTATGAAAACCACTACACTATTAAAAATGTGTTCCTTTGGGAAAAGTTTCCCACAATACTTCTTTGAATATATTCTTGTCACTGCAGTTAAAAATGAAAGCTGTTTTGACCCCACTAACAATTTAGGAAATTGAACAAACGTTCTTGAAACAAAATATTTCTGTTACCAAAAAATGTTGATCATAAGATAAAGTTTACCATACAAATTCAGCTATTCAGCTTAACATGAATTTCAGTATGATTGTCTTGTAAAATCAGCTGTAAATGAATGTACAAGAAAACTATATATATATATATATATATATATATATATATATATATATATATATATATATATATATTAAATTCACACTCATGCAGGAAAAATATATTACCAAGTGACTGATTCATTAGACATGTGCGGTTCATTTCGTTCTGAATAAATATTCGGACAAATTTTTAGTTATTCCGAGATTCGGATATATCCGGATCCCCAAATTACAGTACAAACAAATTGTACCAAATTCTCCAAATAATGAAGCTAAATTTTTCCGAATTTCCAAAATTCTTATTGAAATTTGACTTGAATTTTACTCGAATTCCATTCGAATTCGAACTGTAAACATATTGTTGAAATCAAAGACTGTGTGTGTTATTAGTGTATCATTTAGAAATAATGCTGTTTTTGTTAAAGGGGTTGTCAAGTCAGAAGGTTTTTTTATCTTAATGCATTCTATGCATTAAGATAAAAAGCCTTATGTGTGCCGCAGGCACCCATAGCCCCCCTAATACTTACCTGAGCCCCCTCTCTATCCAGCGATGTCTATAAGTGCTTCAGCTGTCCAAGACTCCCTCTCCTGATTGGTTGAGACACAGAAGGGATGTCATTAGCTCCCACTGCTGTCAATCAAACTCAGTTAGCCAATCAGGAGAGAGAGGGGGCGTGGCCCAATGGCAGCTCTGTGTCTGAATGGATATACAGAACTGCAGCTTGGCTCCTGTGCCCCTATAGCAAGCTGCCTTCTGTGGGAGCACTTAACAGGAGGGAGGGACCAGGAGTTCCAGACAGGGACCCGAGAAGAGGAGGATTGGGGCTGCCCTGTGCAAAACCACTACACAGAGGAGGTAAGTATAACATGTTTGGTATTTTAATAGAAAAAAAGAGACTTTACAATCACTTTAAGCCAAAGGTGATTTAAAGTGTCATTGTAATCATTTGATGAAGATTTGTCTTTTGTTCATTCACTTTGCAAGTGTAAAATTAATGAAAATAAACCAGTAAAATATAAATATTTAAAAGCATTTGTACATGACATTATTTTTCCTCAGCTGGCTAAAACTTCTGCACAGTATTGTACATAGTAAAATGTTGAATGTAATATACTTCTTTAATTAATTAGAACATTTCGCATATTTTGCATAAACATAATTTTAATACAAACAGGATCAATATTTATAAATAACAATCAGGTGTTTGGTTACTCGGCTGCTGCATTCGAATAAAAAAAATCTAAAATTTTGGATTGGACCGATTCGAAATTTATCGTTTCGAACATTTTGAATGGAGAAAAAAACTGTAAATTAGAAGAAAATTCTAAAAATACATATGAATTGAACGAATCAACCAAATTTAACTAAACTAAATAACTAGAATAATGAATCTAAACAAAACAAAACTAAACATTTTTTTCAGAATGCACATGTCTATGATTCACTATGATGCATATTTATGTTCAATACATCCAAAGTGCAGCGCTCAACATAATAAGCCTTCCTAAAACCAAAATATGCATTGTATAATTCCCACTCCTTGTATGAATTCACAAATGGTTAAAGAAGATTGCTCATTTGATTCACTGATGCATTGTGGACTCTCACAAAGTTGCACTTTTGAAGGTATAAGGACTTGTACAAGAGGCACAAAACACTTTTAACCTCCTTGGCGGTATGATTATTTCAGATTTTAGGTGCTGAAAGCGGTACAATTATTTTGCATGTAATTCTTAACCTCCTAGGCTGTAATCCCGAGCGTGACTCGGGGTTGGTTTTTCATATCAGGAGCGGTAACCCCGAGTCACGCTCGGGGTGGATTGCAGAGAGCGCAGCGGTGTTCTCTTACCTTATACTGGCGATCCAGCAATGATCTCTCATTGCTGTGATCGCCAGCCGAGAGTCCCGCCGCTCCTCCGTCCTCCATCGGTGTGATCACTTCCTAGTTCCGTTCCCTGCAGCAGCAATGCTGCATGAGAGCGGAACTAGGGAGGGAAATTCAAAAAAAAAAAAAAAAAAACGTTGCACAAAACACAAAACACATTTTGTATTATATATATATATATATATATATATATATATATATATGCATATATAATAGAGGTGCATATATAATAATATCACAAACAAGATATACTACAACGCACTAGCAGCGCTAAGAACATAAAAAAGTATAAATGCAGTCCACTGGGATAAAGTCCATGTGCTCATATGATCATGCAATGTGCCCAGAATATTCTCTCCTGACAATCCAAGGTCGTGAGTATGTTGGTGAATACACCGGACCCTCCACCTCACCAATGTGCTCCCCCAAATCAGAAACACTCACCAGAAATCTGGTCAACAAGCGCCTGTAACATCAGCCTATCACAGGCTTAGAAACGATCTCCTCAGAAATTAACCAGGAGCGCCGGCACTTGAACCGTCTCAATCGGATCAATTCTGCTTCAGGTATAGTGTGTCCTAGGGCAGTGCTGCTGAGAACAAAGTGCAGGTAGAGTCCCAGGTAGACAAACATAGCAGAGTTCAGGCTGGGGATCTTATCTGTACAAGCAAAGCATAGTCCTCATCCCTCAGTGATCTGCTGCCCAGGATCTGCTTGGCAGTGGCAGGAGGAAGGTGCAGGGGCTCCGCAGAGCTGACCATCTGATGGGCTCTCTGTGCTCTGGGGGGATCGCAGGTTACAGCAGCTCCAGCACTGCAATAATAACAGGCTGCAAAGTCATGGGGATGACTTTGCAGCCTGTTATTATTGCAGTGCTGGAGCTGCTGTAACCTGCGATCCCCCCAGAGCACAGAGAGCCCATCAGATGGTCAGCTCTGCGGAGCCCCTGCACCTTCCTCCTGCCACTGCCAAGCAGATCCTGGGCAGCAGATCACTGAGGGATGAGGACTAGGGATGATCGAACTTTTGAAAAGTTCGGTTCGACCAGAACACCCGAACTTCACGAAAGTTCGGTTCGGATTTCAGAACCCCATTGAAATCAATGGGACCCGAACTTCTGTAATCAAAAAACACCATTTTTAAGCCCTAAAACCCAATAAATGCCCCTAAAAAGTGCCTAGGGTTCTGGGTCATGCCCCAGGGACTATTAATCACACAAAAAAAAGTTCTTAAAAATTGTCGTTTTTGATAGATAGCCAATTATTGAAAAAATAAAAAAAAAAAAAAAAAAAGAGATTTCTTTGGATTTAGTGTCTGGGGGGTCTAAAAGTTGTACCTGTGAAGTTTCAGCTCTGTAGCATGTCCAGAACCAGAATTACAGCATACCAAACCTTCAAAAATGACTTTTTTGCTTAACCGCACCTTTCTTTTGCTCCTAATCAACGGCTCAGCCAATGTGTATGATGGGGACATAATGCAGTGCACTGGGAACAAGATTAGAGGTTTTTTTGGAAAAAGGTGCTGTCTCTTTAAATGTGCATATAATTAACGGGTGTATTTCCACAATGGGGCTTTTATTACCAAATGTTTCAAGAAGTCCAAAGATGTATGTAATTGCACTTTATTTCATGTAAAATGGTGTTTGGTGCACTTTAACTTGAAATCTCACAAGAAACAGACATATATGCACGGATACATTGAGGGTTAGGGGTAGGGGCCACAATGTAGTGCAGAGTGAACAAGATTAGAGATGTTTTGGATGAATACTGTTGTCTCTTGACTTTGAATAGAAGTAAAGGATGCTTAAAAATTGGGCATTTGGTGGTGCGGACGATGCCTTGACACCATATCCCTATGAAAGTGCTGGTAATGAAAGCAATAATTGCCTTTGTAAGGAAAAAAATTACAATGATATGCATCTGTGTGACAGGTGCGCAAAAATTGTTGTTTGGGTGTTGGCGGAGCCATACCACTGTAAGCCCAAAGAGCTGGTGTTGAAGAAGGCGTAAAAATTATGAAGGTGTGCACCTGTGGAACAGGTGCGCAAACATGGTAGTTTTGGTGTTGGCGGAGCCTCCCCACCATAACCCCAAAGAGCTGGCTTTGAAGGAGGCCCAAAAATTGTAAAGGTGTGCACCTGTGGAACAGGTTCGCAAACATGGTAGTTTTTGTTTAGCATAGCCTCCCCACCTTAACCCCAAAGAGCTGGTGTTGAAGGAGGCCCAAAAATTGTAAAGGTGTGCACCTGTGGAACAGGTTCGCAAACATGGTAGTTTTTGTTTAGCATAGCCTCCCCACCTTAACCCCAAAGAGCTGGTGTTGAAGGAGGCCCAAAAATTGTAAAGGTGTGCACCTGTGGAACAGGTTCGCAAACATGGTAGTTTTTGTTTAGCATAGCCTCCCCACCTTAACCCCAAAGAGCTGGTGTTGAAGGAGGCCCAAAAATTGTAAAGGTGTGCACCTGTGGAACAGGTTCGCAAACATGGTAGTTTTTGTTTAGCATAGCCTCCCCACCTTAACCCCAAAGAGCTGGTGTTGAAGGAGGCCCAAAAATTGTAAAGGTGTGCACCTGTGGAACAGGTTCGCAAACATGGTAGTTTTTGTTTAGCATAGCCTCCCCACCTTAACCCCAAAGAGCTGGTGTTGAAGGAGGCCCAAAAATTGTAAAGGTGTGCACCTGTGGAACAGGTTCGCAAACATGGTAGTTTTTGTTTAGCATAGCCTCCCCACCTTAACCCCAAAGAGCTGGTGTTGAAGGAGGCCCAAAAATTGTAAAGGTGTGCACCTGTGGAACAGGTTCGCAAACATGGTAGTTTTTGTTTAGCATAGCCTCCCCACCTTAACCCCAAAGAGCTGGTGTTGAAGGAGGCCCAAAAATTGTAAAGGTGTGCACCTGTGGAACAGGTTCGCAAACATGGTAGTTTTTGTTTAGCATAGCCTCCCCACCTTAACCCCAAAGAGCTGGTGTTGAAGGAGGCCCAAAAATTGTAAAGGTGTGCACCTGTGGAACAGGTGCGCAAACATTGTCGTTTTTGTTTTAGCATAGCCTCCCCACCTTAACCCCAAAGAGCTGGTGTTGAAGGAGGCCCAAAAATTGTAAAGGTGTGCACCTGTGGAACAGGTTCGCAAACATGGTAGTTTTTGTTTTAGCATAGCCTCCCCACCTTAACCCCAAAGAGCTGGTGTTGAAGGAGGCCCAAAAATTGTAAAGGTGTGCACCTGTGGAACAGGTTCGCAAACATGGTAGTTTTTGTTTAGCATAGCCTCCCCACCTTAACCCCAAAGAGCTGGTGTTGAAGGAGGCCCAAAAATTGTAAAGGTGTGCACCTGTGGAACAGGTGCGCAAACATTGTCGTTTTTGTTTAGCATAGCCTCCCCACCTTAACCCCAAAGAGCTGGTGTTGAAGGAGGCCCAAAAATTGTAAAGGTGTGCACCTGTGGAACAGGTGCGCAAACATTGTCGTTTTTGTTTTAGCATAGCCTCCCCACCTTAACCCCAAAGAGCTGGCGTTGAAGGAGGCCCAAAAATTGTAAAGGTGTGCACCTGTGGAACAGGTGCGCAAACATTGTCGTTTTTGTTTTAGCATAGCCTCCCCACCTTAACCCCAAAGAGCTGGTGTTGAAGGAGGCCCAAAAATTGTAAAGGTGTGCACCTGTGGAACAGGTGCGCAAACATTGTCGTTTTTGTTTTAGCATAGCCTCCCCACCTTAACCCCAAAGAGCTGGTGTTGAAGGAGGCCCAAAAATTGTAAAGGTGTGCACCTGTGGAACAGGTGCGCAAACATTGTCGTTTTTGTTTTAGCATAGCCTCCCCACCTTAACCCCAAAGAGCTGGTGTTGAAGGAGGCCCAAAAATTGTAAAGGTGTGCACCTGTGGAACAGGTGCGCAAACATTGTCGTTTTTGTCATAACCAAAATGAGGTTCTGTGAACGTAAAGAGAATGAGAGGAGGGTTTGAGGGTGGCACCATGGTCCAGGCTTAAACTGAGGCTCAACTGCCACATCACAACGATAGCCTAGTCTACAAGGTCTGCATCAGGTGCATCAAAGCTTGATATCCACGACTGATTCATCTTAATGAATGTCAAACGGTCGACTGAGTCGGTGGAGAGTCTAGTTCGATGGTCTGTGACGAATCCTCCTGCTGCGCTGAATGCCCGTTCCGATAGGACACTGGAAGCAGGGCAGGCCAACAACTCCATGGCATACTGGGCCAGTTCTGGCCAGTGGTCTAATCTTAAGACCCAGTATGCCAGTGGATCGGATTCGTCACATGAAAAGCCCTCTGTGTCACTTTGTGCCCTCACGTAATCGTCCACCATGTGATGCAGACGCTGTCGATGCGATGTGGCAGCTGAGAGGCCTGGGCGGTGAGGACTAAAAAAAGACCGAAAGGCATCCGTCAACCGCACGCCTTCTCCAACGCTCCTCTCGTGACCACCAGTAGAATCCATGGTAGGTTGTCCCCGCCCCTGCACCCTACGGGAGTCGGGGAACATGTTCACCAGATTCCTCTTGAGACTGTCCTCAAGGGATTTGATCCTGTGGACTCTATGGGTGGATGGGAAAAGCTCCGAGACTTTACACTTGTACCGGGGGTCAAGTAGGGTGGCCAACCAATAGTGGTTAGTCTCTTTAATGGCCTTGATTCTGGGGTCCTTTCGCAGGCTCTGGAGCATGATGTTTCCCATGCGTCGCAAATTAGCGAAGGCCTGAGAAGCTGACTCCTCGGGGTCACTCATAACGACATTATCTTCAACGGGCTCCTCCTCCTCCCAGCCACGTACTACTCCAAAGTGTCCCGAGGGAGTCAAACTAGGCCTTGCAGATTGCCGCATGTCTTCCTCCTCCTCCTCCTCAAACCCTGCAAAAGTTCCCGCAGAATCGTCCTCCTCCTCCTCTTCCACCCCTGGATCCTGCTCGGGCCTCTGGGAGCTAGGCATAATGGGGTCAGGATTCTCAGGATAAAGGGGGCCTTGAGAGGCAAGGAAGTCCTCCTCTTCCTCCTGCTGCTCTGCCTCCAGTGCCCTGTCCATAATGCCACGCAGAGTGTGCTCCAACAAAAACAGTACCGGTAGGGTGTCACTGATGCATGCGCTGTCCCGGCTGACCATCCTTGTGGCCTCCTCAAATGGCGAGAGGACAGCGCATGCATCCTTAATCAAAAGCCACTGCCGTGGTGAAAAGAAGCCCAGGCGCGCAGAGCCAGTGCTGGTGCCGTACTCGCATAGGTATTCATTGAGGGCCCTCTGCTGCGTGTACAGGCGCTGCAGCATAGCCAAGGTGGAGTTCCAGCGGGTGGGCATGTCACAGATGAGGCGGTGTACCGGCAGGTGAAACTCGCGCTGCACTTCGGCCAAACGTGCAGTGGCACTGTACGACCGCCTGAAGTGACTGCACACCCTTCTTGCCATCCTTAGCACATCCTGCATTCCCGGGTACGAGTTCAAAAACCGCTGTACCACGAGATTCAGGACATGCGCCAGGCATGGCACATGGGTTAACTTTCCCTGACGAAGGGCGGCCAGGAGGTTTGACCCATTATCAGTAACCACCATCCCTGGCTGCAGCTGGCGTGGTGTCAACCACCTCTGGGCCTGTGCCTGCAGAGCCCCAAGAATCTGAGGGGCAGTGTGCTGCCTGTCCCCTAGACACACAAGCTGCAGCACTGCGTGACACCTTTTGGCCTGAGACATAGAATAGCCCTTTGAACGTTTACGTGGTATCTCATCATATTCAAAGGACCATTCTGCAGAGGAGGGCATGGAGGAGGTAGAGGAGGAGGAGCAGGAGGGGGTAGAAGTGATCGATCTACCCGGATCAGCGACACCACCAGCTGTTTGCAGACGTGGGGGCAACACTGGCTGCAGCACCGAGCCCTGGCTACAATCCCTTCCACTGGCAAGCAGTGTCACCCAGTGAGCAGTGACAGAAATGTACCGTCCCTGCCCATGTTTGCTTGACCAAGTGTCAGCCGTCAAGTGTATCTTACGGCTGACTGACTTGGCCAGGGATGACACTACATTGCCTTCCACATGTTGGTATAGGGATGGCAGGGCCTTACGGGAAAAGTAATGCCGACTTGGCACCTGCCACTGTGGAACTGCACATTTTGCGAAGTCACGGAAGGGAGCAGACTCTACCAGGTTAAATGGTAATAGTTGCAGAGCCAGTAGTTTAGCCAAACTACTGTTTAGACGCTGGGCATGTGGGTGGCGGGGAGTATACATTTTTTTTCGTTCCAGCATGTGTGGAATCGAAATTTGGCGTCTAGATGATACAGCTGGTGGTGTGCTGGAGGTAGATGCGACACTGCCTGCTATATCATCATCCCTGCCAGTGGAGGCTGCCAACAGGTGACGAGTGACTATAGCAGGGCCAGGAACAGACTGATGTGCAGGTGGAGCAGGTGGAGCAGATGGAGCATGAGGAGGAGCGCGAGGAGAACTAGGAGGCCGACTGACCAATCTTTGGCCCTTTTGTGGGTTCTTTAAATGCTCCTGCCAACGGGCCGAGTGGTGGGTTGTCAAATGCCTGTTTAGGCAGCTTGTACCCAGGTGGTTGACATTTTTGCCACGTTTTATACCCTTCTTACAAATCTTGCAGATCGCAACTGTTTTATCTGCATGGGATGTCTCAAAAAAGGCCCAGCAAGATGAGGTGTGTATAGTGGCCCGGGAGACAACAGGTGCGGCCTTAGATGGAGTAGGCCGTCTGCTCTCCCCTCTTGCTTGCTCTGCCTCCTCCTCAACCTCAGACCCAACATCTGACTCCATCAAAGACTGAGCATCAGGCCTGGCCTGGGAGACAACAGGTGCGGCCTTAGATGGAGCGGGCCGTCTGCTCTCCCCTCTTGTTTGCTCTGCCTCCTCCTCAACCTCAGACCCAACATCTGATTCTATCAAAGACTGAGCATCAGGCCTGGCCTGGGAGACAACAGGTGCGGCCTTAGATGGAGCGGGCCGTCTGCTCTCCCCTCTTGTTTGCTCTGCCTCCTCCTCAAACTCAGACCCAACATCAGACTCCATAAAGGACTGAGCATCAGGCTGGAGTAGATGGCCGACACTGTGGTCAAACAGCTCAGCTGACTCCTCTGCCATGTCTGAAATTGGGTCTAAGGGAGGACATGAGGTGGACATGGACTCATCTGTATTTGTTCTGACAACTGCAGAAGACTGACCACTTTTCTCTGCCTGGGTCACTGTAGTTGCAGATGATGCCGATGATGAGGGTTTGTTCATATAGTCCACCACCTCCTGTACATACTGTGGACGTATAGCTTGGCCACTGCCGGAGAACAATCCAAATGGTGGCCTGGCTGAGGACTGACCACCACGTCCACCCCTGCCTCTAGACACCCTAGAAGCTGTGCCCCTTTCCGCAGCAGGGCCACGTATGCCTTTTCTTGGTCTACCAGGCATATTTGTCACTGATGCGTTGGCAACTGTGTGCGGTGAAAAACGCACACTGCTATGCGACCCACAGTTGTCGCTGGATACAGCACAGCAGTTGCGGTTCACGCACAGTAGCAAAGCCTTTTGCACAGTGGACCTAACGCTTTGAACAACAGGCGTTAGGTTGTCACTGATGCGTTGGCAACTGTGTGCGGTGAAAAACGCACACTGCTATGCGACCCACAGTTGTCGCTGGATACAGCACAGCAGTTGCGTGTCACGCACAGTTGCAAAGGCTTTTGTACAGTGCACCTAACGCTTTGAACAACAGGCGTTAAGTTGTCACTGATGCGTTGGCAACTGTGTGCGGTGAAAAACGCACACTGCTATGCGACCCACAGTTGTCGCTGGATACAGCACAGCAGTTGCGGTTCACGCACAGTAGCAAAGCCTTTTGCACAGTGGACCTAACGCTTTGAACAACAGGCGTTAGGTTGTCACTGATGCGTTGGCAACTGTGTGCGGTGAAAAACGCACACTGCTATGCAACCCACAGTTGTCGCTGGATACAGCACAGCAGTTGCGGTTCACGCACAGTAGCAAAGCCTTTTGCACAGTGGACCTAACGCTTTGAACAACAGGCGTTAGGTTGTCACTGATGCGTTGGCAACTGTGTGCGGTGAAAAACGCACACTGCTATGCGACCCACAGTTGTCGCTGGATACAGCACAGCAGTTGCGTGTCACGCACAGTTGCAAAGGCTTTTGTACAGTGCACCTAACGCTTTGAACAACAGGCGTTAAGTTGTCACTGATGCGTTGGCAACTGTGTGCGGTGAAAAACGCACACTGCTATGCGACCCACAGTTGTCGCTGGATACAGCACAGCAGTTGCGGTTCACACACAGTAGCAAAGCCTTTTGCACAGTGGACCTAACGCTTTGAACAACAGGCGTTAGGTTGTCACTGATGCGTTGGCAACTGTGTGCGGTGAAAAACGCACACTGCTATGCGACCCACAGTTGTCGCTGGATACAGCACAGCAGTTGCGTGTCACGCACAGTTGCAAAGGCTTTTGTACAGTGCACCTAACGCTTTGAACAACAGGCGTTAAGTTGTCACTGTATTTTGCTGCCTAGCAAGCACGTATACCTGCTGTGATACAGCAGCACTGTGCCACGTGCTCACTAAACAGAACCCTCACACTTTCCCTACAGAAACTAAATTTTCAAATCTAACTAATGTAGTACAAAGTTCCCTAACTACACTAGATATCCCTTTCCACTAAATAGAAAGCTCCATACAGCAGAAGACTGACACTGTCCCTTAAGTTTTTTTTTTTTTTTTTTTAACTCTAAGAACCAGCACAATCGCTGTATCTAACTACACTGGCTGTAAGCTAAATACAATTCTGCTATATGGAGCTTTAGAACCACTCGATATGTAGGAAATGTAGTGTAGCAAGCAGGAGTCAGACAGAACTGCTTCAACTCTCTTCAACAGGCTCTGGATAACTGTGCTAGGGGTTAGGCGGGGCCATCTTATATAGTGTGGGGCGTATTCACTCCTGATTGGCCTCTGGTCCCCGTAGTCACTCCAATCACGTTCCTAGGAGACTCCTGCCCCCTCATTGGCTTTTGCAGACGTTTCTGGGCCAATCACGGGCTTTTAAAGCCCAGTTCCTGTCCCAGTGCATTTTGGGCGGTTCTGGTGGCCGAATACCGAACTTTTGCCGCAAAAAGTTCGGTATTCGGCCGAATATCGAACATCCAATGTTCGGGTCGAACCGATGGTCGACCCGAACCGTTCGATCATCCCTAATGAGGACTATGCTTTGCTTGTACAGATAAGATCCCCAGCCTGAACTCTGCTATGTTTGTCTACCTGGGACTCTACCTGCACTTTGTTCTCAGCAGCACTGCCCTAGGACACACTATACCTGAAGCAGAATTGATCCGATTGAGACGGTTCAAGTGCCGGCGCTCCTGGTTAATTTCTGAGGAGATCGTTTCTAAGCCTGTGATAGGCTGATGTTACAGGCGCTTGTTGACCAGATTTCTGGTGAGTGTTTCTGATTTGGGGGAGCACATTGGTGAGGTGGAGGGTCCGGTGTATTCACCAACATACTCACGACCTTGGATTGTCAGGAGAGAATATTCTGGGCACATTGCATGATCATATGAGCACATGGACTTTATCCCAGTGGACTGCATTTATACTTTTTTATGTTCTTAGCGCTGCTAGTGCGTTGTAGTATATCTTGTTTGTGATATTATTATATATGCACCTCTATTGTATGTCATTTTATTTATAGCAGCAGCTTTGTTAGATATATTGTTTGTATCAAGCATTCATATATCTTTTATATAATAGATTTTAAGGTACTTGTATTTTAGCGCCGGTTGAGCAGGTGTTTATAGTCCCTCGTAGTGCCCCGCCTACTTGCTCCTTTTTTGGATATATGCATATATATATATATATATATATATATATATATGCATATATGCATATATATATACATATATATATATGCATATATATATATATATATATATATATATATATATATATATATATGCATATACATATATGCATATATATATATATATATATATATATATATATATACCGGTATATATATATATATATAAATATATATATATATATATATATATATATGCATATATATATATATATATATATATATATATATATGCACACACACACATATATATATATATATATATATATATATATATATATATATAAAATTATATTATTGATTCAATTATAATTCATGCGTTATATATTATATATATATATATATATATATATATATATATATATATATATATATATGTATATATATACACACATATATCTATAATATATAATGCATGAATTATAATCTAATCAATAATATAATTTTATTATATATATTATATATTAAATAATAAAATAATATTATTGATTTGATTATAATTCACGTGTTTGTGTTTCAAATTTATCACATCTGGGATGTCTACTAGAGTCTTGTTTTGGTCAGGTTTAAGTCAGTAATTACTAAGAATTGTAGGCCTATAATACATAACGCCAAATTTCCATGAAAACAATTGTACCGCTTTTGGTATGTAATTCCTGACATAATCATACCGCCAGGGAGGTTAATGATGAGCAGCCCAAACCAACTATTAACATATGAATTTTTTTTACTGTGCGTTCTTCTTTATAATATCTCGGTTATGATAAAGTTTGAAACACAAAATCATAAATTATAATATAATAAATAACTATAAATAAGTTAAAAGTATGTATGTATGTGTAGATATATATATATATATATATATATATATATATATATATATATAAGTATACATATACCGATATATATATACATATATATATAGATATACATCTATATATATATATATACATATATTATATATATATATAAAGTACAGTAAAACTGCAGGAAAGGGCACTTGGGGGCAAACTAATGTCAATTTATTTTATTTTGTATTGTAATCAGTGTGTTTGTGTGTATAACTTTTTGAATTTGCCGCCGGTTCCACCCCCCTGTGAGCGTCACGTCGCAGGAGACGGAAGTCGGGGCTCGCAAGCATCGGGCGGAAGATCCGGCCGCCGCACACCGCCGGGATACATCGCTGGATTCCGGGGATAAGGTAAGTAACCCCTCTTTCGGGATCCAGCGATGCTCCTGGCGGTACCCCGAGTATGGCTCGGGATTACCGCTAATTGCACTGAAATTTAACCCCGAGCCAAACTTGGGAATACCGCTAGGGAGGTTAATAATTGGTTTGTTGCACAATCTAGGGTTACAAGGGAAGTTAGCAAGGGTTAGTGCCAAGCCCCTTTCACGTGGGCGCATATGCCTAAATCAGCCTTTTTCAACCAAGGTGCCCAGGCACACTGGGGTGCCTTGAGGTTTCTTCAGGGGTGCCTTGGCGAAATGCCTAAAAATTTTTCCAAAAATTATATACATGCCAGCATATAGATAAAGGCTGCCTTTTAGTTACACTAAACACAGGTTTTCATTGTGCACCATTACAACCTTCTAGCTGCTGGCATCCTAACGACCAATGACATCATCAGCTGATATGGGGGATGTCACTCCCCTGCACAGCATCTTTGTTTGACCCTCCTGTGCCCCACTCCATCAGTGTGGGGGAGTGATGGAGAAAAAACTGAGGGAAAAGAGAAACATTGGAATACTAGTCAGTACCATTTTGTAAAAGTGTATTTGCTTCGGAAGAATAAATCCCCTCTAATGTTGGGTGTCCTACTTGGACTTGTGGATGTTGCTGCATTATGAAAAACTATAAGAATATCTTTTACATTTTAAGCTGTCCATAATTTTTAAAGGGTGCCTCGAGATTGTCTATATATTTTAAAGTGTGCCTTGACTGAAAAAAGGTTGAGAAATACTGGCCTAAATTAATCCAACCAACCTCTGGAATTTCACGGTGCATAGCTACAAGAAAGCTGGAACGATGGGTAGCCCTGTCCAAAAACACATCACATCTGCAAGTGTGAATTTTGTTTTGTCCAGTCTATAATTTTCTACCAGTTTTTGTTTTACAGTAATCTTGTTCAGACTAAAGACTACCATTATGCCTGTTGCAAAAAGCAGCACAATGATTATTATCCCTTTTCAACAACAGAAGAGTTTAATTGCAGGTATAATAAACTGCCCCAGGGTATTCCTCATAACAAGGCCTTATCTGTTAAATTTACATAAGGATCATCTTTTCTGGGCCTGATCTGTGCACTAGATATGCACATGTTTTTGTAGTATACAGATGTAAAGTAGTGAATATTGTTTAATACTAGCATTTACTGTAGGCTAGTGTCGTAAATGCTTTTGTTGTCAGATGAGCACAAGAGCACTTTGCCAGGAGCAAGGGTCGTGTGATCAAACCTATATTATGAGTGGACAATGGGAAATCATTTAGTTACCTCTGTCTGCCATAAAACCTTCAGAGAGAAAATAACTAGTTTTGAAAGATTGCTTCCTGTTCTGAAAGAATACTATTTCAAATGGACTTCCCAGGAAGAAATGAACATGCATTATTGTCAAGCTTGTGTAAGCAGAATCATCCAACATGAGCCTACCTTAGCATTTTTCAACACCTGCAGAATATTGAGAAACAAGGGGTGGCATAGGTTATATAACTTCTCATATAAATACAATATAATGATAAATCTATCAACAAGTCATTTAATCAGATTGTGCAATTACTCAGCTATGCAACACTGTACCCAAATAAATTTTATATCATCTTTTTTTTTTTTTAATAGGCAAAGCTTTCTTTTAGCAGTATTTTTCCTTAAATTGTTTTTTTTTTTTTTACTATATAAAGGAAAACACAACAACATGTGAAAGAAAGAAAAACCCCATTTTTTTTTTTAAAACTTTGAAAATAATCTTTTTTCATAAAGTTAGGGCAAAATGTATCATTCTACCATTCTTTTATAGAAAAAAACAAAAACAAATAACAGCTGTATATTATTAAAGGCCCGTACACACGATAAGAAAATCTGTAGGGAAAATTTGTCCGACGACCGATCTACCGATTTTCGGATTGTTAGTATGGTGCTTTCGACAGCCAACTCCGACTTTTCGGCTGACAAAATCCTGATCTGCAGGCTATAAAATTTTTGTTGTCCGTAATACAACGTCCGATTTTCGTCTCATTAGTACAGATTTTGACAGAAGAAAATCTTAAGAGCAAGACTAGGCATGCTCAGAGAGAAAGAACACATACAAAGCAATCCAACACATGACATCACTTCTGAAGAAGAATTCTGTCGTACGGGAAAATTCGTATGAAAATAACCTCTTCACTTTCCACATCAGACTAGCATGCCACAAAAACCGGCGACAGATCGTTCGATAATCTGATCGTGTGTACGGGGCTTTAGTCTTTGTAAAAGTTGTAGAGTCTACAAACCATGGTATATGTACTGTATAAAATATGAAGAGTGAAATTTATCAATACAAAAAGTAATAATGAATAAGGTAATGAACAAATTATTTCTCTACAATGCCATCACTAATCGGTGTAAGCCAACATAACCAAAACATATAGGCAAAAAATATCCCGTATAGACCACGGGACAAAAAGGCTATAAAGTCAGCTTTAAATTGGCAGAGAGATAGAAATATATCAATGAAAAGTGTTTCTTGTTGAGTTACATTTATTAATGAAATTTTACCACATAAATACTAAACACAAAACATTGTATAATTACCACTGCAACAATTAAGGCTCCGTTCACATCTAGGCGTTTTGGGGCGTTTTTGGGGCGTTTTTCTGCTCTAGGATCAGCTCTCAAAACGCCCAACAAGACAAATCCTATTCATTTCAATGGCCCCTGTTCACATCTGAGCGTTTTGACGCTGTTTACAAAACGCCCAACGCTCAAAAAAGTACATGAGCTTCTTTTTGGGCAGATTACAGGCGTTTTCCATTGATCTCTATTCAATCTAAAAACGCCTGCACAAAAATCGCGGTAAAAATCGCGGTAAAATCGCGGTAAAAAACACCGCAAAAATCGCGGTAAAATCGCGGTAAAAAACGCGCGAAAAACGCTACGCTCAGGTGTGAATGTAGCCTAACAGAAGACAAGACAAAACAAATAACAATAACACAAAAATAACAACTGGCCGGTACCAGATACTGTTTGCCTATATAGTGATGTCCATGGCTTCCACCATATGACCCACAAAGTGGAAAGGGTCTCCCTCTAAATGCAAGTCCCCCAGAAGCTCGAGCTGCAAGAGAGTGTGGATGGAATTGGAGGGGCAAAGTTTCTGTTTAAATGGACTTGAAGGGAACGAAGTAAGGAGAAATCACTTTGGGATGGTTCTAGTATCTAACACAATAATTCCATTCCTTGTAAGGTAACAGATAGTTCCTTATCAATGTCCACAGACAATGTCCCTGATGTCCTGACTGCCTCATTTCATGAGGCCCTAAAATGTCAGGACAGTTATACACCTCCAAAATATCCCCATTTTGGAAAAGTAGACATTCCAGGGTATAAAGTAGGAGGCTCAGTGAGTTTTTTTTGAAGTTTTAATTTTTATGCCACAATTTGTTTTGGAAAATGAAATTGAATTGTTTGGAAAATAAAGAAACCAAAAAAATGTGTTTTTTTTTTCAACAATGTTGTCATTTTAAAAGAAGTTATTTCTCACACACAACATAGACGTACTTATAAATACACCCCAAAACACATTCTTGTACTCCTCCTAAGTGTGGGGATACCAAATACATTAAACATTTTCACTGTCTAGATGCATAAACTGGTCAAAAATCCAAGGAAATCCTTCCAGCTTTTGAAGGGGCATAAATTACACATTTAATTTTCTGACATTTCTTGTGGCCCTGAATGGCCAGAACAGGTGTAGCACCCTACAGGTAGGTGCTAGGTAAAGGTATAGTGGGCCTTGTCTGCCTAACAGCAGGGCTGTGATTTATTTAGTCAGGGTGTCATGGTTTCCAGGTGTGCCTGCTGAAATGGGAGTCTCCCCACTGGCTCCTGTGAGAGGGTTCTCATAGGGCGGTGGAGGAAACCCAATCAGGGGACACATCCAGGCTTGTAACTACCCCAGATGGTAGATTGTGCTGCAAGGGATTCTGGGAGTGGGTATAAGTTTGGGGGAGGCACATGACACAATGTCTTTGGCGGGAGCAGAGTCCCAGGATGGAGAGTGCGGCTGTCTCTCCTCCTGTCTGAGGAAAGAGGATGTCTCGAGGTGTCGCCTGAGAATGCAGAGAGTGCTGAGTTGAGCATTTTTTTGGCACAAGTTTTTGGAAAATGCAGAGAGAAAAGAAAAATATACCTTTTTGTCAAAATATTAAGATATTTCTCACACACAACATAAACATACTTACACATTATGCTACTCCTCCTGAGTACGGGGACACCACATGTGTGGGACTTTTTCACAGCCTAGAAATAGAGGGGGCCAAAATCCAAGGAGCACCTTCAGGTGAGTCATCGGTTGTTAAGGATGCATGCAGTGGCTGGCTTCCTGGTCTGCCATATAACAACCAGCTATTTATTTTTCGACTGATCCAAATTTGAACTGTTCCAAAAATGTGGAATTCGTTAGAAAATTAAGAAATGCAATGAAATAAATTAAACTAAACTGAACCAATTTCAAAACGAATCAACAAAACAAAATTAGTAACATAACGAATCTATCCAAAACAAAACAAATGTTTCTGTTCTGCACATGTCTAAATAGGAATACTGTTGCTGACTAAGAGCTGGTCCACACTAGCGCGACTTGTCAGGCGACTTGTCAGCCTGACAAGTCACGCTCCCTCGCGGTCCATTGACCGCTACAGGACCCGTTCTAATAGGAGCGACACAAGTCGCTCCGACTTAGAAAAAGGGCCCTGTACTACTTCGGGCGACCTCAGAGCGACTTGCATAGACTTCCATTATGTGAAGTCCCTGCAAGTCACTCCGAAGTCGTGGTGCATGGTAATGCACAAGTCGCCCCCGAAGTAGTAAGGAGTCATGTTGCCTTATTGTGAACCGACTCTTACACAGGTTTATTGACACTGGGACGTGTGTGACGGCCATCAGGAACATTATTGTTGGCTGCACTGGCCTGGTGTGGCAGTGATCAGGAACACTGTTTCTTGCTACACTGATCTGGTGACATTGTGATTGGTGTGGCGGTGATCAGAGAGACTGTGACTGGCTGCACTGGTGTTCATTGTACTGCGTGACTAATGATCAGAGACGCTGGTTGGCTGCATTGACATACAGTGTCATCAGAGCAGCTTGCCTGTGTTTTTTTTTCAACACTTTACTACAGTGCCTGTTTCCTCTCACAGCTGACCACTACATACAGGATTTGTTTACAAATGTGATTGCTGTGAGTGGTCGCAGCGATGACATGGTAAAGGGACAATTTTCTTGGCACTGTACCTTGAACTGTGATCTGCTGTGTTGGAAAGACACAGCAATCACAGAGTGTGCAGCTCATGAGCGGCGGGAGCGGGAGGGCATTTTCATATGCCCTCCTGACTCGAGGAGGTCACCGTCTGGCCATTTTTAAAAAGCAACCAGACAGCAAACTGTTAAATTAGTGCTATTCTTAGATATATTTTGTTTATGGTAAGTGCATACATGACTAGTAATATGTAAGTGTAACACTCACAGGGATTAAAGTACGCCCCCTGACAAAGCCTTCACCTGCTTTTCTCCGCAGGGTGGCACCATTTTTGAGGCTCTATCCAGGGCCAGCATCTACTTTCTGGACTGAGGTGCCGACTCGGAGATGACACCTTTATGTCAGTCCTGACATATGTTTAGTTCTCAGCTATGTCCACAAATGTCTGACACTAATCAGCCTACAGTTCAGTCACAGGCTGGGGGAGGGACTTAACCATTTGCCCACTGCTCACTGTGCTGCTACTGCGGCACAGTGGCTTGTTATCGTCTGGCGACATAGACCTACGTCACCAGACATTACCCTCTGTCGGCCGCCGGAGGCTCGCTCCCGCTGTTTTCAGTCACAGAGAGAGTCGGGCCAGGGGAGGAGCAGTGGTGATCACCGCCGCTCTTCCCCGATCGTCGGGGATCGAGTGTGGAGATCCGCCCGCTTGTGTAAACAGAGCGGGCAGATCTCTTAAGTGACAGGCAGGGTCAGATTGCAGGATTCAGCATAGCTGAACCTGCGATCTGTCCCTGTGTCACATAGTCCCCTCCCCCCACACACGTTAGTAAGCACCAGGCGTACATTAACCCCTTGATCACCAATAAAAGTTAACCCCTTCCCTGCCAGTGTAATTTTTACAGTAACAGTGCATATGTATAGCACTAATTACTGTAGTAATGTCACTGGTACCCCCAAAAGTGTCAAAAATGTCAGTCAAGGGTCCGATCTGTCCGCCGCAATGTCGCAGTCCCGCAAAAAAATCGCAGATCGACGCCAGATTGCCGCTATTACTAGTTAAAAAAAAAACAATAAAAATGACATAAATTTCCCGTAGTTAGTAACTAATAACTTTTGCGCAAACCAATCAAAATACGCTTATTGCGATTTTTTTTTACCAAAGATATGTAGCAGAAAACAAATTGGCCTAAAATGTTAAAAAATTTAGATTTTTACATTTTTTTGGGGGGGAATTTCATATAAAAAATGGGAAAAAAACAAATATTATTTTTTCAAAATTGTCACTCTTTGTTTTGTTTATAGCGCAAAAAGTAAAAATTGCACAGGTGACCAAATACCCCCAAAAGAAAGCTCTATTTGTGGGGAAAAAAAGAACATCAATTTAATTTGGGTACAGCATTGCACGACCACGCAATTGTCCGTAACACAGTGCTGAATTGCAAAATATGGGCTGGTCAGGAATGGGGTAAAATCTTCCGGTCTTAAAGCGATTAAAAATACGCTCATTGAGAATTTTTTTGTCAAAGACATGTAGCTAAATACATTTTGGCCTAAATATATGACAAAAATTGAATATATTGGATATTTTTAACTGTCAAAGTAGAAAAATATTGTTATTTTTTCAAAATTGTTGCTTTTTTTTATTAATATCGCAAAAAATAAAAATCGCAGAGATGATCAAATACCACCAAAAGAAAGCTCTGTTTGTGGGAAAAAAAGGATGTACATTTTGTTTGGGTATGGTGTTGCATCAGTTAAAGTCGCACAGTGCCGAATCGCAAAAAGTGGCCCAGACGTAAGACAGCAAAATCCTCTGGTGGTAAAGTGGTTAAAGAGGAACTGCAGTCTGCTCACATATTTTTTAATAAAAACATATTTGCCAATCTTACGGCTTCCTTCCAACCATTTTACATATTATTTTATATATACTGTGACTCTGTACTTACCAAATATGCTGCAGAAATCTTTCTCCACCAAGTCTGGCCGCAGCCATTTTAACTGTGGGCAGATGAAACTGCTGACTGTTCACTTCCTGGATTTACACACACACACACACACAAATATATATATATATATATATATATATATATATATTATATATACAGACAGACCAACACATACACACATATACAGACAGACACACACCATTACTTGCCTGCACATTTCTCCTCATGGATCTTTGCAGTCTCCTGCTATCTCCTCCCTCATCCAGCCCCCTCCAGCTTTGCACCTCTCACTGGCTCTCCTATGACTCAGCTCTCCTCCCTTGCTGACAAACTCTCATGAGAGTTAGAGAGAGCTGTGCATGATGTCAATAGCCAAGGCTAATTACCAGACAAGAAAGAGGAAGTGGGCTGTATAAGGTAATTACTGGCAGAAAAAAAAAAAAATGTACTATCCAGAGTTTAAACAACCAGGGCACAAGATTTAATAGATGGAAAGATGAAAAAATGACTGAAGGTCCGTTTGAACTTACTGCACTAGTGAAATATCATGTCTTTCATCTTGATAGACAGGGCTGTGCTGTGTGGCAAAGCTGTGTAATGCTCAGGACTGTATTGACAAAAATATGAAAATTTTAGCAGGTAAAACACCATTTCATCTGTATATTTAGCTGTTTGCCTGGAATTTGGGTGTCATTCTAAGAAAGTCTCCTTTACATTAGCTGTTGTGAATGAATCAAGCCCATTAATTGGTGTGCTGTTTGTTAAAGTCACACTTGATTTTGACATGTGTATTCCCCCCCACCTCGTACCTTAAGCTGGCCATACATGGATTTAAATTTGGCCTGTTTGGCAGGGAACGGCCGAATACCAATGTATGGGCTAGCCAGTTGTACACACGTCGATCTATCAATTGACTTATGTACAACCAGCCTGTCGGGTTTCTCCGAAGCGATCAGTGCTGTCGGTAATAGCAAGCAACAGTGAGCTGGCAGTGAGCCTTTCCTGCCAGCAGGAAAGGCTCACTGCCAGCAGAATACAATAGCACAGCGAGAGTCATATCGGTAATTTTTTTTTTCGTTAAACCCGCAGGTTGAACAAAAAAAAAAAAAAAGAATCATGTATGGCCAGCCTAAAAAGAGATGTATTGTTTTTTTTTATTTTTTTATTCATATTTACCTAGGTGGATGCAGCATCGCTCCGGTGCTGCATCTGTCCCCCGGCGTCTCTAACACTGAGAACAGAGTGATTGAACACCGCCGATCGCTCAGTTCCCACAGCTCCATGAGCAGAGAGCTGCTGACTGTCAGTCACTGGATCTCTGCTCTTCCCCCTCCTCGCTCACTGGAGCATTGTGCTGTGGAGGGGACGAGAGCAGCCGGCCCAGGCTCTCAGCGGCCCACACGGAGCACGTTGGCGGATCCAGACTCCGTGGTTGTGATAACGCCCGAGCCTGGACCGACTCTGTGATGTCAGTAGAGAGAACTCAGCCTGCTCTTTGCTGAAAACGGGTCACAGGAGTGCAAAACAAACTGCACTTCTGTGATCCATTGGCAGAGTTGTATAAAGTACTCTAAACCCACACTTGAGTAAAAGTACAAGTGCTCGATCAAAAAGTGACTTGAGTAGAAGTGGAAGTGCTCAATCAAAAAGTGACTTGAGTAGAAGTACTAAAGTATTCAACATTTTTTGTACTTAAGTATTGCAAGTAGTTTTTTTAAAAAATGTTGCTACTCAAGTACTGAAAGTAAAAGTACCAGTAGTTTTGAAAAAAAAATTGCTACTCAAGTACTGAAAGTAAAAGTACAAGTACTGTGTTATGTAGTTATTAAAGAAAGAAGTCAAAAGTTTGAACATCATATTGTTTTTTTATTATTTCAAATGCAGCTTTTATTTATACATACAGTAGCTTTTATTTTCGTACGCGCTGATAATACACATGTTTTGAGCTTCAGGAAACCTGCCATCTACTGTTCTGGCAGTGGTAATTTTTATAATTGTAACGAGTAACTATGCAGCACAAAAATAAATATCGGAGTAGAAGTATTGAAATCATTGAAAAAATGTAGTGAAGTAAAAGTGGAAGTAGGAGAAAAAATTTATACTCTAGGAAAGTACAGATACCGCCTTTCGGTACTTAAGTACAGTAGTGAAGTAGTTCTACTTAGTTACTATACATCTCTGTCCATTGGGGAAGAACCACTTCCCATTTAAGCTTCGTACACACTACTAGTTTTTTTTTCATTCAACCCAGCAGGGCTGAACGAAAAATAAAACTTGACATCTCAGGAGGAGCTGCTGTACTAACTATGTGAAGTTAGTACAGCGATTTACGCTCCAGATTCTAACATACATTCTAACACTCCAGTTAGCGCTCTCAGCCAGTGAGCGATTAGGAGCCAATCGGCAGACCTTTTTCCCATTCAACAGCAGCTGGCTGAACTGCTGGCTTCTGTCAGAACAGCTTCAGTACACACAGGCGAAATGTCAGCCAGTTTCTATTTAACCGGCCAATGCCCCCCAATATTTAGCCCGTGTGCACTAGGCTTTAGTACCTGCAGTGGTATTGCTCAGCCTGTGGATATTGTCTGGGAGGGAAATTAGTTTGTTTCTCTCACACACTCAAAATCAGATGTTAATGCCAATATCTTTATGTAAAGAATAGTGGAATATGCTGGAAATGTCACTTAATAAAATACACTGCAATGGTTTATATTCTCTGCAATGGATCATTCTGCACCAGTAGAATAAAGTCACACAAAGCACATTCATGCAAAATAAGTGCAATCTGAAAAATGATGTGCATGATTTTTGAAATCTGTGCAGTTGCTTTTGAAAGTTGAGAGAACGGGGTGTAATGTAAAAGCACTCTGGTGCAGTTTTAAATCTGTACAGGAATTCTTTAACAAAAAGACAATAGTCAGTGTAAATCAAACACAAACATGAAACAAGCCTGTGCAATTTAAAAAACACACCAAGACAAAGAGAATATTCAAGACTAGTGTTGAGCGAACACGGACTGTATTATTCGTGTTCGTACCGAATAATTGGATTTTTTTTACCCGAACACGGACACGGACACTTTACTGTATGTTCGGGTAAAAATCCGTGTTCGGTCGTTTTATTTCCGGGTTTTGCATGCTTTGGCGCTCTTTTCATGGCGGGCTTTCAACAGCCAATCAACAATCGTTTAACTGGTGTGCCTTAAGCCATCCCAGCCATGCCTGCAAATGTCTTAGTAGCTGTGATTGGCCGTCTGAAGCATGTGACCAAGTCTTTATAAGTTCGAGGCAGCCGCCGCAGCAGCGTCATTCTGCTGCTTAGCTAAGGGACAGAGCACACATCAATGTGCTGGCTGCTGATTAGGGAAAGATAGGCAGGAAAAAACCATTTGTGTCCGGATAGAATTGAGGGACAGGTCGGAGTGTTTAGGCAGGGCGAGTTGTAGGCATTTTAGGGATAGAGTCTGCTGAATTATAGGGTCAGTGTCTTCTACAAACTACAATCGATATTGCTGTGTGGGGGGTGGGGTGAATCTGCACTCAATCCTGATCTACGATCTCTTCTCAATCCTGTTAGGGACAGAGTCTGCTGAATTTTAGGGAAACTGTGTTCTACAAACTACAATCGATATTGCTGTGTGGTGTGGGATTGGAGATAGGCAGGTGTCAGTGATCCACATCCATTTTTCTGTGTGTGAGCTGCAGTGAACACAATCTTTTTGGGCTGCAGTGAACACAATCTTTTTGGGCTGCAGTGAACACAATCTTTTTGGGCTGCAGTGAACACAATCTTTTTGGGCTGCAGTGAACACAATCTTTTTGGGGTGCAGTGAACAAAATCTTTTTGGGGTGCAGTGAACACAATCCTTTTTGGTGTGCAGTGAACACAATCTTTGTGGGGTGCAGTGAACAAAATCCTTTGTGGGGTGCAGTGAACACAATCTTTTTGGGGTGCAGTGAACAAAATCCTTTTTGGGGTGCAGTGAACAACATCCTTTTTGGGGTGCAGTGAACACAATCTTTTTGGGGTGCAGTGAACAAAATCCTTTGTGGGGTGCAGTGAACACAATCTTTTTGGGGTGCAGTGAACACAATCTTTTTGGGGTGGAGTGAACAACATCCTTTTTGGGGTGCAGTGAACAAAATCCTTTTTGGGGTGCAGTGAACAAAATCATTTTTGGGGTGCAGTGAACACAATCTTTTTGGGGTGCAGTGAACACAATCTTTGTGGGGTGCAGTGAACACAATCTTTTTGGGGTGGAGTGAACAACATCCTTTTTGGGGTGCAGTGAACAACATCCTTTTTGGGGTGCAGTGAACACAATCTTTTTGGGGTGCAGTGAACACAATCTTTGTGGGGTACAGTGAACAGAATCTTTGTGGGGTGCAGTGAACACAATCTTTGGGGGGTACAGTGAACACAATCTTTTTGGGGTGCAGTGAACACAATCTTTGTGGGGTGCAGTGAACACAATCTTTTTGGGGTGGAGTGAACAAAATCATTTTTGGGGTGCAGTGAACAACATCCTTTTTGGGGTGCAGTGATCAAAATCCTTTTTGGGGTGCAGTGAACACAATCTTTTTGGGGTGCAGTGAACAAAATCCTTTGTGGGGTGCAGTGAACAGAATCTTTGTGGGGTGCAGTGAACACAATCTTTGGGGGGGTACAGTGAACACAATCTTTTTGGGGTGCAGTGAACTCAATCTTTGTGGGGTACAGTGAACAGAATCTTTGTGGGGTGCAGTGAACACAATCTTTGGGGGGTACAGTGAACACAATCTTTTTGGGGTGCAGTGAACACAATCTTTGGGGGGTACAGTGAACACAATCTTTTTGGGGTGCAGTGAACACAATCTTTGTGGGGTGCAGTGAACACAATCTTTGGGGGGGTACAGTGAACACAATCTTTTTGGGGTGCAGTGAACAACATCCTTTTAGGGTGCAGTGAACACAATCTTTGTGGGGTGCAGTGAACAACATCCTTTTAGGGTGCAGTGAACACAATCTTTGTGGGGTACAGTGAACAGAATCTTTGTGGGGTGCAGTGAACACAATCTTTGGGGGGTACAGTGAACACAATCTTTGTGAGGTGCAGTGAACACAATCTTTGTGGGGTGCAGTGAACACAATCATTGTGGGGTGCAGTGAACTCAATCTTTGTGGGGTACAGTGAACACAATCTCATACTTCTGAAGATTTGAGGGTGCTGCCTGTTCCATACTCCCCCTACTCCTCATCTAGCCTTTTAGGGGTACAAACAATAGTAATTGGGGCCTAGTGTGGTTGTGTACGTGTGATATACATACACTTTTTTTGGATCATATTTTCTATTCCGCTATTTAATCAAAAACCTTTGGGGATCAGTTAAATTGGGGGATAGTCTGTGTTGGTACGTGTGAGAGAGATCCACCTTTCCAAGTTGTTGGGGTTCATCTCATACTTCTGAAGGTTTGAGGGTGCTGCCTGTTCCATACTCCCCCTACTCCTAGCCTTTTAGGGGTACAAACAATAGTAATTGGGGCCTAGTGTGGTTGTGTACGTGTGATATACATACACTTTTTTTGGATCATATTTTCTATTCCGCTATTTAATCAAAAACCTTTGGGGATCAGTTAAATTGGGGGATAGTCTGTGTTGGTACGTGTGAGAGAGATCCACCTTTCCAAGTTGTTGGGGTTCATCTCATACTTCTGAAGGTTTGAGGGTGCTGCCTGTTCCATACCCCCCCTACTCCTCATCTAGCCTTTTAGGGGTACAAACAATAGTAATTGGGGCCTAGTGTGGTTGTGTACGTGTGATATACATACACTTTTTTTGGATCATATTTTCTATTCCGCTATTTAATCAAAAACCTTTGGGGATCAGTTAAATTGGGGGATAGTCTGTGTTGGTACGTGTGAGAGAGATCCACCTTTCCAAGTTGTTGGGGTTCATCTCATACTTCTGAAGGTTTGAGGGTGCTGCCTGTTCCATACTCCCCCTACTCCTCATCTAGCCTTTTAGGGGTACAAACAATAGTAATTGGGGCCCAGTGTGGTTGTGTACGTGTGATATACATACACTTTTTTTGGATCATATTTTCTATTCCGCTATTTAATCAAAAACCTTTGGGGATCAGTTAAATTGGGGGATAGTCTGTGTTGGTACGTGTGAGAGAGATCCACCTTTCCAAGTTGTTGGGGTTCATCTCATACTTCTGAAGGTTTGAGGGTGCTGCCTGTTCCATACTCCCCCTACTCCTCATCTAGCCTTTTAGGGGTACAAACAATAGTAATTGGGGCCCAGTGTGGTTGTGTACGTGTGATATACATACACTTTTTTTGGATCATATTTTCTATTCCGCTATTTAATCAAAAACCTTTGGGGATCAGTTAAATTGGGGGATAGTCTGTGTTGGTACGTGTGAGAGAGATCCACCTTTCCAAGTTGTTGGGGTTCATCTCATACTTCTGAAGGTTTGAGGGTGCTGCCTGTTCCATACCCCCCCTACTCCTCATCTAGCCTTTTAGGGGTACAAACAATAGTAATTGGGGCCTAGTGTGGTTGTGTACGTGTGATATACATACACTTTTTTTGGATCATATTTTCTATTCCGCTATTTAATCAAAAACCTTTGGGGATCAGTTAAATTGGGGGATAGTCTGTGTTGGTACGTGTGAGAGAGATCCACCTTTCCAAGTTGTTGGGGTTCACTTCTGAAGGTTTGAGGGTGCTGCCTGTTCCATACCCCCCCTACTCCTCATCTAGCCTTTTAGGGGTACAAACAATAGTAATTGGGGCCTAGTGTGGTTGTGTACGTGTGATATACATACACTTTTTTTGGATCATATTTTCTATTCCGCTATTTAATCAAAAACCTTTGGGGATCAGTTAAATTGGGGGATAGTCTGTGTTGGTACGTGTGAGAGAGATCCACCTTTCCAAGTTTTTGGGGTTCATCTCATACTTCTGAAGATTTGAGGGTGCTGCCTGTTCCATACCCCCCCTACTCCTCATCTAGCCTTTTAGGGGTACAAACAATAGTAATTGGGGCCTAGTGTGGTTGTGTACGTGTGATATACATACACTTTTTTTGGATCATATTTTCTATTCCGCTATTTAATCAAAAACCTTTGGGGATCAGTTAAATTGGGGGATAGTCTGTGTTGGTACGTGTGAGAGAGATCCACCTTTCCAAGTTGTTGGGGTTCATCTCATACTTCTGAAGGTTTGAGGGTGCTGCCTGTTCCATACCCCCCCTACTCCTCATCTAGCCTTTTAGGGGTACAAACAATAGTAATTGGGGCCTAGTGTGGTTGTGTACGTGTGATATACATACACTTTTTTTGGATCATATTTTCTATTCCGCTATTTAATCAAAAACCTTTGGGGATCAGTTAAATTGGGGGATAGTCTGTGTTGGTACGTGTGAGAGAGATCCACCTTTCCAAGTTGTTGGGGTTCATCTCATACTTCTGAAGGTTTGAGGGTGCTGCCTGTTCCATACCCCCCCTACTCCTCATCTAGCCTTTTAGGGGTACAAACAATAGTAATTGGGGCCTAGTGTGGTTGTGTACGTGTGATATACATACACTTTTTTTGGATCATATTTTCTATTCCGCTATTTAATCAAAAACCTTTGGGGATCAGTTAAATTGGGGGATAGTCTGTGTTGGTACGTGTGAGAGAGATCCACCTTTCCAAGTTGTTGGGGTTCATCTCATACTTCTGAAGGTTTGAGGGTGCTGCCTGTTCCATACTCCCCCTACTCCTCATCTAGCCTTTTAGGGGTACAAACAATAGTAATTGGGGCCCAGTGTGGTTGTGTACGTGTGATATACATACACTTTTTTTGGATCATATTTTCTATTCCGCTATTTAATCAAAAACCTTTGGGGATCAGTTAAATTGGGGGATAGTCTGTGTTGGTACGTGTGAGAGAGATCCACCTTTCCAAGTTGTTGGGGTTCATCTCATACTTCTGAAGGTTTGAGGGTGCTGCCTGTTCCATACCCCCCCTACTCCTCATCTAGCCTTTTAGGGGTACAAACAATAGTAATTGGGGCCTAGTGTGGTTGTGTACGTGTGATATACATACACTTTTTTTGGATCATATTTTCTATTCCGCTATTTAATCAAAAACCTTTGGGGATCAGTTAAATTGGGGGATAGTCTGTGTTGGTACGTGTGAGAGAGATCCACCTTTCCAAGTTTTTGGGGTTCATCTCATACTTCTGAAGATTTGAGGGTGCTGCCTGTTCCATACTCCTCCTCCTACTGCTCAACCATCCTTTTAGGGGTACAAACAATAGTAGTTGGGGCCTAGTGTGGTGGTGTACGTGCGAGATACATACACTTTCTTTTTGATCATATTTTCTATTCCGCTATTCAATTAAAACCTTTGGGGATCAATTCAATTGCGAGATAGTCTGTGTCGGTACGTGTGAGATCCACCTTTCCAAGTTGTTGGGGTTCATCTCATACTTCTGAAGATTTGAGGGTGCTGCCTGTTCCATACTCCTGCTCCTACTGCTCAACCATCCTTTTAGGGGTACAAACAATAGTAATTGGGGCCTAGTGTGGTTGTGTACGTGCGAGATACATACACTTTTTTTGATCATATTTCCTATTCCGCTATTCAATAAAAACCTTTGAGGATCAATTGAATTGCGGGATAGTCTGTGTCGGTACGTGTGAGATCCACCTTTCCAAGTTTTTGGGGTTCATCTCATACTTCTGAAGATTTGAGGGTGCTGCCTGTTCCATACTCCTCCTACTCCTCATCCATCCTTTTAGGGGTAGAAACAATAGTAATTGGGGCCTAGTGTGGTTTTGTACGTGCGAGATACATACACTTTTTTGGATCATATTTCCTATTCCGCTATTCAATAAAAACCTTTCTAGGGCAAGATCTTAAATTACAGAAATATGAGGAGACCGTCAAATAAGGGCCGTGGCCTGGGTCGTGGTGCTGCTGGTAGAGCTCCTGTTGCAAGGAGAGGACGTGGTCGATCTGTGCCAGCTACACGCACAAGTGAAACACCTTCCTCAAGTGTGAGTAGGCGACAGAACCTGCATCAGTATTTGGTAGGGCATCAAACGCCCCTAGAAGTGATGAGGCCAGAACAAGTTGAGGCGATAGTAGATTGGTTTGCTGCTGACAGTGCCTCCAGTTCCTTCACATTGTCTCCCACCCAGTCTACTGCAGAAAGGTCAGAGTTGGCACCTGCAGCCAATGTCCAACCGTCTTTCACCTCACCCCCTTGCAAATCAGGCCAGCAGTCTGAGCCCCAAGCCATACAGCAGTCTCTTATTCTTTTTGAGGACTCTGTCAGCAGGGTTTCCCAGGGCCATCCACCTAGCCCTGCCCCAGAAGTGGAAGAGATTGAGTGCAGCGATGCCCAACCACTTATTTCTCAAGATGAGTACATGCAAGGATCATCGCAGCACGTCTCCGATGATGACGAAACGCAGGTGCCAACTGCTGCGGCGTTCAGCATTGTGGAGACCGACAAGGAGGGCAGGGGTGAAGACTGGGTGGAAGATGATGTGGAGGACGATGAGGTCCTCGACCCCACATGGAATGAACGTCATGCAGGTGACCTGAGTAGTTTGGAGGAAGAGGCGGTGGTCGCACAGAGCCACCAGCACAGCAGAAGAGGGAGCAGGGTGCAGAAGCGGAGCGGCCGTGCCCTAGACACTACGCCCGCTACTGCCCAACGCAGCAAGGGAACGAGCGCACCAAAGTCAGCTCAAAGGAGTTCTCTAGCGTGGAAGTTCTTTAGAAAATGTGCTGATGACAGGACACGAGTGGTTTGCACCCTGTGCAATCAGAGCTTGAAGCGAGGCATAAACCTTCTCAACCTGAGCACAACCTGCATGATCAGGCATCTAAGTGCAAAGCACGAGCTGCAGTGGAGTACACACCTTCAAAACCAAGAAACGTCTCTGGCTCATCCTGCTTCCTCTTCTGCTGCAGTCTCGGCCGCTCCAGCCACATCTGTAGTGATACCGGCACCTGCCACCCCGCAAACAGACGATCTGTCAGCAACACCACCACCTGGGTCACCAACAACCATCTCCACAATGTCCCGTGGAAGCGTTCAGCTTTCCATCTCCCAAACACTTGAGAGGAAGAGGAAGTACCCCCCTACCCACCCGCGATCCCTGGCCCTGAATGCCAGCATTTCAAAATTATTGGCCTTTGAAATGCTGTCATTCCGTCTGGTGGAGACGCACAGTTTTAAAAACCTTATGTCGGTGGCTGTCCCACAGTACGTCGTGCCCAGCCGCCACTACTTTTCCAGGCAAGCCATCCAAGCCAACCAAGTGGGGGAAAATATCAGGTGTGCACTGCGCAACGCCATCTGTGCCAAGGTCCACCTAACTACGGATACGTGGACCAGTAAGCACGGTCAGGGGCGTTATATCTCCCTAACGGCACACTGGGTAAATGCAGTGGCGGATGGGCCTGAGGCGGATAGCAATTTGGCGCATGTCCTTCCACCACCGAGGATTGCAGGGCGCTTCAGTTTGCCTCCTGTTCCTAACTCCTCCTACTCCGCTTCCTCATCCTCTACCGCCTCCTCATCCGGACAGCGTAACACCTTCACCACCAACTTCAGCACGGCCAGGGGTAAACGACAGCAGGCAGTTTTACAACTTGCCTGTTTGGGGGACAAACCACACACCGCGCAGGAGTTGTGGAGGAGCATGGAACAGCAGACAAATGAGTGGTTGCTGCCAGCGAGCCTCAAGCCCGGCCTGGTGGTGTGCGATAACGGGCGAAATCTCATAGCAGCTCTGGGCCTAGCCGGTTTGACGCACATCCCTTGCCTGGCGCATGTGCTGAATTTGGTGGTGCAGAGGTTCCTTAAAAACTACCCCGATATGTCAGAGCTGCTGCAGAAAGTGCGGGCCGTTTGTGCGCACTTTCGGCGTTCTCACCCTGCTTCTGCTCGCCTGGCAGCGCTGCAGCGTAACTTCGGCCTTCCCGCTCACCGCCTCATATGTGACGTGCCCACAAGGTGGAACTCCACCTTGCACATGCTGCAAAGACTGTGCGAGCAGCAGCAGGCCATAGTGGAGTTTCAGCTGCAGCACGCACGCGTGAGTCGCTCTGCGGAACAGCACCACTTCACCACCAATAACTGGGCCTCCATGCGAGACCTGTGTGCCTTGTTGCGCTGTTTTGAGTACTCCACCAACATGGCCAGTGGCAATGACGCCGTTCTCAGCTTAACTATCCCACTTCTATGCCTCCTTGAAAAAACAATTCGGGCGATGATGGAAGAGGATGTGGCACAGGATGAGGAGGAGGAGGAGGATGAAGAGGTAACATTTCCAAGGCTTTCAGGGCAGTCATTCGCAAGGGGCTCCGAGGGTGGGTTCCTGCACACGCAAACGCCAGGGACGCAATTGTCCAGCAGGGGCACAGTTCTGGAGGATGAGGAGGATGAGGAGGAGGAGGAGCTGGAGGAGGAGATGGAACCATGTTCACAGCAGGGTGGCACCCAGGCCAGCTCATGGCCATCACTGGTGCGTGGCTGGGGGGATACAGAGGACACGGACGATACACCTCCCACAGAGGACAGCCTTTCGTTGCCTCTGGGCAGCCTGGCACACATGAGCGATTACATGCTGCAGTGTCTCCACAACGACCGCCGAGTTGCCCACATTCTAACTTGTGCTGATTACTGGGTGGCCACGCTGCTGGATCCCCGTTACAAGGACAACGTACCGTCCTTAATTCACTCACTGGAGCGCGATCGCAAGATGCGCGAGTACAAGCGCACGCTGGTAGACGCCATGCTGCTGGCATTCCCATCTGACAGCGGGGCCACAGTGGAAGCACAAGGCAGAGGAGGAGGAGGAGGAGGTCGCCAACGCAACCAGGGCACCGCCAGCACCTCAGAAGGCAGGGTTAGCATGGCCGAAATGTGGAAAAGCTTTGTCAGCACGCCACAACAAACAGCATCACCAGCAGCTCAGATGGAACGTCTTAGCAGGAGGCAGCATTTTACCAACATGGTGGAGCAGTATGTGTGCACACGCCTACATGTAGTGAATGACGGGTCTGCCCCCTTCAACTTCTGGGTCTCCAAATTGGGCACATGGCCTGAGCTTGCCCTTTACGCCTTGGAGGTGCTGGCGTGCCCTGCAGCCAGTGTATTATCTGAACGGGTATTTAGCACGGCTGGGGGCGTTATAACAGACAAGCGCAGCCGCCTGTCCAGAGACAATGTGGACAAGCTCACGTTCATTAAAATGAACCAGGCATGGATCCCACGGGACTTTTCCGTACCTTATGCAGAATAGCAATGGATACCGACCTTACCCACCCATTGTTCCATTTTTGCTCTTTCTCACTCTTTTGGGGTGTACCCTCATTTAAAATTTTTGAAAAGAAGCAGTGTTGGCTACCTCGTCCTCCTCCTCAGGGCCAGATTAATGTAGGGGCTATTGGAGCTGCAGCTCCAGGCCCCTACCTTTTATATAGGCCCCGGGTTGGCCATATTCACTGTTACCGCTCTTCTGTCACTTGTAAACACAGAAGTCTGGCTTCTATGCTCGCTTCCCCAGGCAGCACCCTCAGAACCTCCCCACACAGCGTGAAGGCCGGACAAGGAGGGACAGTTGGCGATGCATGGATGTGTTTATGGGCTTCAGAGACAGCATCCCATGTTGAATTAGGCATGCATGGCTGCACCCTTCCTCCTCTGGGTGCATGGCAAGGCACGGCCCTTAAGGCCCTTCAAAATCCTCAGCACCAAGCCCATGATGCTGTTAATCCAGCCCTGGTCCTCCTCCACCGCCGCTTCCACCTACACCGCCCATAGGTGTGCGCAGCCTATTGCATTAAGGTGTGCACCCCAAAGTTGAAATACACATGCATGTGTTTGCCAGCAGGGAGAGTAATGTATCGGGGCCATGTACCTGTAGGCAAGGAGAAATAGAGCAGAGCAGGTCCCAGGGAGATCTTTCCCATCTCCTCACTGGCAATGCTATGTGCCCTAGGTGATTAGGGTGTGCCCAGGCACACCCAGCACACCCTGTGCGCACGCCTATGTCACCGCCACATCCACCACCACCTCAACCTCCCTCCTACTCCATATGGGCCTCGTCCTTCAGAGATGAAGAAGAACATTGTTTTATTTTTCTGTTTTTTTTTGTTGTTTTAAGTTATTTCCCTATCCACATTTGTTTGCAGAGCACTTGCCATGCTCTTAATTACGTTTTGCTGCCATTTGCAGCACTCTAGCCCTTTCCTTTGGTGTTTTAGAGCCATTTTAGTGCCTTAAAGTTCGGGTCCCCATTGACTTCAATGGGGTTCGGTGTCCGGGAAAAGTTCGGTAAAAGTCCGGGACACGGACCCGGACTTTTTTTTAAAGTTCGGCCGAACCCGTCGAACACGGACATCTAGGTGTCCGCTCAACCCTATTCAAGACAAAACAGGGAAAGCACACACTATGAACACCCTAAATTCCTTACAATTGCTAAAAAAATTTAATAAGATAATTTCTTTGCGCAAATATCCTCAAATGAATATAATACTTCCAATGTGCCTGGCTTTCAAAGCAGAATATTTTTTGTTATGCATTTGTTTTGTTTGATCACACAAACTGATTTTAAAGGACTGTGAAGGCAGCCAGTGACATAAACATTCACGCATGTTTAAGCAAAGCGTTTGCTCTATGTGATTTATAGTAAATTGCATCTTAATGCATTATTGTACGGTACAGCCCAACATACCAAGGCACAACACATATGCCATGCGTAGTGCGGTGCTAAATTGCTAAAAAAGAGCTTTATTTTTTCTTCTGTTGTGGTGTGTATGTAAATGGGTACCCTAATGAGCATTACCATGCATGTTACTGAAGAGGACACTTATGTGGTTAATTTTATGACCATGCTGAAGACAAGGTAGGGGCAGGAAGAACTTGGGACAGCCACTGCTGGATGGAGGTATGATGGTCCATATGGATGTGAATTATCGACATGGCTCATACCACTTACAGTGTTTATGTGTTTATGGGCACCTTAAAGTGTCACTAAACCCACATCATAAAAACTATCAATAAATGGTGCTGTTCATACTCAGTCACAATGAGATTCATTTTTTGTATTCTAAAAAAAACAAAAAACACTGGTTGATCCTGCTGCTCTCTATCTCCACCTTCTGTTTATGTCCTCCATTCAGCTAGGGATTTTGCAGCTGTGATGGCAACTCTGCACATGCTCAGTTTTCAGGGAGTGTCTATGCTGAGCATTTCCTCCCTATCACATCTGAGCACCCCTATGTGACTATAGAGTCGTACGTGTGGGCATATACACAGTGGTAAATGACAGGCATGTCCTTCCCTCTACCTCCATGCCCACTAACCAGCTAAATAAATGGGGTGGGATTATATGTGTAGATTAATGAAGGCTTCACCTCCCTCTTATTTTAAGACACAGGCTGAAGGGCAGTGATTGTGAGTGGCAGAAATCCGCTTACAACATGGTATTGCCAGAAAATAATAAAGATTTGATTTCAAATATATATATTTTTATGCTAACTTAAAACAGTTTATTTATTTTTTTAGATTTTAAACATGTGACCAGTAGCAGAGGACTAGAAGCTTCTCCTGATTATGTTTCCTTGCAGATCTGGGTCATCTGACAGCTGTATATCGAAACAGGTACTTAGATTTTTTTTTAAATTAAAATAATCACAGTGCCATCATCCATATACAGAAATACATAGAAGGGACAATGCAGATTAAACAGTGTTTATTATCACTTTAAATCAGTTTCTGACTTTCACTTAAAAAAAACTTTTCCCAAATGCATTCCATCCCCATCCACAGGGTGAAATAGCTAATTGTTATTTATTTTTCTGATCCTGCCCATCCCCTCTCCCTCCATCCTCACCTAGGGGAGAATGATGTGACTCATGATGTACCACCATGTGCACCTGAAGTCTCCTGAGATATGCACACCACATTTCCCAGGAGATACGGGCTTCCACATACTGAGGATGGAAATCAGGGGGCTGGCTACCTGAACCCATAAGAGATAGGCAGCTCCCAGTGACATCAGAGAAGAAGATAACAATCGGTGTGTGGGAGCCTAGTAGTAGATCACAGCAGGACAAGGCTGGACTTGCTGGGTGGGTGAGTATGTAAATTCAGGATAAAAGGTTAGATTGACACAGGGGGGACATAGGGAGATTGAAGTTCCTTTTTTAAATTCTAACAAACTAGACTTGTTCTACAAGCCATACAGGTGGGTGTTATCATTAGGGGTGCTCAGATTTTCAATACAGTACAGTAGTACAAATTAGTCTTCATGTAGCCAGCCCTAAACTTGTACTTAGCAGAATGTATAGACCGCCATTGCTTACTACTTCTTCTGAGCCACGATCAGTTTAAAGAGTGAATGTATACTCAGCTTATTAAATAAGGAGAAAATGTGTTAATTTTTTTACTGCCCAATAAATTACAAGAGAAATAAAATAAGGATTCATGCTTGCACATGACTGCATTGAAGTGCACACAGCTACATCTCACACCTGTTCTATGACACAAAGGGGTTGATTTACTAAAGGCAAATAGACTGTGCACTTTTGCAAGTGCAGTTGCACTCTGTAAGTGCATATGCGCCAGAGCTTAGTAAATAAGGTAAAGCTTCACTTTACAAAGAGTACCCAATCACATGCGAGGAAAATAAAAAAACAGAATTTTTGCTTGCACATGATTGGATGGCTGAAGTCAGCAGAGTTCTCCCTCATTTACTAACCTCGGGAGCAACAACATCTGCAGGGTGCAACTGCACTTGCAAAAGTGCACAGTCTATTAGCTTTTAGTAAATCAACCCCAAAAAGTATTGATTGCAGTGACAGCCAGGCAGCCAGCATTTTGAGAAGGAGGTCTGCTATATAAATAGCTAGTATGTCAGAATTTCCAAGTGAGAAATAATGATTAGGTTTTTTATTTATTAGTCAAATACACTGCAGCAAACAAAATGAAGAATGTACCTTGACAACGTCATATTTGACGAAATGTGCGTCGGTCGCGGCGTGCTGACGTCACCTGCTTGTGTGGACGCTATTGGATAGGACGGGCGGAGAAGCCGACCGACCGGCAGCTTGCCTAATCCTTGCTGTGAATTCAACGTTTGTCTGTAAGTTGCTGTCTATTTGTTTTTTTAATAAAGTGTGGTGGTAATGCACTATCTAGTGCCTTTGTCTTGCATATCACATTACTTTGGGGGACAATACTCGAGCCAGTTCAGGAGTGATCTTCACCGTTGCCTAAAGGATCGTTTTTAGGACTGTTTGGCTGTTAACCCATTGGAGTCTGCCAGTTCAGGAGTGATCTTCACCGTTGCCTAAAGGATCGTTTTTTGGACTGTTTGGCTGTTAACCCATTGGAGTCTGGTAAGCGGTAGTGGTGTTGGACGAGGTCTTCTGTATGCCACCTCTTTTCTCTCTCTGTTTACCTTTAACATCCTCCATCTGGTAAGCATTTAGTACCTAAGGGTGTCGGGTCTCTACTCACTTGGTTACCCGGCTCTGGTGATGGTGTGCACTCCTCAGGGTGATCTATGAACATATAAACAGTATTATGCTATGGAGCCTTTTTCTTTTTTATGTATGACTACCATTGATTGATGAGAGGCGAATCTGAGTACATCCATCTGAGGTTGGGTGATTCAACTCCGTTTGAGTTTTTGGGCGAACTCTATTCCATTTTCTGGTAAGGAGACTATATGAATGTCAATATGACCATCTGACCCTGGGAAACTGGAATTTGGACTGTATCTGTCATTCGGATAACATGTTTTAACATCATAGAGGACTTTATGGTCTATCAATCATTGTGTTTTTTTGATAATCGTCTGTCAAATCAGCACTTATTAGCGCGACTTAGCCCCTTCACATCTTTTCTTTGTTTGTCACAAATTAAGTTGCTGCTGTTATCCATTGGTTAGCGCAGTTATAACTCCCTTCTTTTTAAAATGAAGAATGTAGCCGGGAGTACTGTAACAGCATGCATCAGAGATAGATGTTGTGCTCCGTGAGTATATTGTTCTATATGTAGCACTGGAAATACAAGCATTTACCTATGGGCAGCCTAAATAAGTGATGTCAGTCATAACACAGCAAACACCTAACACTTTGTACATTGCTTTGCTTACTCGCAGGCAGCTTGTGTGTTTGCTTCCATGCCTCCAGGCACATGGAAACCATTCAAAATATCCTCAAGATGTTTATGAGAATTCCTGCTCAGTCTTTAAGTGCTTCTTTCACACACTGCTGGTATTACCCGGAATACAAAAGGATTCATGTATAGAAGTATTATGTAGAATGGAATGAAATTTAAAGCACAAAAAAAACACAAAAAAATCAACGACAAAAGCTTTTGTGCTGGAAATGTCCTTTTCACTCATTCTGAAACATCATATTAGGGATGTTGTAGAAAAACCGCAGGACAAGATAGGGAGAATGTTCATGTGTTGCCCCCTAGTCAGCTGTAAATTATTTACAGGGGGTTAACAGAAGCAATTCCAGGCAATAAGTGAATGAATGAACTGTATACAGGAAGTACTACATCTGTGCTAAAGTCAGAGGGGTGCATTTACCATTATTAGCAAACTAAAGCTATGTGCACTTCTAATAACAAATCATGCATGCTCAGTGATAAAAAAATAATAATTTCACACTTAAATCATTGGAGGATTAAAGAAATTCCAACTTTGCTGGGCACTCTGTTCCTTTAGGCTAGGATCACACCAGCCAATTCTTTGAATTGTGATCTTTGATGGATTGCTTTTCAGAGTGCAGCTAAGCAGCCACTGTCAGGCATTCAGGAGCCGATCCTGCCACCACCTGAATGCCTTTTTTTTTTTGCCAAATTTCAATTTACAATGGGGCTAATGCACCAAGCATTTGGACTGTGGTTGCGGCTTGGTCCCATTGACGTGATTGGCCAAATTTGACAGGAGATGCTGCCTGTCAGCTTGGCATACGGAGGTAAATTAAACAAACCTGCGTCCCCGGAGCTGGATTTCAGGTCTGGAGCCAGGATTGAAGAATTAAACAAACTCATCCAGGAATTCAGCAAGCATGATCAGCGGGAATATGACGACCAGCGAGCCCTGGAGATCCACACGGCCAAGGACTTCATCTTCTCCATGCTAGTGGATTACCATGGATGCTGAATCGAGTGTATGTGCCAGGAGATCCTCACCATCCTAAGTGTAGGAAACAAAGAATATACACTCCAAAGCCCTCCATAATTTGGAATCTGGTAAGAGGCTATCTGTATATATTAGGTGAAAGTGTTTGATTCACCCCCACTCGTGGTGTCATAAGAGGCTCTCCCTGGATCGACCATTATTCATTTATGCCCTTATAATACCTTTCTCTGGTAAGAAGTAAATTCAAGAGGTAGTGGGAAACTGTCACATTCGTTACTCAAAATCACTTCAACACCAGTTTAATTTTCTCACGTTTTCTACACTCAATTTTTTTTGGATATCGAGTTGGAACGCTGGGACTTATTCATCACCAATTTTGGAATACATTTTTCCCTTTGGACTTTTATCCACGTTTATACACTTTGTTTGAGTTTATATGTTAATTATAGATATTCACATGTAAATGATTTGATTAACAATTGTACATAATTTGTAGCGCACTAGACTTTTCTCACTATCACGGAGGTAAATTTGCCACAGCTGCAACACAAAGCATTGCAGTCACAACAGGGGCAGTAAACCGCAGCTCAACCATCTGTTTTTACCAACGCCTGTGTGAGAGAGGCCTTAGTAAATTAAACACAGAAAGCGCATTATCTCTAAAACCATTTATTCAAGGTTTGGCTCAGAGGAAGAGGGCACTGCCCTCGAAACACGTAAGTCATTAAGATCCCAAGCCTCTGGAGCAAGTGGAGTGGACAAACTGATTGCAACTATTTGATACACTTTGTTAGTCTGGATGTCTGTAGATTCATTTACGTTTTTTTTTAAATAAATGGTTTTAGAGATGATGCACTAGGTTGGTGCAACCTCTCTCTTTGTATTTTTAGTTATTTTTGGGACACCCCCTGTCCAGAGAGGGCAGCAAAGCGTAGTGTGTTTACCTCTACCAGTCTATAACGGATGTGCTATAAGCTTTGTAATCAGACCACCACAGACTTTTGTGCAGGAGGTGTTATGTTTTATTTTGTTACAGATGGTACATACTTTGAAGAGATTTCCTTTTCTGAAAAGCTCCTAATGGGAAACAGACAGCAACCGAAAAACCTAGCAGGAGATTTTGGACCTACTCACACCTCTCAAAAATACTTTGAAATGTGCATACTTTCCAACTGTCCCGGATTTGCTGGGACAGTCCCACTTTTTACTCAGTTGCCCTGCAACAGCAGTGTTCTGGGCTGTGTCCTGGGATTACAGCATGAGGCTCACTGAGGGACTGTGTCACTACAGCTCCTTCATATGCAAATCCTGTGGCTCATGTACAAGTACAGTACGTGCCAACATACTCACCATTTAGTGAAGAGCAACACATGTTCTATGTAATGCTTCAGATTTCGTGTTTGGTGAAATATCATGCATTAATGTATGCGTGGGTCCACACCGCATTGGACTGAAGAGGGCTTGGGTTTGAAAGGGGCATTATGCCTGCTACATCTTCTTCAGTGCTTTCATCAGCAGAAGAAACATTGTGGAAAATGTGGGTGATGATGAAGTGAGTCAGTTCCTTTAAGATACATCAGTACTGGAGGAGTCTTTGACAAGCCCCCCCCGCCCCACCCTCCATATACATACTATGACACTCTAAGAAATTATCTTCAGGTGGTGGAATGATGCCTGCTTGTCCAGTCACCATATAATGTCTAATGCCTCGTACACATGATCAGATAATCGGACGACTTATCGTTCGCATTTTGTTGCATGATACTAATATCGAATTCAACAATGCGTACTAAACGCATGTTTTTTTTTGTACGATTCTGGAAAAGCTTCCTGGTTGCATAGCTACGTATTGGATAGTGCAAAACAAAAACAATGGCAGCCAGGCTTTTTCCGGGTTATTTTCGTGTTTCTGATCATACGTGGTCTTTGTCTATTAGATTTTTTAGCATACTATACTGATTAAACGATTGTCGTTCGCTACGCTATCATATGACAAATGTTTGTCCCTTCAGATTTTGTTGGACGAAATGTCGTGATCGGCTGTCGAAAACTGTGTACTAACGATCAGATTATCATGCGATCAATTCAAAAGCGATTTTTTTTGTACGAATATCTGATCGTATGTACGAGGTATAAAGCTAGATATCTGTCCTCAGAACACACTAGTTCCTTTAACTGGGTAAAACTGCATTGTTTGGTTGAATATACATTCAACCAGACAATGCAGTCCTACCCAGTTAAAGGTTTTTTTTACTTTTGGACTTCTTACAGATTTCTCACAGGGTTTAGATATTCAAAAAACCTCAGTTGACCTCAGTTTGCTCTAATGCTTTGTAATGTTAAGTAACCCCTGTTAGTTTTTGGGAACAATAGACAGGAGTGTAAATGTAAATATATCTATAGAACTGCTCATTTGATGTCGTGTCTGGCCAGGGCACTTTTTTTTATTTAATTACATGTTCTTTGTAAACCTTTCTGTTGTTTGGAGTGAGAATACATATACTGTACATCAAATAACATTCTGCTGCTGAGACCTGTTCTTATATATTATGCTATTATAACGTTTGGTATGCGTGGTGGATTGTACTACTTGGACGCTTCCTACTTTTAGCTACAGGATGAGTTGTCTGCAGTAGGTCTGGCATTCTGGAAAGACTGTCAAATCTATTCAAACAGAACTAAATTCAAAAATTGTAAAAATTGCTAGGAGGTAGGGGTTTTTGGTAGAAAAAAACTTTGTAAGTATCTTCTGTCAAAAAGGTCTCTAACTTTTCTGCTAGCAGTTTTTGGTGTGTATATTACCTGCACACTCCCTACTCAACCTCGCCATCTCTAGATGCCAAGAATCTAATTGGGAAGCAGGAGTTCCATCATCACTGTCTGCCCAACTCCTGAACAAGAAAGACACTAGTCCTGGAAGAAAGTATGGAGAAGATAGTCATAACGGCAGCTGGAACAGTAAGAGATAGCAGTGAACTAAAGTCTGGTAAGTCTGGTTCGATCACACACACATTTATGGTGAGGAGCTTTGCATTTCAAACTCCAGCTTTTATTTTTTATTTAGTTTAGAAAACAAATCATAAAAAATGGTTAACCAAACCGGTTGCTAATTTTTTTGGTTGCTAGTTTGATTTTGTTAAGTTTATGGCACTAAAAGAATCAACATAGCAAACACAGCAAACCTAAGAGTAACTTCAGCTATGTCCCAGGGAGAACTGAAGCCACAACCACAGTGCTGTAGGTAATACTGCCAATTACTGTCATGCTGCCCTTCCACACCAATATGCACTGAATGGTTACGTTTTTGATGTTTATTTTGATGTTTATTTCTGCATGCATTTATGTATGTTTTTGTTTGTGTATAATACAAAGTCCTAAAAAACATTCAGAATAGAGGTTTTCAATATATTTACATTTATCTTTTCTTTCAATGGGCCTGTGTAACATGTACAAACACATGCGCCATGAGTCAATTTTTTTTAAAAAAAAGTACTAAGATGCCGCTCATGGATGTGAACTAGTCACATTGGTGAAAAACTCAGGAAAACAGACAAGTGTGAAGTGGCCCGTAAGAAAACCTACACGGGCCGAATGTCCACTGGCATCGGCCAGTTCTATAGAAACCAGACAAAATTAACCCCGTGTGTGTGGCAGCCTGGGCTGGCTTCTGTAGAAGACTTGTGACTGAAAAAGATCTGCTGATCATCTCCTGATCTGGCCGGAGTGTTCTGGCGGGGGGGCCATCGACCTGTCAAAACACAATATAACAGCAGGGGAGATCGCTGTACTAAAATAGGATTGTTAGTACAGTGGCACTGACCTGAGATGTCAGATTTTTTAAATTCAACCCACTATTGGTGTGTACTAGGCTTCAGTATCAGTACTAGTGCTATCAACAACTATCAATAACTAGTTGCAAAATGGTCTTCTGAATTTGATACAAATTAATGGGTATTGAATGATTTAGGTAAGCTCTTATTTATATTGTTTTTGTACATCTAAGTCCTCATGCGATTGCGACATTTGCATGCAGGCTGAAGGCACAGGGGCACAGTCCAGTCCTACTGCCAGCAGCCTATAAAAAGTCTAGTAGCAGCTGAAAGCTGCTGCGGCTGAAAGTAGCTGGACCCTTTACCGATTGTTACTAACATTTAGGGCTTTATGTGCCCAGGGGTGAATGTCTGGAACGCAGTCTTTTTGCATTCTGAACATTGGTCCCTGGGCGCATACAGCCCTAAATGTTAGTAATATTCGGTACAGAGTTCAGCTCCCCTTACCTGCAGCAGCTTTAAGCCTCTCAGTAACATTCAGTACAGCGTCCTGCTCCCTCCAGCCGCAGCAGTTTTCAGCCCCTCAGTAACACTCGGTACAGCGACCTGCTCCCTCCAGCCGCAGCAGCTTTCAGCCTCTCAGTAACACTCGGTACTGCGTCCTGCTCTCTCCAGCCGCAGCAGCTTTCAGCTTCTCAGTAACACTCGGTACAGCTTCCTGCTTCTTCAGGCGAAGCAGCTTTCAGCCTCTCAGTAACACTCGGTACAGCGTCCTGCTCCCTCCAACCGCAGCAGCAGTTTTCAGCCTCTCAGTAACACTCGTACAGCGTCCTGCTCCCTCCAGCCGCAGAAGCTTTCAGCCTCTCAGTAACACTCTGTACAGTGTCCTGCTTCTCCAGTCGCAGCAGCTTTCAGCCTCTCAGGAACACTCAGTACAGCGTCCTGCTTCTCCAGCCGCAGCAGCTTTCAACCTCTCAATAACACTCAGTACAGCATCCTGCTCCTCCAGCTGCAGCAGCTTTCAGCCTCTCAGTAACACTCAGTACAGCATCCTGCTTCTCCAGCTGCAGCAGCTTTCAGCCTCTCAGTAACACTCGGTACAGCGTCCTGCTTCTCCAGCCACAGCAGCTTTCAACCTCTCAGTAACACTTGGTACAGCGTCCTTTTCCATCTAGCCACTGCAGCTTTCAGCCTCTCATAGACCTTTACAGGCTGCTGGCAGCAGATGGTGGACCTGTGTCGTCTGCCCACACTAAAACCCCAGTAATGTCTGCTTACAGGCTAAATGCCTAGTGTACATGTAGCGTAAAGAAGACTGTACAAGATTTGAATGTGTATAGTGCTTTTTAATAGGCCTAACCCAGCCCCAAAACACCAGTTTGATTTCTGACGTTAAATATTTTATATAATATACTTTATAATATATATTCAAAACAATGAGACAAAAAAGAGCAACTTGTTCCTTTATATATCCTTAGAGACCTAGCAAAGTGTCAAAGTTTACACCTGCAGAATTAAGTCATTTGTATTTTTAATTAGATACACATTGGCTGAATGCACACCACAAAAAGCTGAATCCTTTATTTCAATGGCTATAATAAAAAAAGTTAGAGACGGTGTTAGCAGGGACATGATAATGTAATGAACAGTCTGGAGAGCAGCACACTGGACATGGGGGAGGTGTTATCTGAGGCTTTCACAGCTGTTGGGGCATTGGCTCAGGAAATCTTGTTTGTCACACACTCTTTGCCTCTGGCATTGACCTAAGGTGATAAATTGCACCACTAAAAAGCTATTGAATGTCATTTGGCCAATATGCTCTCTGGAAACCCAAAAACAGAAGGAAGAGTTAAGATAATTATAATGGTGGCCAGGATAAGGTCCTACCCACTGCAACTCTTGTTTAATGCAATAAAAAGGTTTATGCCTAGTACACATGATGATGAAATGATAAAATAAGATGAAAAATACTGCTTTCAGATATTTCGTTAGATAATCTGAACTTTAGCTTTTTGAGAGATGATCATGATAGTTCATAGGAAAATTTTTCGAAGGGACAAGCACAAAATATTTTTTCGTTCAATACAAGAACAAACAATTTTCGTTTAATTAGTATGGTATTTGTATGAAAAATATTGTGTGACCAAGACCACACATGCTTGGAAATGAAAGAATACATTACAATACAATACAACACATTACATCACTTCCAAAATTGTATTCTGTCCTATGAATATTTTTGTAACTTTAGTAATTGTTTTTCAACATTAGACTATAATGCAAAAAAAATGGATGATCATTCGTCCGATATTCTTATCGTGTGTACTAGGCATTGGCTACCGTGTGCAGGCCCAGAAAAACTGAATGGGACCCATGTACCCCTCTGTGGTTGATAATCTGGAGTTGTCATAGCTTCCCAATGTCCCTCATTTTTTTAGGACTGTTCCTCTGTGGTAACCAAATGCCTCCGTCCCTCTTTCCTCCTCAATTGTCCCTCTTTTGGTCTCTACACAATTGCACATTGAAGAAAAGTAGTGGTAAAAAAAAGGATATGTGTATTTACATTATGTGTATATACATATGTGAATTGAAAAAGTATTCACACCCCTTAAAATTTTCCACATTTTGTCATGTTGCAACTAAAAACGTAAATGTATTTTATTGGGATTTTATGTGATAGACCAACACAAAGTGACACAGAATTGTGAACGATAAATGGTTTTCAAACTTTTTTAAAAATAAATATCTGAAAAGTGTGGCATGCATTTGTGTTCAGCCCCCCTGAGTCAAAACTTTGTAGAACCACATTTCACTGCAATTACAGCTACAATTCTTTTTGGGTATGTCTCTACCAGCTTTACACATCTAGAGAGAGAAATTTGTGCTCATTCTTCCTTGCAAAATAGCCTAAGCTCGTTTAGATTGGATGTAAAGCATCTGTGAACAGCAAATTTCAAGTCTTGTCACAGATTCTCAATTTGATTTTAGTTTGGACTTTGACTGGGTCATTCTAATACATGAATATGCTTTGATCTAAACCATTCCATTGTAACTCTGGCTGTATGTTTAGGGTCGTTGTCCCGCTGGAAGGTGAACCTCCGCCCCAGTCTCAAGTCCTTTTCAGCCTCTAACAGGTTTTCTTCTAAGATTGTCCTGTATTTGGCTCCATCCATCTTCCCATCAACTCAGACCAGCTTCCCTGTCCCTGCTGAAGAAAAGCATCCCCACAACATGATGCTGCCACCACCATGTTTCACGGGGGGTGGGGTGGTGTGTTCAGGGTGATATGCAGTGTTAGTTTTCAGCCACACATGGCGTTTTGCTTTAAGGCCAAAAAGTTAACTTTTGGTCTTATTTGACTACAGCATCTTCTTCCACATGTTTGCTGTGTCCCCCACATGGCTTCTCACAAACTGCAGACTTTTAATGGCTTTCTTTCAACAATGGATTTCTTCTAGCCACTCTTCCATAAAGGCCAGATTTGTGGAGTGCATGACTAATAGTTGCTATGGGCCTCTTACAGAAAATGGTGTGTTGGGCGCTTGTGCCGACAAGTGGGGCCCACACTGGGGTATAGGTGAAGAAGAGATGGGATGGAGGGAAAAAATCCAGATGGTGCAAAGTTCCAGTGTTGACTCAGAGGGCAGCGCTGTAGGCAGGCAGAAGCTAAAAATCCCGCTGGCACATAAAAGAAGAGAGGACAGGCGCCACTCAGTGAGACAAGCAAGTTTATTGCACAGTAATCATTACACACTTACATTAAGGCAAGGTGAAGGTTTCTCATAATAGCTCCTTTACCCCTTCTGTGGCATGGCGCTTCCTCCTCTCGGCCGAGCCAGCAGCCGGGAGATGACGCAACCTCAAGGGAGTCCAATGGGGGAGCAGGATCAAGCCAGGGACGGCAATGAGCCGCTTGTCGACTAATGATGATGTAACGCGTTACGAAATATTTAAAAAATTGCTTTCTTCCTAGATGTATGCGGTGCGGTGGTTCCGGTGTACTTCCGGCGTGCGTTCCACCGAATGGAAGTGACGTAGTACGCTCTGGATTGACTAGATGCGTTTCGCCCTCCCACAGGGCGTTGTCAATAGCTCGGAGCTATTAGGAGAAGCCTTCACCTTGCCTTAATGTAAGTGTGTAATGATTACTGTGCAATAAACCTCGATTGTCTCACTGAGTGGTGCCTGTCCTCTCTTCTACTATGGGCCTCTTGGCTGCTTCTCTGATTATTGCTCTGCTTGCCTGGCCTGTCAGTTTAGGTGGACAGCCATGTCTTTGTAAATTTCAGTTGTGCTATACTCTTTCCATTTTCAGGTGATGGATTAAACAGTGCTCCGTGAGATGTTCAAAGCTTGTATTTTTTAGATTCTTTTATAACCTAACCCTGCTTCAAACATCTCCACAACATTATCCCTGACCTGTCTGGTGTGTTCTTTGGCCTTCATGATGCTGTTTACTCATTAAGGTTCTCTAACAAACCTCTGAGGACTTCACAGAACAACTGTATTAATACTGACATTAAATTACACACAGATGGACTCTATTTACGAACTAGTTGACTTCTGAAGGCAATTGGTTCCACTAGATTTTAGCGAAGGATATGCGGTGTACTTCCGGCGTGCGTTCCACCGACCGGAAGTGACGTAGTACGCTCTGGATTGACTAGATGCGTTTCGCCCTCCCACAGGGCGTTGTCAATAGCTTGGAGCTATTAGGATCTGTTAAATCTGGACAGATGGAAAACCCGCCTGGAGAATCAGATCGGATGGGATTGGATGAAAACAGACAGGCGGTCCATTTTCATCTGCTCTCCCCATAGAGGAGAGCGGGGATCTGACAGGTCTGTCTCTGCAAAGTAAGCGGAGCCGGACCTGTCATCCGCCTGCTCAGCGGGGATCAGCAAAACGTAGTCTGCCGGGCGCAAAGCATAACCCTAATGAAATGAACAATCTTAAAGTTTTCAAACTTACTTTGTGAAGATCCCTGCACTTTTACTTCCTTGAGTTCTGCGACACATAGTGAGTAAGCACTGCTGTGTCACACATTTCACAGAGCCTGCCTTCTGAACTACAGAGGAGCTGAGAAGAGGAGTTTCAGGAGAGTCAGTATAGTAGTCACTCCTTGCAGGCAGCAAAGTACTATGGGATACGTAGTCCTTAGTAATTGAAAGTAAACAGCAGTTTAGAATCTGCAAAGAATGCAGGGAATCCAGGAAGTTGTGGAAAGAGATGGCCAGGATACAGGCAGAATTAACAAGATGAAAGGAGATTTTTCAAGTAAGCTTATAATAGATTGTCAACTGTAGCTATTGTTTGTATTGTTATTACAATGCTGATGTTATAAAAACAAAGTTTATGCTGTGACCATAGATCTCTTTGATTGTAAGATGACGTATTCGTTTACAGATTAAATATTGTACAGCACAGTTGTATGCTGGAAAAGCTTCCTTTTTTTGTCCTGGTGCTTTCATACAAATGCATGCTCTTATTCTATGTAGCATTACCCCCTTGGGGATTGCTGGTTAATGGGTGTTCTTCAGCACTACTGTGACCCTGTAAACTGTACAGCCCTCCTGACACTCTAGGTTCAGACATTGTTTATATACCTTTAAGAATCACACTGACACAGTGCAAATGAGTTTTGATTTTTACTCAGTGAATAAGCAAGTGAAATTGTGTCAGTCAGCTGAACCCTGTATAAACTGTCAGGGTTCAGCAAGACTGACACAGAAACAACAGATAAACAGAATGGTATTATATCAGGGAACAATATTCAACACAATACTCTATACTCGGCAAGTATATACATATTCTCTACTATAATAAAGCAGTACTCAGGTTTAAGGAAGAACTCTAAGCTAATCTATACAGTCAATATTCTAATTAAAGATATGGTATTATATCTAGAACATGTCCCCTTTAAGAGCTGCTGTGCACCAATGTCCCTCCCTCTAGCAAGGCCTTGTTATGTTCTTCACCGGCAGTTGGAGCTCATAAATAGTTTCCACTGTGGTTTAAGATAACAAGCAGATCTAGATGTTAAATTGTCTGCTGCAATGTCTTTGTTCAGTGCAAAGATGTGGTGTAATACTTGTGGTCTGGGCCGGCGCAGGCACCCTCTCTCTGGAACAGGCGATGTGATCTCCCATGCTCCTCTGGAAGCTGGCTGCGCTCTGCCAACTCAGGATGTCCATCTGACCTCCACTTCCTCTATCTCAGCGGCACTGCGAAAGCATCAACAGTGGGCATCCGCTCCGAGTTCTTGAAGTGGGTTATTCCTCGTGCAATAGGCCGCAGGCTGCTGCCAGACTCACACTCAGCAAGCTGATGTGCACGCGATGGGTCCCAGGAGCAAGAGAGTTTTCAGGCTGTAGCGCAGATAGTTTTATAACTCCTCCCATGATGCTCCGCTCCCCCTTTGCTTCCTGGGAAGATAGTTTCCTCAGCAATCCAGGCAATGATCAGCTCTCTGCCAAAAACTACAACTCCCACAATGCCATTCTTCCATTTCCTGCCAGATGACAATCACATCTGAAACCAGCATTAAAGGGGCACAGAAACAATTCCAACAACAAAGATAAGTCTGTATATTTATAATGGTAGTCTGATCCCGGGTACAACACCATGGTAGCTCTTCCCTGGCAAAGAAGACATCAAAGGAGCAGAAAAAACTTCCTTGTAATCAAAATCTATTGAAACTGGCTACCACATTGGTTTTCCCACTATCCAGCAACCATTTCAATTTACAGTATTATTTACTGTATAAAGCTCCAGTCCGTTGCCCCCCTCCCCCAACACGAACCCAAATTACTTTAAAATGCTATTTGTAAGCAAACTGTTCGCCCCCTCCAAAAAAAGCCCAAAAACTTCAGTTCTGGCCTCTGACACTTCTAGGAGGTACAGGTATAGGTAAGAGTTCAAAATGCTGCTAAGTTGCACTTCATAGGATTTCAAACTTGCAACTCTGCTGGGAGGCACGGTGATCACCTCTGCCTCCCAGAGGCATCAAAAGCTAAGACCAAAGTAACTGTTTATTTTCGGGTGAATTGCTTGTTTAAAAATACATACCTATTAGCCTTGCCTAAAATCCAGTGTATTTGTAACTTTCTGTGAATTGAACTAAAAGAAGAAAACATTACCTTCTTTCCAAGCTATTTTCTGTAAACTATTAATTCCCCTAACACCTTTGTAATCGACAGGAAGAGAGGAAGATGTGCACATAGTCCAATTTAAGAGAGCACCCTAACTGACAACCACATATTCCCCAATGGTTACAGTAGAGTGAGTGAGGGTAGCCACCCTAGGACCAGAAGTGTGTTACTAGGTAAAAAAAAAAAAAAAATGTATTCACATTATTATATTATAAACAATATCAGGCTGTTGCTGCCAGCTTAGTATCAGAGGAAAGAATGTGTATTGCTCTCTTCAAGCATTAACCCAGTTGTTCTCTACTTTGGAGGCAGTACAGGTTTTTTGGTTTTGGTCAAGTTGCTACTGTTTCTTGGGAAATTTCCTATTTGTATATATTTAAGCCGCTGTACTAACCATCCGAAGTTAGTACAGCGATCTTCCCTGCTGAGCGGTTGTGTTTTGACAGGGGGATTCCCCCCCCCCCCGGCAGAACACTCCAGTGAGTGCTCTCTGCCATTGGCTGAGAGCACTGATCGGGAGACGGTCGGCTGCTGGTTTTCCAGCATGCTCGTCCGACAGAAGCCAGCCAAATGATAAAAAAAACAGTCAATGTCTCCTGATATTTGGCCCGTGTGTTCAGGGCTTAAGACCATACATCTGTGTGTAGGTGTGATTTCTTCTGATCTTTAAGATTGTAATCTCTAATGAGCAGGGCCCCCCTGATTCCTATTGTAGCTGTACTGTCTGCCCTCATGTTGTAAAGCGCTGCATAAACTGTTAAGAAAACAGTAAAAATATCTGCGCTTGGAAAAAGAAAATAGGGCAGCCAGCACAATGGGCAAGATTGCACAACCCAAATTACATATACACAAAAGGGCAGCGCCAATACATGATAAAACAATAATGAAAGTTCATATAAGAGTCCATATGAAGAATGACCAAGAAGAATCCTCCACACACCAGTGAATGGCAATGAAAGCAATGAAGATGGAGTCCTATCACCAAACACCACGTGGATATGAGTAAACTGCTTACCAGATGTTGTTGACTCTCAAATTGTAGAGAAGTCAACACCAGCATGATTGTACAGGAATATGAGATGTTCCAGCGATATCCTCAAGACATCCATCCCGGTCCATAGGAATGTGTTGATGAATGACCGTGACCCTCTCAAGTCTGGCAAAATCCAAAGTACCTCAGAATAAATGAGTGACATCTCTGCTTGGTACTGAGCCATTGGTCTCCATTCTCCTGCTATGTGCTCAGATAGATGTCTCTGACATACTGCCTGGGACAGAGACTGACCTATGAGAAGGTCAGTCTCTGACATACTGTGTGAGACAGAGACTGACCTATGAGTAGGTCAGCCTCCAACATACTGACTGGGACAGAGACTGACCTATGAGAAGGTCAGTCTCCGACATACTGCCTGGGCCAGAGACTGACCTATGAGAAGGACAGTCTCTGACATACTGCCTGGGACAGAGACTGACCTATGAGAAGGTCAGTCTCCGACATACTGCCTGGGACAGAGACTGACCTATAAGAAGGTCAATCTCCGACATACTGCCTGGGACAGAGACTGACCTATGAGAAGGTCAGTCTCCGACATACTGCCTGGGACAGAGACTGACCTATGAGAAGGTCAGTCTCCGACATACTGCGTGGGACAGAGACTGACCTATGAGAAGGTCAGTCTCTGACATACTGCCTGGGACAGAGACTGACCTATGAGAAGGTCAGTCTCCGACATACTGCCTGGGACAGAGACTGACCTATGAGAAGGTCAGTCTCCGACATACTGCCTGGGACAGAGACTGACCTATGAGAAGGTCAGTCTCCGACATACTGCCTGGGACAGAGACTGACCTATGAGAAGGTCAGTCTCCGACATACTGCCTGGGACAGAGACTGACCTATGAGAAGGTCAGTCTCCGACATACTGCTTGGGACAGAGACTGACCTATGAGAAGGTCAGTCTCCGACATACTGCCTGGGACAGAGACTGACCTATGAGAAGATCACTGAACTCAGAGGATTGTACTGCACCACTGTGACTGGGAGCGCTACATCTATCTGAGCACACGGCTGCACAAACTGCTGCCGCTATATAAATCCTGTATAATATTAATATTAAAACCTTTATAATTGTGCCTAAACAGCTTTTATTGGTTAGCTAGAAAAAATGTTCCACCTGTCTAGCAAAAAATGTTTTGCTAAGTGGGACTTTCCATTTTAAGGCTGCCCAGGCGTGGGTTGGTATACAAGCTAAAACATTCAGCCTATAGATATACATACAGGAATGGAATGTAATTAAGTTTAAAACTGAGCAGACACATGAGTGACACACAGACCTTTCTTCACTCACTGCCCTGTTTTTACTAGAAAGCAGAAGGAATATGTTAGGGTGTCTGGCCCATACATGGTAAAGGCAAAATCAAAAAGTACATACAGTATACTGTAGTTTGCAGTAAATCACTAGTATTAGGGAAGTACTAGATTTGGTTCCCCACTCCCGTAACATTTGGTTACTATTTACTGTGCTTCTGTTTACTTCTAACATCAGAAATAGTTACGTGATGTGAACACACATAAGGAAGCACATTTGCTAAACTCTATTAGGTTGATGGATCTCTGGAGAACTGCAGTGTCTCTGTAGTGGTAGTGCAGAGACCTGGATGTACTTCTTGTCTTTTCCTGAAAATGACATCATATGTGCTGTGGTTTAATTAACACACGTCATGTGAGTGTTCAGAGCCAGCAGACCGCATTTCCACACTATTGTGCTGGCTGCATTCCCTCCATGCTATGGCAGCGCTGAATGTGGTAACCCCTGCCCTTTCTTTGTACCGGCCTAAAAGTGGTGCCTTTAGAAAACTAATGGAGCACGCACAGCAGTCATACACACTCAATATTATAATTAATTACTTAGCGACATGTGATCTGCATTTTTTAGGTGACCCCTTTATTTTGCATTTTACAATAAATTCAGTATAAATATTGTTCTTGACATAACGCTGGTTGAATGGCTATGTAGTGAGATTATGCTTAGGCACGTTATGCACCTTTTATTCTATTTGGTTTATTGTATTACCAGTTTTAGAAAGAATAAAACAAAATCAGATAAATAGAGAAATACCTTTATTTTATACATCTTTACTACGAATTTAAAAGTGGGTCACAGAAGTGCAATTACTTTTGCTCCCCTGTGACTCAGAGTCTGCTTAAAGCCTTCTATTGCCTTCTGTCAGCTGACATGGCTGAGCTGCTCCAGGCTCTGAAAGGATCTTGACAATATTGTCAGGATTTAGCCAGCTGTCAATCAGGTCAATCATCGTTTGGCTGAGAGCCAAAGCCAGCTGTGGCTCTCTCTCCCCTGCCCAGTGCTGACTGACAGTCACTGCTCTCCACTCCATGCAGTCATGTATTTGTTCAGTTGTCAAAGTCACATGCAAGGTCGCATGACAAGTCGTACCCCATGATTTCCAATGAGTACCGTTTATATCTGTGTGACTTCAAAGTAGTCCATGTACCACTTTGGTCTGACCTTGATGCGTCTTGAGGTCCACAGACCTCAAGATTACACAAGTGTGAAAGGGGCCTTAGAGCCAACATGGGACAGCTGCAGGATCACACCAATGCTGCAGCATAGAGGTATGGATGTTTGTTATTTTATATACTTGAAACCTCTCCTTAAGGCCTGGTTTACTTCTATGCATTTTTTAGTGCGTTTTCAGTTTTGCAGAAACACACTACAGTCCATTTAACATGTTTTCCTATGGGTCAAGTTCACATCTGTGCATTTTACGAAAGGGCAAAGGACCACCAGGTTGTCTCTCCTAGTCTCTGGAGGGGCACTGCTGTTTTTCGCAGGCAATTTGTCGGGGCAATGGCTGGTGTTGGCGCTTCAATCATCACGGCACAATGGTTGATATGGTGTCAGGATGATTGAAGTGCATTATTCCTTTTATTACACTTTAATATAAAATGAATTATTTAAACTCACCATAATGCAGAATCAGTGGGAGCCCTGAGCATGTCACATGCCACGTCGCCTGCCACCAGATGCAGCTCGTCACTTGCCACGTCGCCTACTACCAGATGCAACTTGTCATTTGCCATGTCACCTGCCTTCAGATGCAGCTTGTCACTTGTCTCATCACTTGCCACCAGATGCAGCTTGTTACTTGCCACGTTACTTGTCACCAGATTGATTGTCACTTGCCACATCACCTGCCACCAGATGCATCTTGTCACTTGTCACCTCACCTGCCACCAGATGCAGCTTGTTACTTGCCATGTTACTTGCTATAAGATGCGGATTGTCACTTGCCACGCCACCTGCCACCAGATGCAGCTTGTCACTTGTCAGGTCGCCTGCCACCAAATGCAGCTTGTCACTTGCCACCAGATGCGGATTGTCATTTGCCACGTCGCCTGCCACCAGATGCAGATTGTCACTTGCCACATCACCTGCCACCAGATGAAGCTTGTTACTTGCCACATTGCCTGCCACCAGATGCAGCTTGTCACTTGAGACGTCACTTGCCACCTAGAGCAGATTGTCACTTGCCACAAAATGCGGATTGTTATTTGCCAGTGGCTGTGTCCCAGAGTGAGGGCGGGTAGTGAGAGATAATGTAATTTTTCTGCTGCCCACAGCTGCACAGTGAGGATGGTGTTCTGTCAGATGCTGAACTGCGGTGATGCAGGGCAGGTGGTGAGAGGTGATGTCATCTCTCTGCTTGCTCACTCGCCGGCCCGCTCACTGGCCTGCCCGCCCACTCAGCCGCATGTTGTCCCACTCACTTGCCTACCCGCCCGCCTGCACACCTGCCTGTCGGCCCACTCACTGGCCTGCCCACTCACCTGCCTGTCAATTGCCCTGTTGCCCCCCCTAGATCCACCCCTGCTGGAATATGCACAAACTGAAGCCTGCATAGGTGTGAACCAGAAATGTACAAAGAGCAAATTACTCCAGCGCTTGAGGGGTGGCCTTGCGGCTGGTATCCTGAAAATGCAATTCAGGTCGAATTGTAGTAAATTCAGGCTGTGCTGCCACTCTCAACGGGTCGTGGTAACCCAAAGCAGATACTGGAAAAGAGAGGGTGGAGCTTTGGGACTTGATCATGTGACCTTTTGGAATATACAAAAGCCCTACCACGCATTCCCCCAACTAGCTCTGATGAAGAGGGAACACACCAAACCGCGTTTTTTTGGAGGTCTACATCCTTCCACGGCCTGTGGCAGCTGAGGATGCCCAGTAGAGACCCCTGGTGGTCCCTCATTGCTTATTGCCCATGTTTCATAATAGTTTTGTGAGTATAATGTGTTTACATGTCTATTACAATAAATTGTTTTAAAGATAATGCGCTAGGCTGGTGCGCCCTCTGTCCATTTCTCTTTTATAGGTGTGAACCAGGCCTGTTATAATAGTGAATTTTCCCTTCCTGAGACCTCTATACCTGGCCTAAATGTAGCAGAGACAATTACTGGAGATGATCTTCATTAGATAGCTGAACTCAAACATTTTGCATCCACAAATATCTTTACTGCATGAAAAAGGTTCAGGCAAACATTATGATAGGTTGGTATCTGTAGTGGTCAAAAAGAATATTTCCTTCCTCCTCACAATGTATGTTTTGCAGGAAGGACAGCAGGAACTTACAACGAAGAAAGAGGAAATTGCATCAAAGGGGAGGACACACACACAAAATAAGAAATTGTGTGGTAAAAAGAGTGACCACAGGGTGGCAGCATAACAATAAACAATAACGAAACAAAAGAAAATTAACACAGATGCTGCTTATATAACTGCTAGAGACTGCACAATAAGGGGGTATTATTTGTAGAGCCATGTGTCCAGTGAACTTCATGTATGTTTGCTCTGTGCAAATGCCAGCAAAGTCAAATGTTACAAAGTTATTTTCCCTCCAGGGCAGATGTTCTTCATTCATTAGAATAGCATAAATCAGGAACATACTGCATTATGGTTTTCTATGATCATCAGCTCCAGCTAGTGGCCATAATGCATTATGTTTCTGATTCAAGTTATTCTTATGAATGAACAACTTCCACCCTGAAGGGAAGATAGCCTAGTAACATTCAATTTTGCTGACGTTCACACTGTTCGAATTTACATGAAGTTTTGCAGAATGAATAGCTCTGCAAATGTATAAATACATCCCTAAGCATTGGATAATCAAATGACTTGAACTGGGCTGCCTAAAATAGAATAAAAAAAAAATAGTAAATAAATAAAAAAACTACTGTTTACTGTGCTGCCCTACTGACACCATCCACTGCTCTACTGACTGACAATGCTCACTACCCTACTAACACCAACCTTTGCTCTACTGGCACAGTCCACTGCCCTACTGACACCATCCCCTGCAGGATGGTCAGATCAGAGGACATGGAAGGTTGCATTGTGGAGAGGAGGGGGGGTGGCACCATTACCTGTGTAGACAAAAATCCTTGCACTGGCCCTGCTTGGTAAAATCCTGTCACTAGGTGATGAAGGGATGGGAGCCTTCTCTTACTAGAAAAACTGGAAACTTACAAAGAGTTTTCTTGGCCCCCCTCATGGGTGCTGAATGAAGCAGCAGGGAAGTTAAAGAAAAGTAAATATATGCTGCAAGGAAAATGGAGCTATTATAAAAATATTGCATTGACCTGCATGAGTAGAAACTCCAGAACTAACACTAAGCTAGCCTACACTCCGAAATATTGCCTAACACTAAAGTAATCTCTGTAACAGAACATGTTCCAAATCCTGTGTAGGGAGAAGTGGTGCCTAAAGAGCCATACACATGGGCCTAATATCGTGCAGCAGCCAGTCCAACAGAAGCTGGCCATTCGATGACATTCATGACTGAAAAAGGTCTGGTGATTTGCACCCGATCAATGGATGAGAGCGCTGACTGGTGTGTTCTGGCAGGATGGGAGGAGGGGGGGGGGGCACAAAAGCTCAGCAGGGGGGGGTGCTGTACTAACAATGGGTTGTTAGTACAGCAACTCACAAGCTCTTCAGTTTTTTTTGTTCAGCCCTCTGGGTTGAACGAAAAAAAAAAAAAAACCTACTAATGTGTACTAGGCTTAAAGATAATAGTGCCTCTCCAAAAACTAACAGCTGTAACACCCAAACTAAAATCTAATGATCAGTTGTCCAAACAAAATATATATTTATAAGGCCAATCCACCCAAAACTAATGTTTCAGTTTTTAGTAGATGTTGAAGAGCTAAATTACTTGAAAATTTCTTTTCTCTTGAGTGCTCCTGTTAATCGGAAATCTGTGCTTGAAATCAGGTCAATGCTCACCTAGAGTGGCCATTACAGGGGTTCTCTTTACTTCTGTTGGAACTTTTATTTATTATATATTTTTGAGAAAGCAATATGAGGTTCTGGAACACAGAAACGTCCAGGTGGGCAGAAGCAGAGTTGGGAATTATTACAGGGAGGTCTCACTGTTGGAGTAGCCAATACAGTAACCTAAGGCTAACTCAACCCACATAATTCCACCTAAATCTAATACATCACTTTTAGGTAGCCTGACTCTTTAAGACAAAGAATGGCCAGTTAGTATTAAATCCATAAAGGGCAGAGTGGATTAGTAGAGGTCCTCTTTCCTTTGGTCTCTCTCATCTTTCCAATTTATCCATCAAGAGCTTCATTGTTAAAATAAATAAAAATAAAGTGGGGTGCAAGGTGCAAGTGCCCCCCCCCCTGAAATCTCAACTTCCACTTTAAATTGGTTGTTAAGCCACTTTTTACCATCCTGTCTGGTCTGTTTAATAATCCTGTGTGCCCGTGCCCCCAACCCCTGGGGCTGCAGACTGTTACTGGTCCATGGTCGATTGATGACTGGGCCACACAGCGGGAAGTGAGCAGTGGCTGCATCTGCTCTGCTGATGGGATGACACTTCTGCCCTACCAATAATGTCTTCCCATCAGCAGAGCAGGGGGTGGGAGGAGTTGGAGATCTGCACAGAGAGCGGGATTCTTTTCATATTAACAAGTGGGTAATCACTCCCGCCCCTTGCCCCACTGATAGAATGACATCATTGGTGGGGCAGAAGACCCTGGAGAGGACTCACAGACTAAATCTTGCCTCTGCCCTGAAGTTAGGACTGTGCAGGGGAAGCAGAGAGTAAAAGGGGGGGCATGACTGAAAGGGGCACTGTGATTGTTAGGGGCCCTGTGATATAGAGGAGACTGTACTCTCTAAAGTGTCACTGTAATCATTACAGTGCAGTCCCCCTTCCATCACAGTGGCCCTTTACATTATAGCATGGAGGACCGACTCTAAGAATATCTAACCCCCAACCATCTCCGCGAATGCCCCCCACCTCCCCTCCTCCTCCTCCTCCTCCTCCTCTCCTCCTCCCCTCCTCAGTCTCTGGAAAAATTGGCTGCTCAGTCTAAAATGCCCGGGCATATTTTTTGTTCCAGTCCGGGCCTGGTGTCCATAATATTGTATGTTCACAACTACTTTAACTTTCCCTTGCAAAAATCTCCTGTACTGAGAACACTTTTATCTACTTTCTTTAACTGACAGCTAGGAGCCAACATTGTTTATGACTGCTAGCTGTCAGACTGGGCTTATGGATCTGCAGCCTGAAGATGACACTCTGCCTCTGGTTAATACTGTAATTGTCAGGCACAGTTTTAATATTAAAATACATGATTAAAAACCATAAAAAATGTTTTTTTTTTTATTAAAACATTTTTGTGCATTTATATTCCATAATAAAAACAGAACAATTTTTATTCAAACAGTGCACCAACTAAAAACCTTTTGTGTATATTAAATACAAAATTAGGTATAAAATATAGAATTGTTTAGATATGCAAATTAGTTATAGACAAATAAACCAATACATGCTGACACCTTTAAATTTGTCATCCAGGCTTTAATCACGCCATGAAAGGGTAAATTGCCTGTGTAGCCCTAAGCAGAATATTTAAGGGTGGCTAATCCACACACAAACCAATCATAGCAACACATTGAAGCATCTCTAGCAGCAATCTTGGCAGTGTAGGGGACTGCATTAGAATGACAAGTGCTTTCAAGCAACAGACGTAGCCAAGGCAAAGCATGGTGTGATTTCCTTTACCGGGGGAAATTTTTCTTTTCTGACTGCTAAAATCAATCAGATAAATCCCTGGATCAACATTCCAGAATGTATTTATTGGATAACAACAAGTATTTCTGAGGATCAGAGGCAATGGTTATCTCACACAGGGTTTTTCTGACATAGAAAATCTGTACTTATTTTCCTTTCTACAGAGAAAAGAGCGTCCCTTCCAACATCCAGCCACGTGCACCATATCAGTTTATCAGCCAGATTGGAGAAATCAACCTGGTGGATCTCAGCATCATTAGACCACGGTGAGGGAAGACAAATGTCTCTCAGCTAGTTATTCTAGGTTGGTGATCTGGCCCAAATGGAAGAATACAATTTGCTACAATATGCTACTAGGAAAAAAAAACTTATTACCAGACAAACATATTTACTTAACACATGTAACAAGATTTTAGGTGATACTTGGGTAAAACTATTCTATGCATTCCTCATGTTTTTGATCTAGTCAGATTTTGATCTTGCCTAACTTCTGCTTGTCCTGACATTTGCCCTGAAATTTGGACTTCATCATAAATTCAGCTTTAGATAATAGCCTGTCTGCGGCTGATCTTTAATGATCTTTACTTGAACCCGTCTTTGCCTTTTGGTTCTGATTTTGTCATTCTTGGCATACTTGTTGACATCTCATGCTTCTGCTTGTATTGGATCGTTTCAGTTGATTGAGGATTACTCTCGTCTCCTTACCTATCATTTCACCTAGTAAATACCTTTGATTCACACACAAAACCTTGAGGCTACCAAGATGTAAAAAGTGCATCAGACTTAAAGCCTTGCTGCTGTAGGCTAGGAGCACTGAATAATTCTCACAGATCTGGTAGTACAGCTTAATCCTTTGCTACGGCATCCATTGCTTCCAGCAGTGTAGTGGATATTTGCATATTGAACAGATATTTCTCAGGAACAGGATAGCAGTAGGTAAGGTGGTGTATATTTCCCTGCTTACAATTACTTTTTAACCTACTAATAAAGGACATGGTGTATTACCTAGTCTACTGTAACATGAATAATCTTGACATTATGGGAAGAAATATAATTTTTGTATAAAGTATTTGACTACACAGGGGAATTAGTTTATTTGTAGGCCACTATTTTTAGGTATTACGCTAATGTTTCTTTAGAAAGGCATTTTAATGGTTTAAATGTTGTTGGGATAGATGGCTGACCTGGTGGTGGGGGGTGCCATCATCCCTTGACTTGAGTCAGACTTAAGTCACCAGTTTGAGGACCTGAGACTTGCTTGACAAAAATTAATAAAAGACTCGACTTGACTTTGACTTGGTATTCATGACTTGAGACTTGACTTTGAGTTGAGACATATGACTCGAAATGACTTTACTTTTTTAACGTATTAAATATTTGCATTTTCTCAAGATGTGTTAAAGCAAAATAAATGTGCCTGTTATGTTTCTGACACCACAGTCACTTATACACCTCAGTGTGTTCTGATTTTTAAGACACTGGCTATTTAACAATGGAAATACTTAACATGTTTTTAGTGACTGTGGTGTTGAAATTACTGGACGAAGGATTTTGATCTGTTTTTGAGCATTCAAAGTGTTTCTTTAATATGCCAAGAAAAAAGTACTAAGCACTTTTGTGACTTGCTTGACTTCTAGCAGGGACTCGACTTGACTTGCTTGCTTTTCGCCACAGTAACTTGGGACTTGCTTGAGACTTGAAGGTTAAGACTTGAGACTTGCTTGTGACTTGCACATGTATGACTTACTCCCATGTCTGCCTAGAATATCATTTTAGGAACAGAAACAAACTCCCCTTTGGTTAGGACTAAGTAGGCACACATACAAATCAAATGTTATTTAAAAGCAATTATACAAATTTTATTTATACAAGGGATTAAATATACAAACATGCAGATTGAAATTTGGAATACCAAATCTGGAATATACAATGCAAGTAGGAAAATTATCCAAACGTGATGGGGTTTAGACACATGTTTTATTAGGGTAATTTGTTACAAATTGTAGATTATCCTTCTAGTCACTATCTGTAGACAAATTGGTGGCTTCACTTTTTTGTGTTACAGATAAGCAGTACCGTTGGCTCCCAGCCTTGCGACTGGACAATGAAAGAGCAGCAACACATTGACATGGTCACCGCCAGCAACTAAGCTCCCAGTGTTAGCCTGACAATACTTTAATATTTCACTGCACTCTAGCTAAAACAATACAAATGTACACTAGCCAAATTTTGACACATAAAATAAAAAGGCAGCTTTTTATATTTGCCCTGGGTTCAGCTCTAAGCTGATCACATTTACTTATATGGTACAATTTAAAAATGTTATAATATCATCACACTACCTTAAACAATCTTTGTTATAAAATATATGGCACTGTAACTCTCTAGTTGTGTTGGTCATTGAGAGATCTGTTATCAGTTTTAAAGTTGGTGAGAGGTCTGGCAGTCTTCTAAATGATTGATTTCAGGCACATTTAAATGTACCTTTAGGGAGCATAGTTTCCTTATAGTTCTCTAGGAAATGAAACAGTTCTTTATCAGATATTGCAAATATTTGTATTGATACATAATTCCTTGTAGTACCATATTATTCTCAGCTTTACTTTAGTTTGCTCACATTGCTGTCATAAGTGGGTTTATGAATGGCTAAGCATAAGGTGAACTATAGATGCATGGTGCATATGGCGTTCCTTAATGTATATAATTTAATTTGTGGAAGCAATATAATACAACAGCTTGTGCTTTCATTATAAACCAGTCAGGCCAAGGCAGAGGCATGTCAGGCTCTTGCCCTGGGTTCTGTAGTGGTGAGGGAGGTGCTGTGGCAAAAGTCTCTCCTGGCTTACATCACATTGCCCATCTCCAAAAATTTACTTGATTACTACACTCTCACAGATTACTCTGATGTAATAAGTAGAGTTTTGCTGTCAGTGCAAAAGCTGGCCTTTATCTAAATATGGCTCCTAATACATTGGGGCACATTGATCAGCTGTCAAAGTCACATTAGAGCTCTGCTAGTTACATTCTTTGGACACTTTAAGGCCTCTTGCACACGATACTCCTGTTTGAGCGTCTACTTTTTCCAGACCTTTTTTTTTGTATGTATTTGCGAGTATTCGTGAGTATTCGCGAGTATTTGCGTGCATTGAGGCTTAAATTACTGACCAAAAATGCAGATTTTTCTATTTTGTTCTTACTGAAGAATGCACAGCGTTTGTTTACGCGCCTGTGTTCATAGGCACATTACAATTAACGGGCTGTATTTTAGCTCAAAAAGCTGTACTGAGCTTTTTCAAGCCGCGAGATGCTCAAACAGGAGTATCGTGTGCAAGAGGCCTTACCAGTTCACAAAAGCTGCCCCAGCTCCCTCATCTGTGTACCTGGAATTTATTTTATTTATTATTTCTATTCTTTGACCCACACAGTTGAGCTTCCCACTATCATGTGTAGAACACTCTCTCTCCCTGAGGCAGTGGCAGAGGGAAGGTTGAGCTTGGGTTCCACTTTTTTTTTTTATTAGAAACCTCATAGGTCCAATGTATCTCTTACTAAGAACTGGAACTAAAAACCCTTGGCCACCAGTTAGGCTCTTACTGATTTAATCTAATTGGACTCTAATAACTGAATCCAATTGGTAATTATGGGCAGATAACACCATTTCTCAAAAAAAAGCTTCATTTGCTCTATGGGCAGTATTTCCCTGACAGATATTAAGGCAAAGTGCAAGAGCCTGGTGATAACCCACCCTATCAGTAAAGTCTACATGTAGGTGAAGTACAGCATGGTGCGTCGGCAGGAATTCACACAGTCAGGTTAGGCACCTACCTCCATACTTATCCTCCTTTCCAGCCTCCCCTCTCTGTCAAAACCCTTACTTCATTGTTCTATACCTGCAGGTTTGCAAGTTTAGGTAAGCATGTGTCATCCCCCATGTTACATCCCCCATGTGACAGTGCTGAGGCCCTGAGTGGCCAATCTTAAGGCCTGAACACTGTCATATGTGGGGACAATGACCTCTTCAATTGGGAGGTACTGTCACTTTGACCTGAATAGGTAGATGACAGTGTCTCTTAACAAAGTGATCTTTCACTGGGCAAAGTTCATTTGGCAAAGCAAATATTAGTGAATATGATGAAGCTCTGCTCACTTTGAATACCCAATCATGTGGCAAAAAAATAAATGTTTTCTATTTCCTTCACACATGATTGGGTAGTGAACACAAATTCACTATATTAACAACATACACATTTCCAAATGAACGTGTTTATACTTTTCCAGGTAAGACGCCTCTAATCCTTTAGTAAATCAACCCCACTGATACATAAAAATTTGAAACTTGGACATTTCAAAGAGCCTCAAGTGTGGCCCCAGACACTTCCAGAGGACATTTTTTGCAGCATATCACAATGTACACTACAGAAGTTGAAGTACAATAACCTCCAGCATTGGTGTCAGAGAGGGCAATAATAACCCCTAGTATTGGTGTCAGTGGATGCAATTATAACCCCCCAATATTGGTGACAGTGGATGCAGTAATAACCCCCAGCACTGATGTCAGTGGACGTAATAATACCCCCCCCCCCCCACATTGTTGTCGATGGACACAACAATAACCCCCAGCATTGGTGTCAGTGAGTGCACTAATAATCCTCCAATATTGGTGTCAGTGGATTAAGTGATACCCCCTTCCCCCAAAATGGACTTCAGAGGATGCAATATTAAACCCCAGCACTGGTGTCAGTGGACGAAATAATAACCCCCCATAATAGGTGTCAGTGGACGCAATAATAAACCCCAGCATTGATGTCAGTAAGTTCAATAATAAACCTCAAGCATCGGTGTCAGTGAACACTATAATACCTCCCAATACTGGTGTCAGGGAATGCATTAGAAAGTCCCAGCATTGGTGTGAGTGAATGCAATAAAAACCCTCAGTATTGGTGTCAATAGATACAAAAAATAACCCCCAACAGTGCTATCAGTGGAATCAATAATAACCACCAACGGTGACACCAGTACTATTAACACGCCCATTGGTGGTCACTGGCAGTAAAAGTTAACTCCCCATTCCAAGCCTTGCATTGGTGGTCATGGTTAAGAAATGCTCCCCGCCCCCCCCCCCCCCACATTGGTGTGTAGTCAAAGGAGTAAAAGTTAACCCCCCTTCCTGCATTAGTGGTCACATTAGTGAAAGCTAATCCCTCATCCCCTTCCCCTTCCTGCATTGGTGTCATGGCAGTGATAGTTAATTCCCACTCTACCCCTTAATGGTGATCACTTATTACACGTTCCATGCCTCTCTCTCCCAAGGCCAGGACTTTACTTGTACTGTGGACAGAGAGTGCGTTCCAGCACTGGGCACTCCGCTGCCACTCTATTATCGCTATGGTGCCTATTAGCCCGTGGGCTGCAGGCAGAGGGCTAAAGGGACACTTGTTTGGCACCAGGGCTCTACTGTAAGTATTTGCCCCAAACGCTCAAGTTTTACAGGTCCTCTTTAAGCCGTTTTTTTACTATTGTATGTTTGCAAATGGTGGATTGGTGTGTGGTTACTTCTGCAGCACTGCGTATAAATGCCTCTGCAAAATAAACCCACTAGTGGCCAGTGTATCCATTAATGGCTATTTACCCAGCCATCAGCAGACAGCTCAGTACACAAACAATATGTAAAGAGCCAATTCAAGCAGCTCTATATCTTTTGATTGCTGTGAAGATCATCATGAAGATCACAAATGTAAACACACTATTGTGTACAGTGTAATCCATCCCCTTCATCCTACAAAAGAGGAAAGAATGGAATCATAGTAATTTATGAATAAGTGGATGGGTCAGTAGCAACTGCTGCTGATCCAGTCGTTAATTATCACTGACTGCAAAGTCTTTTATTTAACCTTTTAATGCCCCACTCCTCTTCTACACATCTGATCGCCAACATTAACCCAGTTAATCTCCATCCTCCTTACTGTATCTACCCGTACATGAACTTCTTCACCTCCACCCTCTGGATATAACCGGTACAAGCAATATAAAGTGCACCATTACCAAGCTCCATGCTTAACCCCTCAATACTAACATGTTTCTGCACTTACAAAAAAGTGGCAAATAGTGAGAACCTTGGGTTTTACTTTCCGAAAAGGGCTCAGTTTGGGGGTGTTTGTACTGTCCTGGCAGAAAATAAGGGAATCAGGTTTTTTTTGGTCCTTTTTTTCTATTACATAGTAAAAAAAAAAACAGTGGTTACTAAAAAAAAAAACAATATGAAACTAATTTAGGTATGCATGACCGAGTAATTGTCAGTCATACTATGTCATAGAATCACAGCACTGGAAACTGGAAACTAAAAAATAGCGTGGTAATGAAGAAGTGATACAGTCTGGGACTTGACTGGTTAAGCAGAGACAGATTTTGCAATGGGGCATCATTCCATGCTTTCTGACTAACAGAACTCAGCTTGGTCACAAACATACTCAGATGTCTGCAATATTATTGTATTGTTGCTAAGTGAAACTCCTACGGTCTACAGCATAATTTACTTTATCCGTGCCACTCTAAAGGTCATCTGAAAAAAAAAGCAAATGATCTTTCCATTAGATTGCCATTTTAAATTAGACTGCAATTTTAAATAAAAATAGAAAACTAGCTGCACTATGACACATATGATGGTTTCTGTAGCATATCCATTTTCTATGATACCTAAATGGAATCTTATAAATCAGACTTAAGTGAATCTATATTTACATATATGCCACCTGTAATTATTCACTTTGACTTTGTTTTGCTTTGCATCCGTGGTAAAGCTATTAGTTCAGTCATTTCTTTGGTGAATGTAGACCACTATAGTAAATAAATAAATCACTGGCATATATTTTACACACTTTGTAGGTAGTTATTTCAAGATTTTTGATAAAAAGCAACTGTTAAACTGTTTTAACAAACATAAACACATGAAAATGCATGTAAAAAGTGATGCAAGTAAACTGAGTTAAACCTGTTAATGCAAATGTAGCTCTGTCCCCATAGGGCTTGCTGTAGGATGACTTCTTGGGTCCCCTCTGATTACCTGCAGACAGTCATTTATGGACAGTTCACTCATCCATCCTTACTCCCAATGTGTAACAATCCTACAGGCTCACCTGAGTCAGAGGAATGCTGGCCGGAGGTAGGAGTGGAGCCCAGTGGCAAGGACCGCAGGCCGGTAGTAGGTGCAGGAAGTCTGGCAGAGGCGTGGTCAGACAATCCGGGTTGGCTACGGTGGTAGCAGTGCTGGATACCGGATGGACACCAGGTAGTACTCTGATGAGGACACGGGTTCACCTGAGGTGCGGAAACTAAGTGCTAGCTGGTTTTCACTAGAGACCCTAATGGTCGGGATAGACTGCGCTGCAAGCTAACATCAGGTCGCGGTCCCCAGGATCACCCAGCCAGGCAGAGTGCAGGTTCGGTCCGGAGGTGGAGGAGCAGACAAGGGATAACCAGAGAGAAGTCAGACGAGCCAAAGGTCGGGGCGGGCAGCAGTAAGCGTGGTCAGACAATCCGGATTGGCAACAGAGGTAGCAGTTCTGGTAGTCAATTCCTGGTCAGCAGTGGATTTGTGGTAGTAGACAAGAGCAGCAGGTGAGGAGACGCTTGATCAAGGCTCGGGAGCTCAATAATCAGCAAGCTTGAGTGCAAGGGGCTGGACTTATATAGGGAAGTACCAGGTGTGGGGAATCAAGGGTGATGAGCAAGGCTTGGCAAGACTAAGGTTGAAATAATAGGCTTCAGGGAGGAATGTCCAGAGAGGAAAGTCCAGAGAGGAAAGTCCAGAGAGGATGGTAGCCTAGTAAGCAGGGCTACCGCCTGGGATGTGGCTGGTCACGGGTTTGAATCCCGACACAATGGCTGCTTACTCAATAAACAGTCCAGGGGTTTTGGTTTTTTGCCTTTATTGTGGAACTTGGATGGGAGAAGGGAATAGTGGGATACTCCAACTTGAACTATTTACAGTTGATAAGGACAACTCTCACTTGGCCTCACCAGGTTACTTATGGAAGCAGCTTTCACCATACTGCAACTTGTATGGAAAGGGTTAAGTCTTCTTGCTCTCTCCAGCAACAGACTTGATGCAATTACATTATCTTCAGGACACTCTCTAGCATCCCCTTTACTGACAGCCATCCACTGACTCTTCTAGCTGAAGGGGTGGCCCCTCTCAGTACAGGCCCCATGACACAAATCTGTACTCACTGTATGCAGAATTAGATCCTTTCCAGTGTCTCCGGGTTCAGTTCCTTTCTAACTCTTAGGCCCTCAGGTCAACCACCTGAGGCTGCATGGCAACTTCTACAGGGGAAGGGCAGCAGCCCCCTCCCTCTGGGACCCCGCTCTCCAGCTGAAAGTCCCCGAGCACATGTGCCCTTGATATTTATACAGTATCCCAGCATGCACCGATGCACTTTCCTCTATCAATCACCAGGGCTTTACTAAATGCCTATGCACTACTTTGTCAGGTTTCCTCCCACTGTCCAATTTTGACCAGTGTGAAACACTTCAGACAAACTGAGCTGCACCTGAGCACCATGAGCAGATCTCACTAGCAGATCCTGCCCTCTGGTAGGCAGAGAACAATATAGATTTACCTGGCAATCTTTCTGGTAAGCAGAAAAGATCCAAAACTCTATACACTATACTCTCTCTCTAGCGCCTACCTAGGGGGGTGCTGCACAAACAAAGGCACACATACACTATACTGTTAAAAGTATTGGGACACCTGCCTTTACACACACTTGAACTTTAATGGCAGCCCAGTCTTAGCTCATATGATTCAATATTGAGTTGGCCCACCCTTTGCAGATATAACAGCTTCAGCTCTTCTGGGAAGGCTGTCCACAAGGTTTAGGAGTGTGTCTATGGGAATGTTTGACCATTATTCCAGAAGAGCATTTGTGAGGTCAGGCACTGATGTTGGCCGGGAAGGCCTGGCTCACAGGCTCCATTCTAATTTATCCCAGAGGTGTTCTATCGGGTTGAGGTCAGGACTCTGTGCATGCCAGTCAAGTTCCTCCACCCCAAACTTTCTCATAAATGTATTCATCAGTTCCAGAATGCACACTGAATGCAGTAGGCCTCCATGCAGGATCATAAGTTAGGCCCCCTTCATGTGTTCGGGCTCATTTCAATCAATGTGTAAACAATATCTGAACGGGAACAATACCCATAACAGTAATCTGTCTGACATTACGATTGAAAAGTCAATACAGTGTGACAAAATGTGAGCATGACTAGAATAATGAAAGTTAAATTGCATAAAAATAAAACCAGCGCTTGGATGGTGTAAGAAAAAACAAAAAGCAGCTGCTGTTCACCCAAAGGGATATACGACTAAAATCAATAAATATATATATAAAGTGACCGGGGTGCTAAAAATAAAGTTCAAAATGCATACAATCCATAAGAGAATAAATGTGCAAAAATGCAATAAGTGTTGCAAAACTCATCAATAATACAATGATTCAATAAAAAAGTCCATAGATTGTCCAACCACAAGTGCAAAGGTGCTCAAACTGTGTTGGTGTTCCTTTAATTTCTTTGAGCTGAAAAAAGTGCTTATCAGTGCCAAGGTGCCACACTCCCCTCTTGCACCCCAACTCACCAAAAATAAAGACCCTCTGTTGGGTCGAATGCAGCTTTTTTGGGGGTGAATAAAGAATCCTGGGTATCTGATAAAAGTATCATCCAGAAAACATGCTCTCTTCAGAAGTCGAATAGTGCTTCTTTAACGGGCTCAGCCCAATTAAAATAGAGAGATCATAGTGAAGTACTGTATATAAATCGTTTATTTAAAAAGCAGGCAAGAATACTCACAAATAAGTAGAAAAAATGAGCAGTTAATCAATGGCAAGACACTTCCTGGAACGCTGTCTCGCGTGCATTCCACCGAGAAACAGGAAGTGACGTAGATGGTTAAAGTACACCAGAAATTACGTCCTTTGAGCTGCAGCTTCAAGTGACTGCTTTGTCGCAATTTAGGAGTCAGGGCGTTTTTTGTCTCTTTTATAGTCCTTATAATTTTTGACTGTTTTTAATTCAGTCATTTCTTAAAGCAACCTAAAGCAACTATGGACTGGAGGCTACCCCCTATGGCCATGTATTCCCTGAATATCTCCCTGTATTTACAGTATCTCACAAAAGTGAGTACACCCCTCACATTTTTGTAAATATTTTATTATATCTCTTCATGTGACAACACTGAAGAAATTACTCTTTGCTACAATGTAAAGTAGTGAGTGTACAGCTTGTATAACAGTGTAAATTTGCTGTTCCCTCAAAATAACTAAACACACAGCCATTATTGTCTAAACCGCTGGCAAAAAAAGTGAGTACACCCCTAAGTGAAAATGCCCAAAATTGATCCCAATTAGCCATGTTCCCTCCCTGGTGTCATGTGATTTGTTAGTATTATAAGGTCTCAGGTGTGAATGGGAAGCAGGTTTGTTAAATTTGGTGTTATCGCTCTCACTCTCTCATACTGGTCACTGGAAGTTCAACATGGCACCTTATAGCAAAGAACTCTCTGAGGATCTGAAAAAAAGAATTGTTGCTTTACATATAAATGGCCGAGGCTATAAGAAGATTGCCAAGACCCTGAAACTGAGCTGCAGCACGGTGGCCAAGACCATACAGCGGTTTAACAGGACAGGGTCCACTCAGAACAGGCCTTGCCATGGGTGACCAAAGCAGTTGAGTGCACCTGCTCAGCATCACATCCAGAGGTTGTCTTTGGGAAATAGACAAATGAGTGCTGACAGCATTGCTGCAGAGGTTGAAGGTATGGGGGTCAGCCTGTCAGTTCTCAGACCATACGCCACACACTGCATCAAATTGGTCTGCATGGCTGTCATCCCAGAAGGAATCCTCTTCTAAAGATGATGCACAAGAAAGCCCGCAAACAGTTTGCTGAAGACAAGCATACAAAGGACATGGATTACTGGAACCATGTCCTGTGGTCTGATGAGACCAAGATACCCCTAATTGGTTAAAATGGTGTCAAGCGTGTGTGGCGGCAACCAGGTGAGGAGTACAAAGACAAGTGTGTATTGCCTACAGTCAAGCATGGTGGTGGGAGTGTCATGGTCTGGGGCTGCATGAGTGCTGCCAGCACTGGAGAGCTACATTTCATTGAGGGAACCATGAATGCCAACATGTACTGTGATATACTGAAGCAGAGCATGATCCCCTCCCTTCAGAGACTGAGCCGCAAGGCAGTATTCCAACATGATAACGACCCCAAACACACCTCCAAGACGACCACTGCCTTGCTAAAGAAGTTGAGGGTAAAGGTGATGGACTAGCCAAGCATGTCTCCAGACCTAAACCCTGATGAGCATCTGTAGGGCATCCTTAAAAAGAAGGTGGAGGAGCACAAGGTCTCTTGACAGTGGAAGAGGACTCCAGTGGCAACCTGTGAAGCTCTGGTGAACTCCATGCCCAAGAGGGTTAAGGCAGTACTGGAAAATAATGATGGCCACACAAAATATTGACACTTTGGGCCCAATTTGGACATTTCCAATTAGGGGGTGTACTCACTTTTGTTGCCAGCGGTTTAGACACTAATGGCTGTGTGTTGAGTTATTTTGAGGGGACAGCAAATTTACACTGTTATACAAGCTGTACACTCACTACTTTACATTGTAGCAAAGTGTCATTTCTTCAGTGTTGTCAAATGAAAAGATATAATAAAATATTTACAAAAATGTGAGGGGTGTACTCAATTTGTGAGATACTGTATGCGCAGGGAGGCTTTTTAATTTTTTTTTTTTTTTTATACTCATCTTTTCAAAATGCCTTTAGACTAGTTATGTGACTTGGAAGGTGCTTTTCTTTTTCACCTTTTTTTCAGTGCTGGGCTGTCCTTACTGATGCAGAGAGTGGTGCTGACATGATGTCCTCAGTAGCACTTTCTGTATCGTTGCACTGTAAGAGCATGGCATCATGGTGTTCCCCCTAACACCTCTGGGTTGAATGATGCTAGGAATCATTTAACCATGAAGATTGAAGACATCTTGTAGCAGAATTTATTAAAAAAAAAAAAAAAGTATTGCAGTCAGAGCTGCTTTTTCTATTTTTTACTATGACTGGGGAACCTTTTAAAAAAATGCCAGAGATGGGCTTCAAAATAATTACTTTTACTCCCTGTAGAAGTGTGCTTCCTACTTTCCTACTTGTGTTCTGTGTCGGAAAAGAAAAGTAATGGCCGCACCACTCAGCACACGTGTTGGCACTTGTAGTGCTGATGAAGAGAGGGGCATGTCTGACCAGGTCTGTTAGATTACGAAGTAAACTAGGTCAAACTCTAGAGCCTAATGGCTGCACATCATATTTAAAGTGTATTCAAAAAACAAAATAAAGAATAATTATTAACATAATTTACATGTATTTACTGAATTCTGCGTTTACTGTAGTGTCCCCTGGCAGTGCTGGCACACTCCCCATTCTATATGTTCTCCCTATATGCAGGGACCTATGGGGTTTTGCAGGAGTCCCCTCTTCATGTGTGCTACTGCTCTGCCCCACAACTGTACGTACAGCATTCTGAGTGCCGCACAGGCAGTGTGAGAGGGACACACCGAGCCTCTCCTCCTCCTTCACAGCACTGATTGACAGTGGCCCTGTGTCCCTTTCACATTGCCTGTATGTGCAACTCTCGGAACTCTGCACGTGCAGATGTAGTACAGAGCAGGAGCATGCATGTAGAGGGGACTCGTATGGGATTATATAGCACCTAGTAGCACATACACTATATTGCCAAATGTATTGGGATGCCTGCCTTTACGCGCACGTGAATTTTAATGGAATCCCAGTCTTAGTCCATAGGGTTTAATATTGAGTTTGCCCACCCTTTGCAGCTATAACAGCTTTAACTCTTCTGGGAAGGCTGTCCACAAGGTTTAGGAGTGTGTCTATGGGAATGTTTGACCATTCTTCCAGAAGTACATTTGTAAGGTCAGGCACTGATGTGGATGAGAAGGTCTGGCTCGCAGTCTTAGCTCTTATTCATCCCAAAGGTGTTCTATCAGGTTGAGGTCAGGACACTGTGAGGGCCAGTTAAATTCCTTCACGCCAAATTTATGCCTTTGTGGACCTTGCTTTGTGCACTGGGCAGTGATGTTGGAACCGGAAGGAGCCATCCCCAAACTGTTCCCACAAAGTTGGGAGCATAAAATTGTCCTAAATGTCTTGGTATGCTGACACCTTAAGAGTTCCCTTCACTGGAACTAAGGAGCCAAGCTCAACCCCTGAAAAACATCCCCACACCATAATCCTCCCTGCACCAAATGATTTGGACCAGTGCACAAAACAAGGTCCATAAAGACATGGATGAGCAAGTTTGGGGTGAAGGAACTTGACTGGCCTGCACAGAGCCTTGACCTCAACCCGATAGAGCACCTTTGGGATGAATTTGAGCGGAGACTGCGTGCTAGGCCTAAGATTGGGATGCCATTCAAAGTTCATGTGCGTATAAAGCCAGGAGTCCCAATACTTTTGGTAATTAGAGATGTCCCGAACTATTCACCGTCGAACAGTTCCCGGCGAACATCGCTTGCTCACGTTCGCCGCAGCGGGGGAACAAATGCGATGTTTGGTCCGCCCCCTAAACGTCATCATTGAGCAAACATTGACCCTGTACCTCACAGTCAGCAGACACATTCCAGCCAATCAGCATGCCCTCCCTCCCAGACACTCCCACCTCCTATAAAAAAGCAAGGACAGCATCCATCTTAGATTCATTCTGTAGCTGCAGTGTCAGTTAGAGCAGGGAGAGTGCTGCTGCTGCTGAATTAATAGCTAGGCCAGTGTTCTGTGTCCACTCCAGTCCTCAAAGACTCATCTGCTGTAAGGACAGCGTCCTGACAGCACCCCAAAAAGACCTTTTTAGGGCTGGTACATCAGTCTGCTTTTTTTTTTATATATATATATTGCAGTTGCCTGGCCATGTGTGAGAGGCCACAGGCCCACAGACTGTACTGTGTGCACACCACTCATATAGGGTGGCACAGTACATTGCACGGCGCATGCGCAGTGCCCCAAATTGGAAGTGAGAGGTCTGACCAACCATCTTTCTCCATCTCCCGGTTCCTAAAATCTATTCCATACACCAGCCACTGATAGGGGATAAAACAGAGATTCAACTGGTAAGAACAGATTTTTTTTAATCTAAAAAAAGAGGACAGCCTCGGCGGAGCTGGATATTTTTTCGCCGCGTTACTGAATGCTCATGCACAATGGCTGTAGGCTCATGCGTCCTTTTGCGGAGGTGACAAACCTGGTCAGTCAAACCCAAGGCAACATCATCGACCTCATCCCATATGTGTTTTTTCTGGAGCGTGCCCTGCGAAGAGTGCTGGATCAGGCCGTAGATGAGCATGAAGAGGAAGAGTTGTGGTCACAATCACCACCAGAAGCAGCCTTGTCATCGTCGATTGCTGGACCTGCGGCAACGCAGAGAGAGGAGTCTGAAGAAGAGTCAGTCAGAGGAGGAACATTACCTGATCGATACAACATCATACCTGATCCTATACACACACTGGATGTTTTAAAGCACTTTATTCCAAACAATTTAGGAATGTTAGGTGATTTATGCCCTTTATGGATTAAAACCTGACTCTGCGTCAACTACGTAATTTTCCATGGGAGTTTTACCATGGATCCCCCTCCGGCATGCCACAGTCCAGGTGTTAGTCCCCTTGAAACAATTTTTCCATCACTATTGTGGCCAGAAAGAGTCCCTGTGGGTTTTAAAATTCGCCTGCCTATTGAAGTCTATGGCGGTTCACCCGTTCGCGAACATTTGTGGAAATTCGCGTTCGCCGTTCGTGAACGGAAAATTTTATGTTTGTGACATCTCTATTGGTAATTTAGTGCATATGGAACAGAGTGAGTCAGTGCAACTGTGGAACAGTTTAAAAAGTACTCTCAGAGGAGAATTTTGTTTTTAAAAAAAAATTAGACTTAAATGTCACTATTGCTACAAACAGTAAAATAAGGGCAAGACTAAGAAAAGAAGGCTAATACTTCAATGCGAGTCCAAGTGAGAATCCATTCTGTGGTTTCCTATGGGCTGTACATAAGGTGTTTTGTTTTTTTTAATAAACATGTAATTAGCATTAATTGGCGTGTTTTTTTATGCCTGGAGTTCAGCTTTGCAGCCAGATGCTGCCTTAACTCTGTTAGAAATATCCAGTGGGTGTATGTACTTCTGGTTGATAAACTCGGAATACTGAGCAAACCAAGGAAAAGCCGCAGAGGGAAAACAAATATTTTACAGGTGGGTAGTGGCAAGTGTCCAGGAACCCTTGAAAGAATTGGAGCAGTAGGAGTATGTTTGCTGTATGTGAGATCTATTTGTGTACCACACACTTATCCCTCTAAATTGGAAGAGAATACGCTTCTCGTATTAGCAAGAATTAGCAGGCACAAATGCATTATTTTAGTAAATTAAATAGATTCCTGTGCTTAGTTCATGACAGTAGATTACAATGTAGATAATGCTGCATTAATATACAAAGGTTTAGCTTAGTAAAGGAGCATTTGTGCTCCATTTAAATGGCTTAAGGAAATAACCTAATGCTTCAAAATCCAGGCATGCTAATTTAAAATCCAGTGTTGAATGAAGGTGACTTTTTAATCCCAAACCAGATGTTAAAATTTGGCATAGATTTATATTCCTAGCAAAAACAGCATATAACATAACCCTGTATCCAGAAACGTCAGGTTTTGTACTGATTTTATTCTTGGATATATTATATACAATTGGCGTTAAAGTCATATTTTTTTCCTAAAAGAAAAGATGTAAAATATATTGTATGTAAAATGTTTCTTTTATATGTAAGGCACATAATATGTCAGCACAAGTCTGACCATTTGAGAACAGGCAGGCTGTGCTCCCAGCACAGCTAGAAAACTGGCTACGCTGGGATGGATGTGCTTCCATACCTAACATGGTCAGGGGGAAAGCAGAGGGACTGACAGGGTCACCAGGTTTTCCAAACAAAGGAAGCAATACAAGAGAGCACTTTTTAGTACAAGTACATATTAGGAATATGAAATGTTGGGGTAACAAACTCTTTAACTCTGCCCATGTAAACCCACAAAGGTGCATATACTATTATTCTTAGGCCTGCTCCACAGCTTTGCAGTTTTATGTGCATTTTTGAACACACAAACCCATTGAATGCAAAGAGGCTGTTTACATTTGTGCACTGTTTGTAAAAAATGCAGCATGTCCCTTTTTTTTGTGCATTTTCATGCATTGTTACTCCCTATAGAATAATGAAAATGCATGTAAAACATACGATAAAGAAAACAAAAGCAGACACCAATAATGTGAACCTACATATGATTATTCTAATTATGCATATCCCCGAACATTCAGAATGAAAATGTTTACAGCTCCTATCCATCTATCTTGTGTAAAGGAAGGCATCCTGTAGGTGAAATTTCATAGCTCGGGGTGATTGGCAAGAGGCTATAGTCCCACCAAGGTGCCCTCTTTTATCTCATATCTGTCTGCAAGAAATTGTGTGAAAAAATAAAAGTACAACTGGCATGAACTGAGTGGGCTTTCTAACCTAAATGAAAGAGGGGAGAAAAAGTGACACTGATCTGAGTGAAGCATTGGGATAAAAACAAGTTTTATTAGATGGTATTTAACAAACTTTTAGGTAGAAATACACAGGCATATAGTACAAGGAACCATGTTAAGCCCCGTACACACGTACGGATCGTCCTCATACAAACGTTCGTCTTTTCTCCCCGGGATGTCGGTGTCTGTTGAAAAGTGCAAAGACAGCACAAGGACAGCACAAGAATTTTGTCCGCAGACTTCAGCTGACTGCAGAAGTGATGTCATGTAATGGTTAACTTTCCCTGTGTTTTTTATTTTCTGAGCATGCCCAGTCTTGCAAATCTGCGGTCTGTCGGCTGATTTCTGTACTGACAGGCGAACAATCGTCCGTTCTGGTGTCCGCAGACAAAAATTTTCATGTTTGCAAGAAAGACTCTTGTCCGCGGATTGTGCGCAGACAGCTGTCGGAGGCACCATACTAACACGCGTACAATCGGCAGATCTTTCGTCCGCCGACGTTTGTATGACGACGATCGGTACGTGTGTACGGGGCTTTAGTCTCTTTCATCCGTGCAGCTATGCAGAGGTGCTCGCCAGTCCTGGCCACTCTGATGCCTGATGAAGGAGCACACATGCTCTGAAATCAAGCTCAGCCATGGCCTTTGCCTGTCACGGAACCAGTTTTTCTCAACTCGGGTCCTTCATGGCACACTAACAGGCCAGATTTTAAGTAGTGATTGACTGATATCCATTTTTCGTTGCTGATACCGACATTTTGGCCATCGCATATCGGTATCGGCCGATATGGGCCGATATTTTGTACAGCCTATGTCAGGGTCCGAGACTAGTCTTCTCCTCCTCCAAGCCACTCCATCTCCCACCCACACGATACCGATCTGTCTCTCAACCTCTTGCCATAAGTGACACCCGGGTGATAACGCTCCGTCCAGCATACGATCTCGGAGGTCACGTGCGTGGTCACGCCCCGGCGTGACCACGTTGACCTCCGAGATCGTCATCGTATGCCGGACGGAGCGGTATCACCCGGGTGTCACTTACGGCAAGTGGGTGAGAGACGTATCGGTTGGTTGGGAGATGGAGTGGGTGAGAGACAGAGCAGTATTGAGTGGGTATAACTTACAGCAAATCTGCTAATGTGGAATTGCTTATATATTTAATTTGTACATTTGTGAGTGGCATATTTAATAACATTTGTGAACAGAATTATGCTATGTGACATAATTTTACCCTTACATGAGCAATATTTGGAATATCGTCAATATCGGCCAGTTCCGGGGCCGATACAGATATATCGGCAAAAGTCAATATCGGCCCTCGATATATTGGCCTTGCCGATAATCAGTTGATCCCTAATTTTAAGTATTACCTTGGGGAGATGCAGACTAGAGTACTGCAATCACTGAGCAGCAAATGATATCACCTGTGATGTATTTCAGTTTTCTTGCAAACCTGGCCTGTTAGTGGGCCCTGAGGACCAGAGTTGAGAAAAACTGCTCTAATCACCCACCCAGCTGATCCTCCCCAGCCACTGGAACGACCAGGACTGGTTATCACCTTTGCCCAGCTGCACCAATGGAAGAGACTTATGCCCCGTACACACGTGCAGATTATCTGAAGACTTTTGTCTGCAGACTTACCAAAACCATATAATATGAGGTCAAACCTAAACACTTTCAATTTGTATGCAATCCGGCAGGCCCTTGCCCTACATAGAAAAGGTAAGTCTGCAGACAAAAGTCTGCAGATAATCTGCACGTGTGTACGGGGCATAATATGATACTACATGCCTGTGAATTTCTACCTAAATGTGAGTTGAATACCACCTATTAAAACTTGTTTTTAACCCATCGCTTCACTCGGACCAGTGCCGCTTTCTTCTCCCCTTCCTCACTTCTACTCTGACAGCTGGCCACCAACACTGCTCAAGTAGCATATCGACTAATCTAGTTTAAGGACTTTGGGGACTTTTCCTTTATTATGATGCCCATATAGATCCTTTATTTATAATATTCTGACATTCCCCGCTGTTCACCAAGCGCTCCAAAATAACTCTATCCTAACCTAAATGAATTAGCTGTGAACTAACTAGGCTTACAAGTTACTAACTTAACCACTTTACTACCAGTCACGTAACCTCTACGTGATCAGACTTTGCGGGGTTATACCGGGATGATGCCTCTAGCTAGAGGCATCATCCCGGTACCGTTGTTTGAAGCCGACGGTCGGCTTTCCGTCGGTAACGATCGATGCGGCTCGGGAGCCGCTCGATCGTTACCCGGGGGGGCGGGAGGGGACGTCCCCCCCCTCCCGCCGCCTTCCGCGGCTTTGCTCGGGGCTACCGTCCCACCGGGAGCCCCGAGCACCCAGCCGGCACGTCCGCCGGCTGGATGGAGTCCCGATGAATGCCGGAAACGGCATCGATCGGGTCTCCGATGACGTAACCCGGAGGCGGCGTCCATGACGTCACGTCCGGGTTACTGTGCTGCAAAAGGCGGCAGATTTGAAAAACGGCTGTATGCAAAAATGCCGTTTTCGGCGTTTTGCATACAGGGAAGTGTAGTGGAGGGGTCTAGGGTCTTTTAGACCCTCGATCCCTCCATAAAGAGTACCTGTCACGACATATTGCTGTCACCAGGGATGTTTACATTGCTTGTGACAGCAATAAAAGTGATCAGATTTTTTTTTTTTTAAAAACCTGTAATAAAGTTTAAAAAAAAAGAAAAAATAAATAGGAAAAAAAAAAAAAAAAAAAATTTAGCCGTCCCCGTCACCGTTAGCTCGCGCACAAAAAAAAACGTATACGCAAGTCGAGCCGCAAATGAAATCGCTGTTCAAACCACACATGTGAGGTATCGCCGCGATCGCCAGAGCGTGGGCAATAATTTAAAAAAAAGAGCTACACTCTAACTCTAAACTGGTAACCGTTAAATAAATTTAAAGCGTCGCAGATTGAGATCTCTATTGACCGTAGTTTGTCGCCATCCCACGGGGGGGCGCAATTTTAAACCGTAACATGTTTGGTATCTATTTACTCGGCGTGACATCATCTTTCACAATATACAAAAAAAATGGGCTAACTTTACTGTTTAGTATTTTTTAAATGCAGTGAAATGTGATTTTTCAAATTTTTTCCAAAAAAATGGCGTTTTAAAGACCGCTGCGCAAATACCGCGTGACAAAAAATTTTGCAATGACCGACATTTTATTCTCCAGAGTCTTTGCTAAAAAAATATATATAATGTTTGGGGGTTCTAAGTAGTTTTCTAGGAAAAAATACTGGTTTTAACTTGTGAACAAAAAGTGTCCGAAATAGGGCTGGGGCTAAAGTGGTTAAAGTAGTATTAAACACAAACGCAGACATTTATTATACTTCATCTTACTGTTTCTTAGATGTGATGGATGCATTCATTTTCTTTTTTAGGCTTTCTTTCTTCTATTTTCATCTGGTGATCTGTCCAGCAAATCTGTTGTTTTTCAAAAGAAGATAAATGTACTAGTTACACACAAACCATTTACCACTGACAGGGGTGGTAACAGTGATCAGCTTTTAATTATTTATGTAAAGCCTTTATTAAAAACTGTTTGCTGTAACTGCTTATAAATAATTAGCTGGAGCGTGGCTTCAATTCGTTGGTGCATTTAAATCTGCTAGTGCATCAACACTCCCTTCCCCCCAGATTGACAATGCCGCTGTCCAAAAGTGCCGCAAGTATTCCTTAATCCAGAGTGGGGGCACTCTAATACAAGAGGTGTGTTACTGGCCAGATCACCAGATGAAAACAGAAGGCAAAAGCCTAAGAAATGAAAAAAAAAATGCAGCCACCACATCTAATGATAGGTAAACTGCAATATTTTACATTTTTGGTTTTGGGTTTAATACTGCTTTAAGGTGCAGTGACTCTGATCCTTCGTGTCATGACTTCCGCAGAGTCACATCTTTTCACTTCAAGAAGCCAAATGGAATGGCGTGGAAGCAAAGGCAAGGTGAGTATTCATGTACAGGAGAGAAGATAAATGCGCCTGTGCCTTTGACCTAACAGATCTCGCCAAGAGAAGGACCATTTTCTTGACAATCTATAGTTCATAAAAAGGCTGTTGAATAAACTGCCTTGCTTGTCCTAGTCCTATTAATTGCTAGATATACAGTACAATAAAAGGTTGATTAAATGATTTTATGGTGACCATTTGATCTGTTGTCATCTTCTGCATTTAATGGGTTCTCTCCCACCAAATGCCACTAAAGATGTGAAGCACCCATCTTCATCCGCATTTACTTTGCTAATTAATTTTAAAGCACAAGCATAGATGGCCATTTACAAATTTAAAAAAATGACGCACACTGTGAAGTTCTGTAGAAAATGTGCTGTAATACAACTTCATTGGATTAGATATTCTTGGTAGAATGTTACAGCAAGACAAGGATCATACATAAATGCAGACCAAATTATGGCTTCTGATAATGCTCAGAATGCCTCGGAAAATCATTCTGTTTTGCTTTTTTGTATACAAGCCCTCGTACAATTATTTATATTCTGTATTTATAAAAATGTGTTTAAGCAACTGATAATATAGTAGTGTTATTTAAACAATATTTTTGCATTAAAAATCTAATCAGCTGCATGCTGTCTTTGAAATCTATACCTATTTCTCAAACCATTGTCTACGAACATAGAAGCTAAGAACCACACACAAACTTAAAATACTAGCTACTTTCTATTTCCTGTGAGAACCTCTTTGCCCTTCAAGACCCTTTTAAAGACTCATCTTTTGCACCTGCCACTTAGCTCACACAACAATGGAAAGAGGACACTAAGGCCATGCCATAATGGGCTGCTTCCTGGCCTTCTGAACCAAGGGCCCATGTCAGTTGCTGCAGATGTGAATGGCAGAACGTTCACGTCTACGTTCTGTTCTCTATCATCACTTTGTCTATTTTAAGCAACAGCGTGGGATCTTTAATTCAGGACAACCCTTATTTTAAAGATCAAGAACAGCCTTTCATACCTTCGCTTCAAATGCATAAAGCAGATTGTACAAACAAGATGCTAGTAAAGACCATATGGGTTTCATATATTTGTTTGCACAAAGGGGTCCTAATTATGTCGTCCTCCCCCCCCCATAATCTCCAGTCGCATAACAATATGAATGTCAGCTGCGCACCTCTTGGAATTGTAAGTACAAAAAGCACACTATTGCTGTTCCTCATTAAGCTGTTGGAAGTGAATTTTAGAAAGCAGTGTGGAATCAGGTGTATTCAATAAAAAATATTTGAATAGGAAGTGTGCTGTTCCCTTGTGTCCTAATACAAGTATTTCACCCATTGTTCAGTGTGGACTCACCGCAATAAAAACAGTCTTTATTTATAACTCCCATGCAGCTCTTCTAGTAAATCTGTCACCAGATTAAACTGTTTTTGGAAAGCAATAACATTTTTACTGTTTTTTTATGAAACAATAACTGTGAAATGGATTCCAGAATTTGTTGTTTGGATTTCCTTAATCGGTTTATCTCTATTTCTTCATCCTTCTGAAAATACGTTTCTAGTCTAAAGCTCCGTACACACGCGTCGATAATTGGCCGTGAATTTTCGGCCAACGTCTGATCGGCTGATTTTCGGCTTGTTAGTATGATGCTTCCGACAACCGACTCCGACTTTTCGGCAAAAAAAATCTGGTATGCATGCTATAAAATTTTTGTTGGCCGTCAACACAACGGCCGATTTTCCGTCAGTCAGTACAGATTTCGGCAGACAAAAATCTGATGAGCAAGACTGGGCATGCTCAGAGAAGAAAAAACACACGGAAAGTAAACCAGCACATGACATCACTTCTGAAGTAGATTTTTGTTGGCCGAGAAAATTCGTGTGCAGTCTAGGCACATTCCAACCAACAAAACACCACTCTGGACAAAAGTTGGACGATCGGTCGGCCGATAATCGTTGCGTGTGTACGAGGCATTATATTTATATATTTGGGGCTACACACTAACCCATTGAGTAAGAGACTGCTTCTTTGTAGCCATACTACCTACCTACTATGCATGTTAACAAAGGCTTGGATGGGGCTACAAAGCAGGGTGGTTCACATTATTGCATGTAGCTACACTTTGTTTAAATTAGTACAGTGGAATGCTGCCACAAACGCCACAAACGCTGAGCTAGGACCCTATGTATTAGCCAAGAGTGATACAAATCTGTGCTAACGTATAGCCTGATAAAATCAATAAGACTCAATAAGGTATGTTTTTACCCTATGATTGAGACAATTTTTTTTTTTTGTTGGGCTTTAACTAGTTTAAAGGTAGGTAAAGGTTAAAACCCAATTCCTTGCTACAATGGCCTCTTAGCAGTGGAAAGGAGATGCAAGCTGCGGCACAGCCATGATGCCAGGGCTTTGTGCCGCCATGCCTTAATGGAAACACCAACTAGGGCTTCACACTCTCTCCACTCAAAGTCTTTGGTTCTAAAATAAACAAAATTTAGGCTTATAAATGAACTAAACTTTAATCTAGCATTTATGGCACATAGTTTTGGCCCTTTTATAGGAGATATTCAGATTTTTTTGCAGGCAGTTGACATAGCCTTTATGGTATTCAGCCGACTACCTATCGACAGAGATTCCAAAGGCCAGTTCTACTGGTAACTGAGCTTCTCTTCCAAACATAAGCATGTAAGATAATTACTCTGTCAAATCATGCTTCAAACTGACATTGACTATATGCCCTATATTACCATATGCACTATATTACCAAAAGTATTGGGGCGCCTGCTTTTACACACACATAAACTTTAATGGCATCCCAGTCTTAGTCCGTAGGATTCAATATTGAGTTGGCTCACCCTTTGCAGCTAAAACAGCTTCAACTCTTCTAGGAAGGATGTCCACAAGGTTTAGGAGTGTGTTTATGGGAATGTTTGACCATTCTTCCATTTTTGAGATCAGGCACTGATGTTGGACGGGAAGGCCTGGCTCGCAGGCTCCATTCTAATTTATCCCAAAGGTATTCTATTGGGTAGAGGTCAGGACTCATTGGGTTGAGGGTAGGCCAGTCAAGTTCCTCCACCCCAAACTTGCTCATCCATGTCTTTATGGACCTTGCTTTGTGCACTAGTGCGCAGTTCTGTTGGGAAAGGGAGGGGCCATCCCCGAACTGTTACGACAAAATTGGGAACATGAAATTGTCCAAAATGTCTTGATATGCTGACACCTTAAGAGTTCCCTTAACTTGAACTAAGGGGTCAAGCCCAACCCCGGAAAAACAAACCCTTACCATAATCACCACTCCACCAAATGATTTGGACCAGTGCACAAAGCAAGGTCTATGAAGACATGGATGAGTGAGTTTGGGGTGGAGGAACCTGACCGGCCTGCACAGAGTCCCAACCTCAACCTGATAGAACACCTTTGGGATGAATTCGAGCGGAGACTGCAAGCCAGGCCTTCTCATCCTACACCAGTGCCTGACCTCACAAATGCACTTCTGGAAGAATGATCAAACATTCCCATAGACACACTCCTAAACCTTGTAGACAGCCTTCCATTATAACTGCAAAGATTGGGCCAACTCAATATTGAAAACCCTACGGACTAAGACTAGGATGCCATTAAATTTCATGTGCGTGTAACGACAGACATCCCAATACTTTTAAAAGTATATGGTATGTATGTGTTGTTTCCTTACAGGTATAAACATAGCCAGCATGTTCAAAAGGGTACAGCTAAACCTCTCATGCTGTGGATTGCCATTGAGGCAGCTCTGGCAGGTAAAGTTTTCTGTTGTATACACCACAAACAGGACTGGCAATAGCTCTCCACCTCTACTGTCATACAAGCCCAGTAAAACTGTTCCCAGATGACTGTGTTCATTGCGTAAGACTGCTAGTACTGTACTCCTGTGTTTCTTAGGTAGAAGCAGGTGCCACATTTCCTTGAGACCATGGGTCTCAAACTATAAATAAAATATACACATTCAGCATTATTGATTTAATAAAGTATAACCACTGTATGCATATGTCCACCTTTCGCTCTCAATAAAGTTCATTCACAACACTTTTCATAAGCAAATTTCATCCAAGTAAAGTTCATCCCAAATAAAAAGTGCTTTGTGCTTGTCTAATCCTTTAACGTGCTCCATGTGTCTTTAATGTATAGCATGCTTCACATTTTACCTTATGCTGTGCCACCTCTATATCCAAACACACCTGAAGTTGTTGACCCTTTTATGAGAAACAAAGTGGGTCAGATAGAGCTTTATGCCCCCAGGCAGATCTTTCCTTACCGGCCTTGTATCCACATGTGACTCCTTATACCTCACACCATCACTCCACGAGAACTGGCCTCATGAGAAATAAAGTTGCTCATAGCATAAAAATCTATTTTTATTAAAATAAAAAACAACCCCTTAAGTCTCAGTTCACGCTACCTCGCTCCGACTTAGGGGGCGACCTGTGAAGTCGCATGCAGCGCAACTTCGGCGCGACTTGCACGGACTTCATAAAATGAATGTCTATGCAAGTCGCTCCAGGTTGCCCTGAAGTAGTACAGGACCCTTTTTCTAAGTCGGAGCAACTTGTGTCGCTCCTGTTAGAACGGTTCCTGTACCGAAACAATGGGAGCGCTGACAAGTCGCAGTCCAAGTCGGACGAGTGTGAATGGAGACTTAGTTGTGCACACTCATATAGCAAAGTAATCCTTCAGCTTTTCTACAATCGCCCATTCTGCGGCCAACAACTCCAGCTTAAGGGTAGGAAATTGTTTTTGGTGGAGGTAAGACTCCAACTCACATAAGCAACAAGTTTTAAGCTGGGCACACCCATACTTAAAGTAGGCCAGTTCATCAGGAACTGGATGACTTTTGCTTCATGTGTACTCTTCTGTGTTAGACTGGTAGACTGTTGTGGTTAGACCAGCTTCAGTCAAACAGTCAGGCTGGAAAACCAGTATTTGAAAAGTGCTAGCAGCCAGTGGCTGCAGGCCCTGATCAGTGTATGGGACAGTAGGCAGTATTTTGTAAACTATGAACTTATAACAAAATAAAATAAAAAGCAGCAGACAACTGTACTTGTGGCAAAAATTTGGCCGCGGCCGTTTATTATTGGTTTTAAAACTTCAATAAATATAAGATAAAATATATAACACTTGTGACAACCCAGCCACCACGGCTCAGGCTGCATAATAAATAACTTCAGTTTAAAATCATCACTTCCACATATACTTAAAAACCGTCCCCCTTTGCAACTGCAAAGGTGACCTACCACATAACAACAGCTGCGACAAGGGAGGGGGGGTTGGGGAACTGCTCTGGACGAGTCTTCTGAGGCGAATGAGCCCTCTCTGAGGCGATCCCTTCTTTAAATAGGGTCCCCAAGAGTTCTAGAAAATTCTTCCAGCTGCTCTCTTCCTATAGGTGCTCTAACCTCTGCATAGCTAAAGGACCACCCACTCCAGGTGTTTTACCTCAGGAATACCTCACTCTACTCCTCCCTCTATTCCCTGAGGAAAAAAAGGGGGGGAAATTGACTGATCCTGACTAACTCTATCCTGCCACTTTCCCATGAGGAAAAAAAGGGCTATTCAGCCTTCCTTTTCCCTTTCATGGGACAGTAGGCATTATTTTGTAAACTATGAACTTATAACAAAATAAAATAAAAAGCAGCAGACAACTGTACTTGTGGCAAAAATTTGTCCGCGGCCGTTTATTATTGGTTTTAAAACTTCAATAAATATAAGATAAAATATATAACACTTGTGACAACCCAGCCACCACGGCTCAGGCTGCATAATAAATAACTTCAGTTTAAAATCATCACTTCCAAAAGACAGAAGGGGGAAAACTAGCCCCTTCTGTCACACAACACCCCGCACCGCGGCCATCTCAATACAGTCAACCATGTCTGCATTAAAAATATCTAAACCTATTTCCGATAGGTGTACACCATCATCCCTATACAGACCCTCCGTACCTCCTTCTAATTCTTTATGCCTAAAGGACATAACCCCTATTTTTACCAACAGCTTTGCTAAAGATCTGTTGATCCTCTTCCTAATTTTTTCCAAAGATTTCAGAGAAGGGGAACACAACCACCTTAACCTCTGAATAATTTCAGAAAAAACGATAACCGTGTTTGGGGAAGACAAACTAAAGTTAAATAAATCGTTTCTAATTTTGTAAACAAGATCCAAAGTTCTTTCTTGGGCAATATCATTCCCTCCCAGATGTACAATCAGTACATCTGGATGAGGAAATAAGATCTGGAGCCTGCTGATTTCCATTAAGAGATCCGCCCATACCATTCCCCTTCTGCCATACCAGAAAATTCTGTATTTTTCGGGATCCAATCCTAAATTTTCTGAATATACCCTTTGCTGCGCTCTCTTGAAAGCCCAATAGACAAAAGAATGGCCGACAATCCAAATAATGCGGCTCTCACCTGAAATAAATTAAATAGAAAAATTAGGTCGAACGTATAACTGAAAACAATTCGACTTCCATCTACCAACTTTTTTTATTATTGACTCATCTAAACCCAACCTGGAGGCCTCAGTCGCTGCCCCAATTCTAAAAGAATGTGATGTTAAATGTAAAGCATCCAATTTCAACTTCTTCAAACATTTTTTCAAAACTTGATTAAACTGAAATTTTGTCAAAGCCGAACCAGAAATATGAATAAAATAAAATTCTGACCTTAGCATTGGTCTCAAAACTGAATACTCACGTAAAGCTTGCACAGGGCAAATTGGAGACCCCTTCAACTGTAAATGGATCCAGACTCCTTCGCCCATCTGATCAGTTTTTGATTTTCTAATCCTAATACTTGCCACTCCTCCTTCTAAAATAACATCCCTACTTAAAATATTTAAAATCTCGGACACCCTTAAAGCTGCAAAAAAAGGCCACAACAAAAACCGCTTTAAAAAACACAGCCTCAAAATCAGAAAAACATACTTCCTTGGTTGATTCACATATATCCAAGAGAATCCTTGGTGTTATGGGACTGCGCTTATCCTTTTTAAATTTCTTATTCTTATAACCTTTTAATGACTGTTTAACTGAAAAGAAGGAAATACAGGATGGCAAATTTCTTAATTTTAGAAAAAAAGATAATCCGGCCAGAATCTTGTTCACGTGTGCCCAGGAATAATTCCTTTTAAATAAAGAATTTAAAAATAAAAGCACAAGACCCTCAGAAAAAGCTTCATTACTTTCTTTTAAGTCCAAAAGAAAATTGAACCACATCCACCAAGCTGACTGATATCCTGCTAAGGTTGAAGGGGCTAATGAATTCTTAATATTTTCTGAGACCAATTCTAAATCAGATCCCATAACTTCCGTGGGAAAGGGGAGCCCGCTCGATCCGCGTTCGGCAGCAGTTGAAAAAATCGGCCCATCTGCAACCGAGATAATGCATCCGCCATGTCATTGCTTTTCCCTGCTACATGTTTCGCTTTAATCCATATGTTCCACTTTAAACAAAGATAAACCATATACCTTAATAAAGCAATGACAGGCGGAGATCTAGATGTTAGGCAGTTGATGGCGTACATTGCTCCCTTATTATCAGTTCTGACTAAGATTCTTTTATTTTTAAACTCCCTCCCCCATATTTCTAGAGCGACTAAAATGGGGAAAAGTTCAAGCAGGACAATATTCTTCGAAAAACCTTTTCTTTCCCACCTAGGAGCCCAGCGATCAGCACAATGGTTGCGCCAGATCGCTGCGAACCCAACTGACCCAGCTGCATCGGTAAATAACAAAAATTTTTCATCCAAAATAAAATCCTCCTGCCATACGCTCCTTCCGTTGAAATGTATTAAAAACTGCAACCACACTAACATGTCCTCTCTAAGCTCACAGGTTACTCTAATGTGTGAATATGGTGACTTCAAACCAGAAATTGCCAGGTATAACCTTCTGGTAAAAGCTTTACCCACTGGCATAACTCTTGATGCAAAAGCCAATAACCCTAAAAGAGATTGCATCTCTTTCAGACAGACTTTTTTTCTTCTTACCATGACCAACAACTTACCTTCCAATTTTTGAATTTTTTCAACAGGTAACCTGAATTCCAGCGATGCTGTATCAATCGTGATCCCTAAGAAATCCAGACATGTTGTGGGCCAAACCGTCTTCTCCTCTGCCAATGTTATTCCAAACCTGTTACACAACTCAAAAAAGGTTTCCAAAAGAGTAAAGCATCCTTGAGACTCAGACTTACCCATAAACAGGAAATCGTCTAAATAATGGATTAAAAATTGTGAACCTGACACTTTAATTATGACCCATTCTATAAAAGAAGCAAAACTTTCGAAATATTTGCAAGACAGTGAGCAACCCATCGACATACATTTGTCAAAGTAATATTGACCTTGAAAACAAATGCCCAAATGAATTAAAGCACGCTGGATTGATTGGCAATAAGCGGAAAGCCGATTTTATATCCGCTTTTGCCAATAATGCATCCTTACCCAGAATTCTCAATTTCTTCAATGCATCTTGAGTGATGAGTAAGAAACTGATATTAAGTCATCATCAATTTGGTCATTTAAAGAGGAACCCTTAGGAAAAGATAGGTGGTGAATAAGCCTAAAGGCACCTCTCTCTTTCTTTGGTACAATGCTCAGGGGAGAAATCCTGAAGTTTTCAAAAGGAGGGGAAACAAAAGGACCTTCCATCCTTCCTTCCAAAACTTCCTTAACCAATTTATTCTGTACCATCTCAGAAAATGTCTCTACTGATTTCAAATTTTTACATAACTTACAACCTAAACCAACAAAAGGGGGAAGTAAAAACCCATCCTTAAACCCTTCAAACAGGAGCTGCGCCTTCTCCTTGTCTGGGAAAACTAGCAGGTAAGGCACCATGCTTTGCAATTTCACTGGCGATATTGCCTTTTGGAATGTTTTGTTGGTTGCTACTCGCCATTTTTTTAAAGCATTTTGCCACGGGGTGACCCCCCCCTGCAAAATGCACATTCATGTCTGTATCTACAAGAGTTGGGCCATTTGCATTGGCCGTCATTGAAATTAAAGCATAATCCTTTTTTATAACCTGTACTAGGGTTTGATTGCTGACTTGCTCCTGTTTTAATAAAATTTTGCTTCTGGGGGAGAAAAAGATTTAGCCAGAGCCCAATATCCTTTACTCCCCACTTTAGGTTCTTATGAACAGCAAGCTTTTGTCTGAAAGCCTCGTCATAATTAAACCAACTGGTACCGTTAAAACTTCTATATGCCTCCAAAATAATATCTAAATGTTGGAAAAGCCCAACACTTTTTTACGGAGACTTTTCACACAATACTGCTGAAAAAATAAAAAAGGCCTGTAGCCAATTGTTAAAAGATTTACTTATAGGTCTTTTCCTATCATCTTCCATTTTTTCTTCCTTTCCACTTTTAGTAAGGAATTATTTTGCTGATGGAAGCAATGACAATAGATCAATAAGTTGCCTCAGGAGACTCATTTCTCCCTTTTCTAATTTTTCTCCAAAATTTGGGATAAACTCCTCAACTGCTCTGGACGAGTCTTCTGAGGCGAATGAGCCCTCTCTGAGGCGATCCCTTCTTTAAATAGGGTCCCCAAGAGTTCTAGAAAATTCTTCCAGCTGCTCTCTTCCTATAGGTGCTCTAACCTCTGCATAGCTAAAGGACCACACACTCCAGGTGTTTTACCTCAGGAATACCTCACTCTACTCCTCCCTCTATTCCCTGAGGAAAAAAGGGGGGAAAATTGACTGATCCTGACTAACTCTATCCTGCCACTTTCCCATGAGGAAAAAAGGGCTATTCAGCCTTCCTTTTCCCTTTCATTCCAGCAGGGAGGCCTCCCTGTCAGAATACAATAGCCCAGCAGCAAAGATCCCTGAATCAACATCGCTTATGTTGATGCGTGGATCTCTCAGATTTGTTTTCATTCAAGCTGCTGATTGAATGAAAAAAAAAAAACTATGTGTGTATACCCAACTTTACATGTCCAGGATGTTCTTGATGAAACACGTGTAATTTGTAAGGCCAACCAGGATCACCATAAGCAAAGACATGGTGAGGAAACGTGTAAATATTATATCGCTGCATAGCAAAAAACACTAAACACTAGTGGGAACTTGGTAGCACAAATGTGTTTTTTACCTTTCCACAGAAACCTATGAGCAAACTATTTAAAAAAAAACAAAACAGTGCAGCGCTCTAAGACATGGGGAGGGGTTAGGTTTTGTTTTAGATGCTGAAAGACATGTTAACATTTTCGGAAAAAAAAAAGAAAAAAGAAAGACATGTTAACATTGGTCAGACCACTCTTCTTGTATTCATGCTCGAGACTTCCTGGGCCTTTTGGCCTGGCGGATCTGGTCAGACAGCTTCAAGTCATTTTTCTTTCCCTCAATCCTCATTGAGAGGTGGCGCTACCTTGACAAAGCCTTTTACAAATCCTTGGTAGTAGGAACACAACCTCTTGAGACATGCTCAGCTCTGTTACATTTTGGTCTTGGCCAGGGGGAAACAGCTTCCAACTTCTTGGGAATCAGATGCTATTTCTTCAGCAAAGACTATATGCCCCAGATAGGTGACAGATGAGTTGACCAACAGAACTGGCATTTTCTCCAAATTAAGTGAATGAAGTATTCTCAGCACTTTTTTTTCTAAGAATTGTTTATGCTCTAAAGACAATTAGGTTTTTAAATTCATAGAAACCTAGTGGGCAAATGAAGGTGGTCTTTATTTTATCTTCTGGATGCATGGGGATTTGGTGATATCTTCTCCTTAAATCCAGTGGGACCCTGTGAAACATTGAAGTTCATCCTCTATTCATGGGGTAGTGGAATGATCCAGAATGATTCTTCTATATAAGGTATGATAGTCAATATGCATTATGATTTTTTTTCAAACCATCACTATCAGAGATGCTTATGGGATCCAAGATTCTTTAATACCCCTGTAACATTACAGCTCGACAATTTGCTCCTAAACCTTCTAAATCTCTTATCAGGATTCAACAAGATCTCTCCATGAAAGTGTTGTCGTTCTAACTTCAAATGTATTTTTGGAGAACAACTCTCAGCATCTTAGAAGCTGCTTTTTCATTCTGGACATATTAGGGTGTCTTCTGGGTAGGTATGATTAGGTATTTCCATATGTAAAAGAACCTTCTGAGCCTGAAGCCTCACTGGAGAGTCATTAACATAGCAGACACTTATATTTATCTTCCCTTGAGCTCTTTGTAGTGTTTTTATTGAGACCATGTTTGGTATCAACTCTGACTCATAGGCTTTTTACTTACACAAGACTGCCTCTACTAAGATGAAATGTTGCTTGCTTCTAGCTTAGGCTTACTGAACCCCAAGGGCAAGCCACTTCTCCCTGCTGCAACACTCTCTCGGCCAGAGCCTGCTGTTGTTGAGCTAAGGTTCGATACACCAACTGCACAATGCAATGCAAGCCCTCTGGTTGCAGGCTGTGGCAGGAGGCTATGAGATCCAGGGATGTGTTGGTCCCCATGATGAAGAACCTTTTCAGAGACTCTATGGGTTGAAAACACACTATGGCTAGCATCAAATGGCAATTTGATCTGCAGATATCCATAGTAAAGGAACTTCTCAGCCCCAATGCCCCTAGATCTCTAAGTCTTTAACCCTTGTCCTAGGCAGGTGTTTCAGGTTTTTGTCATAAAAGTCCCAAGACCAGTGGTGGCTGGTGCTCCATGGGCCGGGGGGGTCTCACGACCCGCTTATTGATTGGCCAGGAGGAGGATCCATGTGACAATAGCGAATTTTCATTGGCTATTGTCACACAACTGGGTGGGCTCTGGGGGCGCAGAGCCCACCCTTTTTTTTAGCCTATTAGAGCCTCTGGCACTAATCACATGGCTAAAAAAAAAAAAAAAAAGCCCCATTGAACTTCATGCGTCCGGCGCCCCTGCATGTAGATTAGGGGGCCGGACGCATGGATAGGGGGGGCTGCTCCCCTGCGCCCCCAATACACCAGCCACCACTGCCCAAGACATCAGAGTTACTTGGACACCTGAATTAACAATAGCTATCATGTAAATGCTTTCTACTTGAATGGGTACCACAGTACATTCTCCCATTCTACACTACATTGATGAGGGAGGTATCAGCGTCTGTCAACATGTCTAAGACAAACACCCAGGGATCAATTGATCAATTAATGGAGCAGAAGCTGCCTAATGAACTTGGACCTTTGTCCATTCATCTCTCATTGAGTGTCTCAAGTGGAAATTTTTGCAACTCTAGGACTTCTCCTAGATTTTTTGAATGTTTACAAACGCTGGCACTTTATGGTCACTATAGTGGCTTTCTTATTAGGTTTTTCAAATGCATTTGGATGTATTTTTGTTTTATATATTGATGCACTTTTTATAAGATTTTTATGCACTTTATATTAAAGAGCTACACTCTTCTTAGATCATAGTTAATGCCTGGCCAGTGGGTACATCTCTCTTTATACTCAATGGTGGAGTGCTTGACTTTTAAGTAAAGGTACAGTATTTTACAAAAATGAGTACACCCCCCACATTTTTGTAAATATTTTATTATATCTTTTCATTTGACAGCACTTGAAAACAATGACACTTTGCTACAATGTAAAGTAGTGACTGTTCAGCTTGTATAACAGTGTAAATTTGCTGTCCCCTCAAAATAATTCAACACACATTACCATCTAAACTGCTGGCAACAAAAGTCCAGCAAGGCCGCAGAGTGGCTGAGGACTATGTCACGGACTTCAGACGCTGTAGCGCAGATACACAATGGAATGACGCAGCTCTGCGACACCAGTTCCGCCTTGGATTGTCACAAGGTCCTAAAGACGAGTTAACCTGGGTTGGAGTACTTAATACCTTGGAGGGCCTAATCACCCAGGCTATCCAGATCGACCGTCAGCTCCACGAGCATCTGTCAGAAAGGTCTTCCCAGCAGTCCCGTCCTGTATGGATGATGCCTAGAATTCCAGTTCCTGCTCACCCTACATTTACCAATTCAGCTCCAGCCAGTTCAAGTTCTGTTAACCCTGCATCAGATGTCCCTGAACCCATGCAACTCCGGTTAATGCATCCTGCTCTGTCTCCTGAAGAGTGAGTACACCGCCGACAGTGTAACCTATGTCTTTATTGCGGAGAAGCCAGCCACTATGTGCGGGCCTGTCCTTTTAAGATGCTGCACGTCAGGCTCTTCTACAAGGTATGTGACAATGTTTTTCATTGGTGTATTTGACTGTTTGCTTGGAATTTAGCTTTAACACTGCTGCCACATTTCCAGGATAGTGTTAACAGTTCATTGACTGATCTCACTTGTTGTACGGTAATACTCTTTAAAGATTAACTCCACTTTTGTTGAGAAAAAAAAAATTCCCCTCTGGGTGATCTGTATACATTGCAGGGATTTTAACAAACTTTGTTGCAGATTCCTACCTTTATATATTCTAAAGAAATAGCTGTTTGTTTGTCTGTGTCCATGTGAAAAATGAATGTGAATGGGAGTGATTTCATAATTATTAATCAGCTACTGCACTTGCAAGATTCAAATGAATAAAATGAAGAAAATTGCACGGTCTGCATCCCTTTTAACATGATTTGGGGAGTATCTCACCAAAAATTAAATTTTTTGTTGAAGGGGATGCCCAAAATCTGACTTGTATTTTAGAGCAGACTTCTGGGAAAATCAGTAACCCAATGACACAAATAGAAAATTACATTTCTGGGAGGTGTTCTGTACACCATTTACATATACAGGATGCCTCCAGGTTGCCATAGGAGGTTATGATTAAGCGATTTGGTTTGTGTAACATGTTAAACTTGCTGCTAATGTCCTGTTATATGGAGGTCTAGTGATGTTATGCGTGGATTTATACGATTAACCACTTTAAGACCGGAAGGATTTGCCCCCTTAATGACCAGGCCCTATTTTGCGATTCGGCACTGCGTTATTTTAACGGACAATTGCGCGGTTGTGCAATGCTGTACCCAAATAAAATTGATGTCCTTTTTTTCCCACAAATAGCGCTTTCTTTTGGGGGTATTTGGTCACCTGTGTGATTTTTATTTTTTACGCTATAAACAAAAAAAGAGCGACAATTTTGAAAAAAGAAAAAAAAACAATATTTCCTGACAGACTCCATGGCAGCATACGTTCGGGTAGGCCCCGCCTCCTCTCCTACCTCATAGGACCCCACTCCCATAAATCTTTGCTCCCTTTCAGCATCAGTGTTCTTTTTTCGTCCTCCTCATACATACAGTGTTATGTTCCTACTATTTCAGTCCTATACCTTGAAGCAGAAGGGGTCGTGGAGCCTCCGCTAAGCCCTGGCTATTAGCAGGGTATGGAGGGGGCAATAGAAGAGACCCTCAGCAGGAGCTCTGTGGTCTGGCCAAGAGAGCCCAGCTGCCGCGGGTGGCCTAACTTTGCCCGAAGATACAGACCGGTGGTGCGCCTCTGGGACCCTTCTCTGCTCTGGGCAGGGTGGTAAGCCCTATTATGGGACCTCTTTTTTACTTCACTTTTCCTTTATTGCTTATTCCTATGTGTCAGGGTGTCATTAGGATGTTTACTCACTGTGTCTTTTGTTGAGTGCGTTTTTTTTAGCTGGGTTTCCCATTTTTTTTTTTGCAGTCCGCTTGGTTCCCTTGCTATCAGTGTCCGGTCGGCTCCCGATCTCGCCGCGGCCGCGACCGCGGCCGCCGCTTCCGGGTTGCGCGGCGCTTCTGCGCATGCGCGGTAGCCGCCGGTCGCAGGATTCGGTGCGCATGCGCGGGGATGACGCGTGACGTCACTCGCGCATGCGCGGTAGCGATTGGCGGCCACGAGGCGGCATATTTAAAGCCTGTTGCATGTCAGAGCTGGTGGGAAGGTCGGCACGTAGATACAGCCTCCCCCAGACTCTGACTGGCATTTCTAAAGGTAAGAACCTTATTTTAAAAGGATTTATTGGCGGTTTTTTGCTTTGCTTGGAAAGACTTAGTACAATGTGTGTCCTTTTGTATCTAGCTGTGGAAGAGTTTTTTCGCCTTCTGTTGTACTGATCATGGACGCTTCTCCGCCCCCTAGTGGCCAGCCCGCTCATACCAGGTATGTGCTGGGCATTTAAGGGGGGGGGAAGGTCTGTGTGTTTGCTCTTATATATCGCTACATATGTCTCTCTCCAGCTCTTCTAGGTCTGATCAGCAGCCTAGCGCACGCAGTGATGACAGACGTTCAAAGTCGCATCACCGCCACTCCTCATCTAGGTCCAGGCGCAGCTCCCCCCATAATAGGGGACGTGATGGCAAATCTTCTGGTTCAACACATCATGGCCGTTCGGAGCACCCGCACGGGAAGAAATGCTGGGGATGTGGTACCATAGTAACGGATGGTTCCTCTCTGTGTAAACCCTGTTATGCCCAAGCCACGGGTGAAAGGGAGAAGTCGGACCATCATATTGAGGAAGTGGTGCGCAGAGTCCTCAAAGACTCTCTAGCTGAGTTACAGAAGCCAAGTACTTCTGCAGGGCCATCCCGCTCTCCGGAAAGAGATCTTCTGGTTCAGGATCCTTTTGAGTCCTCCCAACCCAGCCATCCTTCTATCCTTCCGTCAGAGTCCGAATCTGATTCAGATGACTCTGGTTCAGGATTTGAGTTCAGCCTTGTCTCCCCTCTAGTGAAGGTCGGTGAGAGAAGCCCTTGAATGGGAAGATCCGGCTGTCTCCTCCCCGAAACAACGAAAATATTTCAAGCAGTTATGCAAAGAACGCTTGAACTTCCCATTTCTAGGGGAGCTGGGAGATATAATTTCCGAGGAGTGGAGCAAAGTGGAAAGGAAAAATTCCCTGACCACAAAAATGGCGAAGTTGTATCCATTCAAACAAGAAAATGTGAAGTACCTAGAATCTTCCCCAAGTGTGGATGCAGCTGTGATGCGTTTGGTCAAGCACGTCACCCTTCCAATGGAGGATACAGCCTCATTTAAGGATCCGTTGGATAGGAGGATCGACGCTGACCTTAAACGGGCATACCTTTCAGCCGGCATGGCCTGTAAGCCAGCTTTGGCTTTGGCTACAATTTCAAAAGCCATGGAAGTCTGGATTAATGCCCTTGAGGGCACTCTTGGAGGAGTTTCGGAAGAAGTGCTCCAGAGCTCCCCAATCCAGGAGCTGAAGATGGCTGCGGGCTTCCTGGGGGAGGCGTCTCTAGACACCATTCGCCTTTTGGCTCGAGTTATGCTGGCTTCTGTTATGGCTAAACGTGCCCTTTGGCTTCGTCCTTGGGTTGCCAATGCTGCTTCCAAACAGGCATGGTGCCGGATTCCCTTTGAGGGTTCTTCCCTCTTTGGGAACAAATTGGATGCAGCCATAACTCGGGCCACGGGTGGAAAATCTGGGTTCCTCCCTCAGGATAAACGCCCAGGCGCTCAGAAGCGCTCTTTCCCAAGAAGACAAACCACTAATCGTTCCAGGGAAGCGCGCAGCTACAGACCAGGCAAGTCCTACGGAAGAGGTTGGAAGTCAAGGCAATCCACCTTCCAGAAAGGCTCAAAAGGCTCTTCATCTGGTGACCGGGAGGTCACCAAATCCTTTTCAGGTTGGGCCCGTCCAGGCCTTCCCGGTAGGGGCCAGGTTGCTCCAATTTCGGGATGTCTGGGCGGCCTCGATCCAGGATCCCTGGGTTTTGAATATCGTGTCCCAGGGGCATGCGTGGGCGTTCGACAACGTTCCCAAACCCAGGTTTGTCGCAACCTCACTTCCTCCTTCGGCAGAAAAAAAGAAGGTTCTTCTCGCTTATGTGGACACCTTACTGGCTCAGCGAGCCGTTGTGCCAGTTCCCGATGCAGAACGACGTTTGGGAGTCCATTCACCTCTGTTCCTCGTCCAGAAAAAGAACGGCACCTGGCGCCCGGTAATAGACCTTACATATCTCAACAGGTCTATCCATCAAGAAAGATTCAAAATGGAGTCCCTAGTCACAATACAGCATTCGATTCTCCCAGGAGACTGGTTGGCATCGATAGACCTAAAAGATGCGTACTTCCACGTTCCTGTGGCAAAAGAGTACCATCAGTTCCTCCGGTTTGCTGTAGGTCATGCTCACATGCAATTTACGTGTCTTCCCTTCGGGCTCTCAACTTCGCCTCGCACGTTCTCCAAGACCTTGCTGGCGGTTGTGGCTCTCATCAGGACCAGAGGTGTCAGATTGCATCATTATCTGGACGATCTCCTCCTTCTGTCTCAGGACAGACTTCAGTTACTCTCGCATCTGGAGCAGGTGATCTCTATGCTCCAGGAATTCGGCTGGATTCTGAATCTAGAAAAGAGCCATCTGGTGCCTACGCAGTCGCTGGTGTTTCTCGGGGCACTGTTCAACACGGTGAAGTGCACCATTTCCCTGCCAGAAGAGAAAATTCCAGTAGTCCAGAGCAGGGTGGCTCTCGCTCTCACTGCCTCCCGTCTTACTGCTCGTCAGTGTCTAAAGGTAGTAGGGACGCTCGTAGCTACCTCACCCATGGTGAAGTGGGCTATGTAGAAACTGAGACCCTTCCAGAAGGGGTTTCTCCAACAATGGACGACGGAGAACTTGTCACAAGTTATTCACCTGACCCCATTCATGAAGGGGTGCCTTCCCTGGTGGTTACGCCGTACGAATCTAACCAACTGCCACTCAATCGCTCCAATTTCCTGGATTACGATAACCTCCGATGCCAGCAGTACCGGTTGGGGAGCCCACTGTCTGTCAGAAGTGGCACAAGGCAGATGGAACTTTCCCGGTCACGGAGTGGTGTCCAACATTCTAGAACTACGAGCTGCCCTCAAAGCCCTTCAAGCTTTTCACCATCTAACGCAAGGGGCCTCGGTGCTGCTAAGGATGGACAACACCACGGCAGTGGCTTATGTCAAGAGGCAGGGAGGAACGCGCAGCATGTCTCTCCTCCAAGAAACAGAGCCGATTGTGACATGGGCTCAGCATCATCTAGCCAATCTTTCAGCGGTCTTTGTTCTGGGAGTGTTGAATGTGGAAGCAGACTTCCTATCTCGTTTCCAACTAGACAACAACGAGTGGTCCCTCCATCAGGAGGTGTTCAACTGGGTCCTGTCCCTGGGGATATCGCCAGAAGTGGATCTGTTTGCGAGTCCACGCAACAAGAAGCTTCGGAAGTACTACACGAGGTTCAGAGATCCTCGAGCCTTCGGAGTGGATGCCTTCACGGACAGATGGAACTTCCAGTCTGCCTATGCTTTTCCACCAGTACCAATAGTACTCCAATTCCTGCGGAAACTGAAGATGGAGGAAGTAGAAATTGTAGCAATAATTCCCTTCTGGCCCAACAGGCCCTGGTTTCCCCTGCTGTCCCTTCTCAGCTTCAGGGATCCAATCCCTCTACCTCTCAGGTCGGACCTTCTATCTCAGGGTCCTACTCTGCACCCATGCCCTGCGCATCTACACCTCAGGGCTTGGTTCTTGAGAGGGGGAGGTTGGAGGCTCTCGGATGTCCGGAAGAGGTGATCCCGACTCTCATGAGTTCAAGAAGAGCTAGCACCAACAGGGTATATGAAAGGATCTGGGCTAGGTTCATGAGTCATCAAGCCCAGAGGTCAGGTCCAGTAGGTACACCTACTATTCAGCAAATTCTAAGTTTCTTGCAATCTGGTCTGGATCTGTCCCTCTCGGTTAGTTCTCTCCATTTCAGCCTTCACCGGAATTCAGTGGGCAAGTCATCATCTGATTCAACAATTTTTCAAGGGCGCAGTCAGGCTCAGGCCTCAGAGAAGGCCGAGATTTCCAAAATGGGATCTTCCATTCGTTTTGGACTTTTTCTCTTCAAAGGAAGTTGCCTCCATGTCAATCAAGGAGCTTACGTTGAAAACAGCATTTTTGGTGGCCATTACCTCCGCTAAGAGGGTCTCTGAGATACACAATTTAGGTCACAAAGAGCCTTTTCTGACCTTCTTTCAAGACAGAGTGGTCCTAATCCCTATGCTGGGGTCAAATCCAAAAGTGACCTCTGTCTTCCACGAAAACTCTGAGGTAGTCCTTCCCACCTTCAGAACTGATGAGGAATCTTCAGCCCATCCGCTAGACGTGGGCAACACTCTAAGTCAATATTTGGAGGCCACTTCCTCCTTCCGCCAATCGGATTTCCTTTTTGTTCTTCTCCATGGCAAAAAGAAAGGAATGGGTGCCTCTTCTAGAGCAGTGGCTGCGTGGATCGTTCAGGCTATCGAATGGGCGTATAGAGCAAAGGGCTTGGCTCCTCCAGAGGCGATTACAGCTCATTCTACAAGAAGCGTCGCTACGTCTTGGGCAGCTTCCAAACACGTCGCGCCTGATGTGATCTGCAAAGCAGCATCCTGGTTATCTGTCAATACCTTCCTTTCCCATTATTGTATTGAACCTGCTGCCTTATCTTCCGTTAATTTTGGCGTTCAAGTCTTGTCAGTTGACAGTGCCAATTAAAGTTTTCTTTGTTCAGCATCTTCCCACCCGGGAGTGTATAGCGAGTTATTTCCCGAACGTATGCTGCCATGGAGTCTGTCAGGAAAACGGAAAATTGATATCAAATACTTACCGTAATTTTCCTTTCCTGATGGACTCCATGGCAGCAGGAGTCCTCTCCCAATTCCTGAGTAGGCTAGTTACAGAACACTGATGCTGAAAGGGAGCAAAGATTTATGGGAGTGGGGTCCTATGAGGTAGGAGAGGAGGCAGGGCCTACCCGAACGTATGCTGCCATGGAGTCCATCGGGAAAGGAAAATTACGGTAAGTATTTGATATCAATTTTCCGTTTTTTCACATTCTGCTTTATGACATTCTAAAAAAAAATTTAATGAATTAAAAGCCAAAATTTTTAAACATTTTAGGCCAATTTGTTTTCTGCTACATATTTTTGGTAAAAAAAAATCGCAATAAGCGTATTTTGAATGGTTTGCGCAAAGGTTATCGTGTCTACTAACTACAGGAAAGATTTATGTCATTTTTATGTTTTTTTTTTTTTTTTTACTAGTAATGGCGGCAATCTGCAATTTTTTGCGGGACTGCGACATTGCGGCGGACAGATCGAACTCCTAACTGACATTTTTGACACTTTTGGGGGGACCAGTGACATTACTACAGTAATCATCGCTAAAAATATGCACTGTTACTGTAATAATGACATTGGCAGGGAAGGGGTTAATCCTATGGTGATCAATGGGTTAAATGTGAGCCTAAGGGAGTGATTCTAACTGTGGGTGGCGTGGCTTGTGAAATGACCATACACATGTGATCCTATATAGAAGGATCACATGAGCTCTGTGATCATTTCAGGGAGAAGAACGTTCAGCTGTGTTTACAACAGCTGACCGTACTTCTCTCTCAGAAGGGAGCGATCGCGGGGGTCAGGCGGCAATTGGAGCTGCCTGACCCATGCATCGGCTTCCCCGCTGCCAAGTGCGGGTGGGAGCGCGCCGCCGGCAGTGCGCGCTCGCCCCCTAGCTTCCCGTGCGCGACCGACGTAGGTCTACATCAGTTTGCGCAGGAGAGTCACCTTTCTGCAGTAAAACTGCGGGGGTGGTCCGAAAGTGGTTAAAGCATTTATACTTCTGAAGATCTTCAGTACAGCTATTGTATCACCTAGAGCAGTGTTGCAGCCTCTCTTTGCCATATTAAATTGCATTTTACAAAAACTAAGGGCACTGCAGTTTAAAAAGGAAAAGTAATTTTTAATAACATTCAAATGGGGTTACCCTTTAAAATAATCTCCAGGTATACTGAGGATAACACGGTCTTACCCAGACCAACCATAAGCAGTAAAATATAAAAATCTGTTAAATGTTACTAATATAATCAGTCTTAGTGTTGTAACAAGGCATTTTTCACCTGTATGTAGATGTACAGCACTAATGGAATGCACAGCATTCTTTTCCATTAGTGTAGAAATTAGGGATAATTGGTATTTGACCTCAAGCTGTGTAATGACATATATAAAAAGCAGTAAACCTGTCATAAAAGCATTGTGATTGGAATTCTGGGAAATTATGTCCACGGAGTACTCTTCAAGCAGCTGAAATGGTTGAGCAGTTTTTTTGAGAGTTTTAGAATACCATAGCTGGTTGCCGACAAACAGGGGAAATGGCAGAGTGGATGTCACAATTAACTTAGGCCAAGGCCACATAAACTCTCAGTTTGACCATGAAAATAATATAAGGACCAGCTTTTTGGATCATGAAACAGATCAGCTTTTCCGTGTCTACAACTCTCTTGGCATGCTGTAGTCTGTTACATATTTCAGCAATCATACATTAAACTACAATGTTATGATTTTATAATATCTAATAAATCAATGAGAAGAAGAAGAATGGGAAGTTTTGTATTTCCAGAAAATCGGTGTTAAATTATGAAAACTATAATTAAAGTAGACATGATATATACACACATATTTATGAGTAAGTGTACTTGCATAACCCTGTCATGAAAAATAACTTCTGCGGATCACTTAGAGGTCCCAATCCAGCATTATAATGTTCTTGGGAAAAGAAGCAAAATTATAATTTATGGTTAATAATAATCTTGTCTGACTTTCTGGGATACATTTTCTGATAATATCTGGGTGTTTCAGGCTTAAAGTCTGACATGAAGTCAATTATTTTTGGTGATATTTCAGCAAATATTTGTTGTAGTTGGCAACTGATTTTATACCATATCTTTTATCGACTTTGAAAATATGAATAAAGGTCAATAGAAAGTCATGCATAGTCACTAATGGTCTGTACTGAATGTGCTTTTACAACATGGTGAGATTTGCCAACTTTGCTACAAAAGAAGACCGGAATTCTACTTTAGGCTATAGATTTTATTACAGGATCACTTTTGATTCATCACTTCCCTCTTTGTGGGGGTGATAGAAATGTGGAACTGCCCATGCAGCAAACATGATTCTTTGAAATATCTTCATGTAAATCTGCCTGGTCTACAGAGAATTTTTTAATTTATGAATTCGATAAGTCATTAATTGTATGATTCTTTGTGGATTCAGCAAATCTGATGCACATGAAAAAATGCAGTTTTACCTGGTTTTCAGATTCGCACATTACTACTCAAAAATAGTACTGTGCTAATATATAACGCTCAGGTAGAAAATGGCAGCCTCCAAGACTCTTAGAAAAGGTTCTCCTAAGTAACAGAAAATTGGAAGTACAATGTTAAATCAAAATAAAAACTGTTGCTTTCCCGTGTCAAAATCACAGTGGTCGAAAACACTCTAAACTATTGCACATGGTCTCATAAATGAGAGGCAGTTAGAGTTGCACTTGATATCAATAGCTTAATTAAACATTTCATAGATTGTGCTTATCTTTATAGCCAGTTTTCCTGACAGGGAATTTTTACTATATATTCAAACAAAGGTCAGTGCAAAATGTCAAAACAATGTGGCGCTGTGGACATCAACTCATTTCCAGTGCCTTTGTCCCTATTCATGAATAATATTACAAAAAACTATCGAGACAAATGAACTATACTGGAACAATAACTCGGGTACCAAAAATTGTTTAAAAAATTTTTACATCTTTTAATATTGAATACAAAACTTTTATTTAAAAACAGAATCCATACAATAACATGTGCAATATTTTGCTGGCTGTCAATATCAACCCCAGGTAAAAAATGTACGCATATAATGGTCCTTCAATAGGTTAAACACAAGTGTATGTAGCACGCACACACATACATATATCTCTATATAAGAGTATCATAGTTTTAAGATGCAGATGAGTGACCACTAAAGGGATGATTGTGGGGTCCAGCCAGAGTTTGTGTTCGACATGTTTCGCCTCTTCAGGAGCTTAACTTTGTAGATCTAAATAGGGTAAGGTTACAAAAACCAATAACATATCATATATAGATACTAGTGATCGACCGATATTGGTTTTTGATTGCCGATACAGATATTTTGGCCAATGCATATTGGTATCAACCGATATTGGCCGATATTTTTGTACATTTAAAAATGTTTTTTTTTTTTTTGGTACTTTTGTGGAGGGATCTGGAGGTCTAAAAAAAACCCAAACCCCTCCTCTGCACTTAAAAGCATTCAAAATGCAAAGTTTGGCTGTTTTGAATGCTGTCATTTTTTTTAATCTGGCGACAGACAGTACCCGGAAGAGATGTCACTCATGACATCACTTCCGGGTTTTTGCATGGAGACCCGATCAGAGCCAAATGCGGCTTTGTTCGGGTCTTCGGCGGCTGTGCAGACTGTTAGCCCAGGTCTCCCAGTGGGACGGAATGCTCCCGCTCCTTGTAATGACAGCCGAGTGGCTTCTCAGCCGCATCGGTTGTCATTACAAGACAGCCAACCGTCGGCTTTGGACACCGGTACCGGGGTGATGCCTCTAGCTGCAGGCATCATTCCGGTACATGCACTTTCCCGAACTATTGGCAATATCGGTAACCTCTGGGGCTGATTCCGATATATCGGGAAAAGTGCATATCGGCCCCAATATATCGGCTTTGTCGACAATCGGTCAATCCCTAATAGATACATTTTGTTATTTGCATTAAATGTTACTGAAAACATACAACTGTACTATACTCACACTATGTGATTTAACACTCATACACGATAGATGGGTTGAAGAGGTTATGTGGATGGCTTTCCAGGATCCACAGCAAGGCACATGTGTAGGCACATCTAGGGTAGGAAGGATAGCTGGTATGTCTTAAAATATGAACTATTATATTAGGTAAACTGCTTCACCATAGGGATTTACTTACATGGGTCACAAAGGGGTATCTCTTGGCAAATAAGGCAATACAGATAACCAAGCCTTTATTAGGAGGACTGCCCTGTAAATATCAAGGTATTCTATCATTGGTGAAGAAATGAAAAGATCATTAGTGTTAGTAGTAACTCTCCTGGGGGTAAGAATTGCTCATTGCTTAAATTGTAAATCAAGGCAAAACCTAACTAACGCTAAACCTGCCACATTCTAACCCTAATCTATCCCTGTAAAGCAAAAAATCTCTGTACCTACAGTATCTCACAAAAGTGAGTACGCCCCTCACAAAAGCAATCTAAAGCAACTCTGGAATGCAGGCTACCCCCTATGGCTTTGTATATGTAAATATCTCCCTGTATTTACAGTATCTCACAAAAGTGAGTACACCTCTCACATTTTTGTAAATATGTTATTATACCTTTTCATGTGACAACACTGAAGAAATTACCCTTTGCCAAAATGTAAAGTAGTGAGTGTACAGCTTGTATAACAGTGTAAATTTGCTGTCCCCTCAAAATAACTCAACACACAGCCATTCATGTCTAAACAGCTGGCAACAAAAGTGAGTACACCCCTACATGAAAATGTCCAAAAAGGTCCCAATTAGCTATTTTCCCTCCATGGTCTCATGGGGAGCAGGTGTGTTAAATTTGGTGTTATCGCTCTCACTCTTTCATACTGGTCACTGGAAGTTCAACATGGCACCTCATGGCAAAGAACTCTCTGAGGATCTGAAAAAAAAGAACTGTTGCTCTACATAAAGATGACCTAGGCTATAAGAAGATTGCCAAGACCCTGAAACTGAGCTGCAGCACGGTGGCCAAGACCATACAGCGGTTTAACAGGAGAGGTTCCACTCAGAACAGGCCACGCCACGGTCGACAAAAGAAGTTGAGTGCAGGTGCTCAGCGTCATATCCAGAGGTTTTCTTTGGGAAATAGATGTATGAGTGCTGCCAGCATTGCTGCAGAATTTAAAGGGGTGGGGGGGTCAGTCTGTTAGTGCTCAGACCATACGCCGCACTGCATCAAATTGTTCTGCGTGGCTGTCGTCCTAGAAGGAAGACTCTTCTAATGATGATGCACAAGAAAGCCTGCAAACAGTTTGCTGAAGACAAGCAGACTAAGGACATGGATCACTGGAACCATGTCCTGTGGTCTGATGAGACCAAGATAAACTTATTTGGTTCAGATGGTGTAAGGCTTGTGTGGCAACAACCAGGTGAGGAGTACAAAGACAAGTGTGTCTTGCCTACAGTCAAGCATGGTAGTGGGAGTATCATGGTCTGGGGCTGCATGAGTGTTGCCCGCACTGGGGAGCTACAGTTCATTAAGGGAACCATGAATGCCAACATGTACTGTGACATATTGAAGCAGAGCATGATCCTTTCCCTTTGGAGACTGAGCTGCAGGGCAGTATTCCAAACACACCTCCAAGACGACCAATGCCTTGCTAAAGAAGCTGAGGGTAAAGGTGATGGACTGGCCAAGCATACCTCTAGACCTAAACCCTATTGAGCATCTGTGGGGCATCCTCAAATGGAAGGTAGAGGAGCGAAAGGACTCTAACATCCATTAGCTCCATCAGCATTTGGGCTCAGTTTGGACATTTTAACTTAAGGGTGTACTCACTTTTGTCGCCAGCGGTTTAGACATTATTGGCTGTGTGTTGAGTTATTTTGAGGGGACAGCAAATTTACACTGTTATACAAGCTGTAAAACTCATTACTAGTGTTGAGCGAACACGGACTGTATTATTCGTGTTCGTACCGAATAATTGGATTTTTTTTACCCGAACACGGACACGGACACTTTACTGTATGTTCGGGTAAAAATCCGTGTTCGGTCGTTTTATTTCCGGGTTTTGCATGCTTTGGCGCTCTTTTCATGGCGGGCTTTCAACAGCCAATCAACAATCGTTTAACTGGTGTGCCTTAAGCCATCCCAGCCATGCCTGCAAATGTCTTAGTAGCTGTGATTGGCCGTCTGAAGCATGTGACCAAGTCTTTATAAGTTCGAGGCAGCCGCCGCAGCAGCGTCATTCTGCTGCTTAGCTAAGGGACAGAGCACACATCAATGTGCTGGCTGCTGATTAGGGAAAGATAGGCAGGAAAAAACCATTTGTGTCCGGATAGAATTGAGGGACAGGTCGGAGTGTTTAGGCAGGGCGAGTTGTAGGCATTTTAGGGATAGAGTCTGCTGAATTATAGGGTCAGTGTCTTCTACAAACTACAATCGATATTGCTGTGTGGGGGGTGGGGTGAATCTGCACTCAATCCTGATCTACGATCTCTTCTCAATCCTGTTAGGGACAGAGTCTGCTGAATTTTAGGGAAACTGTGTTCTACAAACTACAATCGATATTGCTGTGTGGTGTGGGATTGGAGATAGGCAGGTGTCAGTGATCCACATCCATTTTCTGTGTGTGAGCTGCAGTGAACACAATCTTTTTGGGCTGCAGTGAACACAATCTTTTTGGGCTGCAGTGAACACAATCTTTTTGGGCTGCAGTGAACACAATCTTTTTGGGGTGCAGTGAACAAAATCTTTTTGGGGTGCAGTGAACACAATCCTTTTTGGTGTGCAGTGAACACAATCTTTGTGGGGTGCAGTGAACAAAATCCTTTGTGGGGTGCAGTGAACACAATCTTTTTGGGGTGCAGTGAACAAAATCCTTTTTGGGGTGCAGTGAACAACATCCTTTTTGGGGTGCAGTGAACACAATCTTTTTGGGGTGCAGTGAACAAAATCCTTTGTGGGGTGCAGTGAACACAATCTTTTTGGGGTGCAGTGAACACAATCTTTTTGGGGTGGAGTGAACAACATCCTTTTTGGGGTGCAGTGAACAAAATCCTTTTTGGGGTGCAGTGAACAAAATCATTTTTGGGGTGCAGTGAACACAATCTTTTTGGGGTGCAGTGAACACAATCTTTGTGGGGTGCAGTGAACACAATCTTTTTGGGGTGGAGTGAACAACATCCTTTTTGGGGTGCAGTGAACAACATCCTTTTTGGGGTGCAGTGAACACAATCTTTTTGGGGTGCAGTGAACACAATCTTTGTGGGGTACAGTGAACAGAATCTTTGTGGGGTGCAGTGAACACAATCTTTGGGGGGTACAGTGAACACAATCTTTTTGGGGTGCAGTGAACACAATCTTTGTGGGGTGCAGTGAACACAATCTTTTTGGGGTGGAGTGAACAAAATCATTTTTGGGGTGCAGTGAACAACATCCTTTTTGGGGTGCAGTGATCAAAATCCTTTTTGGGGTGCAGTGAACACAATCTTTTTGGGGTGCAGTGAACAAAATCCTTTGTGGGGTGCAGTGAACAGAATCTTTGTGGGGTGCAGTGAACACAATCTTTGGGGGGGTACAGTGAACACAATCTTTTTGGGGTGCAGTGAACACAATCTTTGTGGGGTACAGTGAACAGAATCTTTGTGGGGTGCAGTGAACACAATCTTTGGGGGGTACAGTGAACACAATCTTTTTGGGGTGCAGTGAACACAATCTTTGGGGGGTACAGTGAACACAATCTTTTTGGGGTGCAGTGAACACAATCTTTGTGGGGTGCAGTGAACACAATCTTTGGGGGGGTACAGTGAACACAATCTTTTTGGGGTGCAGTGAACAACATCCTTTTAGGGTGCAGTGAACACAATCTTTGTGGGGTGCAGTGAACAACATCCTTTTAGGGTGCAGTGAACACAATCTTTGTGGGGTACAGTGAACAGAATCTTTGTGGGGTGCAGTGAACACAATCTTTGGGGGGTACAGTGAACACAATCTTTGTGAGGTGCAGTGAACACAATCTTTGTGGGGTGCAGTGAACACAATCATTGTGGGGTGCAGTGAACTCAATCTTTGTGGGGTACAGTGAACACAATCTCATACTTCTGAAGATTTGAGGGTGCTGCCTGTTCCATACTCCCCCTACTCCTCATCTAGCCTTTTAGGGGTACAAACAATAGTAATTGGGGCCTAGTGTGGTTGTGTACGTGTGATATACATACACTTTTTTTGGATCATATTTTCTATTCCGCTATTTAATCAAAAACATTTGGGGATCAGTTAAATTGGGGGATAGTCTGTGTTGGTACGTGTGAGAGAGATCCACCTTTCCAAGTTGTTGGGGTTCATCTCATACTTCTGAAGGTTTGAGGGTGCTGCCTGTTCCATACTCCCCCTACTCCTAGCCTTTTAGGGGTACAAACAATAGTAATTGGGGCCTAGTGTGGTTGTGTACGTGTGATATACATACACTTTTTTTGGATCATATTTTCTATTCCGCTATTTAATCAAAAACCTTTGGGGATCAGTTAAATTGGGGGATAGTCTGTGTTGGTACGTGTGAGAGAGATCCACCTTTCCAAGTTGTTGGGGTTCATCTCATACTTCTGAAGGTTTGAGGGTGCTGCCTGTTCCATACTCCCCCTACTCCTAGCCTTTTAGGGGTACAAACAATAGTAATTGGGGCCTAGTGTGGTTGTGTACGTGTGATATACATACACTTTTTTTGGATCATATTTTCTATTCCGCTATTTAATCAAAAACCTTTGGGGATCAGTTAAATTGGGGGATAGTCTGTGTTGGTACGTGTGAGAGAGATCCACCTTTCCAAGTTGTTGGGGTTCATCTCATACTTCTGAAGGTTTGAGGGTGCTGCCTGTTCCATACTCCCCCTACTCCTCATCTAGCCTTTTAGGGGTACAAACAATAGTAATTGGGGCCTAGTGTGGTTGTGTACGTGTGATATACATACACTTTTTTTGGATCATATTTTCTATTCCGCTATTTAATCAAAAACCTTTGGGGATCAGTTAAATTGGGGGATAGTCTGTGTTGGTACGTGTGAGAGAGATCCACCTTTCCAAGTTTTTGGGGTTCATCTCATACTTCTGAAGATTTGAGGGTGCTGCCTGTTCCATACCCCCCCTACTCCTCATCTAGCCTTTTAGGGGTACAAACAATAGTAATTGGGGCCTAGTGTGGTTGTGTACGTGTGATATACATACACTTTTTTTGGATCATATTTTCTATTCCGCTATTTAATCAAAAACCTTTGGGGATCAGTTAAATTGGGGGATAGTCTGTGTTGGTACGTGTGAGAGAGATCCACCTTTCCAAGTTGTTGGGGTTCATCTCATACTTCTGAAGGTTTGAGGGTGCTGCCTGTTCCATACTCCCCCTACTCCTCATCTAGCCTTTTAGGGGTACAAACAATAGTAATTGGGGCCTAGTGTGGTTGTGTACGTGTGATATACATACACTTTTTTTGGATCATATTTTCTATTCCGCTATTTAATCAAAAACCTTTGGGGATCAGTTAAATTGGGGGATAGTCTGTGTTGGTACGTGTGAGAGAGATCCACCTTTCCAAGTTTTTGGGGTTCATCTCATACTTCTGAAGATTTGAGGGTGCTGCCTGTTCCATACCCCCCCTACTCCTCATCTAGCCTTTTAGGGGTACAAACAATAGTAATTGGGGCCTAGTGTGGTTGTGTACGTGTGATATACATACACTTTTTTTGGATCATATTTTCTATTCCGCTATTTAATCAAAAACCTTTGGGGATCAGTTAAATTGGGGGATAGTCTGTGTTGGTACGTGTGAGAGAGATCCACCTTTCCAAGTTGTTGGGGTTCATCTCATACTTCTGAAGGTTTGAGGGTGCTGCCTGTTCCATACTCCCCCTACTCCTCATCTAGCCTTTTAGGGGTACAAACAATAGTAATTGGGGCCTAGTGTGGTTGTGTACGTGTGATATACATACACTTTTTTTGGATCATATTTTCTATTCCGCTATTTAATCAAAAACCTTTGGGGATCAGTTAAATTGGGGGATAGTCTGTGTTGGTACGTGTGAGAGAGATCCACCTTTCCAAGTTGTTGGGGTTCATCTCATACTTCTGAAGGTTTGAGGGTGCTGCCTGTTCCATACTCCCCCTACTCCTAGCCTTTTAGGGGTACAAACAATAGTAATTGGGGCCTAGTGTGGTTGTGTACGTGTGATATACATACACTTTTTTTGGATCATATTTTCTATTCCGCTATTTAATCAAAAACCTTTGGGGATCAGTTAAATTGGGGGATAGTCTGTGTTGGTACGTGTGAGAGAGATCCACCTTTCCAAGTTGTTGGGGTTCATCTCATACTTCTGAAGGTTTGAGGGTGCTGCCTGTTCCATACTCCCCCTACTCCTCATCTAGCCTTTTAGGGGTACAAACAATAGTAATTGGGGCCTAGTGTGGTTGTGTACGTGTGATATACATACACTTTTTTTGGATCATATTTTCTATTCCGCTATTTAATCAAAAACCTTTGGGGATCAGTTAAATTGGGGGATAGTCTGTGTTGGTACGTGTGAGAGAGATCCACCTTTCCAAGTTGTTGGGGTTCATCTCATACTTCTGAAGGTTTGAGGGTGCTGCCTGTTCCATACTCCCCCTACTCCTAGCCTTTTAGGGGTACAAACAATAGTAATTGGGGCCTAGTGTGGTTGTGTACGTGTGATATACATACACTTTTTTTGGATCATATTTTCTATTCCGCTATTTAATCAAAAACCTTTGGGGATCAGTTAAATTGGGGGATAGTCTGTGTTGGTACGTGTGAGAGAGATCCACCTTTCCAAGTTGTTGGGGTTCATCTCATACTTCTGAAGGTTTGAGGGTGCTGCCTGTTCCATACCCCCCCTACTCCTCATCTAGCCTTTTAGGGGTACAAACAATAGTAATTGGGGCCTAGTGTGGTTGTGTACGTGTGATATACATACACTTTTTTTGGATCATATTTTCTATTCCGCTATTTAATCAAAAACCTTTGGGGATCAGTTAAATTGGGGGATAGTCTGTGTTGGTACGTGTGAGAGAGATCCACCTTTCCAAGTTGTTGGGGTTCATCTCATACTTCTGAAGGTTTGAGGGTGCTGCCTGTTCCATACTCCCCCTACTCCTCATCTAGCCTTTTAGGGGTACAAACAATAGTAATTGGGGCCTAGTGTGGTTGTGTACGTGTGATATACATACACTTTTTTTGGATCATATTTTCTATTCCGCTATTTAATCAAAAACCTTTGGGGATCAGTTAAATTGGGGGATAGTCTGTGTTGGTACGTGTGAGAGAGATCCACCTTTCCAAGTTGTTGGGGTTCATCTCATACTTCTGAAGGTTTGAGGGTGCTGCCTGTTCCATACTCCCCCTACTCCTAGCCTTTTAGGGGTACAAACAATAGTAATTGGGGCCTAGTGTGGTTGTGTACGTGTGATATACATACACTTTTTTTGGATCATATTTTCTATTCCGCTATTTAATCAAAAACCTTTGGGGATCAGTTAAATTGGGGGATAGTCTGTGTTGGTACGTGTGAGAGAGATCCACCTTTCCAAGTTGTTGGGGTTCATCTCATACTTCTGAAGGTTTGAGGGTGCTGCCTGTTCCATACCCCCCCTACTCCTCATCTAGCCTTTTAGGGGTACAAACAATAGTAATTGGGGCCTAGTGTGGTTGTGTACGTGTGATATACATACACTTTTTTTGGATCATATTTTCTATTCCGCTATTTAATCAAAAACCTTTGGGGATCAGTTAAATTGGGGGATAGTCTGTGTTGGTACGTGTGAGAGAGATCCACCTTTCCAAGTTGTTGGGGTTCATCTCATACTTCTGAAGGTTTGAGGGTGCTGCCTGTTCCATACCCCCCCTACTCCTCATCTAGCCTTTTAGGGGTACAAACAATAGTAATTGGGGCCTAGTGTGGTTGTGTACGTGTGATATACATACACTTTTTTTGGATCATATTTTCTATTCCGCTATTTAATCAAAAACCTTTGGGGATCAGTTAAATTGGGGGATAGTCTGTGTTGGTACGTGTGAGAGAGATCCACCTTTCCAAGTTTTTGGGGTTCATCTCATACTTCTGAAGATTTGAGGGTGCTGCCTGTTCCATACTCCTCCTCCTACTGCTCAACCATCCTTTTAGGGGTACAAACAATAGTAGTTGGGGCCTAGTGTGGTGGTGTACGTGCGAGATACATACACTTTCTTTTTGATCATATTTTCTATTCCGCTATTCAATTAAAACCTTTGGGGATCAATTCAATTGCGAGATAGTCTGTGTCGGTACGTGTGAGATCCACCTTTCCAAGTTGTTGGGGTTCATCTCATACTTCTGAAGATTTGAGGGTGCTGCCTGTTCCATACTCCTGCTCCTACTGCTCAATCATCCTTTTAGGGGTACAAACAATAGTAATTGGGGCCTAGTGTGGTTGTGTACGTGCGAGATACATAGACTTTTTTTGATCATATTTCCTATTCCGCTATTCAATAAAAACCTTTGAGGATCAATTGAATTGCGGGATAGTCTGTGTCGGTACGTGTGAGATCCACCTTTCCAAGTTTTTGGGGTTCATCTCATACTTCTGAAGATTTGAGGGTGCTGCCTGTTCCATACTCCTCCTCCTACTCCTCATCCATCCTTTTAGGGGTACAAACAATAGTAATTGGGGCCTAGTGTGGTTGTGTACGTGCGAGATACATACACTTTTTTTGATCATATTTCCTATTCCGCTATTCAATAAAAACCTTTGAGGATCAATTGAATTGCGGGATAGTCTGTGTCGGTACGTGTGAGATCCACCTTTCCAAGTTTTTGGGGTTCATCTCATACTTCTGAAGATTTGAGGGTGCTGTCTGTTCCATACTCCTCCTACTCCTCATCCATCCTTTTAGGGGTAGAAACAATAGTAATTGGGGCCTAGTGTGGTTTTGTACGTGCGAGATACATACACTTTTTTGGATCATATTTCCTATTCCGCTATTCAATAAAAACCTTTCTAGGGCAAGATCTTAAATTACAGAAATATGAGGAGACCGTCAAATAAGGGCCGTGGCCTGGGTCGTGGTGCTGCTGGTAGAGCTCCTGTTGCAAGGAGAGGACGTGGTCGATCTGTGCCAGCTACACGCACAAGTGAAACACCTTCCTCAAGTGTGAGTAGGCGACAGAACCTGCATCAGTATTTGGTAGGGCATCAAACGCCCCTAGAAGTGATGAGGCCAGAACAAGTTGAGGCGATAGTAGATTGGTTTGCTGCTGACAGTGCCTCCAGTTCCTTCACATTGTCTCCCACCCAGTCTACTGCAGAAAGGTCAGAGTTGGCACCTGCAGCCAATGTCCAACCGTCTTTCACCTCACCCCCTTGCAAATCAGGCCAGCAGTCTGAGCCCCAAGCCATACAGCAGTCTCTTATTCTTTTTGAGGACTCTGTCAGCAGGGTTTCCCAGGGCCATCCACCTAGCCCTGCCCCAGAAGTGGAAGAGATTGAGTGCAGCGATGCCCAACCACTTATTTCTCAAGATGAGTACATGCAAGGATCATCGCAGCACGTCTCCGATGATGACGAAACGCAGGTGCCAACTGCTGCGGCGTTCAGCATTGTGGAGACCGACAAGGAGGGCAGGGGTGAAGACTGGGTGGAAGATGATGTGGAGGACGATGAGGTCCTCGACCCCACATGGAATGAACGTCATGCAGGTGACCTGAGTAGTTTGGAGGAAGAGGCGGTGGTCGCACAGAGCCACCAGCACAGCAGAAGAGGGAGCAGGGTGCAGAAGCAGAGCGGCCGTGCCCTAGACACTACGCCCGCTACTGCCCAACGCAGCAAGGGAACGAGCGCACCAAAGTCAGCTCAAAGGAGTTCTCTAGCGTGGAAGTTCTTTAGAAAATGTGCTGATGACAGGACACGAGTGGTTTGCACCCTGTGCAATCAGAGCTTGAAGCGAGGCATAAACCTTCTCAACCTGAGCACAACCTGCATGATCAGGCATCTAAGTGCAAAGCACGAGCTGCAGTGGAGTACACACCTTCAAAACCAAGAAACGTCTCTGGCTCATCCTGCTTCCTCTTCTGCTGCAGTCTCGGCCGCTCCAGCCACATCTGTAGTGATACCGGCACCTGCCACCCCGCAAACAGACGATCTGTCAGCAACACCACCACCTGGGTCACCAACAACCATCTCCACAATGTCCCGTGGAAGCGTTCAGCTTTCCATCTCCCAAACACTTGAGAGGAAGAGGAAGTACCCCCCTACCCACCCGCGATCCCTGGCCCTGAATGCCAGCATTTCAAAATTATTGGCCTTTAAAATGCTGTCATTCCGTCTGGTGGAGACGCACAGTTTTAAAAACCTTATGTCGGTGGCTGTCCCACAGTACGTCGTGCCCAGCCGCCACTACTTTTCCAGGCAAGCCATCCCTTCCCTGCACAACCAAGTGGGGGAAAATATCAGGTGTGCACTGCGCAACGCCATCTGTGCCAAGGTCCACCTAACTACGGATACGTGGACCAGTAAGCACGGTCAGGGGCGTTATATCTCCCTAACGGCACACTGGGTAAATGCAGTGGCGGATGGGCCTGAGGCGGATAGCAATTTGGCGCATGTCCTTCCACCACCGAGGATTGCAGGGCGCTTCAGTTTGCCTCCTGTTCCTAACTCCTCCTACTCCGCTTCCTCATCCTCTACCGTCTCCTCATCCGGACAGCGTAACACCTTCACCACCAACTTCAGCACGGCCAGGGGTAAACGACAGCAGGCAGTTTTACAACTTGCCTGTTTGGGGGACAAACCACACACCGCGCAGGAGTTGTGGAGGAGCATGGAACAGCAGACAAATGAGTGGTTGCTGCCAGCGAGCCTCAAGCCCGGCCTGGTGGTGTGCGATAACGGGCGAAATCTCATAGCAGCTCTGGGCCTAGCCGGTTTGACGCACATCCCTTGCCTGGCGCATGTGCTGAATTTGGTGGTGCAGAGGTTCCTTAAAAACTACCCCGATATGTCAGAGCTGCTGCAGAAAGTGCGGGCCGTTTGTGCGCACTTTCGGCGTTCTCACCCTGCTGCTGCTCGCCTGGCAGCGCTGCAGCGTAACTTCGGCCTTCCCGCTCACCGCCTCATATGTGACGTGCCCACAAGGTGGAACTCCACCTTGCACATGCTGGAAAGACTGTGCGAGCAGCAGCAGGCCATAGTGGAGTTTCAGCTGCAGCACGCACGCGCGAGTCGCTCTGCGGAACAGCACCACTTCACCACCAATAACTGGGCCTCCATGCGAGACCTGTGTGCCTTGTTGCGCTGTTTTGAGTACTCCACCAACATGGCCAGTGGCAATGACGCCGTTCTCAGCTTAACTATCCCACTTCTATGCCTCCTTGAAAAAACAATTCGGGCGATGATGGAAGAGGATGTGGCACAGGATGAGGAGGAGGAGGAGGATGAAGAGGTAACATTTCCAAGGCTTTCAGGGCAGTCATTCGCAAGGGGCTCCGAGGGTGGGTTCCTGCACACGCAAACGCCAGGGACGCAATTGTCCAGCAGGGGCACAGTTCTGGAGGATGAGGAGGATGAGGAGGAGGAGGAGCTGGAGGAGGAGATGGAACCATGTTCACAGCAGGGTGGCACCCAGGCCAGCTCATGGCCATCACTGGTGCGTGGCTGGGGGGATACAGAGGACACGGACGATACACCTCCCACAGAGGACAGCCTTTCGTCGCCTCTGGGCAGCCTGGCACACATGAGCGATTACATGCTGCAGTGTCTCCACAACGACCGCCGAGTTGCCCACATTCTAACTTGTGCTGATTACTGGGTGGCCACGCTGCTGGATCCCCGTTACAAGGACAACGTACCGTCCTTAATTCACTCACTGGAGCGCGATCGCAAGATGCGCGAGTACAAGCGCACGCTGGTAGACGCCATGCTGCTGGCATTCCCATCTGACAGCGGGGCCACAGTGGAAGCACAAGGCAGAGGAGGAGGAGGAGGAGGTCGCCAACGCAACCAGGGCACCGCCAGCACCTCAGAAGGCAGGGTTAGCATGGCCGAAATGTGGAAAAGCTTTGTCAGCACGCCACAACAAACAGCAGCACCATCAGCTCAGATGGAACGTCTTAGCAGGAGGCAGCATTTTACCAACATGGTGGAGCAGTATGTGTGCACACGCCTACATGTAGTGAATGACGGGTCTGCCCCCTTCAACTTCTGGGTCTCCAAATTGGGCACATGGCCTGAGCTTGCCCTTTACGCCTTGGAGGTGCTGGCGTGCCCTGCAGCCAGTGTATTATCTGAACGGGTATTTAGCACGGCTGGGGGCGTTATAACAGACAAGCGCAGCCGCCTGTCCAGAGACAATGTGGACAAGCTCACGTTCATTAAAATGAACCAGGCATGGATCCCACGGGACTTTTCCGTACCTTATGCAGAATAGCAATGGATACCGACCTTACCCACCCATTGTTCCATTTTTGCTCTTTCTCACTCTTTTGGGGTGTACCCTCATTTAAAATTTTTGAAAAGAAGCAGTGTTGGCTACCTCGTCCTCCTCCTCAGGGCCAGATTAATGTAGGGGCTATTGGAGCTGCAGCTCCAGGCCCCTACCTTTTATATAGGCCCCGGGTTGGCCATATTCACTGTTACCGCTCTTCTGTCACTTGTAAACACAGAAGTCTGGCTTCTATGCTCGCTTCCCCAGGCAGCACCCTCAGAACCTCCCCACACAGCGTGAAGGCCGGACAAGGAGGGACAGTTGGCGATGCATGGATGTGTTTATGGGCTTCAGAGACAGCATCCCATGTTGAATTAGGCATGCATGGCTGCACCCTTCCTCCTCTGGGTGCATGGCAAGGCACGGCCCTTAAGGCCCTTCAAAATCCTCAGCACCAAGCCCATGATGCTGTTAATCCGGCCCTGGTCCTCCTCCACCGCCGCTTCCACCTACACCGCCCATAGGTGTGCGCAGCCTATTGCATTAAGGTGTGCACCCCAAAGTTGAAATACACATGCATGTGTTTGCCAGCAGGGAGAGTAATGTATCGGGGCCATGTACCTGTAGGCAAGGAGAAATAGAGCAGAGCAGGTCCCAGGGAGATCTTTCCCATCTCCTCACTGGCAATGCTATGTGCCCTAGGTGATTAGGGTGTGCCCAGGCACACCCAGCACACCCTGTGCGCACGCCTATGTCACCGCCACATCCACCACCACCTCAACCTCCCTCCTACTCCATATGGGCCTCGTCCTTCAGAGATGAAGAAGAACATTGTTTTATTTTTCTGTTTTTTTTTGTTGTTTTAAGTTATTTCCCTATCCACATTTGTTTGCAGAGCACTTGCCATGCTCTTAATTACGTTTTGCTGCCATTTGCAGCACTCTAGCCCTTTCCTTTGGTGTTTTAGAGCCATTTTAGTGCCTTAAAGTTCGGGTCCCCATTGACTTCAATGGGGTTCGGTGTCCGGGAAAAGTTCGGTAAAAGTCCGGGACACGGACCCGGACTTTTTTTTAAAGTTCGGCCGAACCCGTCGAACACGGACATCTAGGTGTCCGCTCAACCCTACTCATTACTTTACATTGTAGGAAATTGTAATTTCTTCAGTGTCGTCACATGAAAATATATAATAAAATATTTACAAAAATGTGAGGGGCGTACTCACTTTTGTGAGATACTGTACCTATTCTGAAGCCGATTCTGGTCTCCAGCGGTCAATGCAGGAAAGGACCGACAACAGCTGTGAAATGCCTGGGAAGTGACGTTAACCATAGACCTACTATAGGGCTTCCATTGTTGGCTGTGTCTCCTGCACACTCCTCCACACTGAAGCCACCGCTAACAGTTGATGCTGGGACCAGACAGGATCGGCTGCAAAATAGGTAAGTGTAGTGATTTTTGCTTTACAGGGTTAGATAGATTAGGTTTAGAAAGTGGCAGAGAGCAGGTTTAGCGTTAGTTAGGTTTTGCCTAAGCTTCTACTTTAGGAAGCCCCTAAAAAACTCTGGAGAAACCCTAGAATTCCCCTAACCATGGTTTAGAATGGCTGGTCTTACAGTTATTCTTAATTATTGATTTACAGCAAAGATTACACGTATAACTTTAATTCTAACCAATAAATTAGGTCTAACTTTTCTATCATCATTTGCTTGCAGTGTTTTCCTCCTCCAGTGTGAAATAATGGTTTTATTTTGAAAGGTCTTTTTTTTTTTTTACATCTAATAGTGTACCGAACCATCCGTCTTCAGTTGTATTTTTTTCTTGCTGTTAAATTGTATTTGGCAAACATACATGAGTCAGTTATTCCACCAAGGAATGAGAGGAACATTTGATCCTTCCAAGTTCAAAAGGTAAGTGTTGGTATATCAACATCATGCTAAAACCGCAAAGCTGGGTTGTATGGTTACAATAATAAAAAGGACAGCTTAATTCACAGTAACACATATAGCTCTGCAACATTTTCCTAGGTGGAAATATCTTAAGGGAATGACAGAATGTGATGTTTCATATTTGACCTTGCAATCGAAAATGTTATAGTGCCTTAGTTGAGCATTCTTGTCAATGATTCCATAATGTTTGAATTACTTGTAGCCAATAACATTAACTAGGGGGGAAAGATCTCTTTCTAGTTACATGATACAAATGAAAAAAGCCAACCAAGCTTTTTCTTAGCAAACAATGTGGCCTAAAAAAAAAATGGTTAGCTGGATTGCAAGTTTTTCTTTGAAAAAACAAACACAGGTGAGCTGTCAACTTTTCAAGACTTAGGCCCCTTTCACACAACGTCAGTTGTCATCCGTTTTTCATCAGTTGTTATCCGTTTTTCGTCAGTTGTTATCCGTCTTTCATCCGTTGTCATCTGTTTTTACATAGAGATGCATTGATGTCCGTTTTTCATCCGTCAACGGATGGATGAAAAACGGACAAACGGACAGCGTGTGTGAAAGGGGCCTTAAAGTGACTCCGTTATTTAAAAAGTGCAAGGACTAGAAGTGATGGTGCATAGCTTCAGCACTTCCTGCCAGTGACACCTGCTCACCCCCTAACATTTCTACTGGTCAGTGAGGCAGCCCATCAAAGTGACACACCAATAGAAATGTGTGTGGGGGGTGGACGCAGCATGGATTGGGCAGGCTCTGACACGACCTGAACATGCTGGGGCTTTATCTATTCAGAATGATATACCATTTGGATGTAGAGCAGTCTAATGCTGTTATGTGCAGAAACCTCTACATTGCTTTCACTATGTACTTGCTAGCAGCAGTTAAGCTGGCCATAGACGAGTCTGTATTTTTAATTTAACTAGTGGGTCGAATAAAAAAAACTGCCCCGATTCCCTCATCCACACATTTAAGGATGATGGGGGAATACTCTGTGCTATGTCATAGAGTTCTGAAGAAGAAGTATAGATATTTCACATCTCATCTTATCTGGAGAGATATCTGTCGTTCCAAAATACATATAAGACTATTGGCCATCTTAATGTGACTAACCAATTTTTTACCACTTGTATCAGGCAGTTAATGTTCATAGCCTGGCCATAGACTGGGCATCCCATTATGCTATGACCAGTCCAGGCATGGCTGTAGTTAATCAGGCAATCAATTAGCTAACAGACTAGAACCATTAAAAAAGCACAAAATGTAAAGGTCCAACTTGCTAGAATTGTAGCAGCATTGAATTTAGACCAGCCTTTTTTTTCTGTTTCAATATTTTTATTAACTGTTTTCGCAAAAAAATAAAGGGATTCCAGTACTGATTTCGAACAATACACAATTTCCACAACATGGAATACATATAGAATAAAGACAAAAAGTTATGCATTAGACCAGCCTTTTTAAACCTTTTTACCCTGAAATAATTTTGTTTACCTACAGCTCATTGATCATTAATGGAATTGGTGAGTTGAAGGTATAACAACAAATATGTGTAGATACAGTATATATAATAAATTAAACAATAGATAAAAAAATAAATATTAAAGTTTCTCCTTTGAAGTTGTGCTGAATGCAAAACTCTAAAGTTTACATTGGTGCTCAGTTTAAAAAAGACCCTGCATTAGTGTTTTGTGCAAACCTCACTTGGCATTTGGTCTCAGGGAAAAATCCACTCCACATCAGTGTTCAGTGCAAATCTAAAGCATGTTGCATGCGTGCATTTACCTAAATAAAAAGTCAAACTTTTACCAAAAGCATCCATAAAGCAGCAATTACCAAAAGCATACAAATGCGTAATGGTAGTGCACTGTTCTTTTTAATGCTCCTGTTTCAGGTCAATTTTGGAGGGTTGATGTTTTTTTCTTGGAGGGCGCATTGGAGCACGTTATCATTTTTGTGTTAAAGAGCATGGGCACTTTATTCACTGGATATTATATGAGGACTTGATTTTTGTACAGATTTTTTAATTCATTTTGCAATTATCTTTAAGGTTAAGAGCACATAGCATGTGTGTTTATGTATGATAATTATCCTGTTATATGTATATTTCATTCTTGAGTCACTATTCATTTAATTGTGGAATGTATACATTGGGGTTTATTTTCAGGCAGTTTTTTTTCTATTACACACATTTAAAGGAGCAGCACACCACTATTACAGATATTTATGCTTATTTTATAGTGATTAAGTACACTATACTGGTGGTTGCAGTGGTTACACGCTATCTTTTTACTTTAATTTATAGCAGCACATTTTATTGATAACATCTTATAATCAATTACCAAAAGCAACCATCAAATTTAAAGGCAGTTCATCTTAAACATAGCCCAAAAAAGCCATTTTTCATATTGCATTGCCTTGTCACCACATTATGAGAGCCTGAGGAACTGGAGCAATTCTTGTAATAGTAACTATCCCTTTGTATTGGTCTAGGATCAGGCTCGAGGTCGGTGGCTGTAGCAGTAGAGAGGTTCATGAGTAGTTAGCAGAAAATATACAAGCAGATCATCCTAGTAAATTACGCATGCTCACCTGAGTTGGGGGGCTAAGCACTAGCTGGTATTCATCAGAGCTACTGATGGTGGAGATGGGTCTTGCTGCCTGCTACTACCAGATCGTGGTCCTTAGGATCCCCCCACCAGGAGGTGAGCAAACTGGGGCCCAATAGCAGATGTAGCAGGTTGAAATCAAGCAGCAGCATAGACAGTAAACAAACCAAAGGTCAGTAACAAGTGGTAGCTGGATGGGATCAGAAGGAAGCATAGTCAATGAACAAGCCAAGGGATGATAATGAATGGTAGCAAAGATAAGGACAGCAGCAGGTATGCAAGGAGAAAGAGATCAGCTGGAGAGAGCACAATATGCTGGCAAACAGAAAGTGCAGAGACATGGCTTCAATCAGGAAGTTCATGGGAGGAGCAAAGGGTTTAAGGGTTACTAGAAACAAGACACAAATCAAGGTTGTCTAAGGAATCAAGCAGGGAGCTGTCCGGCATCTGCTCAGCGACTTCTCAACAACTGCTACAGCCAGACACTGCAGAGGTCATAGATTCAGACTTGGATCCTGACAGTACAACCCTCCTTCCAAGATCGCCTCTGGATTTCTTATGGCAAGGTTTGTGAGGAAACTTCTAGTGGAATTCTCTTGTCTACACTGGCACATGAAGTTTCTTCTCAGGTTCCAAAGAATTTTTCTCCGGTCCATATTCTTGTAACGCTCCTGCGTTTTTATTGTAAGCTGGATTTGCAGCTGCAGAATCTCCACTCAGTAGTCATGTAGAGATGTGTTGGAATACCAGATCCAACTCTCCAGACTCATCACTGTGGGCCTGTCTGCTTCAGCATACAGATATACACACACTCAATAAGATGTTCCTGGAGTGATAGGATGTATATGATAGTATGGAGGTGGTGTGCTGAAGGGACAGGTGTGAGCAGTGACAGTAATGGTAAGCACTTGACCGTAATGTTCAGGAGAGTAGTAGATGGTAATAGCTAGAATGCAGATAGGTTAGTAATCATGTATAGTAACAGGTGGTAAGGACAGCAGATGACATAGACAGGATAGACTAACCCAGTGCAAGGATAGATGGTAGTAGACTCAAGAGCTAGCAATCTATGTAACAGTGCAGATGGTAGAATTAGTATGCATAGATAGTAACAGTCCTTAATGTGCAGAAGATGATAGTGTAAGTTAGTTATGGAGGATTCCCCTGTGGGGTACTTATCACTAGTAAGGTTTAGTAAGTAGAGGAGTCCAGTAGTGAGGGAGTGATCCGGTAGCGAGATACGGGATCAGATGCGAGGTTCCGGTCTGTTCCAGGTAAAGGCGAATAGCTGGAGGTTCCGACAGCAAGACAAGGCTTGTGAGCATGTAGACACACATTGAACGAACAATGTGAGAGAGAATGCTGGCGATTGAAATAGCCGCTCAGCGGCGCTCAGCGATGACGTCATCCGTCTTAAAGGTGTATGCGTTCCACCTAACTAGAAAGGTGGGACGCAATGTTTTGAAAGGGAAATGGTAAATAAGGGTACCAAAGGTACCAGAATCTTACAGTACCCCCCCTTAGGGCCGGCTCCGGAAGGCCTATAGCACTGGTTTCTCCGGGTATTTAGAGTGAAACCTTCGTATAAGCCTAGGTGCGTGAACATCAGAGGTATCCAACCAGGTGTCGTCTTGGGGTCCATAGTTCTTCCATCTTATGAGATATTGGAGTCTTCCTCTGTGGATACGAGAATCCAAAATCTCCTTAATCTCATATTCTTCTCCGCCTTCAACTTGTACTGGAGGTGGAGGCAAGATGGTAGGCCTTATTCCTTGATTAGGAACATGTGGCTTCAGTAGCGACACATGAAAGATGGGATGTATTTTGAGATCTGCCGGTAAGGTGAGTTGCACTGCAGCTTTTCCAATGAGTTTCTTAATTGGGAAGGGTCCCAGAAATAAAGGTCCAAGCTTTTTGCTAGGGATCTTTAATCTTAAATTTTTTGTTGATAGCCAAACGAGGTCCCCAATAGCATATTGCGGAGAAGGTCTTCTACGAAGGTCGTAGTACCTTTTTTGTTGACTATGAGCGTGTGTGATGGTGGTATTAAGTAAACCCAGAGAGTCTTTTATTTGGGTAAGATAGTCTGAGGCTACTGGGTTACTTGATGGTAGAATGCGTGGTGGAAGAAGTGTGGGATGAAACCCATAGTTCAAATAGAACTGACTTTGCTTAGTAGTACTGTGGGTTGCGTTGTTATAAGCAAATTCCGCCAGAGGGAGGAGGTCCACCCAATCATCCTGTAGGTATGATGTGTAGCAACGCAGATATTGTTCTATACACTGGTTGACTCTTTCAGTCTGTCCGTTGGTCTGAGGGTGGTAGGGAGAAGTGAGCTTTCGCTCAATCCGTAGTATTTTACATAGAGCTTGCCAAAATTTGGAGATGAACTGTGAACCACGGTCGGATAAAAGAGTCTTTGGAATTCCATGTAATTTGAACACATGTTTCATTAGTAGTTCCGCTGTTTGTTTAGATGAAGGTAGTCTGCGAATAGCAATGAAATGTGCCATCTTTGTCAGATGGTCCACTGACACTAGAATAGTATTAAATCCTTTGGAAGGTGGTAGTTCTACTATAAAGTCTAAGGACACAACTTCCCATGGGACCTGGGGTATTGGTAGACTGCAGAGTAGACCAGATGGTTTTGTAGTGTCAATTTTGGACCTTGCACAGATGTCACATGAAGAAACAAATTTTTGTACAGACGTCTTCATATCAGGCCACCAAAACTGCCTGGTAAGCAAATTAAGGGTTTTCGTCATACCCATATGTCCTGCCATGGGCACATCATGTGATAATTCCAAGATCTTGGTGCGCATAGTAGGGGGTATGTAGAGTTTGTCGTTGTAATAGAGGAAGCCTTCTGCATCAGTACTTAGTTGTGGTGGAGGTGAATCCAGTCCTATACTGTGCAAAATCTCTTCCTTCAGGGAACGAACAACACCAACAATACGTTCATAAGGTATTATAGGGATAGAAGGGATTTCGGCGCAGTTATCTTCGGTTAATCGTGATAGCGCATCCGCTTTTTTATTTTTGTCTGCAGGCGTGTAGGTCACTAGAAAGTTGAATCTTAGGAAGAATAATGACCATCGTACCTGTCGGTGGGAAAGAGTTTTGTTAGTCTGGAGGTATTGAAGGTTTTTATGATCTGTATATATGAGTATTGGTAATTGGGTACCTTCAAGTAGATGTCGCCAATTCTCCAGTGCCAGTTTTATGGCAAGCAACTCCTTTTCACCCACTGGGTAATTCACCTCTGGGCTGCTTAGTGATTTTGAGAAGAAAGCAACTGGGTGGAGTGGTGAAGTATTTGTTGGTCGTTGGGAGAGAACTGCTCCTACTGCCATATTTGACGCATCTACCTCCAGAATATATTGGAGGGATGGGTCTGGATGGCGTAGTATGGGAGCAGAAGTAAAGCTTGTTTTTAACAAGCGGAAAGGTCCATTTGCTTCTTCTGACCATTGGAATGGTTTCTTTATACTTGTAAGTTGTGTGAGAGGTCTCACAATAGCAGAGAAGTTCTTGATGAACTTCTTATAGAAGTTTGAAAATCCAAGGAATCGCTGTAATGCCTTACGAGTTGTTGGTATAGGCCAATCCAGAATACAGGATATCTTGCTCATATCCATCTTGATTCCGGTTTTGGATATGATGTATCCTAAGAATAATATTTCTTCTTTATGGAATAGGCATTTTTTTAATTTCACGTATAGATTGTGTGCGAGTAATCTGGATAACACAAGTCTTACATGTTTTATATGTTCAGACAGAGATCGAGAATAGATAAGTATATCGTCCAGATATACCACAACACAGACATCAAGTAAGTCTCTAAAGATGTCGTTCATGAACCTTTGAAAAGCTGCGGGAGCATTACACAACCCGGATGGCATCACAAGATATTCGAATAATCCGTATCTGGTTCTGAATGCTGTTTTCCACTCATCTCCGTCACGGATTCGGATTAGGTTGTATGCCCCTTTTAGGTCCAATTTAGAGAAGTAAGTAGCCCCACGCACTTGTTCAATGAGTTCAGGGATGAGCGGTAAAGGATAACGATCCTTTATTGTAATGGTATTTAATTGCCTATAATCGATAATAGGCCTAAGACTTAAATCCTTATTGCAGACAAAGAAAAGTCCTGCAGCTGTGGAAGAAGTAGAGGGTCTGATGAACCCTTTTGTCAAATTCTCATCCAAGTATTCCTTGAGATGAGAGAGTTCATCCTGCGAAAGAGGATAAACATGACCGAAAGGCAATTTGCTGTTAGGGAGTAGATCGATAGTGCAATCATAATCCCTATGGGGAGGCAACACTTGAGCATTTTTCTCAAGGAATACTTCGGACAGATCCTGATAGCATAGTGGTGCAATATCGTCTGACACCACAGACAGGATCTTTCCATAAGATGGGAGGTTACACGTAATCTCACAATAGTGAGAAGGGAAAGTTAAAGTCCGTCTTTTCCAATTTATGATTGGTTGATGTGTGTCCCAAAATAATGGGAAAATGGGGTGAAGGTAGTATATCAAAGGAGGTGGTCTCCATATGAGACTCGTTAGCAGTGACAAGGAGTGCTTGTGTCTGATTGGTGATTGGACCAGAAGATAGCGGGATACCGTTAATGAAACTAACAGAAACAGGTTTAGGTTTTGAAATAATAGGTATTTTATTTAAGGTAACAAAACGTGTATCGATATAGTTCCCACAAGATCCTGTGTCGATCATAGCCTTGGTAGTAATCCTAGTCTGGTCCCACTGTAATGTTAAATGAACAAAGAGATAAGGTTTAGAAAAGGAAGTCGTTAATCCCCCTAGCAAGACATGTGAACACTCACCCTCTTTTTTGCGGACAAGGGGACAGACACTTATCGAATGATCCGGGGATGCGCAGTACATGCAGAGATTACTGGATCTTCTCCTGGCTCGTTCAGTAGTTGATAAAGGTGGGCTTATGGTTCCTACCTCCATAGGAGTAGGGTCAACGGCCGAAATCCGAGAAGGACTAGACAATGGCATTCCCATTTTCTCAGCCCTTCTTTCTCGCAGTCGCCTGTCAATGTTGATACTGAGTTGTATTAAGGCATCCAAAGTGCCAGGTAAATCCGCTCGGGCGAGCTCGTCTTTAACGGCCTCTGACAACTCGAGTCTGAACTGAGTTCGCAGAGATGTATCATTCCACCCTGAATCAAGGGTCCATCTTTTGAACTCTGCTACAAAGTCTTCTACAGGTCTCCTTCCTTGTTTTAAAGCCCTCAATTGGATATCAGCAGTACTCTGCCTATTGGGGTCATCATATAAACTAGCGAGTTCCGCTAGGAATAAAGGATAGGAGTTGAGAAGCTGATCATTTTTCTCAAAGAGAGAGTCTGCCCAGGCCCGTGGATCACCCGTCAAGTATGAAATGACGGTACAGACTTTAATTTGATCAGTAGGGTAAGTACGAGGTTTTAGCAAAAAAAGCAATTGACATGCGTTTTTGAATTCACAAAATTTTTTCCGATCACCTGTAAACACTAGAGGAGGGTTTATTTTGGGTTCAGGGGGCTGAGCAGCAGTAAGCTGGGAAAGGCGGGTTACCTGCTGTCTCAGAGTCTGATTGTCTTCTTTTACTTCAGTAAGAGCAAGTATTAATGCATTTACTTGTTGTGTTAATTGTGTCACTTGAGTGGGTAATTCTGCTGAATCCATTTTTTTTAAGGTTCGTTCAATCTGTAACGCTCCTGCGTTTTTATTGTAAGCTGGATTTGCAGCTGCAGAATCTCCACTCAGTAGTCATGTAGAGATGTGTTGGAATACCAGATCCAACTCTCCAGACTCATCACTGTGGGCCTGTCTGCTTCAGCATACAGATATACACACACTCAATAAGATGTTCCTGGAGTGATAGGATGTATATGATAGTATGGAGGTGGTGTGCTGAAGGGACAGGTGTGAGCAGTGACAGTAATGGTAAGCACTTGACCGTAATGTTCAGGAGAGTAGTAGATGGTAATAGGTAGAATGAAGATAGGTTAGTAATCATGTATAGTAACAGGTGGTAAGGACAGCAGATGACATAGACAGGATAGACTAACCCAGTGCAAGGATAGATGGTAGTAGACTCAAGAGCTAGCAATCTATGTAACAGTGCAGATGGTAGAATTAGTATGCATAGATAGTAACAGTCCTTAATGTACAAACATGAAAGGACTGGCGCAACCGGACTAAAAAGTAACCTCAATGGGCTCCTAATAATCAAAAGAAAACTAAACGGACCTGAAAGATGTTATGAAAAAGTCCATGGAGTCCATACATGAAACCGGTCTGTGCTATGCGCAAAAGTCTCTAAGAAAAAACGCATATTCTGTTTTGTTAATTATTCCCTCCTCTCTAGCCTTATCTAGTAATAATTTGGCCTCCAATATGTAACCTGGCAGAGGGTCACAGATAAGTTTACAATAGGTGGTCCTGTCTGATAGTAACCGCTGGGCTTCCCTAAGATAATCCTCTTTATCTTGGATGACAATGCCTCCCCCTTTGTCGGCTGTTCTGATGACCAAATTGTGGCCTTTGGACAAATCTGTGAGGGCTTTCCTTTCACTGGGAGTCAAATTAAAATTATTAAACCCAGAAGACTTTTGGTGTTTATGATTATTGGCATGGCACATATTTTTTATCTCAGTAAATACCACCTGGTAGAAAGTCTGCACATAAGGCCCCTTGGACTGTACTGGATTAAATATGGATTTTGGACGTAGGCCCGTATGTTGGACAGGCGGGGATGTGGATGGGTGCTGGGTAAACAATGCCAGATCCTCATCATCATCACTGATGTAGAGTTCTTCCAGCAGCTGTTGACCAATAGCATCCAATTGGGGACATAATGGGATCTCCTCCAACGGAGGGTCTGACCGGACACCGGCATGTTCTTTTGTAGCCTGTATGCTAAAGTGACGTTTAAGGGTCAATAGACGTACGAAACTATTGAGATCCTTAAACAGTGTGAACGGGTTGGGGGAGGAAGATGGAGTAAAATTCAGGCCTCTACAGAGTAAGGATGTTTCTGCTTCTGACAATACATGTGAGGAGAGATTGAATATTTCTATCGTCTCACTAGTCGTAGCCTTTTTCTGATGAGAGTGTCGTCCCCCCCCGCTTGCCTCTACGTCTAGCTTTCGCTTGACGTGGGAAAGCAGAGGGGTATGGCCTAAAAAATCCTGATCTAATGGATTAGGGTCGGGACAACTGGTGGGCTGATCACTGATAGTGTGTGTGCGGAGACTAACATGATCCAGATCACTAAAGGCATCTGAACAGGGCACAGGACTGGAGGCAGACACTGGTATGGTAGCATCTCCCAAAAAAACCTGATCTGTCTCCTTTTCCCTTAAAGGGGAAGGAAGAAGTGGGCAAGAATTATCTCTAATAGATGGGGAACCCGATACCGGGTTGTTGGGAAGAATAATCTCTACCGTCTTGTTGCTATTCTGGGAGGAACTAGCGATAGGGGCTCTTGGTCTCGATCTGCGTGTCCGCTGTGATTTTGGCCTAATGGAATTAGAAATAGAGGAAGAGTGATCCTGAGCAGCATTCCCAAGTGTTGGGGTACGCGGGTTGGGATGGGTATGTAGTCTGTTGTATTTGGGCTTAGGCCCATGAAGAGGTAATGAGGAAGAGGCATGACTATTGGTTGGTTGAAAGGAAGGGACCTTCCTTGAACTAGAAGTCGCTGGGATATCCAGTTCCATAAGGGATGGTATATGTGGGGGAGGGTCCTTCCTTTTCTTCCAATTAAATACCCGGTCCAGATTGTAATCCTCCAGGTCCCGACGTATTTTGCCTAGTTTAGTTTTTAATTCCTCATCCTCTTTTTTCTTTGTGTGCACCTTTAGGGTGCGCAACCAAGAATTAGGCAGATGCGATGATGTGGCGACTAGGGTGGATATTAATTCTTTAAGTAAGCTAATGTCCTCAACATATTGGGTGTCCCTCTGTTGGATTATGAGTTGCATCCACTTGCGGATGCAAAATTCGGACACTTGACTCCATTCTTTATTTAAGGCTGCAGAGAGGAAAGGACATGTTTTTAGAACTCTAAGTCCTCTAGGGGAAATCATATGAGCAATATATTGGTCAAGAAAAAACTTGTCCCACCATTGGTGGTTGGCTGATGTGATAAGATGCTCAATTTTCCTGAACTGGGCACTACAATCCTTTAAAAGATGGGATGTGATCTTAAAATTGGGTAAAAACAAATCTGGAGGAAAAAAATCAAACAATTCGTCCAGAACTTCAAATTTGGCAGACTCCACTAAATCCAAAAATTCCATCATAAAAAAAAAAAAAAAAAAGGATGTATATATATATATATATATATATATATATATATATACATATATACATACACATATATATAAAATCAGTAGGATCGGTACACTACATAGAAAGCACTGTGCTATCCACTATTGGTGCGGCAATATCACAAAAATCTAAATATGGGGGGTCAGTGAAAAACATGCAACAGAAAATATATATGAACATATGAATTAATGAATAAATGACCACAATAAATATCCACAATGGGTCGGCTGTGTTGTAGGTCACCTTCAATCCTATGCAGCACAGTAAAACTTCTTACAATAAACAGAAACAAACATGAAAGGACTGGCGCAACCGGACTAAAAAGTAACCTCAATGGGCTCCTAATAATCAAAAGAAAACTAAACGGACCTGAAAGATGTTATGAAAAAGTCCATGGAGTCCATACATGAAACCGGTATGTGCTCTCCTGAAGGCAGCTTGATCTCAAGTATAGAAGAAAAAACTTGCAGGATGCTGGAAGAAAAAGAAAAGCGCCACTCTGAGTGCAGTAAACTCGGTACTTTATTAGCCATATACCATCATGGGTACTCACAAGAAAAAAAATTTAAAAGCATGATGAATTCCTCAAAGGATCGGTAGGTCCAAGGCCTCAGCGAGGGGGGACTGTTGTGCTCTGAACAAATCCGTGTCTGACTGCGAGAGTCAGCGATATGCGGACCTAGGGGACACCAGCAGCGCCTCCGGCGGCGGACTTCCGGGTTGGGCGTGGAGCGTGGGGCGTGATGACGTAGGCGACGCGTTGTCGGAGCATGTGCTCCTTCCTCAGGCCTCTGAAACCGCCATCTTAGAAAGGGGCATTATATAGGGAAGGAACAGTCTGCTGCCGCAGGGTCCTAAGAAGAGTCCATTATAACGAATACCTAGCTAAAGACACCTGAACGGCACTGAGACCTAATGACTAATCATGGATGATGTTAAATATATGAGGGAATGTACATCGATGTGGTCGTATATTACAATACAATTTCAATAACATACAAGTTTAATGGAGACCTACTACTAAAAAGGTCCTACTACTAAAAAGGAAAATGTCAAGAAAAATATCAAGGAAAATACCTGGAACCGATCCTAATGATAGAAAAGGATAAAAATAAAAACAATACAAATTGAAACAATACAAGTTACCCTGGGAAAAATAAAAATGAATATGAAATAAAATTAAGTAATAAAAATATATAGATTTAAAATAAAAATAAGGATGAAAATAAAAATATAAATATAATTATATATATATATAATTATAATAAATAATTATATATAAAAAAATATATATAAAATTAGATGGAATTGATGGGAGTGGATCAAACGAGTGGCAAATTTAAATAGAAGAAGAAAAGGGGAGTAGTGTACATTTACCATACACTCTCGCAACTTTGACTAAAAATATGAAGAAGGGGAGCTGTGTGCGTATCCACTTCTGTGCACATGGTCTCGCAACCTTCATTCGCAACCTAGTTTAAAAGTACACAATAAAAACACACTGACGCATGTTAAAAATACATGAATAAAAATAATGATAGAAGTAATGATAAGAACTATCACGTTAACCTAAGAACATATAAGTGTGATAGTTGAATGGAAATAAGACCTAAATTTGTAAGATTATATCATAATTAAAGTCATGAATAGGTAGTGTCCAATTCAGGGACCAATTAAACATACAATGACATATTAATTCGGAAGAAACATCCCTCTCTCTCTCTCTCCCCTCGGGGAGTAACCCTATCAAGACAAATGGCTAATCTCAACCCCATGGGACAGAAGCCCTACACCAAGGAATTAGTCTCTACTTCCTCATTAAGGCCCCCAGGTACTAAAGTATCTAATGTGTATATCCAAAAAGCTTCTCTTTGGCACAAAGAGAAGCTTTTTGGATATACACATTAGATACTTTAGTACCTGGGGGCCTTAATGAGGAAGTAGAGACTAATTCCTTGGTGTAGGGCTTCTGTCCCATGGGGTTGAGATTAGCCATGTGTCTTGATAGGGTTACTCCCCGAGGGGAGAGAGAGAGAGGGATGTTTCTTCCGAATTAATATGTCATTGTATGTTTAATTGGTCCCTGAATTGGACACTACCTATTTATGACTTTAATTATGATATAATCTTACAAATTTAGGTCTTATTTCCATTCAACTATCACACTTATATGTTCTTAGGTTAACGTGATAGTTCTTATCATTACTTCTATCATTATTTTTATTCATGTATTTTTAACATGCGTCAGTGTGTTTTTATTGTGTACTTTTAATCTAGGTTGCGAATGAAGGTTGCGAGACCATGTGCACAGAAGTGGATACGCACACAGCTCCCCTTCTTCATATTTTTAGTCAAGGTTGCGAGAGTGTATGGTAAATGTACACTACTCCCCTTTTCTTCTTCTATTTAAATTTGCCACTCGTTTGATCCACTCCCATGAATTCCATCTAATTTTATATATATTTTTTTATATATATTTATTTATTATAATTATATATATATATATAATTATATTTATATTTTTATTTTCATCCTTATTTTTATTTTAAATCTATATATTTTTATTACTTAATTTTATTTCATATTCATTTTTATTTTTCCCAGGGTAACTTGTATTGTTTCAATTTGTATTGTTTTTATTTTTATCCTTTTCTATCATTAGGATCGGTTCCAGGTATTTTCCTTGATATTTTTCTTGACATTTTCCTTTTTAGTAGTAGGACCTTTTTAGTAGTAGGTCTCCATTAAACTTGTATGTTATTGAAATTGTATTGTAATATACGACCACATCGATGTACATTCCCTCATATATTTAACATCATCCATGATTAGTCATTAGGTCTCAGTGCCGTTCAGGTGTCTTTAGCTAGGTATTCGTTATAATGGACTCTTCTTAGGACCCTGCGGCAGCAGACTGTTCCTTCCCTATATAATGCCCCTTTCTAAGATGGCGGTTTCAGAGGCCTGAGGAAGGAGCGCATGCTCCGACAACGCGTCGCCTACGTCATCATGCCCCACGCTCCACGCCCAACCCGGAAGTCCGCTGCTGGTGTCCCCTAGGTCCGCATCTCGCAGTCAGACACGGATTTGTTAGGAGCACAACAGTCCCCCCCTCGCTGAGGCCTTGGACCTACCGATCCTTTAAGGAATTCATCATGCTTTTACATTTTTTATCTTGTGAGTACCCATGATGGTATATGGCTAATAAAGTACCGAGTTTACTGCACTCAGAGTGGCGCTTTTCTTTTTCTTACAGTCCTTAATGTGCAGAAGATGATAGTGTAAGTTAGTTATGGAGGATTCCCCTGTGGGGTACTTATCACTAGTAAGGTTTAGTAAGTAGAGGAGTCCAGTAGTGAAGGAGTGATCCGGTAGCGAGATACGGGATCAGATGCGAGGTTCCGGTCTGTTCCAGGTAAAGGCGAATAGCTGGAGGTTCCGACAGCAAGACAAGGCTTGTGAGCATGTAGACACACATTGAACGAACAATGTGAGAGAGAATGCTGGCGATTGAAATAGCCGCTCAGCGGCGCTCAGCGATGACGTCATCCGTCTTAAAGGTGTATGCGTTCCACCTAACTAGAAAGGTGGGACGCAATGTTTTGAAAGGGAAATGGTAAATAAGGGTACCAAAGGTACCAGAATCTTACAATTCTTCCCATTGAACCAGATGCAATTTTTTTCTAAAGATCCCTGAATCAAGAATTGTTTCAACCACAATTTCTTCTTTACCTTGTACCTCAACGTGTGGAGGGGTTTGAGAATTCTCCAACAAAAAGGATTTTCTTAAAATGGTTTGAGTAATGATGTATTAAAACATGTGAATCTTCATTCTGTAAGGAATATTTAAGTGAAAGGGGACTCAATTAATTTGAGAAGAAACCTGTAAGGCTCTACTAACTTTTGACCCAACTTAGCAGATAGAACTTGTTCAGGTACAGTCCTGGATCCCTACACCCTTCATGAGACCTCTATGCCAGGCCTGTATATAGCATAGACTCTCACCAAGGACAATCTTCATCAGATAGCTAAACTCACCAAATGCATGAAATCCACAAATGTTTTTTGCATGCAGAACACCGAGACAATACAATGAAATGCAGTAGACTTGATAGAAGTGTTTTAGGCGGTCAAAAAAGGAGTATTGGCTTTCCTAGCCCCCATGTTTGTCTTGTATGGGTGGAAGGATTACAAACGCCCACACAAAGGAAAAGGAAATTACCTCACAAGAAGGGGAGGGAAATATAGAAAACAATATGCAGTGCAAAAAATGGTCACAAGGTGGCAGCATAATAAAAAACAATTTGAGAATAACATAGGCTATACATATAAATGCAACTGCATCTCCCATATACTGTGGGGGGCAGCACATAGAAAGTGCATAGGCTACTATTCTATCTGCTAAGAAAACTACTAATACTAATGACAGTGATGGAAAAATATTACACATGGTCCTGTGCAGGGCCAGGAGAGGCAGCTGCCCAGGGCGCTAGGGTATCATGTGAGGTTGGGGGGGGGGGTGCCACAAAGAGATTGATGGGGAGGGAATTTGTGTTGGGAGGGGGAATTTGGGGGCAACAGGGGGTAAGTGTTGTTCTAGGGGGGGGGATTTGGGGGTGCAAAGAGTGGTGATTTAGGGGAGATTGTGTTGGTAGGAGAATGGGGGGAAGATTTGTGCTAGGAGGGGAGATTTGGGGGAAATTTGTGCTGGGAGAGGGACACTTGCGGGGAAGGGGGAAGTGTACTAGGAGGGAAGATTGTAGGGGTAGAGTATTTGGGCTAGGAGAGGTGATTTATTTTGAGGTGGACATTTGAGCTGGGGGGGATTGGGGGGGTCAAAGATTTGTTCTGGGAGGGGGAATTTTAGCAGGGGTGGTGTATTTGTACTGGAAGAAGGGGGAATGTATGGTTAGGGAGTAAGCATGCAGATTAGTGCTAAGTGTTTTTGTGTGGAGGATTTTTGCTGACACATAATGCTCATAAATCTTGGAGGGGGGACACAGTTTGGCATGTTCACCCTGGACTCTAGATGACCTTGACCCAGCACTGGTTCTGTGCACCAACACAGTTTGGGCCGTACTATAAGAGACCTCATAGCAGTCCATAGCAAGCAAGGTCGGAAAGGAAGCCAGGTCAGTAAAAGAATCAAAGATGTGCATCAAGACTGGATCACAGGAACAAGGCTGAAGGCTAAAGTCCATACAGCAAAGAAGTGCAGAGTTCACATTTAAATAAGCCACTTGCCGGCAGTGGACATGTGCATGCACATGTGGGCAATGATGTGCAGTCTGTCTTCTATGCTCATAAAAAGTGCATGCCTATGTTTAAATGCATGCTCATTAACAAGACAGCGCTGTCAGCTGGCATCATTTTCCTGACAGAGTACCATATCGCTGATATCAATCAGCTTGGCGGTACTTGGCAAGACTGTGTCAGGGCATGAAAGCCACTACTGAGGGGATATAAATCCGTTGCTATGTTATTTCTCTGCAGAACCCCCCCCAGACTTTTTGTGGAACTTTAGGTATCTGCAGAGTTCCAGGTAAAATACCCTGATATAGATAATTTGGTCAGATTGTTTATAATTTATTTCAATGTACTGTTTATAATTTTTACCAACATAGTCTTATAGGTCTTTCCAATGTGTATTCACTTGTTTCCAAACTTTCCATAAGTCTCTATAGGTCATACTGGTAAAATAGAAGGATGCCATAAGATCTGAGCAAGAAGAGGAAAATTAAAAAAATAGCGTGATTACGTTCCCACCCACCTCTTGTGTAGCGTGGGCTTTCTCAAAGGTTCAGGAATTCCATTTTCTGAAGACATCACACCTTGTGATGAAATGCATCATTTTGGAACGCACGTTGGACACGTGGTCACGAGGTGGAAGTAGCAGGTGGAACGCACGCTTGTATTTTGTGCGCTGTTCCCTGCCTATGTCCCGAGATGACCTGTTTTACAACAGCCTGTGGGTCAGCACTGTTATCTGACCTTAGGGCCATGTTCTGGTGCCTAGGATATAACAATTTTTTTATTAATGCTTGTACCTGTGCCCAAGCCTTTGTGTCACGTACCTGGTGGGTGGAGCCTGAATATGCTGAGGAAGGCCTCTCTTACACCTCTGACTCGGGCCCCTGGTAGTGTAAACAGAAGGTGCGGGAGTACAGAGTCGCCTGATGGCGTGCTGGTGCTGGTTGATGGCAGAGTAGGACGTCAGGTGGCCACAGAACTCCAGTGGAGAAAAGGCAGCGGGTGTGACTGGGAGCTTCCAGCAACTGAAAGTAAGCAGAGTTAAACAAGCCGGGTCATACACAGGAAGAGCAGATCAGATGAAATCGGTGGTGCAGATGGATGGTCAAAGTCAAGCCGAGGTCAATGCAGGCAGGAGGCAGGTGTGGTCAAGAGCAAGCCGGGTCGGTATTTCACAGGTGAAGACAGGTAGCAGAGGCAGGAACAACAGGGGAAGCTGAAGACGAGGCAGCACTGAACCTGTGTGCTGATCCAGCTTAAATAGAGCTCTTTCTTAATGAGAAGGGTGGAGCTGGGATTAGCCTGTGGAACTTTTAACTTATCCTCTGCCAGAGCCTTCCTGAGACTTTGTTACCCATTTTTTTATAAAATAAAGGACTTTTTTTTTTAATGGAATTCACTATGTGAGAAGAAGGAGGAGAGTGCGGATGTACCCAGGAGTGCGCCATAATTTGGTTACTGAGACCACCTGAGTGAGCCTTTGTGCTCCCTTTGCCATAAGGCAAGAGAGAATCCACACCATCTGGTGAGTTTTTTACATCCCCTGAGCACTCGTGGTGGCTGTGGTTTCCATCTTTTGTACAATACAGCAATCATCATTCTTTCTGGGACTAACACTACTCCTCTCATCTATGCCGCAAATGTTCATTTAGATCTGGACTTCTTAATTTATTTATTGCACAGATTTTACCCATTACTTCGTAAGAAAATTTTGTCATAGTAATATTGTACCAATGCACCTTAATAAGCCCCCTAGTGGTGCCACAATATTTTGAATATCTTATGTATTTATCTATGATATATTTTTGTCCTCTATTTATGTTTTAGCACATGCACTTTATACCTTGGTGTTGAAAGTTTTTTTGAAGATTTTATTTATGTAACTTTTCTTGACATAAGCTTTCATTTATGTTTATAGCACATGTACATTTATTAGCAGTTGTTTGTTTAATGTAATCTAAGTCCCCTCGAGTGGGGAGTTAGTCACACTTGGATAATTGAGAGCACTTTTATATCTAGCAAGCTCTGTGTTGGGGGAGAGGTCAGAGTGACACATTTCCCTATGTTTTGACTATCACTTGGCTGTAGCAGCAGCAGCTGCTTTATAAAACATAAACTTTATAGTTTTACATTTGTTAGACCACCTATTCACATTTTTTTTATGATGCAGGTGATTTAATATATCTTTTAAGAAGATTAATATATTGGTGAGTAGAATTTGTTAAGCGGATTCAAAGACTTAGGCTTGGAGGTAAGTTGAAGCTGAAACAACTCTGCTGTGCAAGTAAAAAAGAAAATATATTGACCCTGGGCACGTTCCCTCATAAAGCTACGTCTGCAATGTAAGACTTCTAGTATTCAACAGAGCAACCAGAATGCCTATGTTGTAGAGCCTTTGGTAATTGCTTGTATCTACATTATCTAGACTTCTCAGGGCTTCTTTAGATTCAAACTGGATTTACAGTATTGCAGTGCCCCCCTGACCTCCAGGAGCATGGTGAAGTAACTCTAGAGACAGAGAGTGCTGACATTTCTCCTCAGGGTGTAGTTCTCAGGCAATAGGGAAAAAGGTGAACAGATGGATGCCAGTCACTTTAAGATGCAAACAAAAAGGAGTTGATTAGCTCACACATAAACTCCAGGGAAGCAGGGATGGAAAATTCCAAAAAACCCATTACTGGCCAGCAGACTTAGTAGCACAATGATGGAAATGAATGCAGGAAAAGGGCCTTTAAGCTGAATCCAGCACATGTACCTTCTTAGATGTAGCAGAAGTCTCCAATAGCAACAATATTCATTAGTAGCAGTAGCCTTAGTGATCCTCCCGATGCTTTCTCAGCCCCTCTGGTACTCCATCACTTCAGCAGTCCAGCCCAAGGTCTCAAGTAACAGGACACTCCGAACAGGCAGGCTGGTTCTGCTCCTAGCCATCTACTCCAAGCACATGAATAGACCTCAACACTGCTGATCCTAATACACCCTCCCCAGACCACAGCCAATGAGAAAGAGAGATCTCAAAAGGTCTTCCCAAAATATTTATACTCTCCCCCCAGTGGCAATAAACTTCCCACTGGTTGGCTAAGGGAAACATAAATATTCATAACTCAGTTTTACTTTAGCTTCCCATACTATTCCCAGAGGTACAAGTGACACCTAACAGCAGCAGAGAGAAATCAAAGGTCCACTGAGTTTAGAGGAAAACCAGTTAAGCAAACAGACTATAAATCAGTTGGGCTGACTACCACCCAGCATGACTAAATTTAGCTAGCACCCTCGTTCAGGATAGGGTGCTACCGAACATTGAAGCTACATTGAAAGCAGATATAAAAGGCACTAATTAATAATGCTAAATATTCATGATTAAATAATTAAATGTATTTTTCTTCACATGCCTACATATTTTCTATGGTTAATTTTGGTAAAAATGTTTGTATTTTATGGATTTCATCCGTGGTGATAGCCTGAAATTTAGCTATAAAGGGTCATCTCACTCCATACGGATGTATTCATTAGGTAGATGATAACCCTACATATTTATGCCATTATACTGTACATATCTATCGGGTAATCTGACAGGGAGATCTGTTCCTGAATTATCCTCTTTATCAAACTGCTGTGCCCATCACAGAGGACTCTCTATACCCCTGATGGGTTACAATTAAAGTAGAGGTCAACTCCACTTTTGAACTTGCACCTACATTTAAGCTTATAATAAGGCTTACCTGTAGGTACAGTAAATATCTCCTAAACTTGAACTGTTCAGGAGATATTCATAAGCAATGCTGCCAGTGATGTCCCCGGCGCATGCGCTCTGAAGGGAGGGCATACCCTGCCCTCCCTTTAGAGCTCCGTGCCGAAGCCAGGGGCTCCCATGCTAATGCGCGGGAATGAGGTCATCGTGGCTCTGGCCATTCATACAGTCGGAGCCCGGGAACTCTGAAGGAAGACTGGGTGAAGATGGCAGTGCCAGGGATCAGTGACAGCGCTGGGATCTGCTTTAGGGTAAGTCTGTCATAATGTGCTAGTATGCAGTGTATACTAGTACATTATGACTTAACCCTGCGGGGGGCCTGCCTAAGTTTTATTTCAGTGACGGTTTACTACTGTTTTAATGTTATATTACAGAAATTGCAGCAGGGGGATTTGGTCTACTAATGGAAAGGGAAGAATCGGACTGTCAGTAGTAAAATTATATTAATGTGAGAAATTCAACCCACTAGTTTGCATCCATAACAAAATGGCTGGACTGGACAAGCCAACCTGTTAAAGTGCTTGTAAACCCCCATATACACAATGAAGTAACTAGCCTTGGGTGATACACAGAGATAAAACAAAACCTTCTACATAAGTTGTATCCATTTATCTGTGCCCTCTCTCCTCTGCAGCCTTCTAAAACATGAAAATCAAAGACTATTTCTCAGCTCCAGCAGACAGGGGGCAGAGATCTGATGTCACACTGCACAGCACAGACCAGGAAGCTGAGTATGATCTGAGACCTGAGTGGAGGGAATGGATATACTCCCCTTTACACAGTCTCCTATGGAAACATGCACAGCTGAGGCTGTCAATCGTCTTCTGTGTGCTGGAGGGGGGCAGGTTGTCTCTCAAGATTAAGTGGTTTCTGCATGACCTGTTAGAAGTAAGTCAAGCAGATAAAAGAAGAAAACATAAATGACACTAGGTGATTTGGATTGAGGCAAGTATAGAAGGATAAGCTCTGTTAATTTTTTAATTTCAGAGGTTTACAACTATTTTAATACACATAACAGAAATATATCTTTCTGTACACAAGGCTGTAAACATAACTCGTTTTACAAAAAAAATAGTCCGCAAAGCACTAGTGTAAAAATGAATAATTCAATTGCCAAAGCTATTGATTAGTTTAGAAACAAAGCAATTGAAAGGATAGAAGTTCAGGAGGATCTGTAGTTACATGAACACCTAACCTACTGCTGTGTGTAAATGTCATTAATCACAATGTATAGACCACCCCCATTTCCCCTGGCATGCTTTTCCTTTTTTCACATTCCATCCCTGACATGCATCTTCACGTCTGACTGTCTCTTTTTCATTCCGTCAGTTCCCTGTGTGTTTCCTAAAAGGATGATATAGCTACTTCTTCCTTTTGTTCTTCATGGGTTTCTGGTTTCCAAGCAGCTTGTTCAAAAAATGTGCTCAATCACAAAAGCAACAGATCATTTTTTATTCATAAACAATTCCCTGTTCACAGCTTTCTGCAGAAAATGAAGTAGCTAAAGATATATCTTTGTGCATAGTATGGGGTAGGGCACATGTAGCTTGCGTACATAAGCACACAAAATAAGTAACATTTGTAAATATGGCTTCAAATACAACATTTCTTTTATTAGGGAACTTAAAATCATTAACTGATCTACTCTTGCTCAGATGAAACGTTTTACTTTAAAGATTACGATAGTAACACTATATAACTCCGGGGAAAATATCAGGATTTTTTTTTTTTTTTTACACTATCATTGTTTATGTTGATGATCACTGCTATAAGCAACCATTTTTAACAATGGCATCCATTAATTTGCCATTATGCACAATTGTGATAGCTGTAATTGGCCACAGCTATCACATGGTACAGGCGTGCAGTGATTGGCCCTTTCTGTATCATGTAATCACTGTGACAAATCACAGAGACCACAGTAATACACAATGAATAGCTATGAATGAAACCCATTTATTGTGCACATATGACATGTGATCGCTGATTGGTGGCAGCGATTACATAATACCGGGGCTGGCCTGGTACAACGATCTATCATGTTGAAACGTTTTAAATAAGCCTTTTGTGCTGACTAGTTGGGAAGTGTGCTAGTGATCTTTTTTGTTCTGTCCTCGCACATGTGCATCTTTTCTTTTTCCAGATTATAAATTGACAGGCATTGTCACTTTACTCATTCCTAGTCTGTCTTCATGGAAGGAAGACCATATGGATAGAAACCTGGGTGAGAAGCATTCATGACTGATTACTATCTCAGCTGACCTGTTATACCCAATACAATAGGAGCATAAACTATATGTGTATCTTGAATTATTTTAAATGTATTAATCCAACACAAGAATATAAAAATACTAGTTATGGACTCAACCAGACATGGAAAGGGTATGTATATATACAACAATCCTTATACAGTAGCTAAAGCACTGTAAAAATCCACTTTATTGTACCCAAAAATATTTTAAAAACAATTTCTAAAAACCTCCACTATACTAAAAATGGATAACCAAGTTCATACTGTATAGGTTGAACACAAAGTATTTGAGACATTTTTTAAATTTTTACTAACTTTTTCTAAAAATTGGGTTCCATTTTTATTTTGTATTTTATCTGTTCTTTATATGATTCGTATGATGTTTTGTATCTATTATATGTTTTAGTTTCTGCATTTTCACTCCCAAACAGGGACGGTCATCTGCCAATATTGCTACCTGCAAACCAATTGTTTCACACAGATTGTTCCAATGACAAGTAATTGTTGCATATATGTATATATATGTATATATATATATATATATATATATATATATATATTAGGGATTAGCGATCGACCGACATCTTTTTTTTAATGCCGATACCGATATTTTGGTAATCGGATATTGGTATCGGCCGATATCAGCCGATATTTTTGGACATGTAAAAAAAATTTTTTTTCATTTTTTTTTTTTTTTTTTACAAAGTTACTGCTTGTGGAGGGATATGGGGGTCTAAAAGACCCCAAACCCCTCCTCGGCACTGAAAAGCATTCAAAATGCCAAGTTTGGCTGTTTTGAATGCTGTCAGTTTTTTTAATTTGGCGCCGAGTACCCGGTAGTGATGTCATGACATCACTTCTTGGTTTTTTAAAAGGAGACCTGATCAGAGCCGAATGTGGCTTTGATTGGGTCTTCTCTTCGGCGGCGGTGGAGGTAGGATGCCCGGGTCTCCCGGTGGATAATGACAGCCGAGCGGCTTCTCAGCCGCATTGGTTGCCATTACAAGTCAGCCAACCGTCAGCTATGGACACCGGTACCGGGGTAATGCCTCTAGCTGCAGGCATCACTACGGTACATGCACTTTCCCTAAATATCAGCAATAGCGGAAACCTCAGGGGCCGATTCTGATATATAGGGGAAAGTGCATATCGGCCCCCAATATATCGGTGTTGTCGATAATCGGTCGATCCCTATTAGAGATCGACTATTTATTGGCAAAGCTGATTATCAGATGGCCGATATTCACTTTTCCCAATATTTTGGAATCGGCCCCAGAACTTGCCGATATTACCGATATTGTTGTGACGTCATTGCATATGTTGCGCCATGCGCCTCCGCGCACTGGAGCTAATCTTCTGCCATACAGCCAGCCACCCACCACAGGGTGCCAGCCAGCCACCTGGAAGAGCAAAAAGACAACGGACAGAAGAGAAACTTCATAGTGGTCGAATAGATGCCATGTCCAGTGTTTTATTGGGGCCTCATGCAGAGGATTCTTCTGAATCTGCAATAATGACCCTAGATGAGGAACTTCATCTCTATTTGAAGGAACCAGTATTTGACAGAAGTGGTGATCCTCTTCAGTGGTGGAAAGAAAATGAGGCAGGCTACAAAAGACTTGCTTCTCATGCTAGAAGATACCTTTCTGCTCCTCCTTCCTCGGTACCAAGTGAGCGTGTTTTTAGTGAAGAGGCAGCAATATATGAAAAAAACAGAAGCCATTTAGCTGGTGAACATGCTGAAATGTTATGCTTTCTGCACTATAATATTGTTTTACCTAACTTGGAGTATTGAAAGTGAGTAGGTGAGTGCCCAGTCCACTGTCTTTTGCACTACAGCTACTAGATTTAATCATTGCAGACAGTGAGTGCACTACTGCAGAAGTTTATGTAAATTTTGTTTTGGGAAGCCTTTAGTTATTATTTTCCCAGCAGTTTATTTTTTACAGTTGTCTACAGTTGTCTTCTCTTCTAGGACTCATTCGTTCACATGATGTGAAACTGATGTACCTGCAAGTGAAAGCTGTGTGGTTTTCCTATCAGTTTTCATGCAGTTAAGGTGTGAAGAATGAGCCTTTAATGTTAAAAATGTTAATAAACAAACATGAAGATGTTCAGTACCAGATTTGTGTCAAAAATTGTCTTTATTTTGCAAAACTTTAAATGTACAAAATATCGGCCCATATCGGCCGATACCGATACTTTGTGACCAAAATATCGGTATCAGTATCGGCCCTGAAAAAAAAAACATATCGGTCTATCCCTAATATATATCTCTGGAGAGAGCGTGAAACGCATTAGCTGGTGATGCTGTTCCCCTCAATTTGTATGTTTGAACATGTTTTTATGGACTTGCTGAAATAAAGGTGATTTTACTGGACGTGCGGCCAACCAGAATTATTTTTTGCTAATTGGAATCCGTGATGGATGGGGCCAGCACCTGGTCTGTGTGTTAGTGGAGGTGGAGATTGGAGACTATCCTAGAGCGGTGTTCACACACAACAAAGTATTTGACGTTATAAGGATAAACCCTTGTACATACAGTGGGGAGAACAAGTATTTGATACACTACCGCTTTTGCAGGTTTTCCTACTTACAAAGCATGTAGAGGTCTGTAATTTTTATCATAGGTACTCTTCAGCTGTGAGAGACAGGATATAAAACAAAAATCCATTGTATGATTTTTAAATAATTAATTTGCATTTTATTGCATGACATAAGTAATTGATACATCAGAAAAGCAGAACTTAATATTTGGTACAGAAACCTTTGTTTGCAATTACAGAGATCATACGTTTCCTGTAGTTCTTGACCAGGTTTGCACACACTGCAGCAGGAATTTTGGCCCACTCCTCCATACAGAGCTTCTCCAGATCCTTCAGGTGTTGGGGCTGTCGCTGGGCAATACAGACTTTCAGCTCCCTCCAAAGATTTTCAATTGGTTTCAGGTATGAAAATTGGCTGGGCCACTCCAGGACCTTGAGATGCTTCTTACAGGGCCACTCCTTAGTTGCCCTGGCTGTGTGTTTTGTGTCTTTGTCATGCTGGAAGACCCAGCCACGACCTATCTTGGTTGTTGGCCAAGATCTCGTGATACATTGCCCCATTCATCCTCCCCAGGTAAAAATTTGTATTACTGTGCATAAAGAAGCCAAGGAAAGATGGAAAAATCTCCAAAAGGCATCAAATTACAGATTAGACATTCTTATAATATGTCAACAAAAGTTAGATTTTATTTCCATCATTTACACTTTCAAAATAACAGAAAACAAAAAAATGGCGTCTGCAAAAGTTTGGGCACCCTGCAGAGTTAATATCTTGTACTGCCCCCTTTGGCAAGTATCACAGCTTGTAAACGCTTTTTGTAGCCAGCCAAGAGTCTTTCAATTCTTGTTTGAGGCATCTTTGCCCATTCTTCCTTACAAAAGTCTTCCAGTTCTTTGAGATTTCTGGGCTGTCTGTCACGCACTGCTCTTTTAAGGTCTATCCATAGATTTTAAATTATGTTGAGGTCAGGAGATTGTGAAGGCCATGGCAAAACCTTCAGTTTATGTCTCTTGATGTAACCCCCCGTGGATTTTGAGGTGTGTTTAGGATCATTATCCATTTGTAGAAGCCATCCTCTCTTTAACTTCAGCTTTTTCACAGATGGCATCAAGTTACTATCCAAAATTTGCAGAAATTTTATTGAATCCATTTTCCTTCTACACATGAGATGTTCCCTGTGCCACTAGGTTGCAATACAACCCCAAAGCATGATTGATCCACCTCCATGCTTAACAGTTGGACAGAGGTTCTTTTCATTAAATTCTGTGCCCCTTCTTCTCCAAACGTACCTTTGCTCATTCCGGCCAAAAAGTTAAATTTTAACCTCATTGGTCCACAGAACTTGTTTCCGAAATGCATCAGGCTTGTCTATATGTTCATTTGCAAAGTTCAAACGCTGATTTTTGTGGTGAGAACGTAGAAGAGGTTTTCTTCTGATGACTCTTCCATGAAGACCATATTTGTACAAGTATCTCTTTATAGTGGAATAGTGTACTACAACTCCAGTGTCTGCCAGATCTCTCTGGAAGGATCGTGCAGTCAAACGTGGGTTTTGAATTGTTTTTCTCACAATCCTGTGAGCTGTTCTGTCTGATATTTTTCTTGGTCTTCCAGATCTTGCTTTAACTTCCACTGTTCCTGATGACTGCCATTTCTTAATTACATTCCAAACAGAGGATATTGACATCTGAAAATGCTTTGCTATCTTCTTATAACCTTCTCCAGCTTTGTAAGCGTCAACTATTTTCAGTTTCAGTTTTCTAGACAACTGCTTAGAAGATCCCATGGTGCTGATTGTTGTCAGATGAGTCTGGGCATTTAAAACCTTTGAGATTGACATCACCTGGTCTTCCCAGACGATGATTGAGAACAATCCATGACACTGGCAGGTATCAGCCTTGCAAAGGGGGCAGTGCATGCTATAAATTCTGCATGGTTCCCAAACTTTTGCAGACGCCATTTTTTGGTTTTCTGTAATTTTGAAAGTGTCAATGATGGAAATAAAATCTAACTTTTGTTGACATATTATAATTATGTCTAATCTGTAATTTGATGCCTTTTGGAGATTTTTCCATCTTTCCTTGGCTTCTTTATGCACATTAATACAAATTTTTACCTGGGGTGCCCAAACTTTCCATCACCACTGTATATGCACGAACAAACCTTACAATATAATGTGTAAGGGAGGTCATATGAATTTACAACCCTCCCCAGGATCATGCTACTGTTCATTAGCCATCAACCTATTTACGTGTGACCACGTTACTGCTCATTAGCTATCAAGCTGTGTATTTGCAATCATGCTATTTCTCATTAGCCATCAACCAATGTGTTTGTGATCTGTATTGTTCACACTAAGGACTAACAACTTCCTTGAAACAAACTTCATTATTACCATAGTAAGGTGGTTGTATGTCTGCATATTGTTTAGCCTTATTTAGTAGGCCCTCATCTAGACCACACTACAACACATTCATGCATCCATGGTGACTTTCAAAGTTCATAAACTTTTGTACTACTATATGGCTATGGGTCTCTATATAGACACTGCATGCATTGTATTTGATCCATAAATATAGGTACCTCATATAGGCACATTTTTTTAACACTTTTGCTGCTTGGGCATTACAATATATGTGCAAGCAACATCAAATACTTTGTGTTCAACCTGTATACTGTATGCACCTGGTCATCCGTTTGCAGTAAAGTGGTGTTTTTTTTAGACATTTTTTTAAGAATATTTTTGTGTACAATAAAGTGGATTTATACAATGCTTTGGCTATCAGGATTGTTATATATGTATGTATATATATATATATATATATATATATATATATATATATATATATATATATATATATATACATACCCTTTCGATGTCTGGTTGAGTTCATAGTATTTTTAAATTCTTAGGTAATATATTATGTTATGTTATGACTAGGGACTACCAGACCACTGCTTTTAGATGATATAGAAAGAGGGATACCTAGAGGCTGTTTTTGTTGTGTCTCATCAATCCAACACAGTCAGCACCATTGCTCACCATCCTTTTCCAGGCTCGATCAAGACTTAGCCAAGATGGCTGTCCCCCTGCACTGGAAATATTCCATAGACATTAAAAAGTGGTCTCCCTAAAGATGGCTGTTGCACTTCTGCATTGATGAATATTCAGTTTAAACCTGTCCACACTGTAGAATTATAATACAGCAGCAACAAATGAATTCGTTGCATAGCAGTTATCAGCTACAGTCCAGGTTACATATGCATCACATGTACTTTGTTCTGAAGATACTGCATCTGTAAATGTGTGATTTATACTCACTTCTTTCTCCTTTTTGTTTTGGTAAAAAATGCTTTGGTAAATAAAATAAAAAGTAGTGGAGGGTACTTGACCTTCTCTGCTACAGTTTTACTTTCCTTTCCAAGGCCTCCTCCCAATTTTTATCCTATTACTGTACAGTGAAAGTAGACGTGCAGGTTGCTCTCTGATGAGCTCATCCCTCACAACTGATTGGCTACTTGTGCTGATTACCCTTCTCCTACTCTGAGCTCTACTGTAAAGGGACAGCAAAAGACTGATGCCAGATGAAATTTAAGCACTTACATTGCTTCCATTAAAATGCCTTTAAAAATGTAATAATGAAAACAGTGCTGCATTAATTTCTTTCTTTCATATCTGTCTGAAGTTTAGCTTTAAATAGATAAAAGATTGAAAAAAAAATGACACCCAGTAAAGATGAATATGTGACCATCTACATGACATGTCTGGAAAGATTATCGCAAAATCTGGCACCATTTCTTTTTTGTACTGTGCTGCTTAAGAAGCTAATAAAGTGATAACAGTGCAATTATTAAAATCAACTAAGTGACTGGATAAAGACAATGCATTAATTGGGGTTTAAAAAAATAAAGGATAATTTTTCTTCATAAACACAAAAGAAAAACCATATAACAAAAATAGAGATTGAGCCTGAAGTCTAAAAACAACAGCTGTGTCAGAGGGGGCACACAGCCCTAATTGTAGAGCCATGCTTCACTATTTCACAAATCCCATAAAATAGAGAGATATTTGACTTGTGCCCTATTCCAGATGGTGGGATTATGAAGTGGGAGTAATAGGGCCTTTTTGACCTTAAGGGACAGATAGTCATAACATTGGAAAGTTTCGAAGCTCAGGGTCATCGAAGGTGAACCTATATGCAACCTATGGGATTTTCAACAAGCCATATATAAGTGTGATTAGCAAAGAGACCAGTGTGATTTATGCTACTCCCTGGGAAAAATTATCCTGTGCTGAAAAGAATTTATTATTAAGAAAGCTAAATATTACGATTGGCACAATTAGTTGTCTCCTTTCTGAATGGGGGTTATGTTTCAATTATTGGGAAATAAATTGTAGAATATACATTAGTCTGAAAACGTTATTTTCCAAATTTTTTGGACTGAAGTGAATGTAGAGGCAACACTTTTTGTGAATCTTCAGTAAAATCTCTGTGAAAACATTTAGACCCCAATGTATAGCCAAATCAATGTTGTTTTTTTTTTGTTCTGGATAGAGTAGGAAAGGATTAGACCCTCTGTTATTTTTTTAGCTGTCTGTGTTCCTGCTAGGGAGATTTGCCCCTCTATTTGTTCTGGTGACCAGTGTCCCCCTAACAGAAAGTGAGAGGAAATTCAATATATTACAGTTGTCACCAGAGCAAGAGGTGAAGATAAATATTGGGGACAAATGTCCCAGTGGCGATTATCCCAGCCAGGAATTCTTGCAACAGATGGGAAACAAGGACATTATCTCTGAAAAATAAAAAGGAGCACCTTGTCTCCAAAACCTAAACTAATATATACTACATTAAAAAGGAGCTGCTGATGCCTCTCAAAAAATCATAAAATAAATAATATAATATATATATCATAATAAACATAACGTAATATAACTGCACATACTATGAAAATGTAAAATAAAAATCCAACATTAAGTGTTCAAAAAAGCTTTTTTGTCTCAGGATTCAAAGGTAAGTGCTTATAACCCCCCCCCCCCCGCATATACATTTACTACTTAAGGACTGGAAGGTTTTACCCCCTTAATGACCAGGTCACTTTTTGCAATATGGCACTGCATGACTTAACTGGTAATTGCGCAGTCATGCAATTCTGTACCCAAACAAAATTTATTTACTTTTTCTCACAAATAGAGCTTTATTTTGGTGGTATTTGATCACCTCTGCGGTTTCTATTTTTTGCAATATAAGCGAAAAAGACCAAAAAGTTTGAGAAAAAAAATTACACTTTCTACTTTTTCTTATAAAAAATATCCAATAAACTCAAAATGTATTTAGCTACATGTTTTTGATAAAAAAAATCTCAATAAGCATATATTTATTGGTTTGTGCAAAAGGTATAGCGTCTGCAAACTATGATGTATATACTGGAATTTACCCATCTTTTACTTTCTGACTGCCTATCTCATTTCTTGAAGTGCTAAAATGGCAGGGCAAATTTCCTCCTTTTTGGAAAGTATACACCACAAGGAGTATCTTAAGAGGCATGTTGAGCCCATTTAATATTTCATTTTTTTTGCCACAGGTGTTTGAAAAATGACAAACAAAATACCTTTTTTTTTTTTTACACAAAGTTATCATTGAAATGATATATTGCTCACGCATGCCATGGGTATATGTGTAATTACACCCCAAAATACATTCTGCTGCTTCTCTTGAGTATGGGGATACCACATGTGTGAGACTTTTTTGGCAGTCTAGCCGCGTACAGGATCACGAAATCCAATCACCACCTTCAGGCTTTCTAAGGGCGTGAATTGTTGATTTCACTCCTCACTACCTATCACAGTTTCGGAGCCATGAAATGCAAAGATAGCACAAAACCTCCCCAAAAGACCCATTTCCGCAAAGTTGACACCCTAAGCTATTTGCTAAGAGGCATGATGAGTCCATGGAATATCTTTTATCTTTTATTTTCTTTTTACACAAAGTTGTCACTTAAATGATATAGTGCTTACACATACCATGGGTATATGTGAAGTGACACCCCAAAATACATTCTGCTGCTTTTCCTGAATACGAAGATACCACATGTGTGAGACTTTTTGGCAGTCTATGAGTAATGGTGATGTTGCGCTGCAAGGCTGTGATGAGCCCAGTATGTGGATAATAATAAATGGAATAAAATAGAGATCATACAACAATAAAAAGTAAAATCAATCTAACAAAACACTATCTGTGATCAATAAATACATGCATGTGGATAGATACATATAAATTGGAGAAAAAAATAGATGTATATATATATATATATATATATATATATATATATATATATATAAAAATGGTGAGAAAATAAATGATCAGTGGCTAAAATAAACGAAGAAAATTTGAGAAAAGTCCTGTTAGATGAATTGCACAATGTCCTTCACCAATGATGTAGTGACACTGATGTGGTAATAGCAATACGCCCTGTGTCAAATTGGTGTCCACACGCTGTGAATCTAGACAGCCCACTTAGTGAAAAGCATGTGAAAAATACATGTAACTGTTCACTGTAAACATACACCTAAGGGTGTGCAAGCCCCTCACCTTACTGCTGTAAGGTTACAGCATTAATAGCCTTTTCCTTTGGCTATCATTCTCTATTTCCTAGGGAGAGGTTTGGTGCCTTGTCTTAGATAGGTGTCTATCTCTTTACGCTCCACTTTGCTCTGCTCCCCTGCCGCGTACAGGACCCTGAAAGCCAATCACCTTCAAGCTTTCTAAGGGCTTAAAGAAAAAAAAAAAACTCTTTTCCTTTCTTCATTTTCCTAAACAAATGAGAGCTGCAAAATACTCACCATGCCTCTTAACAAATACCTTGGGGTGTCTACTTTCCAAAAAGGGGTAGTTTGAGGGGGGGTTTGTGCTATCTTGGCATTTCATGGCCTCCAAAACTGTGATAGGTAGTGAGGAGTGAAATCAACAATTTACACTCTTAGAAAGCCTGAAGGCAGTGATTGGTTTTTTGGGTCTGGTAAGCGGCTAGACTGCCAAAAAGTCTCACAAATGTGGTATCTCCATACTCAGGAGAAGCAGCAGAATGTATTTTGGGGTGTAATTTCACATATACCCATGGCATGTGTGAGCAATATATCATTTAGGTGACAACTTTGTGTAAAAAAATTAAAAAAATGTTTTTGTAATTTTCCCGAAACCTGTGGCAAAATATAAAATATTCCATGATCTCAAAATGCCTCTCAGCAAATGGCTTGGAGTGTCTACTTTCCAAAATAGGGTAATTTGGGGGGTTTTGTGCTATCTTGACATTTCAGGGCCTCCGAAACTGTGACAGGTAGTGAGGAAGTAAAATGAGCAATTTATGCCCTTAGCAAGCCTGAAAGCGGTGATTGGTTTTCGGGGTCCTGTACACGGCTAGGCTCCCAAAAAGTCTCACACATGTGGTATCCCTGTACTCAGGAGAAGCAACAGAATGAATTTTGGGGTGTATTTACACATATAATCATGGCACGTGTGAGCAAAAAAAAGAAAAAAAAAAGTCTAAAAAGGGGTAATTTGGGGGGTGTTTGAACTTTCCTGGCATTTTATGCCCAGCATTAGAAGCTTACACCACACATCACCCACTCTTCTAACCACTTGAAGACCAAGCCTTTTCTGACACTTTTTGTTTACATGAAAAAATATTTTTTTTATTAGAAAATTACTTTGAACCTCTAAACATTATATATTTTTTTTAAAGCAGAGGCCCTGCAGAATAAAATGGGGGGTTGTTGCAATTTTTTTTGTCACACTGTATTTGCACAGAGATTTTAAAAATGCAATTTTTGGAGAAAAATACACTTTTTTTTGTAAACTAAAACAAGAGCCTATGCGCTACCACTTGGGTATAGGACGTGGGAAAACAGTGGATATAAAAGTAATAGCTCTAAGTCTAAAGAAACAAGTAATATTAGGACAGAGGACCTATACGTAACGGGCAGCCAATTCACAAAGTACTAATAGTAATGAAGATAAAGGGGTTAGTTAGTTTCTTTTTTGGTATTCAAGATGTATAGAGTTAGAATGGTAAGATTTCAAAACGCTGAGGAAAACTCCTACGGCAGGGTATAGCATACAATCACAAAAATTAGTGTGCAAAATCGCATAAAATCACAGTGATGATGTACGCAAAAGTGGCAAGTAGTAGAGACTGTGCAAAAAGATGCATCAAATAGCAGATTAATGAAATGAGTGTCTGAATAAGACTAAAATGAAATGTTTCCAAATATGCGATATGTAAAGTCGCATTAAATGGTAAAACATTTTTTTTGTGCAAATTCACAAAGATAGAAGGGGTGTGTGTCTTGACACAAAGTAATAAATGTTCGAAATGTGGCAATTCCCAAAATATCGATGATGTGAAGATACAAAACTGTGTATTTCACCATTAATGGGATAATGTGCAAGACATAATGATATGTAGACAATAAATAACAATAACGCACAAATAATAAGTGCTCAAAAAAACATCAGTGACATAACATCGGAAATAAGCATAAATCCAATAATAAAAGTGAGGTGACTAAAGCAAAATATAAAGTTCATGTGCAAAAAATGCTTCACAGTATGTGACTAGAAGTGATTCTTCACAAATATTCCAGTATTTTTCTGCTAAGAAAATTCTGCGTCGTCATTGGCATATATTGGGTATTGGGCCCTCTTGTTCCGCACCAACCTCAGGTGGTGTATAGGGGAGTCCCCCATTAAGATTGCAGGTGGCCCCTAATATTAGGGATCCTCCTAGGAAGGTTTCTTTTTTACAGCAGAAGGGAGGCTTCTACAAATGTAGGAGATGTGCCATTTGTAAGCTGAATGTTGAGGGGAGAAGATGTGTTGAATCTTTTAAGTCTGGTTCTACTGGTCAGGAATTTGCAATTAAGCCCATCATTTCCTGTTCCACCAAATATGTGGTTTACCTGATCAGGTGCCCGCTTGGCCTTGACTATGTTGGCCACACAATCTGAGAGCTACATGTGAGGCTCAAGGAGCATGTGTCCAACATAGTCAAGGGTTATCCAAAGCATAGTGTTTCGCATCACTATGACCAATGCCATCAAAGAGACCCTAAGGGCACATTGTTTTTGGGTATCGATAAGTTTTCAGGAAATTGGAGGGGCAGTGATTTGACCCGTGGGGTGTCGAGACTAGAAACTAGTTGGATTTATAAAATGAAGTCCTACACCCTGTTGGGGTTAAATATTGAATGGGACCTGAACGCATTTATTAGCAATTCGTAGGTGTGGATCAGGTCCAGGTATTGATTTCTGCTTTTGTTACCCATATAGGATAGTAAGGGAGGAAGGGACCATTGAAGGCAAAATATTGCAGACTAAACTTCAACCTTAAATTCATTTTTTTGGGTAAAAAAAAAAAGAATCCTTTCTTTGTCAGTTGCATAAATTGTTTTTGCCCATGTTTCACTGCAGTAGCTTACTTGTTTCTTTTCTGTGGATACTAACACATGCAGTCCCGGAATATCCTTCTTTCCTGAGTACTACATGGGAAGGTCTGTCTGCTGTAGCCACATGATCAGCACCACTGTTATAATAGTAGGGGAAACCCCTGCAAAACACAGTGAGCCAATCACATTAGTTGAAATTACAATTTTAAGTGCATTCTGTAAATGGTGTAAAGAAAAGGGGGGGGGGGGTAGCTATAATAATAAGGAAGCAACATTTGATTTTTTTTTTTACGTTTTAGAAAATCTTAGCTGGATATAGATCAAAAATGACAGGTACCCTATAATTAACCATGAAATGGCTTGCATAGCAGTTACACGTTATGTCCATTTTTCAATAAATGTGCACCAATAGATAAACAGTAATTTTTCACTGTCAGGCTTTCTAAAATATGCATCATATTTTTATTATTCCTACTGCCACATCATCAGAGTCATACAAGAGGAAATAAACTGGGGGGGCAAAATGTATTCCTTATGTTAATATTCAAACCTCACTTGTCAGCAACTTCATAGTAGTCTCCATTACTTCTAGGCATCTATGTATCCTTTATGCTGAATAGTACATATCATTGCTGCAGGCGGGAGCTTTAAGTTCATTCCTGTGTTAAAGGAATTTGTTTTAAAAAAAAGAAATGTAACTGAACATGTCTAATGAAAACAGGCTGATTAAAGAGGAAGTGAAGCTGACTGCTTTCACCTACTGCATATGTCAGTGACCTGTAGTAATAAGCGTATACCTAAACCCTCATTAACGCCTGTAGAGGGCATTATAGAAGAAAAATAACCTTTTTATATTTTTTGTAATAAAAGTAATTCTTCCTTTTTGATTGGCTGAACACTGTTGTGTCTTGTGTGTTAGAGCGCTGCAGTGCAATTCATTCTTAATGCACCCCTGTGCACCTTTCCAATGGACATGGGTTACAATGAACCACAATGCACAGTAAGGGTGCATTCACACTAGCGGTTGAGGTCCAGTAAAACCTTGTGGTTAAGCTGCATTTTTATCACCTCTTAACTGCGCCTTCTTTAGCTGCAGAGGCAGTGGCCAGGGGCATGGGCGTTCGCAGGTAGGTAGCTGTGTATGTGTTTTAAAAAAATAAGCTGTTCTTTACCAGTTTTCAGAGGGCCGAACACCGCTCACGTGACCCGTCTGCTCTCTCCTCTCCCCATCTGACAGCTGCCTGCAGCGGGTGGGGCCGAGGATTCCTCACTGATGTCAATCGGGAAGGGAAGGAGGAGCGGAGGGGGAGAGGAGGAGAGAGGCGGCGGGTCACGTGAGCGACGACCGGAGCTTTAAAAACTTGTAAAGAATGGATTATTTTTATAAAACACAGACACAGGGGCACAATGATTATTAAACAGACTGTAGACAGGATATGAAACTTTAAATGAAACTACATCAGCAGGAGGGGAGGATACAGGCACTGACACAGGAGCAGACAGGCAGGGAGAGAGGGGGTAGAGAGGACAGGGGAGGACAGAAGGGCTGTGAATGATGGAGGTATATAAACTGACCACAGTGTCAGGGCTCAGCAGCCATGGTATACCATGGTCAGTTTACAGAGGGGAGGACATAGCCAGGCAGGATCAGCCAGGTATTTTAGGTGATAGAAGTGGCCAAATTACACAGCACAAGCACTGTGCCATTTAACATGCTTTACAGTAACAGGATCATTTTTTGTTTTTAAGGTTAACAAATGCTTTAAAAATAAATGCTGCTGTTTTCTCTTTAAAAATAAGACTCAAAAGAAGTATGACTAAGCCCCTCCCCTTCATGCCATTGTTGAAAAGGGGCAGAGCATGGGTGACCTTAAAATGATGAGCCCCCTAAAAAAAGTTCTGGCCAGGGGTGTGCACGTGGCTAAAGTAGTAGGTGGTAGAACAGGAATTATACTTCTTGTCAGTTTTAAGTGAATGGGACCTTTGTGCCATCCGTCTCTGTTCTATTAGATCGAAGAAGGACCAGCAGAAATGTAAGCATGTCTCAGCTCATATTCCTGAAGGTAAATATTGGTAGCTGTTGTAAATCTTTGGGGACGATGTTGAGGTGCAATGACTGCAATGTAGGCATATCTCCCTGTGATCAAGCAAGCTAAACAAGCTGACACATCAGCTCATAGAACACAGTGGGAGCGTGTAATCTTAGAGTAACAACTCTGCCCCTGCTTAGGGGGTCATTCAGGAAACATTATATCTCTCAGACAGGAAGTGGACATCCAGGCTAATATTAGCAGGATTCCAAGATTGAAAATGGCAAGCATAATGAACACAGCTGCACACATTAAAATGGAGGATATAAAATTATTCAATTAATTTTAGGGTTTAGATACACCTTAAGCCAAGACATTTTTTTTACCTTAATGCATTCCCTGGATTAGGGTAAAAAATGTCCCAGTATTTGTATCACCCATTCACCCCCCACCAAATACTTACCTGAGTTCTCGCTCAATCCAGCCCTGTGCCCATCTGCAGGAGCTCTCTCCTCTCTCCCTTCATTCACAGGACAGAGAGGCAGCAGCAGGGTCCTGCTGCTATTATTTAAATCCTGTGAGGAGGGAGCGGGGGGGCGAAAGTGATAACAGCAAGGGGAGGTGACTAGATTCGGAGCATGCTCAGGTGGTTTCAGTGCAGCCATCTTGCTTGTCCAGACCCTCGGTTCCTGCAGCTGCATTCCATGCAAAAGGAATTTAATTTTTGTGAGATACAGATTAATCACTTTTAAAGGTGGCTATGACAGGTGATAAGAAGGTACCAATGTTACAAATAACCATTGGAAATGGTACTATTTGTAATAAAATAAAAAATATGCAAAATAAGTGTTCAAGTTGTGACAATGAATGAAAGTGTTTGTTCACCAATGCCAGAAGTCTGCCAAGCAAAATAGGTGATTTGGAGGTTTGCATGAGGAGAACTATGATTTAATTGGTATTGCTGAATTTTGGTTTCATTCTTCACATGCCTTGGCTATTAATATCCCTGGCTATGCTCTCTTTTGGAAAGACAGGGTAAAAAAGAGGGGAGGTGATGTCTGTCTCTATATGAGAAGTGATCTTGAAGCAAGTCTGAAGGAGGACCTAGTTGATGGAGAGTGAGATGAGCGTTGTGGTTATCATTGGAGTTTGGATGGATTAAGGTTATCATTGGAGTTTGTTATAGACCTCCTAGTGTTAATGAGGAGGTGGAGACTCCTCCTTGCACAGATAGAAAGGGATGCAAGGGCTGGGACAGTAATAATAATGGGGGATTTTAACTACCCAGACATTGACTGGAGTAATGGCACTGCTGGACAGTTAAAGGGCAAAAAATTATAAATCTATTGCTAGACAATTTGAGAGTCTAGTTTTTTTGATGCTCCAACTAGGAATGACGCTCTGCTGAACCTAGTAATCTCAAACCATGCAGAGCTTATTACCAATGTTCATATAAAAGAACATCTGGGTAGCAGTGACCATAACATGATTTAATTTAACGTTAGCTGTAAGCAACAAGCTCATACTGGAAATATACTGTAAATACACTTAACTTAAAGAGAGCAAATTTTCCAAAGATGAGGGCTCCTCTCCAAAACTTAGACTAGGGGGGAATATTGGCATCCATGAACACAGAACAGAAATGGAAATTCTTCAAACAGACTATATGCGAACTCACTGCAAAGCATTTCCATGGGCAATACGTTTAAAAGGCTAAAAATAAAACCTATGTGTCTCACGGCCAAAGTTAAAAACGCTATAAATAATAAGAAAAGAGCTTTTAAAAAATATAAAAATGAAGGAACACTATCATCGTTTAAATGTTACAAAGAATATAACATAATATGTAAAGAGGAAATCAAGGACACAGAAATTCAAAACGAACGACAGATTGAAAAGATAGTAGGACAAACCCCAAAAAATTCTTCAAATATAATATACGTAAAAAAGTCAGGTCTGAGCAAAATCATCTAGAGTGGATGACTGCGGACAAAGAGAAGACAAATTTATTAAATAATTTCTTCCGCTCTGTGCATGCAAAGGAGCATGGGGGAGCTCTTGTCCATAATGGGGATGTTATTGCCACAGCCCCAAATGATCCACAATGTCTCAAAAGTGATATGGTCCAGAAATATTTAGACAGAATAAAGGTGTATAAAGCACCTAAGCCAGATGGCATTCACCCACAGATCCTAAAAGAATTGAGCTCTGTTATTTCAAAGCCATTGTTTCTAATTTTTAGGGACTTGTTAAGGACTGGAATAGCACCACTGGATTGGCAGAGGGCCAACGAGGTGCCTATTTTTAAAAAGGGATCAAAGTCTTTACCAAGTAACTATAGACCTGTTAGTTTAACTTCTATAGTTGGGAAGATACTGGATTAATAAAATATCACATAGATGGGTTCTTGCTGGAAAAAAAATATTTTAAGCAGCAGACAGCATGGATTCATGAAAGGCAGAAGTTGTCAAACAAACCTGATTTCTTTTTATGAGGAGATAAGTAAAACCTTGAACAGAGGGGTGGCTTTGGACGTAGTATACTTGGATTTTTGCAAAAGCGTTTGACACAGTTCCCCACAACAGCTAATGTGTAAGGTAAAGTTTACAGCCTTAGAAAGAGCAGTTTGTAAATGGATAGAAAACTAGCTAAAACTCCAAGGTTCCGTTTGGGACCCTTACTCTTTAATATCTGTGTAAATGATATAGGGTTTGGGAATAAAAGTAACATTTCAGTCTTTGCAGATGACACCAAGCTATGCAGTGGAATAACATCCTCACAGGATGTCTCCAACTTACAAGCCAACCTCAATGCACTGTTTATTTCGGCAACTAGTCGGCAAATAAGGTTTAATGTTGATAAATGTAAAGTTATGGACTTGAGGGCTAAGAATATGCATGCATCATACATACTAGTGGGAGCAAAACTGGGGGAATTAAGAGAGGTATGGACTTCAGAGAGAGAGATATCAGTTTGCCCTTGTACAAATCATTAGTAAGACCTCATCTGCAATATGCAGCTCAGTTCAAAACAATTATTAGGGAACCGGAGAAAGAGAAGGTCAATCAAACTGATAAGAGGCATTGAGGGTAGATTAGAGGAACTGAATTTATTCTCTCTTGAGAAGAGTAGATTAAGGGGAAATTATCAACATGTACAAATACATAAAGGGTCCATATGGTGAACTTGGTTTTGAGTTATACACTTTAAGGTCATCACAGAGGACAAGGGGGGCACTCTTTATGTCTAGAGGAAAAGAGATTTCATCTCCAAATACGGAATGGTTTCTTCACAGTAAGAGCTGTAAAAATGTGGAATAGACTCCCTCAAGAACTGGTTCTGGCCAGCTCAGTAGATTTCTTTAAAAAAGGCCTGAAATCTTTTCTAAATGTACTTAATATAACTGCGTACTAACATTTATATGTAAAGTTGATCCAGGGAATATCCAATTGCCTCTCAGGGGATTAGTGAATACTTTTTTCCTCCTGCTGGAGCAAATTGGATCATGCTTTGCTAGGGTTTTTCTCCTTCCTCTGGATCAACTGTGGGGATAGGATCATGTATATTGGATAATATGATTTTTTTTTTCACTTTTATTGGTTGAACTAGATGGACTTGTGTCTTTTTTCAACCTGACTAACTATGTAACTATGTAAAGGGATGCATACAATGCAGTTTTCCTCATTAGAACACTGAAAGAATACCAGGTGATTATAATGACGCATACCCTCCCATCAGAGTTGTAACTAGAACTTTCAGACCATGAAGGGACCCCCTGACCCCCCCCTTCTATCCGATGCCCGGGCTTCCAGTTCTGGGAGTGGGGACATCGGCACACAGCTGATCACAGATCATCATAAGGGAAGAGAATGGAGGCACTGAGGACGTTCATAGTACTGCAAGAATTTACAACACTGTAATAGTAAAAAATATACACATTTTATTGCTTTATATAAATATTAAAAACAACAACAACCGCCCATATAGGAAGGAAAATAAACAACACAACAATTGTAATTTTAGTTCAACAACAGCACCTAAGCTTTTCGATATGAACTGAATATAAACACTTGTACAGTATGAATTCCTTAAGCATAGATGGAATATTTGGGTAACTCCCCACACAGGGGGGATATTGATCAGCCTCCAATTTTACTCTACATGTTTTGCGATAATCAATGAGATGTAATGAGATCAATTCTTATAAACCTTTTTTATGATCTTTATTCTGAAATTTATGTACTATTGGATATAGACATAGAACCACTCTGGTATTGACCAGATATTAATTTTTTTAGAATTGTGCATAATTTATGTGAGTTATTTGCCCATATGCTGGTGGTATGGTACAGGTTCACTAATCGATCATATGGTGGAATAGTACTACGTTTGCAATTTCTTTCCCCTTTTCCCTATTTTGTTCTTTAGTGTCCTTCCTAATTTGTGAATCCAATTTGCAATTGATCTTAGTGCATTATGAAAGTGTGATCGTGTGATGGATGACCCGCACAACCGTTGTTTTTGACAACCACTGTGATATGTGTTATATAACCATAGTGATTATTTGTTATGTTTAGGGTTGAGCGAACACCTAGATGTCCGTGTTCGACGGGTTCGGCCGAACTTTAAAAAAAAGTCCGGGTCCGTGTCCCGGACTTTTACCGAACTTTTCCCGGACACCGAACCCCATTGAAGTCAATGGGGACCCGAACTTTAAGGCACTAAAATGGCTCTAAAACACCAAAGGAAAGGGCTAGAGTGCTGCAAATGGCAGCAAAACGTAATTAAGAGCATGGCAAGTGCTCTGCAAACAAATGTGGATAGGGAAATAACTTAAAACAACAAAAAAAAAACAGAAAAATAAAACAATGTTCTTCTTCATCTCTGAAGGACGAGGCCCATATGGAGTAGGAGGGAGGTTGAGGTGGTGGTGGATGTGGCGGTGACATAGGCGTGCGCACAGGGTGTGCTGGGTGTGCCTGGGCACACCCTAATCACCTAGGGCACATAGCATTGCCAGTGAGGAGATGGGAAAGATCTCCCTGGGACCTGCTCTGCTCTATTTCTCCTTGCCTACAGGTACATGGCCCCGATACATTACTCTCCCTGCTGGCAAACACATGCATGTGTATTTCAACTTTGGGGTGCACACCTTAATGCAATAGGCTGCGCACACCTATGGGCGGTGTAGGTGGAAGCGGCGGTGGAGGAGGACCAGGGCCGGATTAACAGCATCATGGGCTTGGTGCTGAGGATTTTGAAGGGCCTTAAGGGCCGTGCCTTGCCATGCACCCAGAGGAGGAAGGGTGCAGCCATGCATGCCTAATTCAACATGGGATGCTGTCTCTGAAGCCCATAAACACATCCATGCATCGCCAACTGTCCCTCCTTGTCCGGCCTTCACGCTGTGTGGGGAGGTTCTGAGGGTGCTGCCTGGGGAAGCGAGCATAGAAGCCAGACTTCTGTGTTTACAAGTGACAGAAGAGCGGTAACAGTGAATATGGCCAACCCGGGGCCTATATAAAAGGTAGGGGCCTGGAGCTGCAGCTCCAATAGCCCCTACATTAATCTGGCCCTGAGGAGGAGGACGAGGTAGCCAACACTGCTTCTTTTCAAAAATTTTAAATGAGGGTACACCCCAAAAGAGTGAGAAAGAGCAAAAATGGAACAATGGGTGGGTAAGGTCGGTATCCATTGCTATTCTGCATAAGGTACGGAAAAGTCCCGTGGGATCCATGCCTGGTTCATTTTAATGAACGTGAGCTTGTCCACATTGTCTCTGGACAGGCGGCTGCGCTTGTCTGTTATAACGCCCCCAGCCGTGCTAAATACCCGTTCAGATAATACACTGGCTGCAGGGCACGCCAGCACCTCCAAGGCGTAAAGGGCAAGCTCAAGCCATGTGCCCAATTTGGAGACCCAGAAGTTGAAGGGGGCAGACCCGTCATTCACTACATGTAGGCGTGTGCACACATACTGCTCCACCATGTTGGTAAAATGCTGCCTCCTGCTAAGACGTTCCATCTGAGCTGCTGGTGCTGCTGTTTGTTGTGGCGTGCTGACAAAGCTTTTCCACATTTCGGCCATGCTAACCCTGCCTTCTGAGGTGCTGGCGGTGCCCTGGTTGCGTTGGCGACCTCCTCCTCCTCCTCCTCTGCCTTGTGCTTCCACTGTGGCCCCGCTGTCAGATGGGAATGCCAGCAGCATGGCGTCTATCAGCGTGCGCTTGTACTCGCGCATCTTGCGATCGCGCTCCAGTGAGTGAATTAAGGACGGTACGTTGTCCTTGTAACGGGGATCAAGCAGCGTGGCCACCCAGTAATCAGCACAAGTTAGAATGTGGGCAACTCGGCGGTCGTTGTGGAGACACTGCAGCATGTAATCGCTCATGTGTGCCAGGCTGCCCAGAGGCAACGAAAGGCTGTCCTCTGTGGGAGGTGTATCGTCCGTGTCCTCTGTATCCCCCCAGCCACGCACCAGTGATGGCCATGAGCTGGCCTGGGTGCCACCCTGCTGTGAACATGGTTCCATCTCCTCCTCCAGCTCCTCCTCCTCCTCATCCTCCTCATCCTCCAGAACTGTGCCCCTGCTGGACAATTGCGTCCCTGGCGTTTGCGTGTGCAGGAACCCACCCTCGGAGCCCCTTGCGAATGACTGCCCTGAAAGCCTTGGAAATGTTACCTCTTCATCCTCCTCCTCCTCCTCATCCTGTGCCACATCCTCTTCCATCATCGCCCGAATTGTTTTTTCAAGGAGGCATAGAAGTGGGATAGTTAAGCTGAGAACGGCGTCATTGCCACTGGCCATGTTGGTGGAGTACTCAAAACAGCGCAACAAGGCACACAGGTCTCGCATGGAGGCCCAGTTAAATTAAATAGCGGAATAGAAAATATGATCCAAAAAAAGTGTATGTATATCACACGTACACAACCACACTGGGCCCCAATTACTATTGTTTGTACCCCTAAAAGGCTAGATGAGGAGTAGGGGGGGTATGGAACAGGCAGCACCCTCAAACCTTCAGAAGTATGAGATGAACCCCAACAACTTGGAAAGGTGGATCTCTCTCACACGTACCGACACAGACTATCCCCCAATTTAACTGATCCCCAAAGGTTTTTGATTAAATAGCGGAATAGAAAATATGATCCCAAAAAAGTGTATGTATATCACACGTACACAACCACACTGGGCCCCAATTACTATTGTTTGTACCCCTAAAAGGCTAGATGAGGAGTAGGGGGAGTATGGAACAGGCAGCACCCTCAAACCTTCAGAAGTATGAGATGAACCCCAACAACTTGGAAAGGTGGATCTCTCTCACACGTACCAACACAGACTATCCCCCAATTTAACTGATCCCCAAAGGTTTTTGATTAAATAGCGGAATAGAAAATATGATCCAAAAAAAGTGTATGTATATCACACGTACACAACCACACTAGGCCCCAATTACTATTGTTTGTACCCCTAAAAGGCTAGATGAGGAGTAGGGGGAGTATGGAACAGGCAGCACCCTCAAACCTTCAGAAGTATGAGATGAACCCCAACAACTTGGAAAGGTGGATCTCTCTCACACGTACCGACACAGACTATCCCGCAATTCAATTGATCCTCAAAGGTTTTTATTGAATAGCGGAATAGGAAATATGATCAAAAAAAGTGTATGTATCTCGCACGTACACAACCACACTAGGCCCCAATTACTATTGTTTGTACCCCTAAAAGGCTAGATGAGGAGTAGGGGGGGTATGGAACAGGCAGCACCCTCAAACCTTCAGAAGTATGAGATGAACCCCAACAACTTGGAAAGGTGGATCTCTCTCACACGTACCGACACAGACTATCCCCCAATTTAACTGATCCCCAAAGGTTTTTGATTAAATAGCGGAATAGAAAATATGATCCCAAAAAAGTGTATGTATATCACACGTACACAACCACACTGGGCCCCAATTACTATTGTTTGTACCCCTAAAAGGCTAGATGAGGAGTAGGGGGAGTATGGAACAGGCAGCACCCTCAAACCTTCAGAAGTATGAGATGAACCCCAACAACTTGGAAAGGTGGATCTCTCTCACACGTACCAACACAGACTATCCCCCAATTTAACTGATCCCCAAAGGTTTTTGATTAAATAGCGGAATAGAAAATATGATCCAAAAAAAGTGTATGTATATCACACGTACACAACCACACTAGGCCCCAATTACTATTGTTTGTACCCCTAAAAGGCTAGGAGTAGGGGGAGTATGGAACAGGCAGCACCCTCAAACCTTCAGAAGTATGAGATGAACCCCAACAACTTGAAAGGTGGATCTCTCTCACACGTACCAACACAGACTATCCCCCAATTTAACTGATCCCCAAAGGTTTTTGATTAAATAGCGGAATAGAAAATATGATCCCAAAAAAGTGTATGTATATCACACGTACACAACCACACTAGGCCCCAATTACTATTGTTTGTACCCCTAAAAGGCTAGGAGTAGGGGGAGTATGGAACAGGCAGCACCCTCAAACCTTCAGAAGTATGAGATGAACCCCAACAACTTGGAAAGGTGGATCTCTCTCACACGTACCAACACAGACTATCCCCCAATTTAACTGATCCCCAAAGGTTTTTGATTAAATAGCGGAATAGAAAATATGATCCCAAAAAAGTGTATGTATATCACACGTACACAACCACACTAGGCCCCAATTACTATTGTTTGTACCCCTAAAAGGCTAGGAGTAGGGGGAGTATGGAACAGGCAGCACCCTCAAACCTTCAGAAGTATGAGATGAACCCCAACAACTTGGAAAGGTGGATCTCTCTCACACGTACCAACACAGACTATCCCCCAATTTAACTGATCCCCAAAGGTTTTTGATTAAATAGCGGAATAGAAAATATGATCCCAAAAAAGTGTATGTATATCACACGTACACAACCACACTAGGCCCCAATTACTATTGTTTGTACCCCTAAAAGGCTAGGAGTAGGGGGAGTATGGAACAGGCAGCACCCTCAAACCTTCAGAAGTATGAGATGAACCCCAACAACTTGGAAAGGTGGATCTCTCTCACACGTACCAACACAGACTATCCCCCAATTTAACTGATCCCCAAAGGTTTTTGATTAAATAGCGGAATAGAAAATATGATCCCAAAAAAGTGTATGTATATCACACGTACACAACCACACTAGGCCCCAATTACTATTGTTTGTACCCCTAAAAGGCTAGGAGTAGGGGGAGTATGGAACAGGCAGCACCCTCAAACCTTCAGAAGTATGAGATGAACCCCAACAACTTGGAAAGGTGGATCTCTCTCACACGTACCAACACAGACTATCCCCCAATTTAACTGATCCCCAAAGGTTTTTGATTAAATAGCGGAATAGAAAATATGATCCCAAAAAAGTGTATGTATATCACACGTACACAACCACACTAGGCCCCAATTACTATTGTTTGTACCCCTAAAAGGCTAGGAGTAGGGGGGAGTATGGAACAGGCAGCACCCTCAAACCTTCAGAAGTATGAGATGAACCCCAACAACTTGGAAAGGTGGATCTCTCTCACACGTACCAACACAGACTATCCCCCAATTTAACTGATCCCCAAAGGTTTTTGATTAAATAGCGGAATAGAAAATATGATCCCAAAAAAGTGTATGTATATCACACGTACACAACCACACTAGGCCCCAATTACTATTGTTTGTACCCCTAAAAGGCTAGGAGTAGGGGGAGTATGGAACAGGCAGCACCCTCAAACCTTCAGAAGTATGAGATGAACCCCAACAACTTGGAAAGGTGGATCTCTCTCACACGTACCAACACAGACTATCCCCCAATTTAACTGATCCCCAAAGGTTTTTGATTAAATAGCGGAATAGAAAATATGATCCCAAAAAAGTGTATGTATATCACACGTACACAACCACACTAGGCCCCAATTACTATTGTTTGTACCCCTAAAAGGCTAGGAGTAGGGGGAGTATGGAACAGGCAGCACCCTCAAACCTTCAGAAGTATGAGATGAACCCCAACAACTTGGAAAGGTGGATCTCTCTCACACGTACCAACACAGACTATCCCCCAATTTAACTGATCCCCAAAGGTTTTTGATTAAATAGCGGAATAGAAAATATGATCCCAAAAAAGTGTATGTATATCACACGTACACAACCACACTAGGCCCCAATTACTATTGTTTGTACCCCTAAAAGGCTAGGAGTAGGGGGAGTATGGAACAGGCAGCACCCTCAAACCTTCAGAAGTATGAGATGAAACCCAACAACTTGGAAAGGTGGATCTCTCTCACACGTACCAACACAGACTATCCCCCAATTTAACTGATCCCCAAAGGTTTTTGATTAAATAGCGGAATAGAAAATATGATCCCAAAAAAGTGTATGTATATCACACGTACACAACCACACTAGGCCCCAATTACTATTGTTTGTACCCCTAAAAGGCTAGGAGTAGGGGGAGTATGGAACAGGCAGCACCCTCAAACCTTCAGAAGTATGAGATGAACCCCAACAACTTGGAAAGGTGGATCTCTCTCACACGTACCAACACAGACTATCCCCCAATTTAACTGATCCCCAAAGGTTTTTGATTAAATAGCGGAATAGAAAATATGATCCCAAAAAAGTGTATGTATATCACACGTACACAACCACACTAGGCCCCAATTACTATTGTTTGTACCCCTAAAAGGCTAGATGAGGAGTAGGGGGAGTATGGAACAGGCAGCACCCTCAAACCTTCAGAAGTATGAGATTGTGTTCACTGTACCCCACAAAGATTGAGTTCACTGCACCCCACAATGATTGTGTTCACTGCACCCCACAAAGATTGTGTTCACTGCACCTCACAAAGATTGTGTTCACTGTACCCCCCAAAGATTGTGTTCACTGCACCCCACAAAGATTCTGTTCACTGTACCCCACAAAGATTGTGTTCACTGCACCCCAAAAAGATTGTGTTCACTGCACCCCAAAAAGGATGTTGTTCACTGCACCCCAAAAAGGATGTTGTTCACTCCACCCCAAAAAGATTGTGTTCACTGCACCCCACAAAGATTGTGTTCACTGCACCCCAAAAAGATTGTGTTCACTGCACCCCAAAAATGATTTTGTTCACTGCACCCCAAAAAGGATTTTGTTCACTGCACCCCAAAAAGGATGTTGTTCACTCCACCCCAAAAAGATTGTGTTCACTGCACCCCACAAAGGATTTTGTTCACTGCACCCCAAAAAGATTGTGTTCACTGCACCCCAAAAAGGATGTTGTTCACTGCACCCCAAAAAGGATTTTGTTCACTGCACCCCAAAAAGATTGTGTTCACTGCACCCCACAAAGGATTTTGTTCACTGCACCCCACAAAGATTGTGTTCACTGCACACCAAAAAGGATTGTGTTCACTGCACCCCAAAAAGATTTTGTTCACTGCACCCCAAAAAGATTGTGTTCACTGCAGCCCAAAAAGATTGTGTTCACTGCAGCCCAAAAAGATTGTGTTCACTGCAGCCCAAAAAGATTGTGTTCACTGCAGCCCAAAAAGATTGTGTTCACTGCAGCCCAAAAAGATTGTGTTCACTGCAGCTCACACACAGAAAAATGGATGTGGATCACTGACACCTGCCTATCTCCAATCCCACACCACACAGCAATATCGATTGTAGTTTGTAGAACACAGTTTCCCTAAAATTCAGCAGACTCTGTCCCTAACAGGATTGAGAAGAGATCGTAGATCAGGATTGAGTGCAGATTCACCCCACCCCCCACACAGCAATATCGATTGTAGTTTGTAGAAGACACTGACCCTATAATTCAGCAGACTCTATCCCTAAAATGCCTACAACTCGCCCTGCCTAAACACTCCGACCTGTCCCTCAATTCTATCCGGACACAAATGGTTTTTTCCTGCCTATCTTTCCCTAATCAGCAGCCAGCACGTTGATGTGTGCTCTGTCCCTGAATCTAAGCAGCATAATGACGCCGCTGCGGCTGCCTCGAACTTATAAAGACTTGGTCACATGCTTCAGACGGCCAATCACAGCTACTGAGACATTTGCAGGCATGGCTGGGATGGCTTAAGGCACACCAGTTAAACGATTGTTGATTGGCTGTTGAAAGCCCGCCATGAAAAGAGCGCCAAAGCATGCAAAACCCGGAAATAAAACGACCGAACACGGATTTTTACCCGAACATACAGTAAAGTGTCCGTGTCCGTGTTCGGGTACAAAAAATCCAATTATTCGGTACGAACACGAATAATACAGTCCGTGTTCGCTCAACACTAGTTATGTTCACTGATGTGTTGTCGTTATGTATGTTATTTTTGATTTTTATTGTTTAATATACACATCTATACCAATCCCATTTCCTTCTGTCATTTTGGCTCCAGAATTCCTGGTTTGTACCTAGACACCTTTGGTATTCGAGTTGTCTCCCTGTGGTAGCCCTCTTCCAGGCGAGTGTGCAATCCCCCTATTTCTAGCTCCTGCCCCTTGGGCTGCCGTTTCTTTCCAGCAGATGGCGGTGGTTGCTGTTGTGGATAGGAGCTGGATGGGCGGGGGCGTAGTTGGATTGTGAATTCATCCGATGTCTCCCAGCGATACTGCGCATGCTTTCTTGACGCATGCGCAGTTCGGGATCAGGTTCAACCACGTCATCCGCCTGCTGCGGTCGCGCAGGATTGGCAAAATGGTCGGACAGGACCCAGGCCTCTATTTATATATATATATATATATAGGAAGTATATCTCCCTGGTTTTGACATTGAACGTTGGTGGTGTTTGGAGTCTGATAGCTGAGCTAGGTGTTTTTCACCGGAGACAGAGAGAGATACGTATACATATTTATTGGCATTATTCTTCTTAAATTGTATTGATTTTTCATTGGATCTTTCTGTATATTTTAAATATCAGTTTGTCTATTTCTTATTGGACTATCACAGCGGTCTGTGTTTCACATAGATTGAACTATACGGTCTTGGCATATATATGAACCGTTGAGGTGAGGCTCTTTGAATAACTATTGACCTATTGCACCCTATTACAATCCTTCTAAGCATGTATATTAGGCTAGGGTAGCGTTCCCTTTTACAGGAAATGGGAATGTTACCATTATCTTTGCTTCTGCTTCTAGGTCAGCATAAACTTTTATCCAAGGCCTGCTCGCCTACTTCAGTTATTCTCTGGGGCCTACTGTCTTCCCAGTTATCATATAGGTGTAGATCTATTTTGCCCTAGAAGTTGTACTTATTTTGCATTACTTTGGAATATCAAGGTGAGCATTCTTTTTGTCCTCTTTTGTTTCCGTTTTTAGTTTTGAATATTACTTTATTATTTATATAAATACATATATTGAATATCTTTAGAAATATCCTTCTCAACTTTTTCTGGATCAGACTTATACCCATTGCCGTTTTCTGTTTTGGAACTCTTTCAATCAAGTAATCTTTGGTGCATATTACTCACAGTAGCAACTATTAGATCTTAATTTGTGATATATTTTTTTTTTCTCCTGTTTTTGGGAGCCCCATATCAATTGACCATATCATACCTAAACAATAGGCCTTATTATCCATTTGTTTAAAAGAGTATTATATTTGTTACTATCCCTGGTGGGTCCCACATTCGCCCGGGAGATTACCGATTTTGATGTTGGCACTGCTATTTGTGGGATTGAGTTGGCTTTTGCCCATATGACCTACCATTAGGACTGGGGTTCCTTTTATGTGAGAGGGAATTGGGGCATATACTTAAGGTTTATGTATCCCCATGAGATAGTGGAGTTGTTATCAAATTGTTTGTTTGCTTATTTATCTTTGTGAATGTATTATATATTTGCTATTTTTGCTATGTCAATATTGATAGTTTGTATTTTTCTATAGATCAATTCCTCCTGAATAGCATTCCTGATGAAGCAAATTCATTGCGAAACATGTAGAGTAAGATTGGAGGTTGATCAGTAGCCCCCCTGTAACCCAATATTCCATCTATGCTTGAGGAATTAATACTGTACAACTGTTTGTGTTCAGTTCATATCAAATGGCCTAGGTGCCGTTATTGAATAACAATTGTTGTGTTGTCTATTTTCCTCCCTATATGGGCAGTTGTTGTTTTTAATATTAATATAAGCAAGAAAATGTGTATATTTTATACTATTACATTTTTGTAAATTCTTGCAGTACCATGAAAGTCCTCAGTGCCTCCATTCTCTTCCCCTATGATATATGAATCCCAATATCATATAGCACACAATGCTATTGATCACAGATCATGGTAAAGGCCAATCACAGCAGCCCTTCACCATGTGATCAGCTGATCGCATGGAAACAGACTTGCCGGTTATCGGCAGTTCTTCCTCCCACTCTGTGCCTGTGTGAGGAAAGGAGAGCCATTAACCAGCAAGACTGTAAGTACATTGTTTACACTGATAATTAGGGCATTGATCATCAGTGCCCTAATTATCAGTGCTGCTTAACAGCGCCACCTATCAGTGCCACCTATCACTGCTCATCAATGCCACCTATCAGTGTCAATCAGTGCTACCTATCGGTGCCAACCAGTGCCGCCTATCAGTGCCACCTATCGTTGCTTATCAGTGCCGCCTATCAGTGCCCATCAATGCTGCCTCTCAGTGCTCATCAGTGCCGCCTATTAGTGTTCATCAGTGCTGCCTATCAGTGCTGCATATCATTGCCACCTATCAGTGCTCATCAATGCTGCCTATGAGTGCCCATCAGTGCCCCCTATGAGTGCCACCTATCAGTGCTCATCATTGCTGCTTATCAGTGCCTATTAGTGCCAACTATGAGTGCCATCTATCAGTGCTCATCAATGCCGCCTATCAGTGCCCATCATCGCCACCTATCAGTGCTCATCAATGCCGTCAATCAGTGCCAATCAGTGCCGCTGATCATTGCTGCTTATCAGTGCCCATTAGTGCCAACTATGAGTGTCATCTATCAGTGCTCATCAATGCCGCCTATCAGTGCCCATCATCGCCACCTATCAGTGCTCATCAATGCCGTCTATCAGTGCCGCTGCTGGGGTCCCCCAACAATGACAGACTACCAGGTCCATTTGCGACCCTTTCAGAATCAGTCTGCACAGAACTCACCAAAAATTAAATTTTTATTGCAGAGGATGCCTAATACCTGACTTGTATCGTAGTACAGAGGTCTTCACACAAGCAGAAAATTACATTTTTGAAAGTGTTCTGTACAGCAACAGTTGCCTTCAAGTTGCCATATTGCATTAAATACTATATTATTTTTTTTTTTTGTTATATTTATTTCTACAAAAGTGGAGGTACTCCCTAAGTTAATGATTTACTCCTGCTGATTGTGTTTTTGCTTTGGAAAGTTTAGAACCTCTGTAAAGATTTTATTGGTGACTCTGTTCCTGTTTGGACAGTTGTCACTGCTGGGGGAGATTCTACCATTGATGGCTGTCACAAAAAAAAGTGGTGAAAGACAAGGTTAAAGTGGGAACACCTGTCTTGGTTACAACTGTCAAAGATAAAATTCATCTCACTTTGGGGAGATTCACTTTCACTTGCTGCCATGTCACTTAAGACTTGTATGTTTGGTGTTTTCCTTTACAATGATATATACTGTGTGTGTATGTGTGTTTGCATATATATATATATATTTACACATACAGTATCTCACAAAAGTGAGTACACCCCTCACATTTTTGTAAATATTTTATTATATCTTTTCATGTGACAATACTGAAGAAATTACACTTTGCTACAATGTAAAGTAGTGAGTGTACAGCTTGTATAAATTTGCTGTCCCCTCAAAATAACTCGACACACAGCCACTAATGTTTAAACCGCTGGCAACAAAAGTGAGTATACCCCTAAGTGAAAATGTTCAGATTAGGCCCAATTAGCCATTTTCCCTCCCTGATGTCATGTGACTCATTAGTGTTACAAGGTCTCAAGTGTGAATGGGGAGCAGGTATGTTAAATTTGGTGTTATCGCTCTCACTGTCTCATACTGGTCACTGGAAGTTCAACATGGCACTTCATGGCAAAGAACTCACTGAGGATCTGAAAAAAAGAATTGTTGCTCTACATAAAGATGGTCTAGGCTATAAGAAGATTGCCAAGACCCTGAAACTGAGCTGCAGCATGGTGGCCAAGACCATACAGCAGTTTAAAAGGACAAGTTCCACTCAGAACAGGTCTCACCATGGTCGACTAAAGAAGTTGAGTGAACGTGTTCAGCGTCATATCCAGAGGTTGTCTTTGGGAAATAGACGTATGAGTGCTGCCAGCATTGCTACAGAGGTTGAAGGGGTGGGGGGTCAGCCTGTCAGTGCTCCGACCATACGCCACATACTGCATCAAATTGGTCTGCAAGAGGACTACTGCCTTGCTAAAGAAGCTGAGGGTAAAGGTGATGCACTGGCCAAGCATGTCTTCCGACCTAACCCCTATTGAGCATCTGTGGGACATCCTCAAATGGAAGGCGGAGGAGCGCAAGGTCTTTAACATCCACCAGCTCTGTGATGTCATCATGGAGGGGTGGAAGAGGACTCCAGTGGCAACCTGTGAAGCTCTGGTGAACTCCATGCCCAAGAGGGTTAAGGCAGTGCTGGAAAATAAGGGTGGCCAAAAAAACTATTGACACCTTGGGCCCATTTTGGACATTTGCAGTTAGGGGTGTACTCACTTTTGTTGCCAACGGTTTAGACATTAATGGCTGTGTGTTGAGTTATTTTGAGGGGACAGCAAATTTACAATGTTATACAAGCTGTACACTCACTACTTTACATTGTAGCAAAGTTTCATTTCTTTAGAGTTGTCACATGAAAAGATATAATAAAATATTTACAAAAATAGACACACTCCTAAACCTCGTGGACAGTCTTCCCAGAAAATTTGAAGCTGTTATAGCTGCAAAGGGTGGGTCAACTCAATACTGAACCCTGCGGACTAAGATTAGAATGCCATTAAAGTTCATGTGCATGTAAAGGCAGGTGTCCCAATACTTTTGACAATATATGTATTTATTTATATATATATTGTGTATATATCGACTGCGCAAAAAAAATAAAAAAACACTTTTTAATCAGACTATAGCATCAAGTCCATTAAACTCCCAGGATATTGATCTGGTCAGTAGCAGAGGGGATTGTTAATCAGTTTCAGATGCTTTGGTGTTAATGACATTAACAACAGGTGCACTAAATGGGGAACAATGAGACGACCTCCAAAACAGAAATAGTTTTACAGGTGGAGGCCACTAACATTTTTCTTTCCCTACTCATCTTTTCTGACTGTTTTTTCACTGGTTTTCAATTTGGCTAGGGTCAGTGTCAGTACTGGTAGCATGTGGCAATACCTGGACCCTATAGAGGTTGCACAAGCAGTCCAACTCCTCCAGGAGGGCACATCAATACGGGCTATTGCCAGAAGGTTTGCTGTGTCTCCCATAACAGTTTCAAGAGCATGCAAGAGATTCTAGGAGACAGGCAGTTACTCTAGGAGCGTTAGACAGGGCCATAGAAGGTCCTTAACCCTTCAGCAGGGTCGGTATCTTCTCCTTTGTGCAAGGAGGAACAGGATGAGCACTGCCAGAGCCCAAGAAAATTACCTCCAGCAGGCCACTGGTGTGAATGTCCCTGACCAAACAATCAAAAACAGACTTCATGAGGGTGCCCTGTGGACCTGACATCCTCTAGTGGGTCCTGCGCTCACTGCCTGGCACCGTGGAGCTCGATTGGCATTTGCCATTGAACACCAGAATTGGAAAGGTCCACCACTGGTGCCCTGTGCTTTTTACAGATGAGAGCAGGTTCACCCTGAGCACATGTGACAGACGTGAAAGGCTCTGGAGAAGCCGCGGAGAACATTATGCTGCCTGTAACATCATTCAGCATGACCGCTTTGGTGGTGGATCAGTGATGGTCTGGGGAGGCAAATCCATGGAGGAACGCACAGACCTCTACAGGCTAGACAATGGCACCCTGACTGCCATTAGGTATTGGGATACAATTCTTGGACCCATTGTCAGACCCATTGCTGGTTCAGTGGGTCCTGGGTTCCTCCTAGTGCATGACGATGCCCAGCCTCATGTTACATAGTTACATAGTTATATAGTAGGTGAGGTTGAATAAAGACAATAGTCCATCCAGTTCAACCTGTGTAGGTGTGTGTGGCTGTAATCATCTCACATAGCCCTGAATGTTCTGATCCTTGAGATGTACGTCTAAGAGTCTTTTGAAAGCCACCATACTACCTGCAGAAACCACCTCTTGTGGTAGAGAATTCCACAATCTTGTAGCCCTAACAGTAAAGAACCCCCCACGTTGCCTGAGGTTAAAACGCTTCTCCTCTAATTGCATTGTATGCCCTCGAGTCCTCATGCAATCCCTTCGACTGAGCAGCTTTTTTTCTAAGCTGAGATCTCCATTGAGATATTTATAAATTGCTATCATGTCCCCCCTCAGGCGTCTCTTCTCCAGGGAGAATAAATCAAGCGATTGCAGACGCTCTTCATAATTAAGGTCCTCCAATCCCCTAATCAGTTTAGTTGCCCTTCTCTGGACTCTCTCCAGCTCCAACACATCCCTCCTGAGGTGAGAGTATGCAGCCAGTTCCTGGAGGATGAAGGAATTGATACCATTGAATGGCCTCCACGCTTGCCTGACCTAAATCCAATCCAATGTTTTGGCCCATCCAACGCTGCCAGGTTGCACTTAAGTTTGTTCAGGAGCTCAGTGATGCCCTGGTCTAGTTCTGGGAGGAAATACCCCAGGAAACCTTCCGTCATCTCATTAAGAGTTTTCCCCAGATGTTGTCAGGCATGCATACAAGCACGTGGGGCCATACAAACTGCTGAGTACCATTCTGAGTTGCTGCAATGAAATTTTAGCAAAATGGACTAGCCTGCTGCATCATTTTTTCACTTTGATTTTGGGGGGTGTATTTGAATTCAGCCCACTGTAGGCTGATCATTTCCATTTCCTTCAAACGATGTGGCGTCCTTTGATTCCCAACACATTACCCAGTTCATATCACTATAGATATCCAGCATGATATGTTTCCCCATTGAGATTTGATGTGTTTTCAAAGTGTTCCTTTATTTTTATCAGTGTGTGTGTGCGTGTGTGTGTGTGTGTGTGTATATATATATATATATATATATATATATACATATATATATACATATAATCATTTATGACAGCATAATGGCATTTGAAAGTGTAATTTTCCGTCATCAATTTAAACCCAGCCATTGTTGCTGTTTTAACATACTTTAGAAGCATATATTATATGTATATTTAGATATTGGTTGGGTCTGTTATTATTTTGGTGGGTTGCCCAGCATTATAGATTGTAAATGATGCAGAAGACTAAACTATGAAACAAGCTCACATTCAGAGACAAATATAGTAATGTTCGCAATGTGAGGTAGGCTTTGTATATCAATCACTCAGCAGGACAGAAGCCATTTTGTTCCAGTCTGTACAGCTTACTCATCATCTCCAGTCCTTTCACAAATTATATGAAGAAAAATGTAATGAGATTTCCAATATAAGACCGGTAGTCATCACTCACCAGCTCTAGCTTACTTCCAAACAATCCCATTAAACTCAACTTCATTTTAAGGAGAGTAATTAAGATGAAGTTAAGGGAGATGACTTTTCATGGTCCAGCGAACTTGAATAGTCAGGTACTTATTGAAAACAACTTTACAGCTTGTTCATTCAGAGAGAAAAAAAAAGAAGAAATTAACAAGGGTCATTTTAGTTTCCTAAAGATAACATTTTCAATAAATGGCAACACACTGTTTCTTTAAGGCTATAGAACATGAAGATTTTAATTTACTTAAGCAAGAGAGGGGAACAAAAGTTTTGAAAGGATTGTAATATAGTGCTTTTATTTCTGTAATAAAGGACATCATTTACAGAGGTTGTACAAACTAAACCCATCAATAAAGCGGTACAATGTACTGTATGTTCTGTTCAAAGGAGCAATGTACGCTGGTGGGAATCCATCTACAACCCGGGGGGATTTCAGAGCTTAAACAAATGGATATGTGGTTGGGAGGAAAGAAAATTGGATGATTGTGATGAAAAGTCAAATAATAGGCCATTAAAACACCATCAGGGCTGATTCAAGGTCACATTAATGAGATCCCTACACTTTGTTCCACAATAGTTTATTTAGAACTGTATTCCCAAAGGAAATAGACATATTGTTGGGAGTGGCCAGGGAGGTCCCAGCAGTCATGATATACCTTGGAATCAATAAAAAAGCTGGGGGAAAAATAATCTTAGGGAATTAGGATCTAAACTTAAAAGGTAACTCAAGTTTCATGGAAAAAAATTAAGAAAACAAATGCTACGCAAGCTATATTGTAATTTAGTGGTATTAAAAAAATACCTTTCAATTTCAATCTGCAGTGCTGTAATTTTCTGTAAAATTCAGTGAAAAATGGCAACTGTCGGTGTACAAAATGCCTCCAAAAATGTAATCCCTGCTTGTGTGATTGACTTACGTATTTTCACAGAAGTCTAAGATACAAGTAAAATGTTTACACAGCCTTTCCAACAGAAATGTCATTAATGGTGTGATATTCCCTAAGGGTTAACTACTTCTGAAGGGATGCAGACACTGCAACTTTTCTCATCAGAACACTGGGAGTGCACCAGCTGATTATAATGAACACATAACCTCGCCTTCAGATTCAGTATCTAAAGAACATGGTCAAACTATAGATATTTCTTCAGAGCAAAAACAGGTAGAAAATCCGGTGCGCTTGCTGGGTGCGCTGTATGAGCTGTGTGTAATCTAAGCTACTAACAGTATACAGCACTGTGTTATGGTAGTGGGATGAGAACTCTCCATCTCATTCCTGGAACAAAATAGAGTCAGGCTCAATGATATTCAGCCATAAATGGAAAGCTTTGTATTCTATGAATGAATATAAAGCTTCCACTGATTGGCTGAGGCAGAGAGGTGGACAGATGATGTCGCAATCTCCGCCAGTTAGGGTAAGCTTTGTATTCTTTCTTCCCGACTTGATTTTATACCTGGAATGGGTGTATATATATATACTGTATGTATATATATACATTGTTCCAAAGTCTGGATATAAGCATTACATTATTAGAAATCATTATATTATCCTTAGAAAGTTCAGATGGTCCAGGAACTGCTTTGTGATGAAACAGGCAGGCAGGTGGAATTTTGTAAGCGGGTCTTTCAATAACGGGATTGATGGTATTTACAGTGATGAAGCACAATTTCAAACCCAAACTGGCCATTCTCAAGTCAAATTATGATTTATGGTGTGGGGATATTTTGTGACAAATCAATTGAACCATATATATATATATATATTTTTCTAGTAATGCAATATGTTACAATGTTTTTTTGTCTCTTAATTAGATAAAAAGAAAGACATTTCTTTGTTGGGCGACATAAAATGTGGTTTTAGCAAGACAGTGCCCCATTATACTTTGATATTGCTGTGAGAAATGTTTTAAATCAAAGGCAAGGTCCAGGCTTCGTCCTAGGTCTTCAGACTTACCCCACAAAACTTTTTTCTTTGTGGATCAAAATCATCTCAAAACAGTTGTTGCATTAAATGAAGTAATAATCCCTGCAATTCCAAAACAGTACTTTTGTTTAGCATTAACTGTAATGCAATTTTTAAATACAATTTTGTCTTCAGATCCATACTTTAGGACACCCTGTACAAACTGTATGTTCTGTTTCAAATGCCATGCCATACTTCCTTAGGCCCAGTCTGTCCAGACAGTATGGTCAGAACTGACTTGTCACCATCCACAGACAGCTTAACTTTTCAATAAGACAGTTAAGTTGAATCCAACACAATTTTACTTCAGATAATTGCAGTACAGAGGATGTTTTCCCAGCTTTTTGAAGTGTAAGAGGACAATGGGGTTGATTTACAAAAACTGGAGAGTGCAAAATCTTTTGCAGCTTTGCATAAAAAACACTTTTGGATCGGAAGATTTTCCCCCTTAATGACCAGACCATTTTTTGCGATTTAGCACTGCATTACTTTAACTGAAATTTGCACGATTGTGCGACACTGTACCCAAATAAAATGTATTTGGTGGTACTTTTGGTGGTATTTGATCACCTCTGCGATTTTAATTTTTTGTGCTATTAAAACAAAACAATATTTTTCAATTTCTGCTATATAACATTCCCAATAAAAAAATAAAAATGAAATCAAAATTTTTCATCATTTCAGGCCAATTTGTATTCTGCTACATATTTTTGGTAGCAGAATACCAATAAACCTATTTTGATTGGTATCGCGTCTACAGACTAGGGGAAAGATTTAGGTAATTTTTCTTTCTTTCTTTTTTTTTTTTTTTACTAGTAACGGCGGCGATCAGCGATTTTAAGCGGGGCTGTGACATTGCAGTGGACAGATCAGACATCTAACTGATATTTTTGACACTTTTGGGAGGACCAGTGACATTACTATAGTAACCAGTGCTAAAAATATGCACTCTTACTGTACTAATGACACTGGCAGGGAAGGGGTTAACACCAGGGGGGATCAAAGGGTAAAATGTGAGCCTAGGGGGTGTTTTTTTAACTGTGGGGGGGAGGGGGTGAGCTTATGGAATCAACGCAGAGACCTGTATTCCTAAATAGGAGGAACACAGGAGCTCTGTGTTGATTGCTGAGAGAACAATGGTCTGCTGTGTTTACAACAGCAGACCGCCGTTCTCTCTCCACGGGGAGCAATCGTGGGTGCCCGGCGGCAATCGCGGCAGCTGGCCCCGCAGATCAGCTTCCCCACTGGCGAATGGTAAGCCTGCAAAACATGTTGAGTGTGGCCAAACTGCAGACTTGAACCCGGCCACATGTTGTATTGTTACAACACAGATAAAACAATGCAACTGCAACCGAGCCTCTAGAACTGACCAATTTTTATGAATATGCAATGTGCTATTGATTGTTATATTTCTATTTGTTATACTATTTGTAATAAAAATATTTGATTTTATCTAATTGTTCATGTTCTTTGATGGTACCAAGAAAATCCTGCTTGCCACATTCCCCTTTCCCATCCTATCCCCCCCCCCCCCTTCCTGTTGTTTCTTGGCCAAATTTGGCTTAGTAAGTATATTATGTATATATATATATATATACTGTATATATTTTAAAGGTCAGGAGGTCAGTATATATTTATGTCTATATTTATGAGCCCGAACAACTTGCCTACACAATAAATAGAGCAGGGGACACTGTTTCCACATAGCCTCAAAACTGTCTTAGAATAGCTTTGAATAGTAGGTTATTAGGTTCTCTGTCAAACAGAGCATTATAAACAAACAGTAGATAAAAGAAATAGTTTTTCACTAGTTTTGTGTCATTATTGGAACTTCTCGATTGAGCTGCAGGGGCTAGAGCAGCACATACCAAGGCAGAGCAGCTAAACTGTATGAACAGTGCAGAGTGATGTAAGGCTCTCGGAAACCTCTGTAATAAGTTTGTGACATCAAACGATGTCTAAATGAAGTAAAATGCATGCATCCAAGTGGTTTAGAAGAACTCTTCCATATGAGTATCTTTTTCCAGGCACCCAGTCATACTATGTAGTTATTCTCCTGAACAGTTCCACTAAATTCATGCCATCTGTCCTCTTGTTTTATTCCAAGCTTTTACCTTTTGAACTACAATATACAATATTTTTGGCTAAGGTTCTTTGGCTCTTTTTTCAAAATATGCCTGCAACTGTGGTTAATAAACCCTCGCCTGTATCATATTAGAGTCTTGACTCTGTTAAAATGTTATTTTTATTTAACTGATTTATTTAAACCATTTGTTTTTTAAACTTTAAGATAAATAAAAATTTACTTAAACAGTATTTAAAGGTTATTTTTAAACCGTGGTGAATTTCCCTGTAATCTGTCCAGATATTAAATTCCCATCATTCATCAGGTTGACAATGGAAGAGTCTGCATGGGCTCTAAAATAAAAGAAAAAGTGTCAAAGCAGTAACAACTTGAGAAAATTGTACCTGTCATGGTGTATGTACTTGTGCTATGTGGGGCAGGTATTTGATTAGCGCTCAAAATTGAGGCAAAAGGAGGACCACACCTGCTTTAGATAAAGAGTTGGACTGATCATTGCATAGTGATAATGTAAGATCACATGCAATCTCCTACTCGGATCTTGGAGCTGGAGAGGTTAAGAGTCAGTGCAGGATTGTTGGTTTATTGCTTTTGATTAGTGGTCTCCAAACTGTGGCCCGGGGGCAGGATTTGGCCCTTTGTTTGCCTTTATCCGGCTCTTGGGACACTATTCCTCCTTCTGACATCAAGAATGGGGTATTATTTCTCCCAATGACACAAATGATGGAGTATATATTCTGACACCAATAATGGGGTACTATTCCTCCCACTTACACCAACTATGGAACACTATCTCTCCCACTGACACCAACAATGGGGCACTACTCCTCCCACTCCCACTGACACCAATGGGGGCATTGTTCTTCCCACTTATACCAATTATTGTGAACGATTCCTCCTCTACCTAACCACAGGGACACTATGTAATTTTTTACACCTATTGACCAACAAGCCTGGGGCATTATCCTCTTACACGGCCCACAGTCTGGATCCCCTAAGGACAATAAACTGACCCCATGTTTAGAAAGTTTGGAGACTCCTGCTTTCGATCTTAAGTGACCTGGATGCAACTGGATAGAAATGCTCCAATGCATGCTTTGCAAGACAGCAAGTGTAATTTCCTACTAAATTAAAAAAAAAAAAATACTGGAATGTTTCCATTGTTTTTTTAGCCTGTTGAGTGAGCTTGGAATAATGGAGACTTTATGATGGCGGCATCAATGCAAAAAGTAATTTGATACCAGGAGAATATGGGCATGAAAGCTGTAAGATACCAGGGATCATACTTCATGCTAGTCAAAACTTTGTGAGAATGGGAGGTTCATTTGCCAGCCTGTGGAGCCATAATTTGAAACACCAAAACCACAGTTCAGTGTCAGCACAGGAGAGAAGAAAATCACTAGCAGAGTCCCCAACTACGGTAATTAACACCTTTAAGCAAATTAAGACATCTTCCTAGACACGTCCAAGTGAACTAGTTGAGCATAATCCTTGATATTGTAGAATGGCAGCCTAGTTTTTTAGGTATGATATTAAAGAGTCACTAAATTGTGTAAAAAACAATTTGTCAGTTAAATATGATATACAATCCCCCACCTCATGATTTATTTTCTGCAACAAGTTTTTGAAATGCAACTTAACTTTTCATTAACAGATTATTTGATCTGTGAATTAGAAAATAATGTATTGCGCTCAACACTCAAAACACAAAAAGGTGCTTGTGTGCATATAAATAATTAAATAAATACATAGATAAATAACACTAATCCAAATAAAATTGTCCTTGGGTGAATAATATTCAGTGAAAATGGTCCTTAAAGTGCTCAGTGCAAACGGATCTCTCAGCAGGAACTGAATGTACTTTAACTTGATGTGAGGGACCTCCACCATAAAAACTCCACCCAGTGCTCAGATTAGGTACTCCTTACCAGAAGTAGTTGACCCCTTGATTATAGGGGGTCTCATTCAGCATAAATCTTCACATATGCTTCCAAGCTATCCTTAGGGTATCCTCATTGAGAGTGGATCAGGCTCAGCTAGCATAGGGAACTCCGGGATAAATATTCCAAATATAGAGAGAAATAGAAAGGAGACTCCGATAGTGTAATATGTCTTAATACTCAAGGTTTAATAATGAAATTGCACTTACTCAAATTCAGTAATCAAAATGCCTTCATTCCAAATACACAGCTTGAGGTCTGGTGGTCTTGGTTGTGTTACTGTCAGATATCACTGTTTGCGCAGTTTCTTTTGGGTTACCAACATTTCTATATAGATTATTTGATCTGCCCTCCAAACCTAGTAGGCATGGGCCCCAAACTTCTGGTTTAAAGTTTAGGCAGTGTACAGTACATATAATCACAATCATCTGCACTGCTCGTCTCAGACCAGACATCCCAGGATTACCTGTGCCGGTATTCAGCAATTGGCACGCTTCTTACTAATCAACTAGCTTACTAGTTGGAGGAGGTTATATTTGCTGCACCGGCTTTGCCAGCATGTAATATAATAGTGGACCATTGGAATTCATCAAGGAGGGTTGCTATTAGGGATGATCGAACTTTTGAAAAGTTCGGTTCGGTCAGAACATCCGAACTTCCCGAAAGTTCGGCCCGGATTTCAGAACCCCATTGAAATCAATGGGACCCGAACTTCGGTAATCAAAAAACACAATTTTTAAGCCCTAAAACCCAATAAATGCCCCTAAAAAGTGCCTAGGGTTCTGGGTCATGCCCCATTAACTATTAATCACACAAAAAAAAAGTTCTTAAAAATTGTCATTTTTGATAAAAAAGCCAATTATTGAAAAAGAAAAAAAAAAAAAGAGAGATTTTTAGATTTTGACTTTGGATTTAGTATCTGGGGGTCTAAAAAGTGTACATGTTAAGTTTCAGTTCTGTAGCATGTCCAGAACCATGAAAAAAAAAAGATAATTTTTCTGTAAAACAGGGATGTGAGACCCTCCTTTAACACCTATATGATCTTTTTTTCTGGTTCTGGACATGCTACAGAGCTGAAACTTCACAGGCACACCTTTTAGACCCCCCAGACACAAAATCACACAAAAAAAGTTCTTAAAAATTGTCATTTTTGATAAAAAAAGCCAATTATTGAAAAATTAAAAAAAAAAAGAGATTTTTTGATTTTTACTTTGGATTTCGTATCTGGGGGGTCTAAAAAGTGTACATGTGAAGTTTCAGCTCTGTAGCATGTCCAGAACCATAAAAAAAAGATTGTTTGTATTAGAAAACTTTCAGCACAGGAGGTTGGCTTCGCTGCTGTAACACCTTGCCGGTTTAATAGCAGGCATTTTTTTGGGGTTCTTTGCAGTCAGGAAAAACATCTGAACTTGTGTATAGTGGTACTGTGCACAAGTTCTGATGTTTTGCCTGCCTCCAAAAACCCCCCAAAAATGCCAGCAAAAACACACCTGGGCATTTTTTTTTTTGACGCTAGCGTTTTTTTTGGCATTTTTTGGGGTTCTTTTGAGGCAGGCAAAACATCTGAACTTGTGTATAGTGGTATATATACACACATACTTATATGTATATAGACACCTAGCCATATATAGGTGTGATAGTAGCAGAAATATATTACTGTAAATGATTTCATTAGCGCAAGCATATATTTCTGCTAATATCACACCTATATATGTCTAGGTGTGTATATAAATATATGTATGTGTGTATATATACCACTATACATAAGTTCAGATGTTTTGCCTGCCTCCAAAAAACCCCAAAAAATGCCAGCAAAAACACACCTGGGCATTTTTTTTTGACGCTAGCGTTTTTTTGGCATTTTTTTGGGTTCTTTTGAGGCAGGCAAAACATCTGAACTTGTGTATAGTGGTATATATACACACATAATTATATGTATATAGACACCTAGCCATATATAGGTGTGATAGTAGCAGAAATATATTACTGTAAATGATTTCATTAGCGCAAGCATATATTTCTGCTACTATCACACCTATATATGTCTAGGGGTATATATACAGACATATATGTGTATATATACCCCCTATACACATGTTCAGATGTCATGTCTGACATCAAACATGTCCTCAAAAAAGCACTGGCAGTGGCAGCCCCTGCAGCATGAAAAATGCTTGGCTGGTGAGAAGCCATATTCCTGTGCCGAAGCAATTCAGAGAAATTATTATTTCTCTATAGCGGTCACCCTGCTATGGAAGGGTTTTGTCACCCTTCCATAGCAGTCACTGCCAGTTAACCCTACACTACACTACAGTCCCCTTACACTTAACACTTTCCCTACAGAAACTAAGGAGCACTCTAACTACACTAGACATCCCTTTCCTCACACTAATAAATGCTAAATGACACTTTTAAAGTAAAATTAACAGAACTGCTTCCACTCTCTTCCATGTCCAGTATAACAATGCTAGGAATATGGGGGGGGGGGGGGAATCTTATATACTGGGGGGCGTATTCACTAATGATTGGTCTAGGGACCCCCTAGTCACTCCAATCACATTCCTAGCATTCTCCTGCCCCCTCAATTGGCTTTTGCTAATGGTTCTGGTCCAATCACTGGCTTTTAAAGCCAATTTCCTGAAGCATTGCATTTTGGTCGGTTCTGGTTGCCGAATTCCGAACTTTTTGGGCAAAAAGTTCTTAATTCGGCCGAACCTCGAACACCCAATGTTCGGGCCGAACCGATGGTGGACCCGAACCGTTCGATCATCCCTAGTTGCTATGTCTGACCTACAATAAGGCCATATAGGGCTAGCATAGCCACCTTCAAAAAGGCAGTGCAATAGTCTGAAGTTAAAAAAAATATATATTCTTTATTAATTTAGAAGCAACCATGGCTAATCAAACAGATTTATAAGTGCCCAGGAGAGGTTAAGAAAAACAATATATTTTTTTATTTAAGTGATTGTAAAGCTTCATGGTTTTTTTTTTTTTTTTTAAAATAACAAACGTGTTATACATACTTCCTCTGTGCAGTTGGTTTTGTACAGAGCAGCCTGAATCCTCCTCTTCTCGGGTCCCTCTTTGCTGCTCCTGGCCCCTCCCTCCTGTCGAGGGCCCCCACAGCAAGCAGCTTGCTATGGGGGCACACACAGAGCTGCCCTTCGGCTCCGCCCCATCCCTCCTGATTGGCTAACAGACCTTGATTGACAGCAGTGGGAGCCAATGTCTCAGCCAATCAGGAGGGAGAGTCTAGGATGGCCGAGGGAATCGTGGACATCGCTGGATAGAGAGGGGGTTCAGGTACATTTTTGGGGTTGCTGGGGCAGCTGCTACACATAGAAGGCTTTTTATCTTAATGCATAGAATTTTGGAATGTTATGGGAATAGACATGCATACAGTGGTTGTTGAATATAGCATTGATTTTTCAAACCAACAATGTTCCTCTACCTAATTCAATAGCAGGTAGAGATTTAGGTTCCCTTTCATATGTTTATCCATCTATCTTTATTTGCTTTCTAGAAAAAAAAAATATAGCAGGATTTAACAACATTTTACAGAGTATTATGCACCTACATCTCATTCATAATAAATGGGTGGGGGTGTAGTTTGCCATTATCGCCCTGGGATACAAATTACATTGTCCTGGCACTGCAGCTCTATAAAGAATCAGTAGGAGGGCAGTAAAGTGTACTTCCTGAAACCAATGCTTTATAACTGTCTTTCTCTCTCCTGCAGTACCACTAATTACAATAACACTTCTGAGAGGGCCGTGCAGGACCCCTTTCTCAGTTATATGAAGGAATCCCGCACAGCCTCAAAGCATTCTTCCGCTATGATGTAACCATTTTGAGTAAAACATTTTGTGATTTCCATGATGTTACCAGTTTCCAGCTGGAAGTTGCTGCAGCACCCACTTACCTTCTAGCTTTCTACAGGAACATGTGCGATAGAAATATTGTTCGCTGTGTGAATCTGAAGTAACAGAAGATGTTCAGCACCCCAAATCATATACTTATAATCTATTACTTGGTGTACCTTGTATCACCACAGACCACACACCTCACAAAGTGTATGAACTATTGGTACAGAGTAGATCAATGCCTAAGAGGTTTAAATGCAAATTTCAGTTTTGACACAATACTACAATAAGCACAATGTTTATATCCAGGCATTACCTAAATTTACCCCCAAACCTTCTTCTGCTTTCCCAGGGTATGTCCCAGCATTATTTTTTACTTTTTTATTTTGTTGCCTCCTGTGACATCCTCACCAGGCTTGAAAAATTCTTGTACGAGGACCGGCAAGGTGCTTAGTTCCTATGGATGTACTCATACATCCAGAGCTACATCTCCCAAGAGCCCTTTTCCTTCACACACAGAGGCTGATTTACAACATACTGAAGGAGTTGAGAATTTTCACACAATAAACCATATAACGTGCCGATGCAGCAGCATGGTTTTGCTAGAAAAGGAAATTGACAAATGCACATGATATGAATCATACAGAAGCAACAAGAAGATTGGGTAGAGCTCTGTATTCCAGTAGGCAGGGCTGACAAAGCTGGTTGCGATTTCAGAGCACAAAAAGTACAAACAGAAAGTTAGGAGCATATTGGATTTCTGGCAGATCAACAGCATGGCTTGCATATGTTCAAAGAGGTACAACAACCAAGATAGGAAGCTGCAACAAAGTTTTCTAAAATCTTTACAATGCATAGAGTTCACCTTGAGGGATATTGTTTTTATTTTTCTCCACAAAAGTGGAGTTACATTTTCAAGGCAAGCAGGGGATTGAGCCCACCAGCATCCATCTGTAAGTGAAAAATGGTTCATATGTGAAATTAAAGCATGGAATATGGATTTTAAAGTTTATTCACAGCTAAATTGGGATAACAACTACTTTATATTTGTTACATGTTTGCATTCACATAGCATAGCCTAAAAAAATAGCTGCCAACCCTTTACCTAGCTTTCTACTTGCTTAATAAATCTTAAAAAGCTTTCTATGTAATGTTAAAGTGGTTGTAAAGCCTAGGTGTTATTCTTAATAAATTCCCTGCATTAGGGTAAAAAACACCCCGCTACGTGTGTCCCTCCCCCCCCAAAGACTTACCTGACACCTCTCACAATCCAGCGCTGTCACTGCCAACAGCCACGCTTTCCTCTTTTACTGGATTCACAGGCTACACTGAGATCTCCTGCTGCCTTCCATAAAATCCTGTGAGGGGGGTGTGGGGGGCGTGGCTAAGCCACACCGTGTGTGTCTATAGGCGCACACAGTCAGACTCGAGAGCGCTCCTGCACTGGTGCCCCTATAGCACACTGCTTGTTAAAGGGACACTCGGAATATAGGATGAGTGGAGAGCACTGGCAGGAGACCACCAAAGAAGAAGTAAGAAGCTGCTTTGTCCCATACCGTTGCGCAGGACATGTAGGTATATTATGTGTTTTTATTCTGATTAAAATTTAATATAAAAAAATGTACTTTAATATCATGGAGGGGCGAATAAAATATTTAATGTAATTTTTTTTCTCTTTAAAATAACAAATATGTTATACTTTTCAGCTCTTTATAACATTGTGTTAAAAAAAGCAAGACCCTTGGAAAACACATTTGGGAAGTGCATGGAGGCAAATCAAATCACCTCAAATTCTGGGTCATTGAACAACTTAAGTTGGATCCTAGAAAGGGTAATCTAGATAAATGCCTGTTAAAAACAAAGGCAAGGTGGATTTTTCACCTGAACTCACTAGCTCCACACGGTCTAAATGAGGGCTTTACTTTTCTGCCCTTCAAATTGATGGGCTTGTGGTGTGCGTTTGGATAAACCATTGTTATAAATTATGGTATGACTGTTTTGCATATAATGATGGAAAAGGAAGGCTATAATTGAGTAAAAAGCTCCTGGCCGTGATCTAATGCAGGGGTATCCACTCCTAATATAGGGCCCAGGAGTTCCTTCTCCTATTTATTTTGATATATATTTAATGTTAAAGAGGAGATTGCCTTTTTGCTTCCCCCCACATGATGGCATTGGAGAGTTTCACTTGCGTGCATGCGCGTGTGTCATGATGGCATGAAGTCTGATGGCTGACACGTCATGCAACATGCGCTGTGGCGTCATTGCACCGTTATAATATTGTTTTAGAGCAAGCTGCCCAACATCTCAGGAAAAATGGGGGTACACAGGAATCGGGAGGGGTTGAAAGAAACAATAACAAATCCCCCACCCACCACAACCACCCAGAAAGACCTACAGATTTACAATCTATCTGAAATACAACTTATAGACGTACACATAGCGGTCCTCAAAAAGGGTTTGTCCTTTGTACCCATTTAGGATTTTGATTTTTTTAAGTGGATCAAGGAAATCAACATATTTGCCAGGAAATTGGCTCTAAAAAAGGAATACAAAGATAAATCCATACAGCAAGCAGCAAATATAACCTCTATAGATATACAAGTATTGAGGTTGTTAGAATTGTTGCAAAACGAATAGGAGGGAGTTAATCGTAACTTATGGGACCTTTCTCCCCATATAAGTTAAAAAGCAACTATATCCAACTCTTCCTTCAGGGGAGTCACATCAGTTTTATTAGTACAACTGGTGGAAAGGGATCTACAGACCCTCTGTAAAAAAATAAATAAATAGGTGGTTTACAAAGACAGTTTAACCTCTCCTTTGCTGAGTGGACAGCACTACAGAAGTTGCACAACAATCAGACGCTGCTGATTAAACCAGCTGATAACGGGGGAAATGTCATCCTAATGGAGAAATCTTTCTATCTAAAAATGTGCTATGACATCCAATGCAACGATGATAACTATGAGATCTTACCAAAAGATACAATCCCAGAATACTTGGAAGAGCCGAGAGGTATTCTGAAAGGGGGCCTGGATAGAAAGTTGCTGTCGAAGGATGAATGTGCTTTTATTCCCAATAATTATCCCACAATGGGACCTTTTATGAGCTTCCAAAAATGCACAAACATCAGGAACAACCACCAGGTATCAGGCAACTGTGATCTCACAGAAGGCACAAGCAAGTATATAGATTTTATCTTGCAACCGTTTGTCTATGAGTTATCCTCATACATCGAGAACACACAGATTTTGTCAACAGACCTACAGACTGTAACGCTCATGCGTTTTTTGTTAGTGAATGGATTTGCAGCTGCAGAATTGTTACACTCAGTAGTCGTGTAGAGATTCTGTTGAACAACATATCCAACTCTCAGGACTTCATCACCGTGCACAGCCTGGTTATGCAATATACATACACTCTATATGATGTTCCTGGAGTGATAGAATATATGATAGTATAGAGGTGAGAGACAGGCGATAGTATGGTGAGCACTCAGTAATAGTATTCAAGAGAGTGGTAGGTGATGGTAGTATGCAGATAGGTTCTAACAATCATGTATAGAAGATAGAGTAACCCAGTGCAAAGATAGTTGATGGTAGTCCCAAGAGCTCACAATCTATGCAGATGATAGGAGTAGCTTAGATAGAGATAGTCTTGATATATGCAGTAGATGATAGTGAAGTAAAGTTAGTAAGGGATCCCCTGTGGGGTACTTATCACTAGATAGTTAGCAGTAGCAAAGTCCAGTAGTAAGGAGTGATCCAGTAGCGAGATACGGGATCCGTAGCGAGGTTCCGGTTCAGTTCAGGTAAAGGGTATAGCTGGAAGCTCCGGCAGCACAAGACAAGGTAAGCATCAAGGCACATTGAACGAACACATGTGAGTGAAAGCTGGTGGTTTAAATAGCTGTTTAGTCCGGCGCCTCATGATGATGTCAGCACTCTTAAAGGGAAACACACCTATATGCACTCCATCTACCTAGGTAGATGGAACGCACCCGGAAATGATGTGATAGGAGGCACTGAGAGTGCCAGGATCTTACAGTACCCCCCCCCCCCCCCGTAAGGCCAGCTCCGGAAGGCCTCTAAGGCTGGTTGCCGATGTGGGAATCGGATAAGCTGGTTGCCGATGCGAGAATCGGATAAGACTGGTTGCCGATATGAGAATCGGATAAGACTGGTTGCCGATATAAGAATCGGATAAGACTGGTTGCCGATGTGAGAATCGGAAAAAACTGGTTGCCGATGTGAGAATCGGATAAAACTGGTTGCCGATGCGAGAATCGGATAAAGCTGGTTGCCGATATGAGAATCAGAAAAAAACTGGTTGCCGATGTGAGAATCGGAAGGAAAAAAAAAACTGGTTGCCGATACGAGAATCGGATAAGACTGGTTGCCGATATGAGAATCAGGGAAGAAAAAACTGGTTGCCGATATGAGAATCGGATAAGACTGGTTACCGATGCGAGAATCGGATAAAGCTGGTTGCCGATGTGAGAATCGGATAAGACTGGTTGCCGATATGAGAATCGGAAAAAAACTGGTTGCCGAAGTGAGAATCGGATAAAACTGGTTGCCGATGTGAAAATCGGAAAAAACTGGTTGCCGATGTGAGAATCGGATAAGACTGGTTGCCGATATGAGAATCGGAAAAAAACTGGTTGCCGATGTGAGAATCGGATAAAACTGGTTGCCGATGTGAAAATCGGAAAAAAACTGGTTGCCGATATGAGAATCGGATAAGACTGGTTGCCGATATGAGAATCAGAAAAAAACAAACTGGTTGCCGATATGAGAATCGGGTGAGACTCGTTGCCGATGTGAGAATCGGATAAGACTGGTTGCCGATATGAGAATCGGGTAGGAATGGTTGCCGATACGAGAATCGGATCAGGTTGGTAACCGATGTGGGAATCGGATAGGACTTGTTGCCGATACGAGAATCGGATCAGGTTGGTAACCGATGTGAGAATCGGATAGGACTTGTTGCCGATACGAGAATCGGATCAGGTTGGTAACCGATGTGAGAATCGGATAGGACGTGTTGCCGATACGAGAATCGGATCAGGTTGGTAACCGATGTGAGAATCGGATAGGACTTGTTGCCGATACGAGAATCGGATCAGGTTGGTAACCGATGTGAGAATCGGATCAGGTAGGCTGCTATATGAACCCCTCACTAAAATCGGACGCATAAACATCCGAAGTAGACATAGCAACCAATGCTTCTTCAAATAACCTCAGATCCTTCCTACGTACCACTGTGCCATTAGAAGCGCGTACGCAGTCAGGTGCAAGAATCTCAATGTTTTCATTGGGAGCTATAAGTGTGCTTGCCAAAATAGGAGTATCTATACCGACATCTGCCAATTTCTGGGTGTCCTTCTCTGATATAGAACGGGGACAGGGCTGGCAACAGCCTTGGCAATTTCCAGGCTGTTTTTCAGGGAAGACAGTTCGGATTCGCCTGGCCTCCATTGGGAGAGCCTTAGGCCTAGGGGGTCGGGTTGGGCAAGATGTAATGAAATGTCCCCCTTCTCCACAATAAAAACAAAGGCCACAGATTCTCCTGTGATCTTTTTTTGTAAGGATAACTTAGTATGTACGGCACCAATCTCCATAGGCTCCTCATCAATTTCTGTAGGATCAGGGTTCAAATGAGATGTGTCAGAGTGACAAGGCTGACTGTTTAAGGCAGGCTTGTACCATGACCAGGCAGGATCACCATATTCATTTGGTTTCCTTTTTTCCCTAGGTAGCCGGGGTCTGCGGTTACCTGGAGCAGGTTTAGGAGTAGAATTTTGGGAGGGGAGACACTGGGAGTTCATCGCAATTGCAAATGACTCCCAATTGTCTAGGATCGGACTTTTTTCTTGCAGTTTCTGGTATGCCCATGTTTTCATTTTGCCAGAAAGCAAATTAATGGCAGCATGAACTTTAATAAAGTCATTATGATAGGTCCTGGGCTTAAGGATAAATAGGAGCTCACAATCCATCCGAAAAAAAAGAAAAGAGGAACGGGAACCATCAAACCTGTCTGGTAGAAAGACAAGAGGTTCTGGGGGTTGAGCGGCAGTAGGCTGTGAAATACGGCCTATCTGCTGTCTCAATGTCTGATTTTCCTCTTTTACCTCAGTAAGAGCAAGTATTAATTCATTTACTTGTTGTGTTAACTGTGTCACTTGAGTGGACAATTCTGCTGAATCCATATTTTTTTTTAAGGTTCGTTCAATCTGTAACGCTCATGCGTTTTTTGTTAGTGAATGGATTTGCAGCTGCTCAGTAGTCATGTAGAGATTCTGTTGAACAACATATCCAACTCTCAGGACTTCATCACCGTGCACAGCCTGGTTATGCAATATACATACACTCTATATGATGTTCCTGGAGTGATAGAATATATGATAGTATAGAGGTGAGAGACAGGCGATAGTATGGTGAGCACTCAGTAATAGTATTCAAGAGAGTGGTAGGTGATGGTAGTATGCAGATAGGTTCTAACAATCATGTATAGAAGATAGAGTAACCCAGTGCAAAGATAGTTGATGGTAGTCCCAAGAGCTCACAATCTATGCAGATGATAGGAGTAGCTTAGATAGAGATAGTCTTGATATATGCAGTAGATGATAGGGAAGTAAAGTTAGTAAGGGATCCCCTGTGGGGTACTTATCACTAGATAGTTAGCAGTAGCAAAGTCCAGTAGTAAGGAGTGATCCAGTAGCGAGATACGGGATCCGTAGCGAGGTTCCGGTTCAGTTCAGGTAAAGGGTATAGCTGGAAGCTCCGGCAGCACAAGACAAGGTAAGCATCAAGGCACATTGAACGAACACATGTGAGTGAAAGCTGGTGGTTTAAATAGCTGTTTAGTCTGGCGCCTCATGATGATGTCAGCACTCTTAAAGGGAAACACACCTATATGCACTCCATCTACCTAGGTAGATGGAACGCACCCGGAAATGATGTGATAGGAGGCACTGAGAGTGCCAGGATCTTACACAGACATTGCCCTAGATGAAGACACTTGGCTAGCTAGCCTGGATTTAGAATCCCTCAACAGCAATATTGACATCATTTGGGTATAGATGCCTGTAAATACTTCTTTGTAAAGGTAGGTGGAAGGAGCGCCTGATATCCAATGATGGAACGCACCCGGAAATGATGTGATAGGAGGCACTGAGAGTGCCAGGATCTTACACAGACATTGCCCTAGATGAAGACACTTGGCTAGCTAGCCTGGATTTAGAATCCCTCAACAGCAATATTGACATCATTTGGGTATAGATGCCTGTAAATACTTCTTTGTAAAGGTAGGTGGAAGGAGCGCCTGATATCCAATGAGAAGCAGAGTGGAGGAGATTTTATAGTCATTTTATTGAAAGAAACAACAAATGATCAAGCCAACCCGTTTCGGGGAACAGAGATTCCTCCTTCTTCAGGGCTGTTGTTGTGTGCTTTTGTTGAATGGGGATATATCCCAGACTGTTGTGTCTATGACACTGTAATCAAGATGGTTAATCGTTTCCAATTTCAGAGGCAGTGTGGGCTCTGAATACTTCTTGGAAGCCAGAGGTGTTGTGTTCCGGATACATGCAGAACTGATTCATTAGCTCTTGAAGTTTGTCCTGGAGCATAATTACTTTCTATCTAATTGAAAAATATGCAAGCAAAAGAGAGGGACCGCCATGGGCACAACATGTGCACCAATGTACTCAAATCTCTTTCTAGGGTGGTGGGAGCATACCAAGATATTCGTTGAGGAAATGAACAATTTTACCTCATGAGTAATTTTATGGGTCTGCTTTAAAAATGACATGTTTATCCAGTAGAAGGTTTGTGATGAATAAGCGACACATCCAGTCGTGAAACGCGTCCACCGATTGTCCTGCACTCACAGTGTGTATCTGTATTTGCCGATTGATGTGGAATAAAGACACTCCTTTTTGAAACTCATCGGAAGTGCGGTCATTCCTTTTGTTGTATGAAGCTATCCTGGATTGCGGATCCGACCGGCACCTGATTCCAGCCTCACCTAGAGCGGTCTTCCCTGTTTGGATTCTGCTTATCCAGTAGAAGGGCCCAAAAGAAAGTTTTGAGGAATTTGTAGCCAGCAAAATCCAGTATGAAAGCATTCATTTTTTGGCTCTTACAATCAAAAGGTATGCTAGTGGAATAATTCACACCACAGTATGCCAAAAACCGACTTCCATCAATGCCCTGCTTCATTGGGACAGTCACCATCTTGGGTCCCTTAAGATAAATAATCTTACAGGGCAGTTTATGTGGGCAAAATGAAATTGCTCCACAGATTTGGCCTTCCAAGCTGAAAGTGTATTATTAGTGGAACATTTTGCCAGGAGGGGATACAAAATACATGATCTTCAAAAATCTTACTAAAAGGTTAAGGATGTCCCAAGACAGGACCTACTAGGTCAGAAACAGCGTTAAACAGGCCCCCAGGAGGGTATGGGAACATAATCTAATAACTCAGGACACCTTTTTAACATCATAAAATGTTATTGGAGTATTCTGCATGATTATAAGATCTATGTAGAGTTCTACCTAAAAACCCAATGATCACATTAAGGAGGGGTAAGAATCTGAAAGATATATTCGTGCACAGCCATCTTGACAAAACCTCAATACCAAGACCACAATGCATCTTGGTTATTGGACCAATCAAAGGGCTGCTTCAAATACTGTTATTGTAAGGCATGTATGTTCGATCCTACGATGAGAGAATTCATGAATCCTAAAAATGAATTAATGATCCAATTATGATCATTTTTTAATTGCAGCTTAGATGGAGTCATCTATGCTGCAAAGTGTTCCTGCTTACATCTATATGTGGGCAAGACAATTCCTCAGTTCAGTTGACGTGTCTTAGAACACATTAACAATATTGTATTATAAATAGAGAGACCCCCTTGCGAGACACATATGGGAAGTGCATACAGGAAAATCAAATCACCTCAAAATTTGGGTCATTGAACAACTTAAGTTGGGCCCTAGAAAGGGTGATCTAAATAAACGCCTGGTAAAACAAAGGCAAGGCGGATTTGTTGTCTGAACTCACAAGCTCCACATGGTCTAAATTAGAGCTTTGCTTTCCTGCCCTTTGTACAGAATTGATGGGCTTGTGGTGTGTGTTTGGATAAACCATTTTTATAAATGATGGCATGACTGTTTTGCATAAAATAATGGAAAGGAAGGCTAATAACTGGTTGAAAAGCTCCTAACCGCGATCTAATACAGCGGTATACACTCCTAATATAGGTCTAAGGAGTTCCTCATCCTATATATTTTTATATATATTTAGTGGTAAGGAGGAGATTGCATTTTTACTTCCCGCACAAGGTGGCATTTGAGAGTTTGACTTCCGTGCATGCGTGTGTGTCATGACGTTTGACGCCGTGGCGCATCACGTAACGTGTGGGGGGACGTCATTGTGGCACTAGCTCGGCAGCCATTTTAGAAAAATATTATACGTTTAAGGGAAGAGAAGGAAACCACCGTTTTATGCTTTATGCCATGTAGGGATAACTTGGCTGTCTCTGAGCCAATGAGGAGGAAGAGAGCAGACAGAGCCTCTTCTCTCGTGCACATAGCCTGATCAAGGTCAGACTCAGGTGAGTATAAAGGGGGGCTGGAGGAGAACAGCATGCAAGTTTTTTACTTTAATGCCTTTAGAATACCTTTAACAGGGTCTGGATTGTGCTGGTAGATCTTATTATCAGTTGTAAACTAGATTTGAACAGTCTCTCCTATCAAAGTGTTGCATTGTATGTTAATACATTTTATCTCAGTCTTTCCCCACTTTGTCACTCCTATTTAAAAATTTTCAAAATAGCTTGCAATCTACCTATAGTGTCCTATATATAAACCCGCTCCAAAGAAACAACTGGAAAAGTAAAAAAATATATTTTTAAAAATGATTTTTAAGTATGCTGTGTGAATGGGAACTCATAACAAACATATAGTGGGGTTTTCTCAAAACTGATTGAATTACACTTTAAGTTTTGTTAACCATGTCATGAGCTATTTTACAGACATACCACTACTACAGATAGTACAAAAACTGGTAAACAGAAAAGACACAAGGTGGCAGCATTGAGCACTTCCATTAAAACTAAAATGTTAATAAAACACCTTAATTAATTGAATGCAAATTCCACATTGTATTAAACAGTTATTAGGTAAAACAGAAATCCAATCTGTGACTGAAAATGACTTGCTTCAAAGAAGTTTTTTTATTAAACAGAAATTTCCATAGACTATAAACTCCCAGTAATATATCTTTTTAGCATGCTATTACAATTTATTTCCTTAGTAGAATTGATATTATTAATATGGATTCTTTTTCTTTCTTTCTTTTTTCCTAACCTTCATCTGAAAATGCTAGTAAACAAAACTTGAGAAGAATGAGAATTCCTTACCTCTATGCTTGTTCTGGGTCAGTGTCAGAGGCAATTAGCTTTTTTATACTGTAAGCCAAGGTCACCAATAGCAGCCTATGCATTTCTACCATCACATTTCCTTAAAGTGGAACTTCACTCTCCCAATCAACACTGATTATTTTTAATCCTCATGCTGCTAGCATTAGTAAATAGATAGGAAAGTGTATCATATTTACTTGTTTTCAACTTTTTTTTCACATTTCTTCAGTTACTTCTTGGTTTCCTGACTAGGCAAATTATGTCATACATCCCAGGAGTCTTCAGGAGGGGAGGAGAGAAGGAGGGGTTTTCTCAGCTAAGCACAATCTTCTGCATCCATACTTGAGCTAAGGGCAGGAAGTAAATGCTACATAAATCATTTGTCCTTAGGCCCCTTTCACACTGTGGAGTCCGTCGGCGGACTCCATTTTTCCTCAGCGGGGGAACAATCCGCCGATCCCCTGCTGAACAGGCTGATGGCAGCTGTGTCTCTGCGCTGTGTGCGGAGACACAGCTGTCAGGTCCCCACTGTTATCTATGGGGGAATCGGATGGGAACAGACCACCTGTCCGTTCTCATCTGATCCCATCCGATCCGCTGGATGAATGGAAAATAGGGTTTCCATCCGTCTAGATTGGATCGGATCAGATGTCAGCGGACATGTCTCCGCTAACATCCGATGCCCCACAGAGATGCACGTGACCGTTCAGATCCGCCAAAAAAACGGACGGGCGGATCTGAATGGTCCGCCCGTGTGAAAGGGGCCTTACTCCGATGGCCAAGGCCAGGAAATGCTAGGGGGTGTTTTTCAAAGTGATTTCTCACCAAAAAATAGTATGAGGATATGGATGGATGGGGGAGTTCGCTTTGAATATTAAAAATGAATGATATAGTGTTTTTTGGTATGTGGTGCTCAGATGCAGTGAAGATTCGCTTTAAGTTGGTGCTATAAAACATTTGTGTTAGTCTACTCCTAATATGATACCTTGATCCTTCCAAAAAGTAGCACCTAGGAATTCCCAGTGTTTTTTCATGTTGTGCAAAAGAAGGCTCACTGAAAATTAGATAGGGCCAGGACTCACATTGTATTCTCCAGAAACATTAATTTAACCACTTGCCTACAGTGCACTTTCACCCCCTTCCTGCCCAGACTGATTTTCAGCTTTCAGCGCTCTCACATTTTGAATGACAATTACTCAGTCATGCAACACTATACCCATAAAAAATTTGTGTCCTTTTTTACACACAAATAGAGCTTTCTTTTGATGGTATTTAATCACTTCTGGGTTTTTTATTTTTTGTGCTATAAATAAAAAAAGACTGAAAATATTGTGAAAAAACACATTTTTCTTTGTTTCTGTCATAAAATTTAGCAAATGAGTAATTTTTCTTCATAAATTTTGGCCAAAATTTATACTGCTACTTATCTTTGGTAAAAATAACCCAAATAAGTGTATATTAATTGGTCTTTGTGAAAGTTATAGAGTCCACAAGTTATGGTGCTATTCATTGAAAATTTATCACACTTGATCACACCTGATGTACTGAAGGCCTATCTCATTTCTTGAGACACTAAAAAGTCAGGAAAGTACAAATACCCCCCATTCCAAGGTATTTAATAAGGGGCATGGGGAGTTTTTTGAAGTTGTAATTTTTTCCCACAACTCTTTGCAAAATTAAGATTTTTTTTTTTTTACAAATTGACGTATTAACAGGTTATTTCTCTCACACAGCATATGTATACTTGCAACTACACCCCAAAACACATTCTACTACTCCTCCTGAGTATGGCGATACCACATGTGTGAGATTTTTTCACAGCCTGGCCACATACAGAGGCCTAACATCAAAGTAGCACCGTCCGGCATTCTAGGAGCACAAATTACACATATCATTTCCTGACAACCTATCGCACTTTTGAAGGCCCTGGAGCACCAGGACAATGGAAACCCCCATTTTGGAAAGCAAACTGCCCAATGTATAATTTTTGAGGCATAATGAGTCTTTTGAATATGTCATTTTTTTCCACAGGTTTTTGGAAACTGTGGAAAGAAAATGAAAACACATTTTTTTTACACAAACCTGTCCATTTATGCAATATTTCTAACACATAGCATGTACATAGCAAAAATTGCACCCCAAAATACATTCTGCTATTCCTCCTGAGTATGGCGATACCACATGTGTAACACTTTTACACAGCCTAGCCACATACAGACGCCTAACATCCAAGTAGCTCTTTTCACAAAGTTGTCCATTTATCCACTTTAAGACTGGGCCTATTTTTGACACTTGGTGTTTACAAGCTAAAATATTTTTTTTTGCTAGAAAACTACTTAGAACCCCCAAACATTATATATTTTATTTTAGCAGAGACCCTAGAGAATAAAATGGAGATCGTTGCAATATTTTTTATCACACCATATTTGCGCAGCAGTCTTCCAAATGCAATTTTTTTGAAAAAAAAATCACTTTTTTTTACTAAAAAATAAGAAAACAGTAAATTTAGCCCAATTTTTTTCCATAATGTGAAAGATAATGTTACGCCGAGTAATTAGATACCCAACATGTCATGCTTCAAAACTGCGCATGCTCACAGAATGGCGCCAAACATTGGTACTTAAAAATCCCCATAGGCAACATTTTAAAAATTTCTGCAGGTTACCAGCTTAGAGTTACAGAGGAGGTCTAGGGCTCAAATTATTGCTCTCGCTCTAACGATCGCGGAGATACCTCACATGTATGGTTTGAACACCGTTTACATATGTGGGCGGGACTTGCGTATGCGTTTGCTTCTGCGCGCGAGCTAACGGGGACAGAGCGCTTTAATTTTTTTTTTTCCTATTTATTTTATTTATTATTTTTTTATTTTTACACAGTTTAAAAAAAAAATGTTTTGATCATTTTTATTCCTATTACAAGGAATGTAAACATCCCTTGTAATAGAAATAGGCATGACAGGTCCTCTTTATTGTGAGATCTGGGGTCAAAAAGACCTCACACCTCACAACTACACTAAAAAAGAAAACAAAAATTGCTGAAAAAAAAAAAAAAAAAACGGCCCTTTAAACCGGTTGCTTTGCAACGTCTTTTGACGTAGCTCTGGTCCTCCAAGACCATAGAGTCGAGTGAGGGCCATCTTGCCCTCACTCGACTTCCTGTCTCTGAGGGTCCGGGACCGGATAGTTTTCCCCGCTGCCGGCGGGTCCGGTAAGCTGGGAAAACGTCTGGGACGCGGCGGGAGGGGGGGGCACCTCTTCCCCTGCACCGTAAGGGTAATTCCGCGGAGATTCCGCCACTGGGACCACCCTTATCTGAAAGCCGACCGCCCGCCGTTTCAAAAAATACCGGGGTTATGGGGGCTATCTGCTGCCATAACCCCAGTATTTAGCTTTTAATGGCCGACGCATATAGTCGTTAGGCGGTCGGTAAGTGGTTGCATGTATATGGCAAACAGGTAACGATGACTGATGGGGTGACAGGTGACGATGACTAATGGGGTGACGGATGACGATGACTGATGGGGTGACAGGTGACGATGACTGATGGGGTGACAGGTGACAATGACTGATGGGGTGACAGGTGACGATGATTGATGAGATGACAGATGACGATTGATGAGGTGACAAGTGACGATGATTGATGGGGTAACAGATGACAATCAATGACGGGGTGACAAGTGACGATGATTGATGGGGTGACGATAACTGATGGGGTGACAAGTGAAAAGGATTGATAGGGTGACAGATGACGATGACTGATGGGGTGACAGGTGACGATGACTGATGGGGTGACAGGTGACGGTGATTGATGGGGTGACAGGTGACGGGCGATGGTCACCGATGGGTGACAGGTGACGGGCGATGGTGCACGGCGGTACTGATGGCAGTCTCTGGTGACCAGTGAACTTTAGGCTACGTTCACATGTGAGCGTAGCGATCATGGGCAGAATCACTGCGATTCTGCCTGCGATCCAGAAATCATTGCAAATCGCGGGACGCCTGTGCGTTGCCCCTGATTTGCAATAGCACCCCAAACGCTGTGCGATGTTGCCGCCATTTCCACCTGCCGAATCGCGGTAACATCACGCAAACAACGCATGACGCCCCAAAGAAACTCTTGTACCTTTTTTGGGCGTCATGCGATGTTTGCGCGATGTTACCGCGATTTGGCAGGTGGAAATGGCGGCAACATCGCACAGCATTTGGGGTGCTATTGCAAATCAGGGGCAACGCACAGGCGTCCCGCGATTTGCAATGATTTCCGGATCGCGGGCAGAATCACGGTGATTCTGCCTGCGATCGCTACGCTCACATGTGAACGTTATGGGTGTCAATTTCTGGGCACTGATGAGGTGACTGTTGGGTGACAGGTGCAATTGGGGGGGGGCTGAGGACTGTGTGGGGACTTTTATTTTTGTGATTTTACATTTTACAGGTGTACAGAGCAGTAACTCACTATTTCTAGCTCTGCTCTCCTCATACTGGAAACTGTATGAGGGGAGAAGAGCTAGTAACAGTGAGTTACTGCTCTGTATTTACATTTTGTGATCGGCTGTGAATGGATTCACAGCCGATCACATAGTAAACAGTCACTGTCAGTGACTGTTTACTACTGTCGGTGACAGCTGTGTTCGTACGGAACACAGTGCCACCGACATGACCGCGCTGCGCGCTCCCGATCGCGCATGCGCGGTCATCTTGTGGGCGCCTCCATTGTGATCGGCTGTGTCATTGGAACACAGCCGATCACGTGGGAAACAGCCACGCCCATTGGCTGTTTCCCCCCTGCCGGTGACGGGGGTGTCCCGGGGACACCCCGACACCGGCAGTGCAGGGTGGCGCGCACGCGATTGCGCGCCTGCCCTGCTTAAAGTGCCGCCGTCATATGACGGCGGCCCAGGATAATGGTCGCACCGCTCCGCCGTAATATGACGGCGGGCGGGCGGCATGTAGTTAAAGGGTAACTCCACTTTCATGGGGAAAAAAAACAGCAAATAAAGAAAACACAATATAGCCTATACAATTGCAACACAAATCATATTGTAACTGAATGCTATTAAAAATGACCTTTCCTTTTTAATCTGCAGCTGCTGTAATATTCTGAAAATGCAATGCAATGCAATATGGCTACCTGAAGCTGTTCTGTACACAGAATGTATACTGACCACACCCCAGAAACATTATTTCCTGCTTGTGTGATTGGCTCACCAATTTTCCCAGAAGTCTGCCTAAGATACAAGTCAGATTTCTGGCATCCCCTGCAACAAAAATGTCATTTTTGGTGAGATACTCCCAATAGGAACACATCTAAAGGGATACAGCCCCAGCAGATTTCCTCATTAGAGCCCTGCAGCTGCCACAGCTGATAGATAATTATGAAACAACTCCCATTTCACCCACTCAGCACAGAGACACAGAGGAACAAACATGGATTTCTTCAGAATAACAAAGGTTAGGAATCTGCAACAAAGTTTGTTAACATTTTTGTAATGTACAGAGATACCCAGAGGAGAACATTTTTTCTCAACAAAAGTGGAGTTACGCTTTAAAACAGATTTAAATTATGTTTTATATTTTTAAACCATGTTTTCTGTACTAAAGCTTTGAAACCACAATCACTGTAACAGCTGCTTAGGAATCATTAATGCACTGCACTGACTCACCACACCTAGACAATTTGAGTAATCCCATAATTTAAAAAAGTATCTATGATGACCATGAATAACGGTAAGGAAAAACAGAATATTTGTGTACTAGCTTTTCCAGATTCTGTCTGCATTTGCTGGGATAACTAGTGCAATGCGAGAAACCCTGCACCATTTTGGTGCGAATGCGATGTGATTTCAGCTATACAGTTTGCATGGCTAAAAAACGCATTGCACAGACATCGCATATGATCTGCACAGCAATGCAGTGCGAATGTCTGGCCTCGCACAAGTGTTAACCAGCCCTAAAGTTGGAACTTTACCCACAACAACTTGATAAAAAATAATGTTTAGCCACTTCAAGTCCAGGCCTATTTCTGACACTTGTTGTTTACAAGTTAAAATCAGTATTTTCTGCTAGAAAATGACTTAGAACCCTTAATCATTATATATATATATATATACTTAGCAGAAACCCTACCAAATAAAATGACATGCATTGCAATATTTAGTGTCATACTGTATTTGCGCAGCGTTCTTTCAAACGCAATTAAAAAAAAAAATAAACTTCAATGAATTAAAAAAAAAATCAACAGTAAAGTTAGCCTAATTTTTTGGTATAATGTGAAAGATATTGTTTTACACCGAGTGAATAGATACCTAACATGTCACGCTTTAAAATTGCACACCCTCGTGGAATGACGACAAATTACGATACTTAAAAATCTCCATAGGTGATGCTTTAAAAAATTTTAACGGTTACCTGTTTAGAGTTACAGAGGAGGTCTAGTGCTAGAATTATTTCTCTTGCTCTAACATTTGCAGGGATACCTCACATGTGTGATGTAAACATTCCTTGTGACAGTAATAGGCAGTGACAAGTACTCTTAATGGAGGGATCTTAGGCTTAAAAGACCCCAAACACCTTGTCTGCACTTGAAAGTATTCAAAATACTAAGATTGACATTTTTGAATACTTTGGTTTTTTAAAACTGGCGCTGTTGGCTGCTGAGTAAACCAGAAGCAATTTCAACTTTTAGGTTTCCGGTTAGCCAGCGGACGTGCTGGCTGGTCACTCGGTGGGATGGGAGACCCCGGCAAAGCGGTGGAAGGCAAAGGGGGGGGGTCTCCTCCCGCTGCTTATAATAACAGCCAAGCAGCTGCTTAGCTGCATTGGTTATTATTACAAGAAAGCTGACCATTCACTCTAAAAAACGGTGGCGGGCAGCTGCGGGCATCCCCCCGGTACAACCACTTGAGAAAAATGACGTACAGGTACGTGATTTTGCGGCAAGTGGTTAGCAAGGAACATACATTCCACATTAACAATTTTGCTACTATAATTAGTGTGTTCTGTAAATTGCTTATAGCGTTGCTCCTGTGTCTTCTTGTTGGAGGCTGCCATTTTTCTGAAGCCCAGAACCTCTGAACAGCAGTAAATCATAAAGCGGAACTAATCCCAACGATTTAATGGTTTAAAAAAACAGTTACATTCCTGGAATGCCAGGATTGCTAACTGTCACATTTGCTTGTGACCTCAACCAAACTGTGAAACCATCAAATGTCTGGTTTCATAACTGATCACATGTGCAGGACCATGGCAGTTGCAGATCAAACAGAAGCAGCATCCTTGGCTGTAAAGGATAGGAGGGTTTAATTCCGCTGTAAGGCTGTCAGCAGATCAGCCTCTACAAACTCAAAGGTACCTATAAATGCCTAAAATGGGAGAGCAACTAAGCATGTGTAGAGCAGAGTGAGACAGTGTAATACTTGATTTTAAACAGTATATACACTTATTTTTATTTGTTTTACATAGCTATACACGCAAAAGGGGCCAGTCTGAAGTAATCTAGCAGGGCTTAATGTTCTGACTAAAGTTCAACTTTAAAGGAACAGTTGTATCGTGTTCTTTCCTTGGTACAGATTCCATTGAGTAAGGACCGCTACAACTGTCATTCAAATGTGTAAGAATTTATGAAAACTTTGGCCTATTTTTAGCCACTTCCCTTCTGCAGCATGCCATATCTCTCAGTGGTGAGGGCATACACAGACATGGTATAACTTCCCCTGACTCTTAACCTCCCTGGCGGTATGATTATGTCTGGAATTTTGTACCAAAAGCGGTACAATTTTTTGCATGGAAATTTGGCGTTATGTATTATAGGCCTAAAATTCTTAGTAATTACTGACTTAAACCTGACCAAACAAGACTCTAGCAGACATCCCAGATGTGATAAAGTTTGAAACACAAAATCATGAATTATAATCTAATAAATAATATAATTGTATTCAATAATGTAATAAATAATGAAATTTGTCAAACAAAGAAAATTCAATAAACATCCTGAGTGTGATAAATTTTGAAACATGGAACTACACAAAGTCTGACATCACAATCAGGACAATGGAACCTGGTTTCTTTTCGGACTTTCTTTCCATTGCCATCTCTCTTTGAGCAGCAAACTATGCACATCCTGGTAGGTGCTGCCTTTTTTGCAGGTGGCGGGATATAGTCTGCAAAGTGACGACCGGTCAGGCGTTCTGGGTTGACGTCAACAGCGCGACGTCCAGGTCTATTTACAACTACTGATGGCATCTGGTGCTTGACAAAAATCCGCTCAGCCACCTTCCAGACAAACTCAGAATGAGCAAGATGCTTGTCACTCTTTGCTCTGTGCAGGATATATGCATTCCAAAGACATTGTTCCAGAAGTTGTCTGAATATTTTTTTATAATATTTTTTTGCTGTTTGTGCATAGCTGGATAAAATGTCATTGCCTGATCGGCTCTGTCGACACCTCCCATGGTTTTGTTATAGTCTATCACGACTTGCGGCATCAGCACATCTTTCCCACTTTTTGTGTGGACCATGGCAGTGGAGGTATTGTGCACAGTGCTCATGAGACACACGACCTTCTTGTCTCATCATCGCATTGCCATCATCTTACCCTTCTGCCAGGCAACCATTTCTCCGGCTTTTAGTTTTTTTTTGGCAAACATAGATGGCATGTATCGTCAGTTAGGCCTAACGGTACCATATGCGTCAATTTTATTTTGTAGCAAAACCTCATATAGTTCCGAGGATGTGTAGACATTGTCCCTGGTCACACAATATCCCTGGTTCAGCAATGGCTCCAGAAGTGTAAGGACAGATGATTTGTAAATTACCGAATTCCAGATGTACCCCATGGATGACTCGCAGAGCATATAGGATTTGATGCCAAACCGCGCTCTTTTGGATGCAATGTACTGTATCCAGCTTAGGCGTCCCTTGTAGGCCATCAAACTCTCATCCACTCTGACGTCCCTTTCTGGCACGTAGGTCCGCTGGAAATTGGCCGCAATCATTTGCCATACCTCCCAGATTTTTTTTAGTTTGGGCGCAGGATACGTGGCCTCATCAAACTCGTCATTGTTTGTGAAGTGGAAATACTTCATAATCAGGGAAAAGCGGTATTTAGACATCACGGTGCCAAAAACAGAGTGGCCAGTAACGTGTTGTTGGTCCAGTACCATTTCTGGAATGGTTTCCCCACCAACCCCTGAAGAATGATGAGTCCCAGAAACTGCCAGATGTCCTCTTTCGTCACCGGTTCCCACTTTCTGCTTCTGGAAAACCTGGCATGCAGCGTAGCGGATTGCTGCTCTTGTTAGCGATTCCTCTCCATGACAATTTTTTCAATTACCTCCTCAGTGAGGAATAATTGCAGGTATGCCAGAGGGTTGTCACGCTCGACATCTACCTTCATCTCAGGTGATCCAGTGAACAGGAATCTTGGGGGCGCTACCTGGTCCGCATCGCAATCAATAGCGCACCAAGTGCGCACATCGCTGAGGTCAGGTGCAGGATAATCGGCGTTGTCACTTGCCAGATCAGTGTCAGTGTCAGACGACAAATCACCCCACGACTCGCTATCGCTCAGTTCCGCGAGCACCTCCATGTCGCTGTCGCTGCCGCTGCCGCTGCCGCCGCCGCTGTCATTCAACTGGTCCAAAAGCTCTTTAGTAAAGTGGCGCTTTTTTGACGCCATGTTATATTTTTTTTTGGCCACAAATGACGGTATAATGTCAGGCAAGGGACACTGTAATGTATCTAATGTCAGATCTGAGGTAATCTTAGGTAATACAGTGTAATCCTCTCAGATTACATTGTATCACCTCTTTTATTTATTTTTACACTTTTTGAAATTCCCGCTCAGTTCCACCCCCATGCGCCGCCTCTGCTCGCAGGGAACGGAACCAGGAAGTCAGACGCCGGTCAGCCGGCGATCAGAGCGAAGGACATTGTTGGATCGCCGGGAAAATGTAAGTGGATTACCCAGGGAGCTAAGGGGGCTCCGCTGGCACTCGGGGTTACTGCTCCTGACAGAAAAAATTAACCCCGAGTCACGCTTGGGATCACCGCCAGGGAGGTTAAAGAAACTTGCTGCTTGTTCAGTGCAACATGACAGTTCTTTTGTAAGAAGAACCCCTCACCCACTGATACTCACCTTACCTGTGCTCCCCTGCTGCTCCTTCCTCTTTTGAAGCTGGGAGTCAAACCCATGTGAGCTCCATGTCATATGGATTTTAAAGCTTACCCAGGGTTAACTCCTTCCTCCTCCTCTTCTCATGACAGTGTTCAGGTCTGGCTATTGGGCACTCAGTCCCAAGCACTGCGTCCTTGGAGGAAGTCAGAAATTAGTCCATACGCAACCCAGAAGATCCTGATATATACCAAGGTTTTCAGTGGTGCAAAGGAGCAGCAGGAGAATAATATAGCAACATATTTGCTATACAGGAAACCAGTAATGAAAGAAATACATAAAATAGGGAAAAAAGTTTGGGACTTCAAATGAGGTGCGTGAGAACAACCGGCCCTTAGTAAATTACCAAGGACCAGTAGTTCTCACGCACCTCATTTAAAGTCCCAATCTTTTTCCTTATTTTCCATATACAGGGATGGAGAAGCAGAGCCTTACCCGGGTTGTGTCTCATTTAAAGTCCCAAAACTGCTTTTATTCTACATGAAAGAAATACATAGCCTACCATTGCTGATCTTCTTCTAAATGAGCTATGTGCCTGAATTTCAAGTTAATACATTGGCATTGGAGTGGCATCAGGATCACTGATGACCTGTACTAGGTGAGCAATGGCATAGACTATGGTAGGAAAAACTTGCCAACAGAGAATCAAAGCTATATACAGTATATTAAAATGTCACCCCCTTTTGTTGAGAAAAAAAAACATTCCCCTCTGGGTGATCTCTGTACATTACAAGTATATAAGAACCTTTGTTGCAGATTCCTACCTTTTGTTATTCTGAAGAAATCATTGTTTGTTCCTCTGTGCCTCTGTGCTAATTCGGTCTAATGGGAGTGGTTTCATAATTACCAATTAGCTGTGCAGCTGCAGAGCACTAATGAGGAAATCTACTGGGCCTGCATCCCTTTAGACATGTTCCTATTGGGAGTTTCTCACCAAAAAATAACATTTTTGTTCCAGGGGATGCCAGAAATTTGACTTGTTTCTTAGGCAGACTTCTGGGAAAATTGGTGAGCCAATCACACAAGCAGAAAATGATGTTTCTGGGGTGTGGTCAGTACACATTCTGTGTACAGAACAACTCCAGGTAGCCATATTGCATTGCTTTTTTTTAGAAAATGACAATGACTGCAGATTGAAAAGGAAAGGTCATTTTTAATAACATTCAATTACAATATGACTAGTGTCGCAATTGTATACGCCATATTATTTTTTCTTTATTTGTTTTTTTCCCCCACTAAAGTGGAGTTACCCTTTAAGCTAGCAAATCTAAAACTGAAAACATTAGCGTTATGAGTAGTGAGATTTAAAATAAAAGCCTGTTGTTAGTCTAGTGATTAAATTGTTAGTGACTTTCTGAAGCAACATTTAATGAAATCATTTTACAGTACATGTTTAAAGCTTTTCACTGTGCTGTGAGAATCGCTGAGTCGATATTATGTTACAGGAGGCCGGAGACTATAGAAGTCGAATAGCAGTGGAAAATATTGCATAGACATGCATGTTTGGTTAAAACCTTGTAAAACTGAGATCTTGATTTAAAGTTTGCCAAACATCGTCAGTAAGGCAGCTCCTATGAGAGTTATAACCAACTATTTTGACTCAACAGGTGAAACAGTGGTGTATCTATTACAAAAATCTCACTATATAAAGGTCAAAACTGACATCCACTGCACTTGGAAAGTTACCCCTAATTTATTACATCACTGCTACAGTTTTTCAGAGAATGTTAGCTGGTCTTTATTTGTACAGAGCCAGAATGCAGAACAAGTATTGAACTGTGGGGCTGAATTAACATAGCTGGATGAAAGAAAAGTGTGTTGTCCATAACAATAAATCAAATATCTTCTTTCATTTTCTTGTTATAGGGTAGAGTACGCCTTTAATGGTATGTCAGAGGGATACAGGTCTAGAGACTTAACTACATTTTTCTAGCAATCCTTCTTCCACTAGTGGGCTGAATGTGGAGCGGGTGTGGAAGCTCTGGCTAGTGTCAACTGTGAGTGACAGAATGGTGCCATGTGGGCAGAGGAATCTATTCAGCTGTCTGCTAGAAATGACTGTGCTTAGCAACCTGTTAGAGCCTGAAGCCTCTAAGCTTGGTACTACGGCACAAATAGAGCTATAAATAAATATACTTTGAAGAATGGGGAAAAATGCACAACGCTTCCAACACAGGATGCAGCAGAGCACCTTCTTAGTGGAATATAACAACAAACTGAGACCTCAGTCCTTACTTAAATTGCAGCATTAACAAGGCAAGCTGACAATACAATAGGCTCTCTTAAGTTATATAACATAATAATTTAAAAAACCAACAGGCCCAACAGTTATTGAGGTAAGAATACATTAGTGTTGGCCAGGAACTGAGTATTATATCTGAGCCAGAGCTTAGTGTCCTGTGTTCATATCTGGTGATGTTGCTTTTAGCAGCTGGAGGGTCTATACTTCCAACAGGTGCAAAATATATCAGGTACTTTCCTAGTGTCTTTACAAAACTGCTGTGTTCTGTAAGCCCCATATACAGTACATTGGATGTAGAAGAACACCCAGTGTGTTGTACAGGCAGGGTTCTCACTGGAACAAACCTTGAACAGCTGCATCCTGAACACTGCATATAGTATATAAACAAAACAATAGGGATAGAAAAAGATGGGGCTTTGCGGGCCAGTGGGAGTAGAAGGATCAGACAAGAAACCGGTTGTAAAACCAAAATTACATTTTATTTGTATAAAGAACAATAAAACCAAGCATGGACTACCATGCATATGTGATAACAGAGGACTGACATGACATACAGTAATAAAATCAAACAATTAACGTCACTAATAGTAAAGAAACATGTCCCCAAAAGGGATTGTAACCAAAAAGCAGAGCCTGTATAAGGTGGAAAATGGGTCTCAAGCTGGATTCGGTCACGGTAGGTCCCCAGCAAGCCGACGCGTTTCGCTCAAGGCTTCCTCAGGGCCTGAGAGACCATAACAGACCGATGTTTTCCTTCTTGGTAGTGACTTGTACTAGGTGACAAAGCTGTAGTGATACTGATGCTGCTTGGAACAATATTGCTTCCGTATTTATCATAACAGACATCAAAAATATATTTCTTGCATAGGATCCAATGTATTAAGTCCCAGACTGTGTCACCAGGGGCAGGGCTTCTATGGCTATCCCCACTGTAGGCTTTTGGGGTGGGTCCCGACTCACAAGGTGAAGGTCCTCTCCCTGATATATTCGCCCTTATATATATATTCGCTCCTAGATATAATGAATCTAGTATTGTATTACATAGCTTGAATAGGACGGGCGGCACCTTTCTTTATGTGGTTCAGATATAAGGTATATTTCCCCAGCCTAAGGGTCCTTGGTGGTGACACAACTGAACAGGCAGGCTGCTAGTGAACCAGACATAGAGGGCTTATACAGCCCAGGACTGTATTGTCCATATAATTGAAATACATGCATGTTTTCCTTTCCTGCCTGGAGTTTGCCTTAGACTGAGGAGAGGTCAGTTGTGTCACCACCAAGGACCCTTAGGCTGGGGAAATATACCCTATATCTGAACCACATAAAGAAAGGTGCCGCCCGTCCTATTCAAGCTATGTAATACAATACTAGATTCATTATATCTAGGAGCGAATATATATATAAGGGCGAATATATCAGGGAGAGGACCTTCACCTTGTGAGTCGGGACCCACCCCAAAAGCCTACAGTGGGGATAGCCATAGAAGCCCTGCCCCTGGTGACACAGTCTGGGACTTAATACATTGGATCCTATGCAAGAAATATATTTTTGATGTCTGTTATGATAAATACGGAAGCAATATTGTTCCAAGCAGCATCAGTATCGCTACAGCTTTGTCGCCTAGTACAAGTCACTACCAAGAAGGAAAACATCGGTCTGTTATGGTCTTTCAGGCCCTGAGGAAGCCTTGAGCGAAACGCGTCGGCTTGCTGGGGACCTACCGTGACCGAATCCAGCTTGAGACCCATTTTCCACCTTATACAGGCTCTGCTTTTTGGTTACAATCCCTTTTGGGGACATGTTTCTTTACTATTAGTGACGTTAATTGTTTGATTTTATTACTGTATGTCATGTCAGTCCTCTGTTATCACATATGCATGGTAGTCCATGCTTGGTTTTATTGTTCTTTATACAAATAAAATGTAATTTTGGTTTTACAACCGGTTTCTTGTCTGATCCTTCTACTCCCACTGGCCCGCAAAGCCCTATCTTTTTCTATCCCTATTGTTTTGTTAATCTCTCACAGGGGTAAGGGCCTATACTACACGGTAATTTTATATAGACTGCATATAGTATATCATTTGGGCTGCCTCCTGGCAACACCCTGCCTCCGTCCCCAACATGTGAAATGGAAAATAACACTTAGTACTTTCTTATGTAGTGCTTCCCCTGTAAGAGCCACTGGATAGTATGGGTCCCCTGTTGCAAAAATAGGAAGAGATAGTCTGGCCGCCGCACACATCATCCGGTCCAAGTGGTTAGCTGGTAAAAGTATCCTCAGCTTGATTCATCCAGACCATAACTCCAACACGTCTCGCCCCTCCCTCGGGGTCCCCTGTTCTTTACCTCGACCTCCCCAAGAACCTCAGCCACTCTGATACACTAGGCTGAATGTATAAAAACGCAATGCAACAGAAAATCACTGAAAGTACCACATGCCACTCAGCAGTAACACCTTATCAAAGCAGCAGGCACTCACCAAAAAAGGTAGGTAACAAGGCAGAAATAAGATTAGATCAACAATGATAGTAACACACTGTAGCATACAGGATGTTGAGTAATAAGGGCAAAACATAAGATAACACTTGGCATCCAAATCAGCATAAGCAGTGGCAAGGCCACCTTAAGTGTAGCAGTGAGCATTAATAAGCTTAGTCTAACTAATAAAGCCAGAGTACTTATATAGTGGTTGTGCTAGGTGTAATTTAACTGGGTATGCACTCTCCATAGGAAAAGTGGCAGAAAGGGGAAAAAAAGGGGAACAAGAACAGACTTGTATGATGGTTTGAGGGGAGGGGCAGTCCTGTAACAGGAAGGGCAGTGCTTTAAGTTGTTCTTCTGTTGGCTACCGTTGGGGCTGTTTAAGAAGCGTTGGTGCACTTAACAACAGTTTTAATAAATCAGCATGCAATATGTGGTGGTAGCGTTGTAATATAGATATGGCACAGGTGCAGTATTAAGAGGCTTTAGGTGCGGAGTGCAGTGTGGATGAGGTATACCTAATGTCTTACCTCCAGTGAATCAGGGCGCCTCACTCTCTCTTTTTCTCTAGGATACCTCTGGAGTCAAGCTGGGGGAAGCAGAGGGTGAGAGGACACTCTGCTCTCCCTGCGGCAATGGTGCAATCTGTTTACTGTCATTTGTGCATGGCCCCAAGTGTCTTTCTTCCTGGTGCTCCTGCTCGGTCCTGCTAATCTGGCCTCCAAACAGTCTAACAGTTCCTGCTACTCCAAGAGGGTGAAGTTTCCCAAGCAGTTCAGGTAAAAGACTTCTCAGAACTCGCCCTTCTCCTCAGTGCCTCTTGGGAACTGAAGTGTCGAGACCATTGGCCCCATTGTGTGGTGGCCCTCTCAAACTACAACTGCAAAGGTAGTGAGCAGTCTACCTTGAAGTCTATGGACTGTCTTAGCTATGGCTGTCCCTCTGCTGGCTACAGCATAACATCAGATACTGCAGCATAACATCAGTTTCACAGTAGAGAGTGGAAAAACAAAGCGCTGGGAGGTTGATTTACTAACAGCAAATATACTGTGCTCTACAAGTGCACTTGCTCTAGATCTGAGGGGAAGAACTGCTGAGTTCTATCGTTCTATCATCAGCTCTGCTGATTTCTATCATCCAATCATGTGCAAGCAAGAATGCTGTTTTTTTTTGTTTTTCTTGCATGTTCCTCTCAGATCTAGAGCAACTGCAGTTGCAGCGCACTTGCAGTGCACAGACTATTTCCCTTTAGTAAAACAACCCTATGTCTTCTTCTCTATGTTGTTATAGCACCTGGCTACACTTATGGCTACACCAATCATATGCAAGGCACCTTGTAGATGTAATTTCCACTTGCTAAGCATCTATAAATCATTGAAGTGTAAACAATCCCTTTAAAAGTTGTAAGCAAATATTGATCTTTTTTATGCTGACTGTATATGTGTGATGTATATATATATATCTAGGCTCAAACTCAGAATTGGTATACTTAACAATAATTACAGAAAAAAACCTCAATGTTCATTATAGGGGTTTCAAAAAAAATAGTTACAAATCACAAGCTTTATAACTTTAGACTTTCATAAAGAAGCACGAATTAAGCATGTGTAAGGTGTCACAGCAAAAATTGGGTTTAACATTATAGTGATGAATATTGGGTGTGTTTTAAGGTGGAATAGGTAAAGTATCTGAGTCTACATACTGCATATATTTGCCTGCAGTCCTCATACCCACAAAATATTTTGTAATTACTATGCCAAAAGAAAGATTCTTACAGACTTAAATATCATTTAAAAAAATCCCTTCTATTACATATGTCTTCTGTCTATAGCTATCTTTGTTAAATCTTTGTCTTTAGGAATAAGCAATAGGGTTGAGCGAACACGGACTGTATTATTCGTGCTCGTACCAAATAATTGGATTTTTGTTACCCGAACACGGACCCGAAAACTTTACTGTATATTCGGGTAAAAATCCGTGTTCGGTCGTTTTATTTCCGGCCTAAGCCATCCCAGCCATGCCTACAAATGTATTAGTAGCTGTGATTGGCCGTCTGAAGCATGTGACCAAGTCTTTATAAGTTCGAGGCAGCGCCGCTGCGGCGTCATTCTGCTGTTTAGTTCAGGAAAAGAGCACACATCAACGTGCTGGCTGCTGATTAGGGACAGACAGGAAAAAAAAACATTTGTGTCCGCATAGAATTGAGGGACAGGTCGGAGTGTGTTAGGCAGGGCGAGTTGTAGGCATTTTAGAGCGAGGCTGCTGCTGATTTTTAGGGTCAGTGTGTTCTACAAACTACAATCGATATTGCTGTGTGGGGTGGGGTTTGCAGTCACCCGATCTACGATCATCATCTTATCAATCCTTTTAGGGAGAGAGTCTGCTGATATTTAGGGTCAGTGTGTTCTACAAACTACAATCGATATTGCTGTGTGGGGTGGGGTTTGCAGTCACCCGATCTACGATCATCATCTTATCAATCCTTTTATGGAGAGAGTCTGCTGATTTTTAGGGTCAGACAGTGTGTTCTACAAACTACAATCGATATTGCTGTGTGGGGGGGGGTTTGCAGTCACCCGATCTACGATCATCATCTTATCAATCCTTTTAGGGAGAGAGTCTGCTGATTTTTAGGGTCAGACAGTGCGTTCTACAAACTACAATCGATATTGCTGTGTGGGGTGGGATAGGAGATAGGCAGGTGTCAGTGGTCCACATCCATTTTGCTGTGTGTGGGCTGCAGTGAACACAATCTTTTTGGGGTGCAGTGAACACAATATTTTTGGGGTGCAGTGAACACAATCTTTTTTGCCCACTGAGGAGTAGGGAGAAAAGTATTTTTCTATCAGTCACTGTGTGCAGCCTTTTTCCTTCAGCTGTGCTGTGCTGACTGATCATACACTGCTGTGTTCAGTTCACATGTGCTATTATTGAGTGGTTTCAAAAATCATACACTTTTTTTCTATTCCACTATTCAATATACAGCCTTGGGTTAAAAAAAAATAAATTATGGCCTGCAGCAGAGCTGAATGATATTTGGGGTTTTTGGGGTTCATCTCATACTTCTGAAGATTTGAGGGTGCTGCCTGTTCCAAACTCCTCCTACTCCTCATCCAGCCTTTTAGGGGTACAAACAATAGTAATTGGGGCCTAGTGTGCTTCTGTACGTGTGAGATACATACACTTTTTTTGATCATATTTTCTATTCCGCTATTCAATAAAAACCTTTGGGGATCAGTTAAATTGCGGGATAGTCTGTGTTGGTACGTGTGAGATCCACCTTTCCAAGTTTTTGGGGTTCATCTCATACTTCTGAAGATTTGAGGGTGCTGCCTGTTCCATACTCCTCCTACTCCTCATCTAGCCTTTTAGGGGTACAAACAATAGTAATTGGGGCCTAGTGTGGTTTTGTACGTGTGAGATACATACACTTTTTTTGATCATATTTTCTATTCCGCTATTCAATAAAAACCTTTGGGGATCAGTTAAATTGCGGGATAGTCTGTGTTGGTACGTGTGAGATCCACCTTTCCAAGTTTTTGGGGTTCATCTCATACTTCTGAAGATTTGAGGGTGCTGCCTGTTCCATACTCCTCCTACTCCTCATCCAGCCTTTTAGGGGTACAAACAATAGTAATTGGGGCCTAGTGTGGTTTTGTACGTGTGAGATACATACACTTTTTTTGATCATATTTTCTATTCCGCTATTCAATAAAAACCTTTGGGGATCAGTTAAATTGCGGCATAGTCTGTGTTGGTACGTGTGAGATCCACCTTTCCAAGTTGTTGGGGTTCATCTCATACTTCTGAAGATTTGAGGGTGCTGCCTGTTCCATACTCCTCCTACTCCTCATCCAGCCTTTTAGGGGTACAAACAATAGTAATTGGGGCCTAGTGTGGTTTTGTACGTGTGAGATACATACACTTTTTTTGATCATATTTTCTATTCCGCTATTCAATAAAAACCTTTGGGTATCAATCAAATTGCGGGATAGTCTGTGTTGGTACGTGTGAGATCCACCTTTCCAAGTTTTTGGGGTTCATCTCATACTTCTGAAGATTTGAGGGTGCTGCCTGTTCCAAACTCCTCCTACTCCTCATCCTGCCTTTAGGGGTACAAACAACAGTAATTGGGGCCTAGTGTGGTTTTGTACGTGTGAGATACATACACTTTTTTTGATCATATTTTCTATTCCGCTATTCAAGAAAAACCTTTGGGTATCAATTAAATTGCGGGATAGTCTGTGTTGGTACTTGTGAGATCCACCTTTCCAAGTTTTTGGGGTTCATCTCATACTTCTGAAGATTTGAGGGTGCTGCTTGTTCCAAACTCCTCCTACTACTCATCCTGCCTTTAGGGGTACAAACAATAGTAATTGGGGCCTAGTGTGGTTGTGTACGTGTGATATACATACACTTTTTTTGATCATATTTTCTATTCCGCTATTCAATAAAAACCTTTGGGTATCAATTAAATTGCGGGATAGTCTGTGTTGGTACGTGTGAGATACACCTTTCCAAGTTTTTGGGGTTCATCTCATACTTCTGAAGATTTGAGGGTGCTGCCTGTTCCATACTCCTCCTACTCCTCATCCAGCCTTTTAGGGGTACAAACAATAGTAATTGGGGCCTAGTGTGGTTCTGTACGTGTGAGATACATACACTTTTTTTGATCATATTTTCTATTCCGCTATTCAATAAAAACCTTTGGGGATCAATTAAATTGCGGGATAGTCTGTGTTGGTACGTGTGAGATACACCTTTCCAAGTTTTTGGGGTTCATCTCATACTTCTGAAGATTTGAGGGTGCTGCCTGTTCCATACTCCTCCTACTCCTCATCCAGCCTTTTAGGGGTACAAACAATAGTAATTGGGGCCTAGTGTGGTTCTGTACGTGTGAGATACATACACTTTTTTTGATCATATTTTCTATTCCGCTATTCAATAAAAACCTTTGGGGATCAATTAAATTGCGGGATAGTCTGTGTTGGTACGTGTGAGATACACCTTTCCAAGTTTTTGGGGTTCATCTCATACTTCTGAAGATTTGAGGGTGCTGCCTGTTCCAAACTCCTCCTACTACTCATCCTGCCTTTAGGGGTACAAACAATAGTAATTGGAGCCTAGTGTGGTTGTGTACGTGTGATATACATACACTTTTTTTGATCAAATTTTCTATTCCGCTATTTAATCAAAACCTTTGGGTATAAACAATTAAATTGCGTGATAGTCTGTGTCGGTACGTGTGAGATACACCTTTCCAATTTTTTGGGCGCATCTCATACTGCCGAGGATTTGAGGGTGCTTCAGTCTGCCTGCTGCCTGTTCCGAACTCCTCCTACTCCTCATCCTGCCTTTAGGGTAGAAAAAATTGTAATCGGGGCCTAGTTTGTGTTTGTACGTGTGAGATACACCGTTTTGTAAAATTTGTCCCATTCCGCTATTCAATATACACCCTGTTTGAGTGTAAAAAATTAAATTGCGGGATAGTCTGTAACGGTACATGTGAGATACACCTTTTTAAATTTGTTTGGCGCATCTCCTTCCCCCGCCAAGGATTGCAGGGCGCTTCAGTTTGCCTCCTGTTCCTAACTCCTCCTACTCCTCTTCCTCATCCTGCCTTTAGGGTACCAAAAATTGTAATCGGGGCCTAGTCTGTGTTTGTACGTGTGAGATACACCGTATTATAAAATTTTTCCTATTCCGCTATTCAATATACACCCTTTTGGAGTGTAAAAAATTAAATTACGGCATAGTCTGTATCGGTACGTGTGAGATACACCTTTTAAATTAGTTTGGCGCATCTCCTTCCCCCGCCAAGGATTGCAGGGCGCTTCAGTTTGCCTCCTGTTCCCAACTCCTCCTACTCCTCTTCCTCATCCTCCCTTTAGGGTACAAAAAAATTTAATCGGGGCCTAGTCTGTGTTTGTACGTGTGAGATACACCATTTTTTATCCTATTCCGCTATTCAATATACACCCTTTTGGGGTAAAAAACATTAAATTGTGGCATAGTTTACATATTTGACTGTGAGATACACCCGTGCGATACTGTTGTTGTTTTGTTCCGCTATTCAATAAACACCTTTCTAGGGCAAGATCCTAAATTACAGAAAAATGAGGAGACCGTCAAATAGGGGCCGTGGCCTGGGTCATGGTACTGCTGGTACAGCTCCTGTTGCAAGGAGAGGACGTGGTCGATCTGTGCCAGCTACACGCACAAGTGAAACACCTTCCTCAAGTGTTAGTAGGCGACAGAACCTGCATCAGTATTTGGTAGGGCATCATACGCCTCTAGAAGTGATGAGGCCAGAACACAGAGAGGCGATAGTAGATTGGTTTGCTGCTGACAGTGCCTCCAGTTCCTTCACATTGTCTCCCACCCAGTCTACTGCAGAAAGGCCAGAGTTGGCACCTGCAGCCGATGTCCAACCGTCTTTCACCTCAACCCCTTGCAAATCAGGCAAGCAGTCTGAGCCCCAAGCCATACAGCAGTCTCTTGTTCTTTTTGAGGACTCTGTCAGCAGGGTTTCCCAGGGCCATCCACCTAGCCCTGCCCCAGAAGTGGAAGAGATTGAGTGCAGCGATGTCCAACCACTTATTTCTCAAGATGAGTACATGCAAGGACCATCGCAGCACGTCTCCGATGATGACGAAACGCAGGTGCCAACTGCTGCGGCGTTCAGCATTGTGGAGACCGACAAGGAGGGCAGGGATGAAGACTGGGTGGAAGATGATGTGGAGAACGATGAGGTCCTCGACCCCACATGGAATGAACGTCATGCAGATGACCTGAGTAGTTTGGAGGAAGAGGCGGTGGTCGCACAGAGCCACCAGCACAGCAGAAGAGGGAGCAGGGTGCAGAAGCGGAGCGGCCGTGCCCTAGACACTACGCCTGCTACTGCCCAACGCAGCAAGGGAACGAGCGCACCAAAGTCAGCTCAAAGGAGTTCTCTAGCGTGGAAGTTCTTTCGAAAATGTGCTGATGACAGGACACGAGTGGTTTGCACCCTGTGCAATCAGAGCCTGAAGCGAGGCATAAACCTTCTCAACCTGAGCACAACCTGCATGATCAGGCATCTAAGTGCAAAGCACGAGCTGCAGTGGAGTAGACACCTTCAAAACCAAGAAACGTCTCTGGCTCATCCTGCTTCCTCTTCTGCTGCAGTCTCGGCCGCTCCAGCCACATCTGTAGTGATACCGGCACCTGCCACCCCGCAAACAGAGGATCTGTCAGCAACACCACCACCTGGGTCACCAACCATCTCCACAATGTACCGTGGAAGCGTTCAGCTTTCCATCTCCCAAACACTTGAGAGGAAGAGGAAGTACCCCCCTACCCACCCGCGATCCCTGGCCCTGAATGCCAGCATTTCAAAATTCTTGGCCTTTGAAATGCTGTCATTCCGTCTGGTGGAGACGCACAGTTTTAAAAACCTTATGTCGGTGGCTGTCCCACAGTACGTCGTGCCCAGCCGCCACTACTTTTCCAGGCAAGCCATCCCTTCCCTGCACAACCAAGTGGGGGAAAAAATCAGGTGTGCACTGCGCAACGCCATCTGTGGCAAGGTCCACCTAACTACCGATACGTGGACCAGTAAGCACGGTCAGGGGCGTTATATCTCCCTAACGGCACACTGGGTAAATGCAGTGGCGGATGGGCCTGAGGCGGATAGCAATTTGGCGCATGTCCTTCCACCACCGAGGATTGCAGGGCGCTTCAGTTTGCCTCCTGTTCCTAACTCCTCCTACTCCGCTTCCTCATCCTCTACCGCCTCCTCATCCGGACAGCGTAACACCTTCACCACCAACTTCAGAACGGCCAGGGGTAAACGACAGCAGGCAGTTTTAAAACTTGCCTGTTTGGGGGAAAAACCACCCACTGCGCAGGTGTTGTGGAGGAGCATGGAACAGCAGACAAATGAGTGGTTGCTGCCAGCAAGCCTCAAGCCTGGCCTGGTGGTGTGCGATAACGGGCGAAATCTCATAGCAGCTCTGGGCCTAGCCGGTTTGACGCACATCCCTTGCCTGGCGCATGTGCTGAATTTGGTGGTGCAGAGGTTCCTTAAAAACTACCCCGATATGTCAGAGCTGCTGCAGAAAGTGCGGGCCGTCTGTGCGCACTTTCGGCGTTCTCACCCTGCTGCTGCTCGCCTGTCAGCGCTGCAGCGTAACTTCGGCCTTCCCGCTCACCGCCTCATATGTGACGTGCCCACAAGGTGGAACTCCACCTCCCACATGCTGCAAAGACTGTGCGAGCAGCAGCAGGCCATAGTGGAGTTTCAGCTGCAGCACGCACGCGTGAGTTGCTCTGCGGAACAGCACCACTTCACCACCAATAACTGGGCCTCCATGCGAGACCTGTGTGCCTTGTTGCGCTGTTTTGAGTACTCCACCAACATGGCCAGTGCCGATGACGCCGTTCTCAGCTTAACTATCCCACTTCTATGCCTCCTTGAAAAAACAATTCGGGCGATGATGGAAGAGGATGTGGCACAGGATGAGGAGGAGGAGGAGGAGGAGGAGGATGAAGCGGTAACATTTCCAAGGCTTTCAGGGCAGTCATTCGCAAGGGGCTCTGAGGTTGGGTTCCTGCACACACAAACGCCAGGGACACAATTGTCCAGCAGGGGCACAGTTCTGGAGGATGAGGAGGAGGAGCTGGAGGAGGAGATGGAAGCATGTTCACAGCAGGGTGGCACCCAGGCCAGCTCATGGCCATCACTGGTGCGTGGCTGGGGGGATACAGAGGACACGGACGATACACCTCCCACAGAGGACAGCCTCTGGGCAGCCTGGCACACATGAGCGATTACATGCTGCAGTGTCTCCACAACGACCGCCGAGTTGCCCACATTCTAACTTGTGCTGATTACTGGGTGGCCACACTGCTGGATCCCCATTACAAGGACAACGTACGGTCCTTAATTCACTCACTGGAGCGCGATCGCAAGATGCGCGAGTACAAGCGCACACTGGTAGACGCGATGCTGCTGGCATTCCCACCTGACAGCGGGGCCACAGTGGAAGCACAAGGCAGAGGAGGAGGAGGAGGAGGAGGAAGAGGTCGCCAACGCAACCAGGGCACCGCCAGCACCTCAGAAGGCAGGGTTAGCATGGCCGAAATGTGGAAAAGCTTTGTTAGCACGCCACAACAAACAGCAGCACCAGCAGCTCATATGGAACGTCTTAGCAGGAGGCAGCATTTTACCAACATGGTGGAGCAGTATGTGTGCACACGCCTACATGTAGTGAATGACGGGTCTGCCCCCTTCAACTTCTGGGTCTCCAAATTGGGCACATGGCCTGAGCTTGCCCTTTACGCCTTGGAGGTGCTGGCGTGCCCTGCAGCCAGTGTATTATCTGAACGGGTATTTAGCACGGCTGGGGGCGTTATCACAGACAAGCGCAGCCACCTGTCCAGAGACAATGTGGATAAGCTCACGTTCATTAAAGTGAACCAGGCATGGATCCCACTGGACTTTTCCATACCTTGTGCAGAATAGCGATGGATACCGACCTTACCCAGCCATTGTTCCATTTTTGCTCTTTCTCACTCTTTTGGGGTGTACCCTCATTTAAAATTTGTGAAAAGAAGCAGTGTTGGCTACCTCGTCCTCCTCAGGGCCAGATTAACGTAGGGGCTATTGGAGCTGCAGCTCCAGGCCCCTACCTTTATATAGGCCCCGGGTTGGCCATATTCACTGTTACCGCTCTTCTGTCACTTGTAAACACAGAAGTCTGGCTTCTATGCTCGCTTCCCCAGGCAGCTCCCTCAGAACCTCCCCACACAGCACGAAGGCCGGACAAGGAGGGACAGTTGCCGATGCATGGATGTGTTTATGGGCTTCAGAGACAGCATCCCATGTTGAATTAGGCATGCATGGCTGCACCCTTCCTCCTCTGGGTGCATTCCTCCTCCACCGCCGCTTCCACCTACACCGCCCATAGGTGTGTGCAGCCTATTGCATTAGGGTGTGCACCCCAAAGTTGAAATACACATGCATGTGTTTGCCTACATGTACATGGCCCCGATACATTACTCTCCCTGCTGGCAAAGAGAAATAGAGAAGAGCAGGTCCGAGGGAGATCTTTCCCATCTCCTCACTGCTGGCAAACAGAGCGATAATGCTATGTGCCCTAGGTGATTAGGATGTGCCCAGGCACATCCAGCACACCCTGTGCGCGCGCCTATGAGACCGCCACATCCACCACCACCTCAACCTCCCTCCTACTCTATATGGGCCTCGTCCTTCAGAGATGAAGAACATTGTTTTATTTTTCTGTTTTTTTTTTGTTGTTTTAAGTTATTTCCCTATCCACATTTGTTTGCAGAGCACTTGCCATGCTCTTAAATACGTTTTGCTGCCATTTGCAGCACTCTAGCCCTTTCCTTTGGTGTTTTAGAGCCATTTTAGTGCCTGAAAGTTCGGGTCCCCATTGACTTCAATGGGGTTCGGTGTCCGGGAAAAGTTCGGCAAAAGTCCGGGACACGGACCCGGACTTTTTTTTAAAGTTCGGCCGAACCCGCCGAACACGGACATCCAGGTGTCCGCTCAACTCTAATAAGCAACTAACAACTGTTAAAAAACATCAACTTTGATCAGCAGTATGTAACATACAGCATATCATAAACAGTATGGTGGTTAAGGTCATGTAACATAGTGCAGGGGAGAGGTAAAAAAAAAAATGCCCCACTGTTGGTGGTCAGTGGGAGAAAAAACATCAGGCATCATTGGTATGAAAGAGAAAAAAATTTGGAGTTATTGGTCAGTGGTAGAAAAACGCCCTGATGCTAGTGGGAGAACAAAAAGAGCATGCCTTTAAAGTGATATTAAATCCAAAAACAAATATATATATTTTTTTTACAGCTCACCGGTTCTTAAATGTGATGGCTGCACTCGTTTTCTTTTTAGGCTTTCTTTCCTTTATTTTCTCCGATCTCTGATCCAGCTAGCAAGTCTGTTCTTTTTCAACAGAACAAGCTGTCCAGCAAATGTAGCAATTAAAAGGCTGAGACAAACCATGTAACAATGACAGAGGGGCTTACAATAATCAACTTTTATTTATTTAAGTAAAACTTTTTTATTAAAAAGGAAAAAAAACTATTTGCTGTAACTGTTTATAAGGTGTTAGCTGTATTTTGGCTTTAGTTTGGTAGCCCATCAGTGTAGGCATTCTAATACAAGTGGTGTGTTACTGGCCAGATCACCAGGTGAAAATAAAGGGGAAAAAGCCTAAAAAAGAAAACAAAAGCATCCACAATATTTAGGGGGTTGCTAAGCTGCAATGTATTATTACATTTTGGGGTTTGGGTTTAATACCTGTTTAACATTCAGATGTCAAATCAAGTCCCTCCTAACTTTTAGACCAGAGATCAATCCCCGCTTTAAACCCCAGATCAGTTCCCTTGACATTCAGACCCCAGATCAGACTCCTTACCACTCAGAACTTCAGATCACTCTTTCTTCAACCTCAGTTTTCAAATAAGTCCTCCTTTTAAATTCCTCTTCAGACCCTAGATCAGTTCCTTTTAACATTTAGATCCATCCTTATATACTCTTACTTAGGCTGAGATCTCCCCTCACATTTAGACTCAGACCCCACTTTAGATGCTCCCTTACACCTAAACTTCAGATCAGACCCTTCTTTACACTCATACCCCAGCTTTAAACCTCCCTTTGAATAAGACTTTCTTTAGATTAGACTCTTATTTTACAATCAGACCCTATATAACCCCCAAGAAAAGAAACCCCTGAGAAGTGGGACTTTTGACGGCAAGAACCAGGACTTGAGTATGAAGCGTATAAATTTATTAAACAACAATCATAGAATAAAAAAAAAAACATGGACATAGAAAAAACATATATCATAAAAACATGGTCATAAATACGTCTTTGATTCAGAGGATGTCTGAGATGTCTGGACAGGACTAGACGCGTTTCGGTCAGTTTGCCTTTCTCAATAGTCCAAGAAGCGCCAGAGCTCAGACTGGAAGCATGAAAGGTAGAAAATCAGTATGATAATAAAAACAATATGTTATGAGTACATTAAGATATTGAATGATTAGTACATATTATCTATAGCAGATTTACACGGTGTCTGTTATATTTATATGTAGAGAGGAGCTGTAATACTTCTATAACTACATACCAGATATGCAGATACTCTGTGGATTCAAGGACGGGAGACCATGTAGACAGATTTGAAATCTTAGCGGGTTGTAAAACCTTGATTAATCTTTAAGCATGAGCGGTATATACCGACTTGACTTGACCTGTATTTACAGACTTTAAGGTGATAAGTCATGTGTATCCTGGCTTAGAGAGGGAAACTCCTTATTTCCCAAAAACTTGCAAAAGAGGTCAGTGTGATAACCTCACGGGTAACAGTGGGTATGCTCCCCCGATCAGAGTTCCCACGAGGATCTCAGAAAGTGGGTCCACGTTAGAGGGCATCTAAAATGGAAAAATGAGAGAGGAGGGGAAGGGAATAAGTGAGGGATATAGATAATGGAGTATGTTAAAAAGGAGAGAGGATAGATGATATAGTCATGGTAGTGGCAATAACTACCTGTGGGATTGAAAATTCCTTAGTAACACATCCAGAAGAGTAAATATAGTACTGGGCTTGTCCAGTACCGAGTCCCTATAGACAAAAAATGTCCAGGGAAAAAGAAAGAGAGGGGATTGTTTGATTGAAAAGCATATTGAATGAAAAACGAGTAGGTTGATTGCAAGAAAGAAAGAAGGGTGAGGAAAAAACACCATTCCAGAAGGTATGGGATATAGGTGGGACCCTTCACCCCAAAAGGGGAATAAATAATGGGTAATGAGACATGGTAGAGAGGGGGGAAGAACCCATGGTGCAGGTAGGAAGATGGTAATAAAAGACACCCAATGCGAGTAATATCTATAAGTCATGCAGCTTAGAGGAGTACAAAACCCCACCAGTAGGAAGTGTTGTGCAGCATAGACAGTATCGGTGCACAGGAGTGGAATGGGGTGTCCTATAGTAGAATGAAGAAACCTATCTCAGTAGCCCAGTCAGGATGAGTAATGGCGGTGCGCTCTGAATAGAGCCCACGCGCCATTAAATACGCCGGCGCGTGCGCCGGAGCCTGCATATCGGCTCCTCCCATGGTGCCTGCGTGGACCAATTGAGGTCCCCCGTGTACGGAACGCACAGACGCCGCCCACAGCTACGTTGGCCGCGGCGTGCGTTCCGGTCACGCCGGCGCACAACATCCGGCCCTTTCCGCCCGCCGTCAGACGGGATCAGGTGACCGGTTGTGGGGCGGGACCGCCCCTTTGTGCGCCGGGGGGAAATGAGATAGGGGGAAAGCCACTGTGTGAGCCGCGAAGGCTCCACCCAAGGGGCAGGGCAATGGGACGACATCAAAACAGAACAGATCCTGTGTTTACAAAGTAAATGAGACTTGTGACGGTTCGTATATGACAAAAAACCATACCAGTGCCGTGATGGGAAACAAGATAATACAAATCAAAACCACTTAAATATGTATCAGAAAACATATCTATGGTCAGACAGTGTATATATATGTTGGACATAGGTATATCGCTGAAGGAAAAAATTACAACAGTGAATGTGAAGCAGACCAATATGACCCAATATGTACATATGTTAGAGTTTAACCTCAAACATGTCACATCAAAGTTTAATCATCTAAAGGACAGATATGGGCAGATGGTTAAATAATCTACGAAGTAGATATGGACAGGTAAAGGGTTGGTGACCAAAACCCAACTATACATGGACCATTATAATAAAGTGCATTCCCCCTAAGGGTGCCACTGTGTATGTTATAGGTGACACAATGTGGAGCAGGAGATATATATGGTGTAACCAGGCCTAATAAGAATAAAGATATTCAACTGGGGGAAGGGAGTATTGTACTCCGCATATTCTATGGTGAAGAAGACAGAAGGGTTTTACACTATATAAATGAACCAAAATAAGAATGGACTGATGCAATTGATTCAATGAGCCACCTAAAAGGTTATATAAGTGGCCTTAAAATAAATTACACTCCACAATTTCTGTAAAAAGGGGGGAAAAGCCAAGATGTAGAAAGACAAGTGGGGTGAGTTTAATCAAACCTGCCAGTGGTCAAGTGTATAGTATTAAGATATTGGGTCTTATTTTGCAGATGAGGGACTTTTAGGGCTGGAAAGATTTTATGATTCCCAGCCACCTGATGAAAAGCCCTCAAGAAAGGGTTTAAAACTTATACTATCATTGAGTCCTGGTGGAATAGTGGCCTTGAGGTTATGGATCCATCTAGATTCCCTCTGTAAGAGGGTTTTGTCCCAATCCCCTCCTCTGCTGCTGGGGTGCACCCTGTCAAGGATGACAAAAGAAAACTGTGGAAAAATGCCACTGTGTGTGCTTAAGACTTGTCTCCCTAATGGGAGATCCGGATTTCGCTGACGCATGCATGTGACATGTTGTTGTGCTCGTTTCTGGAATTCATTTTTTGTCTTCCCGACATAGAAACACCCACAGCAGCAGAGGAGGAGATAGACCACTCCTATCGTTTGGCAGTTGGAAAACTGTAATGGCCTATAGGGTAGTCCATTGGATAAGAGTATGTTGGAATCAGTACATATGTACTGGCATATATTGCAACCCCCGCATCTAAACGTCCCCAGACGTTTACAGGGATCCTGGCGAAATTCGCCAGTGTACTCACTTTTGACTAATTTGTCCTTGAGTGATCTAGCCTTGCGATAAGTTATCGCTGGTTTTTCAGTGACGAAGCTTACCAACTCGTTTTCAAAAGAAGTCAGACAAATTCCCAGCACTGAACACCAATACCAATCTGGCAGCTTTTGTCATGTTGGTATCTCAAGAAATCGAAAAAATTAAACTCTCCCCGCAAACTAAGGCCTCCAACCTTAGCTCGGAAGAAAGTCAGGCTCTGACCGCCCTCGTGAAACAATTACAACTGACTATTAAGCCCTCCGATAAGGGGGGCAACATCGTCATTATGCAGAACCAACAATATGCCAATATGTGCTGGAAAATTCTCAATAACTCTAATTGGTATCAAAAAATATCTAGGACCACCATTGAAAAATATTTCGCAGAATTTTATGCCATTGTAGACGACGGGTTCCTGACAGGTTGTATTGACAAAACCACCTAGGACTATCTCCGAATCAAATTCCCTACAATCCCCACGTTCTACAGTCTGCCTAAAGTCCACAAAAACAAAAACGATCCCCCAGGACGACCTATCGTCTCTGGTAGAGGCAGTATATCAGAAAACTTGAGCAGATATGTTGACAGCAAACTGTATCCTTTCGTTCAAATACTCCCCTCCTTTGTAAAGGACACCATACACCTACTACAGCTCTTGGGGGGCATGTCGATTCCTGCGAATGCCCTGCTGGTGGCCATTGATGTTGAAGCACTTTATAGCTCCATCCCCCACCAGCAGGGCATTCGCACGATCGCACATGTCCTCACACAATGCAACCTGGACCCCCCGCCCACTCAAAAATTCATTTTACAGTCACTTGAATACATTCTTACCCGTAATGTGTTCTCTTTTGATGGTTCCCATTTCCTCGAGTTACAGGGCGTTGCGATGGGGACATGTTGTGCCCCATCGTATGCCAACCTGTACCTGGGGGAATGGGAACGTTTTTTCCTCTCTGAGGAATCACACTCCAAATATACCCAGCACATATTGGCATGGCATAGGTACATCGACGATGTCCTCATTTTCTGGACAGGGAGTAAGGAGTTACTTCTGGACTGTGTTCATTGCATGAATAACAATAGCTTTAATCTCACTTTCACCCTGAATTATAATACTAACTCTATCGACTTTCTTGATATTACAATCAATAAAAGTCGACAAGGACATATCACCACCACTCTATTCAGGAAACCCACAGCTGCTAATACTGTGCTATATGCCACCAGTGCACACCCAGCTCCCCTAGTAAGATCCATCCCTTACGGGCAGTATCTGCGCTTACGGCGCAACTGCTCTGAGGAATCTACTTTCAAATTAGAAGCCGACAAACTCAGATCCAGACTCACTACTAGAGGTTACACACAAACCTGTCTCAAAAAGGCATACCGTAGGGCCAGATCACAACAGAGACAAGATCTTATTTTTAAAAAATCAGCAAAGATCACACGTAACAGCAATCAGATCCAACATCAGGCATGCATAATAACGCCGTACACGAGACAACATGATCGAATCTATAACATCTTAAACAAGTACTGGCATTTACTTACTTGTGACCCACATCTTAACCCCTTCGTTACTGAAAAACCAGCGATAACTTATCGCAAGGCTAGATCACTCAAGGACAAATTAGTCAAAAGTGAGTACACTGGCGAATTTCGCCAGGATCCCTGTAAACGTCTGGGGACGTTTAGATGCGGGGGTTGCAATATATGCCAGTACATATGTACTGATTCCAACATACTCTTACCCAATGGACTACCCTATAGGCCATTACATTTTTCCAACTGCCAAACGATAGGAGTGGTCTATCTCCTCCTCTGCTGCTGTGGGTGTTTCTATGTCGGGAAGACAAAAAATGAATTCCAGAAACGAGCACAACGACATGTCACATGCATGCGTCAGCGAAATCCGGATCTCCCATTAGGGAGACATGTCTTAAGCACACACAGTGGCATTTTTCCACTGTTTTCTTTTGTCATCCTTGACAGGGTGCACCCCAGCAGCAGAGGAGGGGATTGGGACAAAACCCTCTTACAGAGGGAATCTAGATGGATCCATAACCTCAAGGCCACTATTCCACCAGGACTCAATGATAGTATAAGTTTTAAACCCTTTCTTGAGGGCTTTTCATCAGGTGGCTGGGACTCATAAAATCTTTCCAGCCCTAAAAGTCCCTCATCTGCAAAATAAGACCCAATATCTTAATACTATACACTTGACCACTGGCAGGTTTGATTAAACTCACCACACTTGTCTTTCTACATCTTGGCTTTTCCCCCCTTTTTACAGAAATTGTGGAGTGTAATTTATTTTAAGGCCACTTATATAACCTTTTAGGTGGCTCATTGAATCAATTGCATCAGTCCATTCTTATTTTGGTTCATTTATATAGTGTAAAACCCTTCTGTCTTCTTCACCATAGAATATGCGGAGTACAATACTCCCTTCCCCCAGTTGAATATCTTTATTCTTATTAGGCCTAGTTACACCATATATATCTCCTGCTCCACATTGTGTCACCTATAACATACACAGTGGCACCCTTAGGGGGAATGCACTTTATTATAATGGTCCATGTATAGTTGGGTTTTGGTCACCAACCCTTTACCTGTCCATATCTACTTCGTAGATTATTTAACCATCTGCCCATATCTGTCCTTTAGATGATTAAACTTTGATGTGACATGTTTGAGGTTAAACTCTAACATATGTACATATTGGGTCATATTGGTCTGCTTGACATTCACTGTTGTAATTTTTTCCTTCAGCGATATACCTATGTCCAACATATATATATACACTGTCTGACCATAGATATGTTTTCTGATACATATTTAAGTGGTTTTGATTTGTATTATCTTGTTTCCCATCACGGCACTGGTATGGTTTTTTGTCATATACGAACCGTCACAAGTCTCATTTACTTTGTAAACACAGGGTCTGTTCTGTTTTGATGTCGTCCCATTGCCCTGCCCCTTGGGTGGAGCCTTCGCGGCTCACACAGTGGCTTTCCCCCTATCTCATTTCCCCCCGGCGCACAAAGGGGCGGTCCCGCCCCACAACCGGTCACCTGATCCCGTCTGACGGCGGGCGGAAAGGGCCGGATGTTGTGCGCCGGCGTGACCGGAACGCACGCCGCGGCCAACGTAGCTGTGGGCGGCGTCTGTGCGTTCCGTACACGGGGGACCTCAATTGGTCCACGCAGGCACCATGGGAGGAGCCGATATGCAGGCTCCGGCGCATGCGCCGGCGTATTTAATGGCGCGTGGGCTCTATTCAGAGCGCACCGCCATTACTCATCCTGACCGGGCTACTGAGGTAGGTTTCTTCATTCTACTATAGGACACCCCATTCCACTCCTGTGCACCGATACTGTCTATCCTGCACAACACTTCCTACTGGTGGGGTTTTGTACTCCTCTAAGCTGCATGACTTATAGATATTACTCGCATTGGGTGTCCTTTCTTTTTATTACCATCTTCCTACCTGCACCATGGGTTCTTTCCCCCCTCTCTACCATGTCTAATTACCCATTATTTATTCCCCTTTTGGGGTGAAGGGTCCCACCTATATCCCATACCTTCTGGAATGGTGTTTTTTCCTCACCCTTCTTTCTTTCTTGCAATCAACCTACTCGTTTTTCATTCAATATGCTTTTCAATCAAACAATCCCCTCTCTTTCTTTTTCCCTGGACATTTTTTGTCTATAGGGACTCGGTACTGGACAAGCCCAGTACTATATTTACTCTTCTGGATGTGTTACTAAGGAATCTTCAATCCCACAGGTATTTATTGCCACTACCATGACTATATCATCTATCCTCTCTCCTTTTTAACATACTCCATTATCTATATCCCTCACTTATTCCCTTCCCCTCCTCTCTCATTTTTCCATTTTAGATGCCCTCTAACGTGGACCCACTTTCTGAGATCCTCGTGGGAACTCTGATCGGGGGGAGCATACCCACTGTTACCCGTGAGGTTATCACACTGACCTCTTTTGCAAGTTTTTGGGAATTAAGGAGTTTCCCTCTCTAAGCCCGGATACACATGACTTATCACCTTAAAGTCTGTAAATACAGGTCAAGTCAAGTCGGTATATACCGCTCATGCTTAAAGATTAATCAAGGTTTTACAACCCGCTAAGATTTCAAATCTGTCTACATGGTCTCCCGTCCTTGAATCCACAGAGTATCTGCATATCTGGTATGTAGTTATAGAAGTATTACAGCTCCTCTCTACATATAAATATAACAGACACCGTGTAAATCTGCTATAGATAATATGTACTAATCATTCAATATCTTAATGTACTCATAACATATTGTTTTTATTATCATACTGATTTTCTACCTTTCATGCTTCCAGTCTGAGCTCTGGCGCTTCTTGGACTATTGAGAAAGGCAAACTGACCGAAACGCGTCTAGTCCTGTCCAGACATCTCAGACATCCTCTGAATCAAAGACGTATTTATGACCATGTTTTTATGATATATGTTTTTTCTATGTCCATGTTATTTTTTTTGTATTCTATGATTGTTGTTTAATAAATTTATACGCTTCATACTCAAGTCCTGGTTCTTGCCGTCAAAAGTCCCACTTCTCAGGGTTTTCTTTTCTTGATACTATTCAATAGGGATGTTGGCAAGATCCCAGGTTAAAACACAGACTCCGAATAACTCTTTCCTATATAACCCCCACTTCCCCCCACCTTTACAATCAGCTCCTTGATCAGACCCTCCTTTACGCTTTACTACAGATAGATGCCCAGCATCATTGGTCAGTGGGAAAAAAGCATCTGGCATTATTGGTCAATGGGAGAAAAATGCCTAGTTGCATTGGTCAGTGGGTGTTAAAAATGCCCTGTCATTGTGGGAAAAAAATCAGCATCTTCCTACATTTAGACTCCAGATCATCTTCCCCTTAACCTTTAGACCCCTGACTCATCTCCCCTTTTAAACTCTGCATCACAACCCCAGATCAGACCCTCCTTAATTTTCAGTCTTCCCTAACACACCATCCTCATATCTGTCCTCCCTTTAAACACCTCTTCGAACCTTAGATCAGTCCCTTTTAACATTTAAACCCCAATCCAGTCTCCCCCTAATACGCATACCCCAGATCAATGCCTCCCTATACACTCAGACTTCATATTAGACCCCCCTCTTCCCTTCCTTTATACTCAGACCCCAGATTAGAACCTACCTTACACTCAAACTTCAATGCAGACCCCCCTTACATTAAGACCCAAGGTTTAGACCACCATTTAAACTAAGACCTAGATTCAAACTCTTGATTTACACTCAGAATTTAGATCAGAGCTTCCCTTAACTCTAAAGCCCCATACACACAGGCCAAATGTCTGGGCCAGTTCAATAGAAACTGGCCAACAGTCGGCCCATGTGTACTGCAGCTGGTCTGACAGATGCCGGCTGTTCGGCCAGCTTCTGTCAAAGGCGCATGACTGAAAAAGATCTGCCAACAGACTCCCATTCAGCTCCCATGGACAGCTGAGGACTGTCAGATTGACAACTCCATCAATGGGTTGTGATAGGGAACAAATTAAAATCAAACAAGATTTTGCAAACTGCCTGATCAGTATTTACACTGATCAGTATTATCAGTATATGAAACCTGGATGATGCTGTCTATGGGTGCTCCATGGAAATGACATTGTTGCTCAGTCCAACTCTCATCTATTTTTAAAACGCTGGAGTTGAATCTTGGTCAAATTTTACCTAGAGTAAGAAGCATGGGTCTTGGTGCATCCATTCACATTCAACCTGATCTGAAAATCCTCATTTCTATCTCCACTTGCAATCCACTTATACCACTCCCATGTTAGAACCCTGTCCACACCTGTGTGTTTTTAATGAGCTACCACACACCTGCTTAGCACTTCAAAAGCGCATTAAAAATCGTCCCCTTTAAATCATATGAAACTGTTAACATCTGTGCGCTGCATTTTTTGGGCTGTTTACTGCACTCTTAAAAAGTCTTGCATGCTGCATCTACAGGGCGTTTTCTTAAAAACGGACCTTCCATTATAGTCAATGGTTGCATACCATAAACACAAAAAAAAAGCAACATGTTTTTATTAGTGTGTTTTTAGCGTCACATGTCCATTTTTTCCAGGTGACTGAGGGAGGAAAACACATGAAAAACGTACTATGCGTTGTGTTGATTTAAATAATTCAGAGGAACCATCTAAAGAGATAATTTGCATGCTACTGAGGACACTAACTGTTGAGTTTTGAGGTGCAAAATGCCTAATTTGGCAACAAGACCAAAAGATTATTTGGTACAGAGTCTCTCATGAGACTATGAGAATTCCAAGAATTTGTAAATAATGGGATTAGCTAAATCTCTAAAAAAGAAAAGTTTTCTAGTAAAACATTATGCTGCAAAAGCTTGCGGGAAGTTAAAGGGTAGCGCAGGTGAGGCAGGAATTGCAGTAAATTGGATTATTCATAATGTAGGTAATATGTAATACCACAGTGTTTCCAGACAGGATAAATCTCGTGGTGGAGTGTGAAAACGTTCTGTGAACTGATGAAATGTTGAGCTTTTGGACACTAAAGATCAATTTCTAAGTTTAGCTGTCAAGCCTGCTTGTGCATGTAAGGGAAGTAGACAAAACAACACCAGTATGTTAATTTCTCAGAACATCATACATTCTTATAGGAATGCTGTTATGAGTATTGAACTGTATGCAGTAATTCTTAAAAAGGAAACTAATTTAGGTCTTTGAGGGCTGAAGAAAATAGAAGTCTATTATCTACTCTACATGTTTCCATAAATGTTTAGTTGTATATAGATCTGCTGACTGTGGAGGTCATGGAAACCTCAAAATGCATTTAGAACACTGCCCTTGATTTACATCCTGGAGTATGGGTGTATCACAATTGCCTAGCACTGACATAGTAGAGTACATCTTGCCCCGTAAAATGACCACACCCATGTAGGACAATACATTTACCTAATGACTCCCATGAGATGCCTACCCACACCATTATGGATCTCCCACCATGTCTGCATCAGGAAGGCATCCTTTGGATTTATCTGTCCAGGCATAGGAAATAAGTTGAGAGATGACTCATTGGACCATATTACTCTTTCAATAACCTTGGGGTCCATGTTCTGTGTTTCATACACCAGGTTATGCATTTTGTGTTGACCTTGATAAAATGGCAGCCATACCACTCCATCTTTGGGGGTTTAAAATGTACATTTTTTTTAAACTCATATATGCACTAATTCAATCTTGTTGAAATTTGTGACATTTAGCAACCACCCTATTGAGTGTCCATATCTACCCATTGTTGAACTTAAACTTGAATTCACTTTTCTTATTTGCTGATAGAACTTGTCCATGGTTGCCAGATCTTGACATCTTTGGGAATGGACATTTTGGGGTTGATTTACTAAAGATGAATAGGCTGCTCACTTTGTAGGGAGATTTCCTCTTAGCATAATAAGGTGAAGCTCTGCTGACTGCCATCATTCATTGCATTTTTTAATTTTCTTGAACCTGATTGGGAATTTCTTGCAAAGTGGATTTTCTATCACATTTACTTAGATAACTGAAAGTTCCTTTGCAAAATAAACAGCCTATTTGCTTTTAGTAAATTAACCCAATTGAATCATCTTACAGTTTCTTGAGTAAAACACCTGCTATTAGGGAACTGTTTGATTACTTTGTAACTCTCATGCTGGTTTGAAAGATCACCTATGAAAGCTCACTTCACCTGTCTGAAGTTGTGCCCGTCTGGTTCCTGGTATGGTGAGAATCTGTCCCCCCTCTCCCCCTGGAGTTTTTTGGGGTGGACGTGGGCCCCTCCATGAGATGGTCGCCCCCCGGGGTTCCCCTCCTTCCCGTTAGGCACCCCCCTCACCTGTCCCCCATCCTACCCCCTCTCCATTAATACTGGGGCTGTGTGGGTGGTCTGGTACACCTCCCCGGGGTGGGGCAAGGTGCTATGCTGGTGATGAGGGCAGGGGTGCGCCGCCGGCGACCAGGCGATCGGCTGTGTGTGTGTGGGGGGGGGGTTGTACCTGGTGGGGTTCCTGCCAGGGCCCCCCGTCCTGTCTGTGCCTGTCCTGATGCCTAGGGATCCCTCCGGCACTCTGGCAGGGCAAATCCTTCCTCCCCTTGTACTGGACAGGGGTCATCATGAAAGCCAGCCTGTTGGGTGGGGAGGCTTTCTTGACAGAAATTCTGAAAGAGTCCAGACTACCAATCAATATCCTGGAGCTCCGAGCGATCAGACTGTGCCTGGAACATTGGACGGATCATCTCCAAGGAAGTCCAGTGCACATTCAATCAGACAGTGCGCAGCCATGGCTGATGTCAATCACCAAGGGGGCACAAGGAGTGTCTTGGCGGCTCTGGAGGTAGCTGGAATTCTCAGGTCCACAGACTGTTCATTCCAGCCCTTTCCGCTGTACACATTCCAAGGCTGGAATAATGGCAGGCGGATTACCTCAGTCGGTAGGGTTTGGACCAGGGGGAATGGTCTCTTCATCCAGAGGTGTTTCATCAGTTGTGTCTCTGGTGGGTGGATCAGTTAGCGTATCGGCTAAACAGAAAGGTGCAGAGGTTTGTGGCACGGTCAAGGGATCCTCTAGCAGACGCCACAGATGTGCTGGTGTGTGCTGGTGGCCCCGTGGGGTCAGTATCATCTGATTTATGTTTTCATTGCCTGGCCATTAGAAATGTTTGGGGCACCGCTGGCGATAGGAGGTGTAGAGTGATTCAGTGCTGGAGCACTGTGAGGTCTCCCTTCTTCTTCATAAATTCTGCCCCGTGCCCAAACAGCCCAAGGCTTTTCTGACAGGATGGGGCATCCCAGTTGCAGTACAAATTTACGTGTGAAAGTCTGCCTGGAACTGGAAGGCATTTATTAGGAGAGAAGGTATGTGTGCTGAAGGCCCTGGACTAAGAAGGTGGAGGGTGCAGAGAGGGAACTGGTTGAGGTTAGGGTGGTGCAGAGGAGGCCCTGGACCAAAAAAGGAGGGTTGGTATGGCAAAGACCCTGGATTAGTAAGAGGGGGTGAAGCAGAAGCCCTGGACTAGAAAAGGGGGGTTAGTGTAGCAAGAACCCTGGATTTGGAGGAGGGAGTGTGCAGAGGAGGTCCTGGGCTAGCAGGGGAGTACAGAGGAGGCCCTGGACTGAGGGGCGCAAAGAAGGCCCTAGACTAGGGGGTGCAGAAGAGGCCCGGGACATGAAAAGGGGGTAGGTGTGGCTAAAGACCTGGATTAGGAGGGCGGGTGCAGAGAGGGCCCTACACTTGGGGGGCTAAAGAGGAGAGCTTCCACTAGAAGGTGGTGCAGAGGAGGCCCTGAACTAGGAAAATGGGGGTTGATGTGGCAGAGGCCTAAGGCTAGGGAGGTACAAAAAGAAACACTTGACTAGATGAGAGGGTGCCTAGAGGTCTAGGACTAGGACAGGGGTTGTCTGGTGGCCCTGGACTAGAACAATGGGTGTCTGGAGAAGAAGGGGAGCATAGAGGCCGTGGACTAGGAAAAAGGGTGCCTGAAGGACCTGACAGATTCAGGGAAGGCATTTCCCTGACCATTTCTGGGCATTTGACATGCAAGCAGGAAGAGGTGCATGAATCCAAATACACAGTGCCTGCTGTTGGATCTGTGCATCCACTTCTACGGGCTGCCAGTGGAAAGCTCTGAGGTGAATGGAGACACAGCAAAAAGTGGCTCAGCATACAAGACGTGTCTCAGCGCCTGTCTAAATGAGTCTTTAGGGGAATTTATCAAAACGAGAGCTGCCAAAATCTTGAGCAGCTCTGCATAGTAACCAATCAGCTCATAACTTTCATTTTCAGAGCTACTTGCATCCACAATCTAAGCCTAACCGATCTAGTCCTGTAAAGAAGAAATCACTATACATACCTTTTCTGAAGCCGCTCTGGTCCAGTCCCACGCTGAGCTTTCAATGGTGGCTTCTCTGTGGAGGCGTTTGCAGAGGAGGCAGCCAACAACAGAAGCCCCATAGTAACTCTATGGGTGTCGTCACTTCCCAGCCATCCCAGCTGTGTCCTGCACAGAGCTTCCGCCGCTGGAGACCTCACCGGTTTGGCTTCAGAAAAGGTATGTAGAGCGATTTCTTCTTAACGGGGCTAGATAGCTTAGTCTTAGATTGTGGATGCCAGTAGGGTTACAGATTTTAGTTTTAGGGTGAACTTCTACTTTAACTGAACAAGCTGAAAATAGAAGCATATGTAATAGAACACTTTCCGTGTCTGTTACACCCTTGCTTGTGGCACAGTCATTAAAGCATATGTCCTTTTAAGCCCCTCCCATTGTTGTTGGAACCTAACCACATCCACAGTTTTGGTACAGAGCACAAAGCACAGCGCTATATTACCGCATACCATTTTTTTTGGGGGGGGGGGGGTGAAAAAAAATTACCCACCCCAGGTGCTAGCTATGTCACAGGTATTAAAAAAATTGACTCCTTAGTCCAGAGCACCTGCTGCCATTTTTCTGTTCTCCATCATTTCCTATGTTTTCATGCATAATTGAGTTACTTAGCCTTGTTTCCATGTCCAATGTATGAAAACATAGCAACTGGGGTGCATAAAAATTGCAGCAGGTGCTCTGGACTGATTGGAGATTTTAGTATATACATATTCGCCAGCACACCTAGGCTCTTGCAAAAGCAGTCCAAAATTTATTGAAGTTACGATCACATCAAAAAATGGTGCAACGTTTCGGAGCCGCACAGGACCCCTTCGTCAGGCATGTGATGTCACATGCCTGACGAAGGGGTCCTGTGCGGCTCCGAAACATTGCACCATTTTTTGATGTGATCGTAACTTCAATAAATTTTGGACTGCTTTTGCAAGAGCCTTGGTGTGCTGGCGAATATGTATTTACTTGTATCTAATCCAGTTGCCAACTGGTGATCGCTTCAGCACCCAACACATAAGAGCCTACAAACCAGGAAGGTGTGCGATAGGAATATGTACTACATGATTGGAGATTTGGTCAGGATCAATGGTGTCCTTAATGCTGAGAAATACAGGCAGATACTTATCCATCATGCCATACCATCAGGGAGGTATGTGATTGGCCTCAAATTTATTCTGCAGCAGGACAATGACCCCAAACATGCAGCTCATGAAGGAAGAACTATCCTTAGCGTCAAAAAGAACATGGAATCCTGGAATTGACGGTTTGGCTCAAGGATGATTTGGATTTCTCTTCTGTGCATTTACTTTCTATTTTGTTAATTGATAAAAATAAACTATTAACACTTCTATTTCTGAAGGCATTCCTAAATTACAGCATACATATATATACATACATACATTTATACACAGTATCTCATAAAAGTGAGTACACCCTTCACATTTTTGTAAATATTTTATTATATCTTTTCATGTGACAACACTGAAGAAATGACTCTTTGCTACAATGTAAAGTAGTGAGTTTATAGCTTGTATAACAGTGTAAATTTTCTGTCCCTTCAAAACAACTTAACACACAGCCATTAATGTCTAAACCGCTGGCAACAAAAGTGAGTACACCCCTAAGTGAAAATGTCCAAATTGGGCCCAATTAGCCGTTTACCCTCTGCGGTGTCATGTGACTCGTTAGTGTTACAAGGTCTCAGGTGTGTATGGGGAGCAGGTGTGTTAAATTTAGCTTTATCGCTCTCATTCTCTTATACTGATCACTGGAAGTTCAACATGGCATCTCATGGCAAAGAACTCTCTGAGGAGCTGGAAAAAAAAGAATCGTTGCTCTACATAAAGATGGCCTAGGCTATAAGAAATTTGCCAAGACCCTGAAACTGAGCTGCAGCACAGTGGCCAAGACCATACAGCGGTTTAACAAGACAGGTTCCACTCAGAACAGGCCTCACCATGGTCTACCAAAGGTGTTGAGTGCACATGCTCAGCATCATATTCAGAGGTTGTCTTCAGATAATATATGTATGAATGCTGTCAGCATTGCTACAGAGGTTGAAGGGGTGGGGGGTCAGCCTGTCAGTGCTCAGACCATGCGCCGCACACTGCATCAAATTGGTCTGCATGGCTGTCATTCCAGAAGGAAGCCTCTTCTAAAGATGATGCACAGGAAAGTTTGCTGAAGACAAGCAGACTAAGGACATACATTACTGGAACCATGTCCTGTGGTCTGATGAGACCAAGATAAACTTTTTTGGTTCCGATGGTGTCAAGCGGGTGTGGCGGCAACAAGGTGAGGAGTACAAAGACAAGTGTGTCTTGCCTCCAGTCAAGCATGGTGGTGGAGGTGTCATGGTCTGGGGCTGCATGAGTGCTGCCAGCACTGGGGAGCTACAGTTCATTGAGGGAACCATGAATGCCAACATGTACTGTGACATACTGAAGCAGAGCATGATCTCCTCCCTTCGGAGACTGGGCCGCAGGGTAGTATTCCAACATGATAATGACCCCAAACATAACTCCAAGACCACTGGCCAATCATGTCTCCAGACTAAAACCCTATTGAGCATCTGTGGGTCATCCTCAAATGGAAGGTGGAGGAGCACAAGGTCTCTAACATCCACCATGTCGTCATGGAAGAGTGGAAGAGAACTCCAGTAGCAACCTGTGAAGCTCTGGTGAACTCCATTCCCATGAGGGTTAAGGCAGTGCTGGAAACAATGGTGGCAACACAAAATATTAACACTTTTGGCACATTTTGGACATTTTCACTTAGGGGTGTACTCACTTTTGAGGGGTGCATGAATGTCCTAGCAGATACACTACAGTACTTTGGGTCAGTAAAGCACATACGGGGTATGAAAAAGGTCAATCGCAAGGGGTAACTCAGGAAAGCAAGGAAGAGTAAATCTGTTTCTATGGGTAACCAAGTGCAAGTTCAAGACATAAAGCAACCAGTTGTTAGGCATGGTATCTGGTAAGGTGACAGGTCCTCTAGTAGGGAGGGTTTGATTTTCAGTATCCCATAGCAAGCAGATTTGAACTACATTACAGTGATTTATGGCCTGGTCACAAGGTACATGAAGTGAAAGAGTTAATAAGTGAATGCAGGAGGTTCATGCTATGTGCACGGCGGTACCCTATTTTTTTACTGGGAGTGAGGTAACAGAGGTACGCTGGGCTGCAGCATACGAGTTAAAGTGTGTCGTGACATGGACAAGTCGCTTTTCAGAGGAATTCTGCACATATAGCGCACACAGTAAAGGCTCACCTCTAAGTCTGGGAACTGCCTTAATGTTAGACCACAGTCTCCGTCTGGTCCAAGGAATTGATAGGCAAAGTTACTCCCATGTGCAGGGCAAGAAACACCACCCATATTGCCTGGCATAGCCCAAGAACCCCGCAAGGTTACAGCTCGGAGGATTTAGAATGGATGTGCCCGCTCTGTGCACCGCCCACACGCTCATTCATTGGCTGAAAAAAAAAAAAAAAAAGATCCATCTATGGCCAGCCTTACTGGAGATGCATGTCAGTAACTTCGCTGATTGCAGCACACAGGTCCTCTTTAAAACAAAATACATGAATCATCTACAGGAAATCTATTTAATTAGCTTTCAAAATTAAAATCAAGTATTGGTCATGGGAAATATCTTCTATTCTAGGCTTCACGGAGCTTAAAATGACAAAAAGCAGAGCTCATGTAGCGTCTGAACATAGTTCTCATTTTCTAATAACATTTTAATTTTTGCTCAATTCGAGTCAGTTATTTGATGTTAATAGAAAAAAAATATTCCCGTTTCCTGTTTCTGGCCATAGTTAATTTTATAGCAATGAAGAATGTTTATACTGTATAATTTCACACCCTCTGCAGACATAAAGTAAGCCAGCCTACTTAGAAATAGAAGTCTTTGTGTAATTTTATTGCTTCTGTCATGGACACATGTGCACTGACAACACTGCAGCATATGGTACCATACGATTTATACCTTTACAAGCCTGGAATCCCCTCAGCAAACAGCAGCTTTACTCCTCATCCACATTAGACACAATATAGTTACTGCTTAGTGCTCATCAGGTTAAAGATTCCATTCATTTTCACTTTCCAAGTAAGCAGATTATAGCAGCAGCAGTCCATGTGTGGTCTATGCCTATCATTTACTGGATTAGAAAATGATGAGAAGTGCAAACCCAACAGAAATTTACTGAAATAATACGTGAAAAGAAAAGACCTCTTAAATTAAACAGTTAGAGATACTTTATGCAAAATAGTTTCTAATCATATTGACAAATATCCATGTGAAAGTGCCTCCCTGTGTACAGAAAATAATATGAATTAGGAAAGAATGTTCCAGTGTGTTGTCCTGATTCGGTGCCGCCTTAGATTAGTTGCCCCATTTGCCCAAGAGGTTTTCCTCCAAGTACGATGCCCCGTCATGTACAGGGTGCTGCTAGTGAGGAGTCGGGACAGGAGGCGTCCTTCCAGGTATCAGTCCCTCCCATCTTTGGGTAGACTTTACAACATGGCACCAGAGGTCCATTGCGCATGCGCGTGACATCATCCCAGGCCGCGATCGCGCATGAATGGCAACTCTTTTTGAACACCTGCACCTCCATCGGCGCCATTGGAGGGACAGGGAGGGATATATAGGGACCCCCATTATTGCAGTCAGTGCAGTGGCCTACCCAGGAGTGACTGGATGAATGTTATATGCCAGATAGAGGTAATTACACTTTTGAGCCACTTGTGGCCAGTGTTATATTAACTTTTTTGTCCTTTGGGGAGAGGAACCTATCTTATAAGTGTGAATCTATGTTTCATTTGCAGATGAAATGTGGAGGATTATTTGCCTTATAGCAACCTATTGGGGTTTTAAACCACAGGATACCTCTAGAACTAAATTATATGTGATCCTCTGGCAACCTTTCAGTGCTTGCCCCCTCCCCTTTTTTTTGTTTTTACATTACCTGGCATAAACTCAACATTCTGGAAGGTTTAAGATCAAGTTCCTCTGCTTTTATTGTATTGTGGTAGGCAAATCACCCCTTTTTTCATTGTTGATTCCCCTTCTGCACAGGCCCGAATGGGGATTCAGTATTCCTCCCTGCGTTTTCACTGATATCTCTTTGGAATACCCTCTTGATATGCAGTACACTAAAATATTTGATGCACAGTCAGGTATGAAGGCCATTTGATGATAATCTTCAGATCATATGCATTCTTGAGAAATATTTAACCACTTTACCACCGCCCACAGTAATATTACTGCGGCAGAGTGGCCCGTTATCGTCTGACGACGTAGTACTACGTCGTCAGACACTCCCCCTTCTGGGCGGCGCTTGCTGTTTTCATTCACAGCGGGAGTCGGGCCGGGGGAGGAGCAGCGGCGATCGCCGCTGCTCTGCCCCGATCGCCGGGGATCTAGTGTGGAGATCCGCCCGCCTGTGTAAACACAAGCGGGCGGATCTCCATAGTGACAGGGAGTGACAGATCGGAGTGTTCAGCATAGCTGGACATCCGATCTGTCCATGACTCACTCAGTCACCTCCCCCCCTACACGTCAGTAAGCACCAGGCATACATTAACCCCTCCCTCTCCAATAAAATTAACCCCTTCCCTGCCAGTGTCATTTTTACAGTAACAGTGCATATATATAGCACTGATTACTGCAGTAATGTCACTGGTACCCCCAAAAGTGTCAAAAATGTCAGTCAAGGGTCCGATCTGTCCGCCGCAATGTCGCAGTCCCGCAAAAAAAATCGCAGATCGCCGCCATTACGCGTTAAAAAAAACACCAAAAATGACAGAAATCTTTCCCTTTGTTAGTAAACGCAATAACTTTTGCGCAAACCAATCAAAATACGCTTATTGCAATTTTTTTTACCAAACATAGGTAGCAGAAAACAAATTGGCCAAAAATGTTTAAAAAAATTGGTTTTTACATCTTTTTTGGGGGGAATTTCATATAAAAAAATGTTAAAAATATTGTTATTTTTTCAAAATAAATGCTCTTTTTTTGTTTATAGCGCAAAAAGTAAAAATTGCACAGGTGATCAAATACCACCAAAAAAAAGCTCTGTTTGTGGGAAAAAAAGGACTTAAATTTCGTTTGGGTACGGCGTCGCACGACTGCGCAATTGTCAGCTGAAGTCGCACAGCGCTGAATCGCAAAAAGTGGCCTGGACGGAAGACAGCAAAATCCTCCGGTGGTAAAGTGGTTAATAACAAAAAATTGACATGTATTAATTTTTTAGATAATCTACCTCTATTTGTGATAGTTGCGTTTGTGACTAATATGTTGTTTTTAACTTTTAGCGATTATGTATGCTGTACTCATTAAAACTCTCCTGAAGAAGCCATGGGCTTGCGAAACATGTAGAGCTGAAGTGCATTTGTACCATAATCGTATGACTACTGTACTATGATTTTATATGTGAGAGATTATTTTTAATCTAAGGTCCTTATAAAATTTTGTTATTTTTTATACATCAATTTGTCTTTTTGGCACCTTTAAAATCCCATTTCCCTGCTCTTTCAATACTTAGAAAATAATTTGGCTGACTTTGAATAGCTTTTAATATTTTAAAATGATATTAAACCCCCAGTTTTTTTAAGCACTTCAGCAGCAGATTTAATCACTTACTGAGAATAGAGCTTATTTATCTTTAAATCCTTGCCTATGTTCCATTGTAAGATGGTGCCATAACCATTGCTCCAGTTTTCCTGTTTCAGGCTGGCTCCTTTCTCTTGCATGAAACAAACAAAGATAAAATTCCCAGTTCAATTTGCCAACCAGTCTGCTTACCAACCAAATTGGCCTGTCTAACAGTTTGCGTCAATACAGGGGTTTAGTTAGCACACATTTGCAAACGTATGTGAAAGCTGCAGGGCCACGTCAAGGCTCCCTGTTACCTGCAGTCCTAACTCTAATGAATTTTAAAGAGTCTCCACAGTGGGAGCACATGCAAGCTAATGGATAGATAGGGGGCAGGTGAGCCTGGAGGTGGCCCATCCCTCCTGAAAGGTAATTGGGGGCATAATGGAAGCCCAGCTGATAGTATTACAGCAAAGGCACCCAGTATGTCCACTCACCAGTACACATATACAACAAAGAAAATGGCCTCTGCCCCCACCTATAACTGGCCTTCATAGCAAAGAACACATGGAAGGGCAACGCACATGAAACAAACAAAGATAAAATTCCCAGTTCAATTTGCCAACCAGTCTGCTTACCAACCAAATTGGCCTGTCTAACAGTTTGCGTCAATACAGGGGTTTAGTTAGCACACATTTGCAAACGCATGTGAAAGCTGCAGGGCCACGTCAAGGCTCCCTGTTACCTGCAGTCCTAACTCTAATGAATTTTAAAGAGTCTCCACAGTGGGAGCACATGCAAGCTAATGGATAGATAGGGGGCAGGTGAGCCTGGAGGTGGCCCATGCCTCCTGAAAGGTAATTGGGGGCATAATGGAAGCCCAGCTGATAGTATTACAGCAAAGGCACCCAGTATGTCCAGTATAACTGTTAGACAGGCCAATTTGGTTGGTAAGCAGACTGGTTGGCAAATTGAACTGGGAATTTTATCTTTGTTTTATTTCATGTGCGTTGCCCTTCCATGTGTTCTTTGCTATGAAGGCCAGTTATAGGTGGGGGCAGAGGCCATTTTCTTTGTCCTTTCTCTTGCAGCATTCCATTGGATCCACCCTTGCATGCATGGGCTAGAGTTGTGTCTCCCTACACTGTGCGCATCAATTGAAACACAGATCTGTAGATTAGTGTGACAAGGCACTCTCCAGGTCCTCCCTCCTCCTCTTCTCTTCTTCCTATCTCCAAGCTAATATAATTACTTTAGAATGCCTATTAACTCTTTCCTGTGAAGCCTGGAAGTTCAGGGAAGCAGCAATGAAAAAGCAGGAGCCACCAGCACTGAAAGTAGTAAATTTCAATTGCTGAGGTAAGAATTTTAACAAATAGTTTGATGGGGGATGTTTATTCTATTGTGCTCAATGTGTTAAGTGAAAAAAAAATGCTGAGGGTTTAATACTCATTTAAGCTAAAGAACCTTAAAAGCTCTTAAAACTGGATTGCTAAAATACTAATTCTTTACAAACTCTTGCCTTTAGCAACTCGTCTATATGTATTTCATCTGCGTTTTAACACCTGGTTCCACTTAGCACATAGCACACGCATAGCTAAAGACAAAACTTTTTACATTTTGAGTGTTTAGAGTTTTGGGGCGTTAAAGCAGTCAGAGATTTCCTTTCACTTCCTGTCTGGTGGAAGCATCAGGAAGTGATAGATATCTTTCCCATGTGAAGGAAATGACAGCTGTTATAGGAATAAATGTCCCCATTGGAAAATGTCCCCTCTATTCCTGTTCTTGCAAATCAAAATTTTTGACTTACTGTACCTTCACTTTGATTCTTAGTGACATTGGTAATTTGGACATTAAGAGTGAATTTCTGTAATGGGGACACAGACAGTAATAAAATCAGACAGCAATTCTAACCCCCCACTACTTTGTCCAAACCTAAAAAAAAAGTAGTTTCTACTTTAACTTTTAGACCCCCTCTCATTTACATGTAATGAGAATCAATGTTACTGGAATGTGCATGCCTTATAATGCATCATTATGGGGAATATTTCCTGAATACAATTCCCCTTTCTCACCACAAGATAAAGCTTTCATAAGCTAAGAACTTTTGATTATTTTAAGACTTGAGCACTTAATGCTGGGTAGATATAGTAGTTTGTGCTAAAAGATATGGCAATGTCATTGTAAGCAAAGGAAACTACAGGACTCAGTGTGCCTGGAGGCAGGAGGGGCTATATAGAGAACAAAGCCAATGAAAGCTCAGTGGAAAGTTGGGAGATAACCACTGGTGTGAGAGGAAGTAAAGATCTTGTGTTAGGAGAGGAGAGACCTGAGGAGATGGACTAGAGACTTAGCGCTGCTATGTTGGGGGAACCTGTCAGCTCCAGAATGTTGGGGATTCATTTGCATGCAGCTGGAGTGAGTCTTATTTAGAGTGTTACTGCTTACTGAGGCGCATTGAGGCCTATCGATAATGCCAACCAAGGATTCGGGACACCGCACCCAGGCTGACTGACTGCTGTTGTCTTCACGTAGATCTCACCTGTGATCCACTGCTGCACTGCAGAATCCAACTGTCAGCAGATCGCTACCGGAATTTGTCTGGGAGACAACATCATCCCAAAGGGAGCCCTGAGAGCCAGTGAAGGAAGCCTGCTTTAAAGGCATAGTGGAGCTGGTGAGTGGGTTTTTGACACCATTCGGGCTCTATTATCTTAACTTTATGCTTAATCACCCAGAGAACTTTGGCATCCCTACTGGGATCACCCTCATCTGTTTGCTACTGAACTCTGATGGCCCTGTTAGTCATTATAAAGAACACATGACATCACCAAATGTTAGAGTGTTAATCCTTTCTTGGCCACACCGTTGTCAGTGCTCCAAGGAGTCCATTGTTTCCAGAACTGACCCACTTTGTGCAGAGATATTCCCTCCCCTCTGCAACAAGCTCTCCAACATCTTCAAGGGCCCCAACTTAGCTGGCAGAAGATTCATTCCAAAAGACTGTATACAAATCATTTGCCATCTAGCATTATTCACATAATATTCATATTTTCTCATTTTAAAAAGGCCTGGGCCTAGGTTCTTTACCACAAGTGACCATAGACAACTTAGCCCTATCTTAATTGGTACCAATCAATTGCTGCACTATGCTGCTCTTTTAGTGAGGAGAGCTACAGTTTATGCTGATTTAGTTTGAACTTAAGGTAACACTCTAACCACATTAAATTAAGCTTCATATTAGTGTATCTGCAAAGAATTTCTCACTGTTATACCTTGCTGTCTGAACTGTATCTGCAGATAAACTCTGTTATTTACTACAATGTCTCGAGTCTCATTTCAGGGTGACCCTGAGGTTCAGCAGAACAAAATTACTAAGTTATCTCTAGTTCAGTGTTTGCCCGTGGTGTCAGTGGTGCTGAGGTACATGCTAAGGTCAGGGTAGGAACAGAGAACCCGGTATACCCAGCGGCTCCTGCAAAGGTAGTCCTACATACAAAATTAGTGTTACCTGTTAAAGTGGATCACAAAAATAAGCAAAAATATATTTACACCCCAGCGTTTCCAAGCATGGTGGTATGCTTAATATGATGCAGTGCGCTGCTCTGCCATTCATTTTGAAAGACCACCCCTCTGCGCTAATAGTGACAGGTAATGCACGCACCATCTGTTGTGGTGCTCTACATTTAAAACAATGGGTCATGTCTATTTTGGCTGCAGTGTGGTATATTGGCAACCTATTCAAAATGAACCACACTGCTGCCAGTGCCCAGGACTTTTGCCATACTGTTAAACTATACACAGCATATTTTCAAATTATGGCAAATTTACCTGCCAAAGTGCTCCATCCAGTGATACAATACCTGCAAATGTCCTTGTTGCTCAATTGCCGCTAGTCACAGTGTCTTCAGCCACTATGATCGGAGACCAGGTTTTATTGCAAAAGAGACACGCATGCTCTCTTCTGTACTATACGCCTACATGTGCAGTAACACAAGCTAGGATGCAATAGGCCCTTACATAAAAAATACAAAGTCTGTCATTGCTGACCTCTCCTTTTGAAAGCTAGCTGTTGTGCTGTTCCATAGATTTAATATTTTCACAGTCACCAACCAAACATGTACACAGCTTCAGCCATGATCCAGATATTATATGTTGAAGCAAGCGATTCCCTACACGGTAAAAGGGATCGGAGTAGCTTAGCAGCTGACTGATCACTTTTACGGGCAGTGGAAGGGCCCCCCTTATGCCACCCGCTGCCTTTACTGGGCTCTCCTGCACCAACTTCTGCTGTTCCTTCCCCTTTGTGATATCAGAGACTGGAAGCAACTTCCTGTCACTTTTGTTACTTTCTGTTTTGGTTTGTCTGTTTACAAGCAGTTAAGAGCTTGTAAAGCATCTGATCAAACCAATCTCAGTTTGATCATATGCTTTGGAGGGCAGAGGAGAGATATAGGGTCTAATAGATCCCAGATCTCTCCATAAAGGAGATCTGTCATGGCCAATGCTATCTCAACTATGTTGCTATGCAGCTATGTGGCAAATGAGGTTTAATGTTGATAAATGTAGTTGGGGACTAAAAATATGCATGCATCATACATACATACAGTACAACTGGGGGAATCAATGGTGGAGAAGGATCTGGAAGATCTGGTTGATCATAAGCTCAATAATAGCATACAATGCCAAGCTGCAGTTACCAAAGTGAGCAAAGTCCTTTCTTGGATTAACAGAGGTATGGACTGCAGAGAGAGAGACATGATTTTACCATTGTACAAATCATTAGACCTCATCTGGAATATGCAGTTCAGTTTTGGGCACCAATTCACAAAAAAGAAATTGGGGAACTGGAGAACTGGAGAAAGTGCAGAGAAGGGCAACCAAACTGATAAGAGGAGCTCAGCTATGAGGAAAGATGTATGTATTCTCTCTTGAAAAGAGGAGATTAAGGGGGATACGATCAACATGTATAATTACATACAGTGGTCCATATAGTGACCTTTTTGTTGAGGTATTCAATTTAAGGTCATCACAGAGGACGAGTGGGCACTCTTTATGACTGGAGGAAAAGAGATTTCATCTTCAAATACAGAAAGGTTTCTTCACAGTAAGAGCTGTGAAAATGTGGAATATGTAGAATCCCTCAAGAGCTGGTTCTGTCCAGCTCAGTAGATTTCTTTAAAAAAGGCCTGAATTCTTTCCTAAATATAGATAGGATAGCTGGATACTAACATTTACTAACATTTATAGGTAAGTTGATCCAGGTAATATTCGATTGCCTCAGAAAGAAAGTTTTTCGCTTGCTGGAGCAAATTAAATCATTCTTTTGGGGTTTTTTTGTCTTCCTCTGGATCAGTTGTGGATATAGGATTGTGTATATAGGATTGTATGATTCCCCCCCCCCCTTCTATTGGTTGAACTTGATAGACTTGTGTCTTTTTTCAACCAGACTATGTATGTATGTATGTATGTACCAAGGGATGTTCATTCTTTGTGATAGCAATAAAGTTAAATATGAAAAAAAATAAAAGTACAGTGTAAAAGAAGAATTAAAAAAATAAGTAATAAAATAAATGCTTTTAAACGTGCTTATGTTTAAATGCGAACACACATGTAGTTCCCTAGCACATATGTAAATGGTGATCACACGACACATGTGAGGTATCGCCGAAATATCAGAGCAAGAGTAATAATTCTAGGGACAGATTTCCTGTGTAACTCTATGGCCCCTTTCACACATACGGTCCGTTCAGTTCATCAGTTTGGTCACGTCAAAATCTATCAGTTTTTCGTCCGTTTTTTCATCCGTTTTTTCATCTGTTTTTTTATCCGTTTTTTCGTCCGTTTTTTCATCCGTTTTTTTCATCCGTTTTTTTTTTTCATCCACTACCAATGCAAAAACGAATGAAAAACGGACCGTTTGTCCGTTTACATCCGTTTTTCATTGGATCTGTTTTTTTAACGGAAGACAAATAGGGCTTTCATCAGTTAAAAAAAATGGATATTGACAGAAGCGGATGAAAACGTATGTAAATAGATGATCATCCGTTGTCATCCGTTTTTCCATAGGTATGCATTGATGTCCATTTTTCATCCGTCAACGGATGGATGAAAAACGGACAAACGGTCCGTATGTGTGAAAGGGGCCTAAACTGTTAACCTGTAAAAACTTTCTAAGTGAGACTTTTTTTTTAGGTACTGTAGTTTGTCACCATGCTACGGGCGTTCACAATTTTAAAGCATGACATGTTAGGTATCTATTTACTTGGCGTAACATCATCTTTTATACTCAAAATAGGGTATTATATGTGTATTGTGTGCAGCTTTTGGCATCCCTCTGCCTTTGCTGCTGATTGGTGGAGACTATGACACGTTGCACTGTACTCATCCTGTGGCTGAAAGGTGACGATAATAAGCTTAGCAGCTAAAACCTTACTAGGTGCAGCTACACTTTTTGATGTGAACTAATTAGGAAAACTTGTTTACTTTCTAGCAGTTTCAAATACCAGGACTCGTTGTTAAAAAAAAGCATCAGCCCAAGTGGTGGTATTTCAGCAGTTACCCAGTAACTTTACTCAAACAGTACAGATCAGTGAGAGTACAAGCAGTACACATTTCCACCAGCAAGCAGCTACCATCAGATTTTCCTCTAAGGATAAGTGGAAAACTAATTTTTCGTGTAACAAAATATAGCTAATTAGTATAATGGCCAATCTGTTGAAATGGTTAGTTAAAGGAAACATTAGAATCCATGGCCATTGCATGGTTTTGGTTCTTTTTATTAAATTAACTCATTCTATTTTGTACATAGAAGCTGAAGGCAAAGCACCATTGTACATACAGGGTTCTTTAATGACAGCACCTGACTTATGTAATGTTTCTGCCTTCAGCAAGACGGCTGAGGTATTTTCCCTTAATAAATAAAGGACTCTGTTCTTTGTGAAGCCCAAGGTCACCTTACACTCTCAATAAAGTAATGATGTCATTTCTAAATTTATCCCACTCGAATAAACCTTCAACTTAAGAACACATGGTCAGATCTAACTAGATAAATAATGGGAGGGAAAAGAACGTGAATAGTGGGAACACAGACGTCTGTATTGCTACTGCAGGGAAATAAACAAGTTTATGGAAAACAGATGTAGAATGAAACATTTGGGATTACAATAAGTCAATAAACAGAAGGTAGATTCTCCTACAGAACCCATACGGCAAGCCATAAACAGGATCAAATTTGTTCTTTCATCGAGTTTTTGACAGCCATCTAGAAAAGTTAACAGTAAATAGTGAGGACTCAGAACTTCTGAAAGGGATAGAACACGTATAGACCAAGTTGGGGCTAATTTTAAGGGAGTTGTTTGTCCATTGTGTAAATTATATAAAAATTATTTTGATCATGGGAACCCCTTTATGACTAGAACACAATGAATCCTAGATACTCAAAATAAATTTAAAATAAATAAAAAAATATGTTGGGTAATTTGACAAAAAAGCCAGTGACTAATTTTCCTATAATTTATGTAACAGAGATATAAGGCCTTTGTTTAATACACTGGTTTAAGAAGCATTCTGCTCATGTTTATAATTGGTAAACTGACAAATTAACAAAAGTGTTAAAAATTGTATTTTTCAATATTTTGCAGATAACTGTTTTTTGTCATATGAGAGAAAGGAAAATGAGCCAGATTGGAAAGAGAAAAGGGAGTAAAGGGAAAAGGAGGAGCGAAGTAGGAGAAGGAGGAGAGTTTCATAGAGGTAGTGGGACCCCATTCAGTTGAGTGAGTAGAGGTATGATGCAAGAGGGAAAGTTACCAGGGCAATAACAATGCTTCATAAAAGTCTGAGGGGAGGCAATATTTAACCCGAAGACTGCCAAATTTGTTCAAATTTACTTATCTGATCACTTTCGATGGCTTCAATTTTAGCATGAATAAAGGCTCTATTCATCCTGTGTTTGATTTCAGCTACAACCAGAGACGGAGGCTTCCAATTCCATGCCTTAGCTATGGTTTGTTTTGTGGCATTTAGGAGCTGTAAAAGGAGGTGAAATTGACTCTGAGTAATCCCGTCTGGTTTCAAATTTAAGAGAGCCGTAGCAGGCTCTGGCTGTATAATGGTCTTGAACACTTTCAAGGCAAAGTCAAAGATAGCTTTCCAAAAGTTTTGGGCCACTGGACAGTCCCACCATATATGAAGGGGTGTGCCAATGTCAGAACAGCTGCCAAAACAAACGGTGGTATAGTTGGAAACATATTTCGCTATCCTAGCAGGGACTAGGTACCATTGAGTGAGAACTTTATAGTTTGTTTCCACTGCAACAACATTAGAGGATGAGTACTTGTTCGCGGACCAAATGCTTTACCACTCTACAATATTGAGTGTGCGTCCAAGGTCTTCCTCCCATTTAGAAACATACAAATGGAAACCAGCATCAGGCTTGAAAAGAAGCTGTATGTAGAGAATAGAAGTAAGCCCTCTAACATTGGGATCACGTTTACGAATATGCTCAAAACATCTGGGTAAGTATTGAACCGGTTTTAAAATATAGTAAGTAAACATTTTTTGCAGGTAGCAGAATAGTTTTGATTGGGGAAGTCCAGAGATTTCGCACAGGGTGGGGAAGGAGTGAATAGATGACGTAGATACTAAATTGTGTAGTCAAAATTAATTAGCAGCATTTCAGGTGTGGAAAGAGGTAGGGGAAGTCCAGGCTGGGTAAAAAGTGGTAGATGGGGTGATTGAAGGTTATGATTATATTTGAATCTATCTCAAATCGATAGGGAGTTTTTTTGTGAAAGGATTGTGAATGGAGATAGGATCAATCAGTCGCAAACATAAAATATTGGCTACCAAAATAGGATCCCAATCAACAGTTTCAATTGCTACCCACAGCAGGATTTCCTTAACAGCATGGTATTTAGGTAATATAAAAAATATCCATGGTAAGTTGCACTCCCAAGTAGGGGAGCCGATGCAGTGCCCATGCAAAAGGAAGCAATTCTTTTATGTCTGGGCTGGTGGCTGTAGGTGTCCCACACACAGGAGACAAGGAGATATTGAGTGTAGTAGATTTTCGCAATTAACTGTATTTAATCAATTTTCTTAAAGTTTTTTTTTTTTAATAATTAGTTTTCCTAATTAACTGTATTGCACAGCCAGGGGGCAGTTGCAACTGGAGTTGGCAGGTTTGTTTGTAAAGGAAGCACATTGTAAAGTTTGTAAAGATTGAAAAAGTTAAGTTTTTTTTTTACCTTAATGACTTCCCTACCTTAGTCCCCCCCCCCCCCAGCTCCCACCTAAATACTTACCTGAGAATTTAGTCTCTCTCCACCCAGCTCTCCCCTAAATTTTTACCTGAGCCCAATCTCAAACCAGCGCTGTGCTCATCTGCCTTCTCCCCTCTCTCATGGGTTTGGCTGAAAGCAGCTGGAGGGAGGAGGACCCCAAAACAGGAGGTTTGGGGCCGCTCTGCGTAAAACCATTGCACAGAGCAGGTAAGTATACAATGTTTGTTTTTAAAAAAATGTTTGTGCCCCTCATAAAACGTTTCTGTCACTTCTTTTACTGTACCTGTAAATGCCTCCAAAAGGAGAAGTAAAACCACCAGAAGATACGGGCAAACATAGTGTGACCAGAAGTTTTTTAGATCATGATGGCCTGAGAGTGTGGGTTATTGAAATCATGCCCAGAGGTCTCTAAACTGCAGAATGCTTTCAGTGACTCAGCCAAAGGGAGACCTACTGGATACATGCTCTTGACGTATTGTCCCCAGGTGGCTTAAAAAAGGAAATCAAAGTGAGTTCCCTGCTGTAAATTCAGATTTTTTTCTACTTTGGGATGGTTCAATTTATAAATTATAATTTAGTTAATCAAGGTTGGGATTTGAACTGGCAACCTTGGTGCTGTTGGGCAGAGGTGCTAGCCACTGAGCCACTGTGCTGCCCAAGTTTCTTCTACATTAAATAGACTCCCTCCTTACTTTATTTTTCATTGAAATTGACTACCTTTTTAATATAATTGAAATATACTGGTATATGCGTTTTTTGTTTACCCTGTTGCCAACAAAGATTTATATTGATTAACTGTATATTCATCAATATTCTCCAGGCAATGGTATCACAGGCATTTACCCCTCCCCAATTCCAAATTAATAAACTGTAATTTCCATATAATTTTTATTAACCTTCTTGCTCATCTTTATTTACGATTCCCGCAGGGTTATTTATTATTATTATTTTTTTTATTGCATGCAGTACTATATACATCTGTGTGTTATTGTTTTTTTTACCTTACTATTTTGTTTATTTATATAAATTTTATATATACTATTTATTGTTTGACGATATTTTTATGTATGCTGGGACTTGTAGTGCTTCCTCTGTCTTTAACTCTATATAGTTCCCAAATCTGCTTAAATATTTATTAATTTATTATTTGAATGTATATTTACTAACTGTTTACTGACTGTATATTGGCTGTGATACCTCTGTGAAATCCCCTTTATATTGCTCATTGACATTGCCCCATACTAATCCCCTTGTGGTTTAATTATTCAAAATGTTGTACCAACCACTGCCCGCCCACTTTAACTATTTATTCAAGCTCTCCTGTCCTGGGCCTTAGGCAAAGGAACTTCTGCACATGCTCCGAAATATGTAACCGCCCCCTTCTGATGTCACTTCCAGTGCATGTGCTCCAAGCTGGTCCTGGAAGTTGTCGGCCATCTTGCTTTTGACATCTGTCTTTCCCTCTGCTGCTGGTCGGCTAGTGGGGATCCAGGAGAGCTGTGACAGGAGACCTACCACCATGTCTGTGTGGGATGATGAGCTTGTTTTTCACTACCTTTCTGTGAGTGTTTTTGACTTCATTTGTTTAATAAATATTGGTGTTAGTGCACTAAGAAGCACCTCTCTTTCTATTTATATTTCTCTAGAGATTGCTTCTACCTCTGTTCTAATCCATTTGGATGGAAGCACAGAGAACCAGGATATCCAGAGGTTTCATTCATACAGAAGCGTCCTCTATACCTCCAACAAAAAAAAAACACACCTACAATATTCACCCTTTTCCACTCTACTTAAAGTAAACAACAATTAGGCCCCATTTTTTTATAGATGCATCCTACTCCACCTGTTGAACATTCCCCAGTACATAATTATGCCAATATATCACACAAAATACTTACTTAGGGTTTGACATTTTGTTTCCTATCATTGCCTTCTAAGTTGAGACTTCCTCTTATTTTTTGTTCCCTTGACAACACAGACAATTAGGTGAGAATCACCACATGGGGGTCAAACCTGCACTAAAAACCTGGAAAAAATTCTAACTCCTTTTGTACTATCCAAAAAGAGCATTTTTGTTGATGTAAAATAAAGGTATTGGGAGTTCAACAAGTTCATCAAAAAATAAAATTTCTATACGTCAGGTCCTGGTTCCAGTTTGCTGTCAGGAGCTTTCCCATTGAAAATTGTGGACTTGCGCATTTGAAGGGAGGTGGTTTATCTGGTTTTCTGTAATTTATTATAAAGTATTTTATGACTTCATAAATATGTATGGTTCGATTTTTAAAAGTCAGCATCCCATCTTTTTCAAAGCAAGAAAAATGTTCTATATGACTTTTAATCACCAAAGAAAAATTTATGGATCTGACTATAGCTAAAACAAAAATGCAGCATGATGATAAAATTTATTATCTGCTCCCAAGCACACAGATGATATATTCTTATTCATTAAATTCAGGGGCACCTGTTCACCTTGCTACAAAATGTAGCCAACTTGTGACTTACACTGTCAATAACTTCTTAATTTAGGCTGGATAACACCTACAGTATGTGTTGCATTAAGCATAGTAAAATGGAACCTGAATTCACAAATCTAGTAGGGGCTGATATCCCTGCTTTGTGGCACACTGCAATGTACGTAATGCAGGTCGGGTTGTTCCTGCAATGTGGTGTGTTGGCAACACATTCAGAATGAATGGGTTACCATAACGCAATTTATACATTCAATTTTAACGCATGTGTAAATGCAGCACATTACAATGATGAATTGTAAAGGGGCCCGTAAGCTCGACATATGTGCAGTTGCCTGGTGTCATGGTGATTCTCTGACTTCAATATTTATGAGTTACTGGCCTGGGACATGCAAGGCACATGTCAGAAAAGTAAGAATTTCTGATCTGCATACATGCTTTGTTTTAGTGACTTAAATGATTGAATATGCAATTTCACCATGACAGGCAGTCAACCTGCATGTGCTATTAAAAATGTTATAGTTGTGACCAGAGCAAGAGGTGAAGGTAGGTTACCCAATGGAAAGGTATGTCACCCAAGGGGGACAACTCTCACTCCTTACAGGAGTCACAAGTTTTAACACAGAACACCTCCAGTGCTTCTTCAGGGGACCTCAGGGTAAAATAATGAGAGTAACACTGTGTTATCTAGGGATGAAAAGGGAGGAACCCCAAGGGATGCAACCCAATATGAAAAATAAAATAAAGCCAGCAGTAAAGGGTTCAGGAAAATGAAGCAAACCAATTAATTTATTGATAAGGTATTTTTTATGGGGGGCAGGCAGACAGATAGATAATCTAATTCTCTATGAACACAAAACAAAGCCATGCTTCTCTTCCATCATGAGTGTCATACATCTCCATCTTCTAAAGGATCACTCTCTGTGTGATAAATGTCAGGTAACTGATTGCACACTTTTGATTGGTGAATCTTTTTAAAGATGGTTTTATTAAATGTATGTAAAATAAAATATGGATTTTTTATTGAAAATAATATAGTTGTGTTTTCCTTAGTGAGATATTGGCACCTATAAAGTCCCATTTTTTATTCATTTTTCTTTCTTGTTTGTTCATAGTTATTTGGGGGCATGGTGCAAGCGTATACCCTCTCACACCTTTTGCAAATTAAGTGTAGCTAAGCAAGAATTGACCATAATGATTCAAAAAATATTAACCAACAGTGAAAAGATTTGGATGACAATCATGACACCTTAAAATTTGGGATATTATTTCCAACATAGTTTGAGAATGATACCCTAATACTGCACTTGGTAAGTCTTTAATATCAAATTTTCATCACCAAAACAGAACAAATTGTGTTGAACTCCTATACACTCTTCTGCTCTGGATTTGTTCTGTGGGTGTTTCAGAATAAGACTTTTCTTATGCGGCAGATGTCCACAGTTCACTTATAATTTATGTAGTATTGTCTAGATGGAAATCTGGATGTGGAAAAACTTATAGGATTTACTTTGGGAGACACTCATTTGTGTGACAGACATACAACATTTATGGTAGAACATTTGGAAGGGATTTCTCTCTGAAAATGTTGAGGATTAGCCAGGTGTTCCTCATTTGTCTACACCTACTCTCCTGAGGATGCCTAAGCAATGCAAGGTTAAGGTATATTAATATTATCCTCGCCATATATTTTACAAGTTAAGTTACTTAAAGTGTATGTGAAGGCAAAACATTTGTCTGTGTCCCTGTTGGGAAGATACCTCTAAATTTGTCTTTTTTACCATTGTAACCAAGACTTAAAGTGAGGAAAAATCCAAAATTTCAGAGTTATCACCAGAGCAAGAGTTGAGGATAAATCATCCAATATGGACACCTGTCTAAGCAACAACTGCCTAAGATGGGAATCGCCCAAACTTGGTGAGATTTCTTCTGACTTCCTGTTGCATCTTACAGACAGCAAGTGAAGGAAAATCTCCTAAAGTAGACACAGACATAAAAAAAGTGCTACAGTTATAAAGAAAAGTTTTGGCTATATATACACTTCAAAGAGAAGTTCTAATCAGAAAACAAAAAAAAAAACAAAATAGGAAAATATCTGTCAAAGCAGTTCTAAGGATTTCTACCTTATTTTTCTATTTAGCCAGTCTTTATTCTTGTTACATATCTTTATGCTGAATTTTATAAATACAGGAAATACACATAATTATGTTAAAAATACAGAGACTGTGCAGGGTACAAATTCCATATAGCAAGTTTTAGACAAATTCATCTAATAACTTATTATAATACCTTATTATATCTTTATCTATAAAAAAAAAAGTCTATTAGAAATGAGAAGAGAGAAAAAAAAAAAAAAAGGAGAAGGTGGGGGTGTATTATGGGGGCAGTTCCTATCTCAAACATTCCTTCTCAAAAAAGTGTGAGGGTCAAAATTGTAAGGATAAGTGTGTTCCAAGGCTGCCAGATTGTTAGGATTTTGTTGTGTTTATTCAAAAGGACAGCTGCACATTTTTCATTGAGAAATATATAATTTAGTCTAGTTTAGTTGTCATCTGATAAAAACGAAGTGAAAGTTTTTGTATGCTCGGACGTTTATTTTGCTGCATTAAAAAATGTGTGTGATTAGAACAAAAGTTCATATTGAAATTCCAGTAATTCCTTGCCTTCCCAAGGATTCAGGTCTATGTAAAGCTAAAAAATATTATTAATATACTGTATTGATATACAGATACTCCAGGTCGTTACCTGAAATGGTCAATGAGCAAGGAGCTGTATACAGTACTTTACAATAAGTAGATTATAGTATTCTGAATAAAACACAATATCAAAAATCATACCATGTCTTTCATAAAAAAAAACACACACACAGCCACATCCCAAACCATAAATATAGATAGAACGCGTCTGAACGCGATGACCCGCGTTTAGCGTTCGCGTTTTTCCATTTTAAAGGGGAATAATTTTTTTGACCTCTAGGAACGCTTCTAAACGCAAACGCCCGCAAACGCCCGCAAACGCCGCTAAACGCCCGCTAAACGCGGATACAAACGCGACCGAACGGACGTTTCAAATGTCCTAAAAACTCCAGCATTCAAAGGGACTTTTAACAACGTCCCGTGTACATGGAGCCTTACTGTAAAAGAATTTCATGCCAAAACTTGTATAATTTGCTGCAATCCAGGAGGAAAACTCGGAGAGGGTTAGGTGGTGTTAATGTGAGTGAGTGAAACATCACTTTATGTGAGTTTCCCAAGGATTGTATGTTAACCTTTTAGTGCCAATGTAACACAATTATGTGGCCCCACTGGACTAGGCTTTTTTAGAGAGTTATGAGCCCTTGTAGTCAAGGACTCTGCCCACTATTTTTCCTTGCAAGACTATTCACGATCCTTCCGCCAGGCTTTTGCATAGACGAGTTTATGTTTAGTAATGGGGGGAAAGAGGTGCGGGATAAAGAGAGGAAGTTAGGCCTTACGGCTCCATTCTCACTTGTTAGGCGATTTATCAGGCAACTTTGGACATCAAAGTCACATGGCAAGTCGTGCCCAAAGTTTTCCAATGATAAATATGCATATATGTGTGACTTAAAGCATTTGTATACTGCTGGACTTTTTTTTCCCCCTTCAAGGTAAAGTCATAATGTGCTAGTATGAAACATAACTTAAAACGAAGCTACAATGTCATTGCTGCAGGGGCTCCCATCTTCACCCGTCTTGCTTCCGGGTTCACGGGCTCCGGCTCTGTGACTGGCCAGGGCTGCGATACATCAACGATAAGGACAACGTTAACGACACCCCCCAGTTTGATCGCATATCGCAGTGCGATCTGACAGTACGCACAGAATCGGATCTGTATACAAAGTGTATGGCTGAATTTGCATCTGCACGGGAGATCGCATGTAATGAAGGAGCAGTGCGCTCCGAATTACATGCGATCTCGCAAGCCGCACAAATGTGAACCGGCTCTAACTTTGGAGTCGTGAATGGAGCCTTAGGCCCGGTTCACACTGGTGCGATATATGTTATGACTTTGAAAGCACATGTTGCAGGATTTGTATAAGTCAATGATTCCCTATGAGGGCTGTCCTAACTGGTCCAACTTGTATTGGTCCGACTTTGGAAAAGGTTCCTGCACTACTTTGGTCCGGTTTAAACCCATACTAGCACTGTAAAATGTATTGAAAAAAAAAAAAATCCATACCAGACCCAAGTTGCACTCAATCTCAATTCGGATCCTGTTCATTAAAGTCTGACCGATGTCTGACTGATGTTGCAGGGCAAAGTCGGATCAGAATGCATAGGACTTTCATGTCGTGCAGTGTGAACCCGGCCTAAATGTGTGAGAATCTTCTTTACATGTTCATTCAAAGTAATTTAAAGTGATTGTAAAACGATCACCTTGTAAAACAACCCATTCAGTTTAAAACAGAAATGAAAGGCGTAACATTTTTGTATAGATATAAAAAAAAAAAAAACATTATAAATACCTTTATTTCTCTATTTTTTATAAGTGATTACATTCCATCTGTTCACAGCTGCATAAGAACTTCCCAGTGAATGGCTGTGCAGGGGGGGGTGGATCAGGATAATTCTGATCATTGGAGGAGAGCAAGCTGAGTTCCCAGCACAGCTAGAGAACTGACCACAATGTGATCTCCTGCTTAATGTGGTCAGTTTTTAATATGAAAGCAGAGGGGCTGGCAGGAACACCAGAGATTTTACGCAAAGGAAGCAATACAAAGAAAACAGAATACTTTCTTATACAAGTACGTGGCATAGCAGGCCCATATCAGAAATTTGAAATATTAGGGTAACAAACACTTTAATGTCAGGATAGATAGTTTCCTATTAAGAATTTTTCCTATGTTCATATACATTCTGAAAAGTTATAAGTAGGGTTGAGCGGACACCTAGATGTCCGTGTTCGACGGGTTCGGCCAAACTTTAAAAAAAAGTCCGGGTCCGTGTCCCGGACTTTTACCGAACTTTTCCCGGACACAAAACCCCATTGAAGTCAATGGGGACCCGAACTTTAAGGCACTAAAATGGCTCTAAAACACCAAAGGAAAGGGCTAGAGTGCTGCAAATGGCAGCAAAACGTAATTAAGAGCATGGCAAGTGCTCTGCAAACAAATGTGGATAGGGAAATAACTTAAAACAACAAAAAAAAAACAGAAAAATAAAACAATGTTCTTCTTCATCTCTGAAGGACGAGGCCCATATGGAGTAGGAGGGAGGTTGAGGTGGTGGTGGATGTGGCGGTGACATAGGCATGCGCACAGGGTGTGCCGGGTGTGCCTGGGCACACCCTAATCACCTAGGGCACATAGCATTGCCAGTGAGGAGATGGGAAAGATCTCCCTCGGACCTGCTCTGCTCTATTTCTCTTTGCCTACAGGTACATGGCCCCGATACATTACTCTCCCTGCTGGCAAACACATGCATGTGTATTTCAACTTTGGGGTGCACACCTTAATGCAATAGGCTGCGCACACCTATGGGCGGTGTAGGTGGAAGCGGCGGTGGAGGAGGACCAGGGCCGGATTAAGAGCATCATGGGCTTGGTGCTGAGGATTTTGAAGGGCCTTAAGGGCTGTGCCTTGCCATGCACCCAGAGGAGGAAGGGTGCAGCCATGCATGCCTAATTCAACATGGGATGCTGTCTCTGAAGCCCATAAACACATCCATGCATCGGCAACTGTCCCTCCTTGTCCGGCCTTCGCCCTGTGTGGGGAGGTTCTGAGGGTGCTGCCCTGGGAAGCGAGCATAGAAGCCAGACTTCTGTGTTTACAAGTGACAGAAGAGCGGTAACAGTGAATATGGCCAACCCGGGGCCTATATAAAAGGTAGGGGCCTGGAGCTGCAGCTCCAATAGCCCCTACGTTAATCTGGCCCTGAGGAGGAGGACGAGGTAGCCAACACTGCTTCTTTTCACAAATTTTAAATGAGGGTACACCCCAAAAGAGTGAGAAAGAGCAAAAATGGAACAATGGGTGGGTAAGGTCGGTATCCATTGCTATTCTGCACAAGGAACGGAAAAGTCCCGTGGGATCCATGCCTGGTTCATTTTAATGAACGTGAGCTTGTCCACATTGTCTCTGGACAGGCGGCTGCGCTTGTCTGTTATAACGCCCCCAGCCGTGCTAAATACCCGTTTAGATAATACACTGGCTGCAGGGCACGCCAGCACCTCCAAGGCGTAAAGGGCAAGCTCAGGCCATGTGCCCAATTTGGAGACCCAGAAGTTGAAGGGGGCAGACCCGTCATTCACTACATGTAGGCGTGTGCACACATACTGCTCCACCATGTTGGTAAAATGCTGCCTCCTGCTAAGACGTTCCATCTGAGCTGCTGGTGCTGCTGTTTGTTGTGGCGTGCTGACAAAGCTTTTCCACATTTCGGCCATGCTAACCCTGCCTTCTGAGGTGCTGGCGGTGCCCTGGTTGCGTTGGCGACCTCCTCCTCCTCCCCCTCCTCCTCTGCCTTGTGCTTCCACTGCGGCCCCGCTGTCAGATGGGAATGCCAGCAGCATGGCGTCTACCAGCGTGCGCTTGTACTCGCGCATCTTGCGATCGCGCTCCAGTGAGTGAATTAAGGACGGTACGTTGTCCTTGTAATGGGGATCCAGCAGCGTGGCCACCCAGTAATCAGCACAAGTTAGAATGTGGGCAACTCGGCGGTCGTTGTGGAGACACTGCAGCATGTAATCGCTCATGTGTGCCAGGCTGCCCAGAGGCAACGAAAGGCTGTCCTCTGTGGGAGGTGTATCGTCTGTGTCCTCTGTATCCCCCAGCCACGCACCAGTGATGGCCATGAGCTGGCCTGGGTGCCACCCTGCTGTGAACATGGTTCCATCTCCTCCTCCAGCTCCTCCTCCTCCTCATCCTCCTCATCCTCCAGAACTGTGCCCCTGCTGGACAATTGTGTCCCTGGCGTTTGTGTGTGCAGGAACCCACCCTCGGAGCCCCTTGCGAATGACTGCCCTGAAAGCCTTGGAAATGTTACCTCTTCATCCTCCTCCTCCTCCTCATCCTGTGCCACATCCTCTTCCATCATCGCCCGAATTGTTTTTTCAAGGAGGCATAGAAGTGGGATAGTTAAGCTGAGAACGGCGTCATTGCCACTGGCCATGTTGGTGGAGTACTCAAAACAGCGCAACAAGGCACACAGGTCTCGCATGGAGGCCCAGTTATTGGTGGTGAAGTGGTGCTGTTCCGCAGAGCGACTCACGCGTGTGTGCTGCAGCTGAAACTCCACTGTGGCCTGCTGCTGCTCGCACAGTCTTTCCAGCATGTGCAAGGTGGAGTTCCACCTTGTGGGCACGTCACATATGAGGCGGTGAGCGGGAAGGCCGAAGTTACGCTGCAGCGCTGCCAGGCGAGCAGCAGCAGGGTGAGAACGCCGAAAGTGCGCACAAACGGCCCGCACTTTCTGCAGCAGCTCTGACATATCGGGGTAGTTTTTAAGGAACCTCTGCACCACCAAATTCAGCACATGCGCCAGGCAAGGGATGTGCGTCAAACCGGCTAGGCCCAGAGCTGCTATGAGATTTCGCCCGTTATCGCACACCACCAGGCCGGGCTTGAGGCTCGCTGGCAGCAACCACTCATTTGTCTGCTGTTCCATGCTCCTCCACAACTCCTGCGCGGTGTGTGGTTTGTCCCCCAAACAGGCAAGTTGTAAAACTGCCTGCTGTCGTTTACCCCTGGCCGTGCTGAAGTTGGTGGTGAAGGTGTTACGCTGTCCGGATGAGGAGGCGGTAGAGGATGAGGAAGCGGAATAGGAGGAGTTAGGAACAGGAGGCAAACTGAAGCGCCCTGCAATCCTCGGTGGTGGAAGGACATGCGCCAAATTGCTATCCGCCTCAGGCCCATCCGCCACTGCATTTACCCAGTGTGCCGTTAGGGAGATATAACGCCCCTGACCGTGCTTACTGGTCCACGTATCGGTAGTTAGGTGGACCTTGGCACAGATGGCGTTGCGCAGTGCACACCTGATTTTTTCCCCCACTTGGTTGTGCAGGGAAGGGATGGCTTGCCTGGAAAAGTAGTGGCGGCTGGGCACGACGTACTGTGGGACAGCCACCGACATAAGGTTTTTAAAACTGTGCGTCTCCACCAGACGGAATGACAGCATTTCAAAGGCCAATAATTTTGAAATGCTGGCATTCAGGGCCAGGGATCGCGGGTGGGTAGGGGGGTACTTCCTCTTCCTCTCAAGTGTTTGGGAGATGGAAAGCTGAACGCTTCCACGGGACATTGTGGAGATGGTTGTTGGTGACCCAGGTGGTGGTGTTGCTGACAGATCGTCTGTTTGCGGGGTGGCAGGTGCCGGTATCACTACAGATGTGGCTGGAGCGGCCGAGACTGCAGCAGAAGAGGAAGCAGGATGAGCCAGAGACGTTTCTTGGTTTTGAAGGTGTGTACTCCACTGCAGCTCGTGCTTTGCACTTAGATGCCTGATCATGCAGGTTGTGCTCAGGTTGAGAAGGTTTATGCCTCGCTTCAAGCTCTGATTGCACAGGGTGCAAACCACTCGTGTCCTGTCATCAGCACATTTTCTAAAGAACTTCCACGCTAGAAAACTCCTTTGAGCTGACTTTGGTGCGCTCGTTCCCTTGCTGCGTTGGGCAGTAGCGGGCGTAGTGTCTAGGGCACGGCCGCTCCGCTTCTGCACCCTGCTCCCTCTTCTGCTGTGCTGGTGGCTCTGTGCGACCACCGCCTCTTCCTCCAAACTACTCAGGTCATCTGCATGACGTTCATTCCATGTGGGGTCGAGGACCTCATCGTCCTCCACATCATCTTCCACCCAGTCTTCACCCCTGCCCTCCTTGTCGGTCTCCACAATGCTGAACGCTGCAGCAGTTGGCACCTGCGTTTCGTCATCATCGGAGACGTGCTGCGATGATCCTTGCATGTACTCATCTTGAGAAATAAGTGGTTGGGCATCGCTGCACTCAATCTCTTCCACTTCTGGGGCAGGGCTAGGTGGATGGCCCTGGGAAACCCTGCTGACAGAGTCATCAAAAAGAAGAAGAGACTGCTGTATGGCTTGGGGCTCAGACTGCTTGCCTGATTTGCAAGGGGGTGAGGTGAAAGACGGTTGGACATCGGCTGCAGGTGCCAACTGTGACCTTTCTGCAGTAGACTGGGTGGGAGACAATGTGAAGGAACTGGAGGCACTGTCAGCAGCAAACCAATCTACTATCGCCTCCACTTGTTCTGGCCTCATCACTTCTAGGGGCGTATGATGCCCTACCAAATACTGATGCAGGTTCTGTCGCCTACTCACACTTGAGGAAGGTGTTTCACTTGTGCGTGTAGCTGGCACAGATCGACCACGTCCTCTCCTTGCAACAGGAGCTCTACCAGCAGCACCACGACCCAGGCCACGGCCCTTATTTGACGGTCTCCTCATATTTCTGTAATTTAAGATCTTGCCCTAGAAAGGTTTTTATTGAATAGCGGAATAGGAAATATGATCAAAAAGAAAGTGTATGTATCTCACACGTACACCACCACACTAGGCCCCAATTACTATTCTTTGTACCCCTAAAAGGATGGTTGAGGAGTAGGAGGAGGAGTATGGAACAGGCAGCACCCTCAAATCTTCAGAAGTATGAGATGAACCCCAAAAACTTGGAAAGGTGGATCTCACACGTACCGACACAGACTATCACGCAATTTAATTGATCCCCAAAGGTTTTAATTGAATAGCGGAATAGAAAATATGATCAAAAAGAAAGTATGTATCTCACACGTACACCACCACACTAGGCCCCAATTACTATTGTTTGTACCCCTAAAAGGATGGTTGAGCAGTAGGAGGAGGAGTATGGAACAGGCAGCACCCTCAAATCTTCAGAAGTATGAGATGAACCCCAAAAACTTGGAAAGGTGGATCTCACACGTACCGACACAGACTATCACGCAATTTAATTGATCCCCAAAGGATTTAATTGAATAGCGGAATAGAAAATATGATCAAAAAGAAAGTGTATGTATCTCACACGTACACCACCACACTAGGCCCCAATTACTATTGTTTGTACCCCTAAAAGGATGGTTGAGCAGTAGGAGGAGGAGTATGGAACAGGCAGCACCCTCAAATCTTCAGAAGTATGAGATTGTGTTCACTGTACCCCACAAAGATTGTGTTCACTGCACCCCACAAAGATTGTGTTCACTGCACCTCAAAAAGGATTTTGTTCACTGCACCCCACAAAGATTGTGTTCACTGCACCCTAAAAGGATTTTGTTCACTGCACCCCAAAAAGATTGTGTTCACTGTACCCCCCAAAGATTGTGTTCACTGCACCCCACAAAGATTCTGTTCCCTGTACCCCACAAAGATTGTGTTCACTGCACCCCACAAAGGATTTTGTTCACTGCACCCCAAAAGGATTGTGTTCACTGCACCCCAAAAAGGATGTTGTTCACTGCACCCCAAAAAGGATTTTGTTCACTGCACCCCAAAAAGATTGTGTTCACTGCACCCCACAAAGATTGTGTTCACTGCACCCCACAAAGGATTTTGTTCACTGCACCCCAAAAAGATTGTGTTCACTGTACCCCCCAAAGATTGTGTTCACTGCACCCCACAAAGGATTTTGTTCACTGCACCCCAAAAAGATTGTGTTCACTGTACCCCCCAAAGATTGTGTTCACTGCAACCCACAAAGATTCTGTTCACTGTACCCCACAAAGATTGTGTTCACTGCACCCCACAAAGGATTTTGTTCACTGCACCCCAAAAGGATTGTGTTCACTGCACCCCAAAAAGGATGTTGTTCACTGCACCCCAAAAAGGATTTTGTTCACTGCACCCCAAAAAGATTGTGTTCACTGCACCCCACAAAGATTGTGTTCACTGCACCCCACAAAGGATTTTGTTCACTGCACCCCAAAAAGATTGTGTTCACTGTACCCCCCAAAGATTGTGTTCACTGCACCCCACAAAGGATTTTGTTCACTGCACCCCAAAAAGATTGTGTTTACTGTACCCCCCAAAGATTGTGTTCACTGCACCCCACAAAGATTCTGTTCACTGTACCCCACAAAGATTGTGTTCACTGCACCCCACAAAGGATTTTGTTCACTGCACCCCAAAAAGATTGTGTTCACTGCACCCCAAAAAGGATGTTGTTCACTGCACCCCAAAAAGGATTTTGTTCACTGCACCCCAAAAAGATTGTGTTCACTGCACCCCACAAAGATTGTGTTCACTGCACCCCACAAAGGATTTTGTTCACTGCACCCCAAAAAGATTGTGTTCACTGCACCCCAAAAAGGATTTTGTTCACTGCACCCCAAAAAGGATGTTGTTCACTGCACCCCAAAAAGGATTTTGTTCACTCCACCCCAAAAAGATTGTGTTCACTGCACCCCACAAAGATTGTGTTCACTGCACCCCAAAAAGGATTTTGTTCACTGCACCCCAAAAAGATTGTGTTCACTGCACCCCACAAAGATTGTGTTCACTGCACCCCAAAAAGGATGTTGTTCACTGCACCCCAAAAAGATTGTGTTCACTGCACCCCACAAAGATTGTGTTCACTGCACCCCACAAAGGATTTTGTTCACTGCACCCCAAAAAGATTGTGTTCACTGCACCCCAAAAAGGATGTTGTTCACTGCACCCCAAAAAGGATTTTGTTCACTGCACCCCAAAAAGATTTTGTTCACTGCACCCCAAAAAGGACGTTGTTCACTGCACCCCAAAAAGATTGTGTTCACTGCAGCCCAAAAAGATTGTGTTCACTGCAGCTCACACACAGAAAAATGGATGTGGATCACTGACACCTGCCTATCTCCTATCCCACACCACACAGCAATATCGATTGTAGTTTGTAGAACACAGTTTCCCTAAAATTCAGCAGCAGCAGCCTCTCCCTAACAGGATTGAGAAGAGATCGTAGATCAGGATTGAGTGCAGAGTCACCCCACCCCCCACACAGCAATATCGATTGTACTTTGTAGAAGACACTGACCCTATAATTCAGCAGACTCTATCCCTAAAATGCCTACAACTCGCCCTGCCTAAACACTCCGACCTGTCCCTCAATTCTATCCGGACACAAATGGTTTTTTCCTGCCTGTCTTTCCCTAATCAGCAGCCAGCACTTTGATGTGTGCTCTGTCCCTGATCTAAGCAGCAGAATGAAGACGCTGCGGCTGCCTGGAACTTATAAAGACTTGGTCACATGCTTCAGACAGCCAATCACAGCTACTGAGACATTTGCAGGCATGGCTGGGATGGCTTAAGGCACACCAGTTAAACGATTGTTGATTGGCTGTTGAAAGCCCGCCATGAAAAGAGCGCCAAAGCATGCAAAACCCGGAAATAAAACGACCGAACACGGATTTTTACCCGAACATACAGTAAAGTGTCCGTGTCCGTGTTCGGGTACAAAAAATCCAATTATTCGGTACGAACACGAATAATACTAAAGTCCTAAACGATTTCAGGGACTTAGGCGCTAAGTTGAGGACTAGGACCTCCAAGGTAATATTTTCCGAAATACTACCTGTACCTCGAGCCACACCAGAGAGGCAGCGGGAGATTAGGGAAGTTAACGAGTGGCTGAGGAGCTGGTGTAGTAAGGAGGGTTTCGGGTTCCTGGAGAACTGGGCCGACTTCTCAGTCGGTCACCGGCTCTTTGGTAGGGACGGATTGCACCTAAATGGGGTGGGTGCAGCCGTACTGGGTGCGAGGATGGCCGAAAAGTTAGAGGGGCTTTTAAACTAGGGAATGGGGGGGAGGGTACAGATGTAGAATTACCCAGTGGAAAGCAAGTTTCAGAGGGCAGAAATGGGGGCATTAGCGATAGGGTGTGCGGAGCTCCTATACCCAGGGTGGGTACGGGGAAAAATCAAGAGAGCAGCCTAAAAACATCAAAAGAGGATAAATATAACCGATCAAAATTACGAGGTTTGTATACCAATGCCAGAAGCCTGGCCAACAAGATGGGAGAGCTGGAGCTGCTGATATTTGAGGAGGACTTAGATTTTGTGGGGATAACTGAGACTTGGTTTGACAGCTCTCATGACTGGATGGCGTCCATTCAGGGGTATTCCCTTTATCGCAGAGATAGAGAAAGTAAAAAAGGGGGAGGGGTATGTTTGTATATTAAGAACAGTATACAGGTAAATATGAGGGATGATATTAATAATGGAGCTATGGACGAGGCAGAATCCCTATGGGTAGAGCTTCAAAGGGAAGGCACGGCGGGGAAGGTAATATTGGGCGTATGCTATAGGCCCCCCAACCAGAGGGAGGAGGGTGAGGCGGACCTCATGTTACAGATAGGATTGGCAGCAAGGATGGGAAATGTCATTATAATGGGGGACTTTAATTATCCAGATATAGACTGGGCAGAAGGAACCGCACACTAAGCCAAGGCTCGGCAGTTCCTAAATGTTTTGCAGGACAATTTCATGGGTCAGATGGTGAATGCACCGACAAGAAGCAATGCGGTACTTGACCTACTGATTACCAACAATACAGACCTGATCACGGATATAGAAATACGGGACAACTTAGGGATCAGTGACCATAGGTCAATTGGTTTCAGTATTAATTACAGTAATAGGAAACACAAGGGTAATATAAGGACGCTGAATTTCACAAGAGCCAATTTCCCTAAACTGCGCTCGCTGCTAGAAAATATCAAATGGGATAGAACCCTGGGAACAAAGAACACGGAGGAAAAATGGGAGTGCTTCAAGAGCATACTTAACAAGGGAGTGGGCCAGTGCATTCCACAGGGAAATAAATTTAAAAGAGCAAAACTAAACCCTGGGTGGCTAAACTCCAACATTAAAATGTATATTAGAGCTAAAGAAAAGGCCTTCAAAAAATACAAGACTGAGGGGTCATTGGCAGCATTTAAGCACTACAAAGAGTGTAATAAGAAATGTAAAGATGAAATCAGGGCGGCTAAAATAGAACACGAGAGACATATAGCGGAGGAGAGCAAAAAGAACCCCAAGAAGTTCTTTAAGTATATAAACAGTAAGAAAGCCAGGCCAGAGCACATTGGCCCCATAAAAGATGATAAAGGAAAAATGGCCACTGAGGACAGAGAAAAGGCGGAAGTGTTAAATAATTTCTTTTCTTCAGTCTTCACAAAGGAATCGGGGGGCTACACGAAACCCGCTTGTAAGGCCGAACTAAATAATACACCTCAGGAAGTGCCGCCATGGCTAACAGAGGATAGACTTAGAGCTAAACTAGAGAAACTTAACATAAATAAATCCCCGGGACCGGATGGCTTGCACCCGAGGGTTCTTAATGAGCTCAGCCAGGTGATTGCCAGACCATTATTCTTGATCTTTAAGGATAGTTTACAGACGGGTATGGTGCCAGCTGATTGGAAAAAAGCCAACGTGGTACCAATATTTAAAAAGGGGCCGAGATATATCCCGGGTAACTATAGGCCGGTCAGCCTAACATCAGTAGTCTGCAAAATTTTGGAGGGGATGATAAGGGACCACATACAAGACTTTAGTAATGAAAATGGTATTATAAGTAGAAATCAGCATGGATTCATGAAAAATCGTTCGTGCCAAACCAATCTGTTAACCTTCTACGATGAAGTGAGCTGCCACCTAGATAAAGGTAAGCCTGTGGATGTGGTGTATCTGGACTTCGCAAAGGCCTTTGACACCGTTCCTCACAAACGCTTACTGTACAAACTAAGGAAGGTAGGTATGGATCATAAGGTGAGTACCTGGATAGAGACCTGGCTCCAGGGGAGAGTCCAGAGGGTGGTGATTAATGGGGAGTACTCGGATTGGGCGGGTGTGGAAAGTGGGGTCCCCCAGGGTTCTGTCCTGGGACCAATCCTGTTTAATTTATTCATAAATGATCTAGAGGAGGGGATATCTAGTACAATCTCAGTATTTGCAGATGATACTAAATTAGGCATGCCAATATCTTCTATGCAGGATGTGGAAATCTTGCAAGCAGACCTGAACAAAATAACGGGGTGGGCAACCACATGGCAGATGAGGTTTAATGTAGAAAAATGTAAAGTAATGCACTTGGGTGCCAGAAACCAGAAAGCAAGCTATTCACTAGGGGGTGAACCTCTGGGTGAGTCTAGGATGGAAAAGGACTTGGGGGTACTGGTAGACAACAGGCTTGGCAGTGGCATGCAATGCCAAGCCGCCGCAAGCAAAGCCAACAGAATACTGGGATGTATAAAAAGGGGGATTCACTCCTGAAATAAAGAGATTATTCTCCCGCTCTACAAGACTCTGGTCCGGCCACATCTGGAGTATGCTGTCCAGTTCTGGGCACCGGTCCGCAGGAAGGATGTGCTGGAACTGGAGAAAGTCCAGAGGAGGGCAACAAAAATAATTAGGGGAATGGAGGACATCGGCTATGAGGAAAGACTACAAGCACTGAACCTATTCTCTCTGGAGAAGAGACGATTGAGGGGGGATATGATATCAATGTACAAATACTGTACTGTCGACCCTAGCATAAGGAACAAACTATTCAGAGAAAGGGAATACAATAAGACACGTGGCCACTCACTAAAACTTGAGGAAAGGCGGTTTAACCTTAAAGTGCGTAAGGGGTTCTTCACTGTAAGAGCGGTAAGGATGTGGAATTCTCTTCCACAAGCAGTCGTATCAGCGGGGAGCATAGATAGTTTCAAAAAACTATTAGATGTACACCTTAAAGACCACAACATACAGGGGTACACAATGTACGGTTAAAAGCAAACACACACGCATCATGGGTTGAACTGGATGGACTTGTGTCTTTTTTCAACCTCACTAACTATGTAACTATGTAATACAGTCCGTGTTCGCTCAACACTAGTTATAAGTCCATCTATGTTTAAAAATGAATAAACTATATGAAAGCTATCTGTAATCCACTAACAGAATCCTATTAGGTTCTCCATTCAAGGAGGAAATACAGGGCAACCGATTCAACCTGCCAATGGTACGTATGGGGAAATTAAATTACCTGAATACCGGACAGAATCCCAGACTTTAAGTGAGTGTCTTAGTATTGGAGAAGGTTGTCAGGGTCTTAATGAGGCCAGAATCCACAAAGGAGATGACAGATGTCATATGACAGTCTGGAATATTTAAGAAAGTCCACAAGGACATTTCAGTACTGGCATGTAGCATGGCCAAGGGAGCAATTTATGGCACTTGGCAATAACTCATTTGTGGGACTTCATGCCATTCAGATTTTTCATGTCAAAACATTATGTTTTTCATGGCCTAGTGGAGCCCCAAATACTGTATATTTAAGCATATTGTTTTTAATGACTCCCAGTTTATAGAGAGGTATACAGCAGGTATTGGCAAAACTTTAAAACAATAGATTCGTTTGGGTAAGAATGACATTTTGACTGCATTATTTCCTGCCAAACAACGATACATTTGGGGGTTGCTAATTTTTTAGTTTAATTTATTGAAGATACATAGATTGTTGGATTCTTACAATAAGTTAATTAAATGAGTAAAATTGATTCCTGAATAGGGGAACTTGGAGACCAATGTAAAATTAAAGTTGAATGGGAGAAAAAAAAAAGAATCAAAAAGTCCTTACTTAAATGCGGATGCTATAGCCTAAAGATGATGACCGCAATTTGTTAGTTTGTAGTTTTTTCTTTATGTGTCTCTCCATGACCTCCAGACATATGGCTAGATTTATGTCTATAGGTGCCACTATGGGTAGGGGCTCCCCAGGACCAGCTGTCATCTGGACAACATGGCACCTGTTTGTGCTGGAGAAGTGCTAACAGTGGTTCCTGTAAAAGAGACAAAAAACACTGTTTACTTTTTTTTTATTTAAAAAAAAGAGTGCTCTTTACCAAAAACATAATTTTAGTGTCATAAAGTGGCAACTATTAGATTGTATGCTCTTTTGAGCAGGGCCTTCTTTCTTAATCCTCTTGTATTTTACTGTATTGTAACTGTACTAACTCCCTTTTATATTGTAAAGTGCTAAGTGCTAACTGTTGGCACTATATAAATCCTGTATAATAATAATAATTTTATATATATATATATACAGTATATATATATATATATATATATATATATATATAGTAACCAGTCACTTTATTTGGTACACCTGATCAATTGCTTGGTAACACAAATTGCTAATCAGCCAATCACATGGTAGCCAGTGACTTTGAACGGGGCATGGTTGTTGGTATCAGACTGGCTGGTCTGAGTATTTCAAAAACTGCTGATCTACTGTGATTTTTATGCACCACCATCTCTAGGGTTTACAGAGAAAGTTCCAAAAAAGAAAAAATATCCAGTGAGCAACAATTGTGTAGACCAAAATGTCTTGTTGATGTCAGAGGAGAATGGGCAGACTCATTCAAGATGATAGAAAGGCAACAGTAACTCAAAAAAACACTCATTACAACCAAGGTATGCAGAATACCATCCTTGAATGCACAACACATTGAATCTTGAAGCAGATGGGCAACAGCAGCAGTAGACTATGATGGGGGCCACTCGTGTCAGCTAAGAACAGTAAAATAAGGCTACAATTCACACAGGCTTATCAAAATTGGACAATAGAAAATTGGAAAAACGTTGCCTGGTCTGATGAGTTTCCATTTCAGCTGCGACATTCAGATGGTAGGGTCAGTGTTTGGTGTAAACAACATGAAAGCATGTAACCATCCTGCCTTTTATCAACGGTTCAGGCTGGTAGTGGTGGTGTAATGGTGTGAGTGGGGGTGTAATGGTGTGGGGAATATTTTCTTTCCACACTTTGGGCCCTTTAGTACCAATTGAGCATCGTTTAAATGGCACGGCCTACCTGAGTATTGTTGCTGACCATGTTCATCCTTTTATGACTACAGTGTACCCATCTTCTGATGGCTACTTCCAGCAGGATAATGCATAGAAAATGAAAATAATTTTTGCTAAATGTCTTGTTTGTCTAAAAAAAAAAAAAAAGCTACATTTGCATTATTTCATTAACTTGCGTAAATGCTAAAAGTAGAAAGTATTAAGTAATGCTAAACTTTTATTTTATTTATTTTCTGAGAACAAAATCCATCCCTGAGTATATAGGAAATAAAAATAGTACATCAATTTTAAAAAGCTGGATTTTTTTAAAGTTACAATTACCTATATTCCATTTAACATTTTTTTTTTTACAACTGCTGTCAATGTGATAGAATAGCAATTCAGTAGTGTATTCCGTAATTTAAATGCATATAACTACTTGCCATTAGAAAAGGAAATTGGATCAATTTACACTACTAGTAAGGGAATCCGAGACTATCCACTTATCAGTCTGGATCCTATTTCTGAATAAATAATTTGTGAGAATACATTAGAATATCCAAAGTGAAGCTCTACCACTATCTTATGCTGAAAACAATATCATTGACCCAATTTTACAGCAGTCTATTCCATTTAAAATTGTCTTGTTACCTGCACAAAACAGCATATTAAATGTTCCCTTCTATTAAACAACACAAGTCAAGTGAAAAAGCCTACCTGTTAAAGATCTGAAAGTTTCATGGCAGTCATTAGCTCCTGGCTGCCCTGCTGGCTGCAGTCCCACACAGGCTATTTTAGCCATTCAGTCATGCTGTGCAATCAATTTGTTACTTTTCCATATGAATTTGTAATCATCCATTCCTATACATGTATATAAATAATCATAGGATTGTGACATTAAAAGCATTCTTATAGCTTTCCCGAGTACATGAAAAAAATCCTAAGAATTTATGAGGGAGATACAGTTATATGTGAATATAAGTACACATTGCAAATCAGAGAGTGGCACATGGTCTTCTTGGCTTCAACTACTAATTTACTGGGACCTGTAGAGTTCCCATTTTCACTACAGCTTCACTGGAAGATAAAATTTGGTAATTTGTTTATTACAGGTACTTATATAGCACCATCAATTTACGCAGCGATTTACATATATACTATATTGTCAAAAGTATTGGGGCGACTGCCTTTACACGTACTTTTAATGTCATCCCAGTCTTATTCGGTAAGGCTCAATATTGAGCTGGCCCACCCTTTGCAGCTAAACCAGCTTCAACTCTTCTGGGAAGGCTGTCCACAAGGTTTAGGAGTGTGTCTATGGGAATGTTTGACCATTCTTCCAAAAGCGCATTTGTGAGGCCAGGCTTGCAATCTCTGCTCTAATTCATCCCAAAGGTGTTCTATCAGGTTGAGGTCAAGACTGTGCAGGTCAGTCAAATTCCTCCACCCCAAACTCACTCATCCATGTCTTTATGAACCTTGCTTTGTGCACTGGTCCAAATCATTTGGTGGAGGGGAGTTTTGGTGGGGGGTAGTTTTTAAGGGGTTGGTCTTGGCCCCTTAGTTCCAGTGAAGGGAACTCTTAAGGCGTCAGCATACCAAGACATTTTGGACAATTTCATGCTCCCAAATTTGTGGGAACAGTTTGGGGATGGCCCCTTCCTATTCCAACAGGACTGCCCACCAGAGCACAAAACTGATAAAGAAAAAAAAATGCTGCTTAAATTGCTGGTAAATGACAGCTTCCAGCTGCTTCATTTTATTCAGTTAGAGATTTCCTTCATCTATACTAGACCCTTATCCTAGATGGGAATCAGGTATAGATGTTATTGGGGGATCCCACAAAATAACACAAAAAAACAGCATGGGGGCCCCTCTAAAAGTACACACTATTGCCTTACTATTGATGAGGGTCTGATATGAATGTCAATTAGGAAACCCACACATACATAAAAAATAAAAAAGATGTGGGGTCCCTCAACTCTTATCTAAGAATGCCAGGAAAAGTCGAGGGGGAGGGAGGGCGATATGGGGTGGAAGGAGCATACCTAATACCATTAGTCATACAGAAAAAAATTGTAAATAGAAAATAAGAGACACAATTTTTCAAAGTCACTTATTTTAAAAAAATCCCTAGAAAATCCCTCATTGATCCATCATCAATCATATCACCCAACAATGTAGATCCATGTCAGTAATGATGAACAATGCCTGCCAACTAGCCCAAACTAAAAAAAAACACTGACCCTCTGACTTATCCGCAGCAATTGAATCCCAAGCTTGAAAATAAAAGGGATAGGGATAGTAGCTGACAACATTGGCTAAATGTGTCCATGTGGCCATAATTGGACAATGATATCAGCCACTGTCCCTGCCCCTTTGTTTACATGATTGGGGATTCCTGGCCAGCAAATGAAGGATGACGTCACTGGTTGCTAAGGACTGGGTGGGTGCCAACATATATAGTAGCAGTAGAAAAAAACGCCACTATATAAATGATGTTCAGCAACCACTGAATGGGCTAAAAGATCAGCCTTCAGATGAACACCTGAGTAAGCACGTTCAGTCCAAACACTAGGGATGATCGAACGGTTCGGGTCGACCATCGGTTCGACCCGAACATTGGCTGTTTGAGGTTCGGCCGAATTCCGAACTTTTTGCTGAAAAAGTTCGGAATTCGGCAACCAGAACCGACCAAAATGCAATGGTACAGGAAATGGCCTTTAAAAGCCTGTGATTGGACCAGAACCATCTGTAAAAGCCAATTGAGGGGGCAGGAGAATGCTAGGAATGTGATTAGAGTGACTAGGGGGTCCATAGGCCAATCATTAGTGAATACGCCCCCCAGTATATAAGATAGCCCCCGCCAAATTCCTAGCATTGCTATACAGGGACATGGAAGAGAGTGGAAGCAGTTCTGTTACTTCTGCTACAAAGTGTCATTTAGCAATTTTTAGTGTGAGGAAAGGGATATCTAGTGTAGTTAGGGTGCTATTTTCCACTATAGTTAGCTTTAACTATTCAGTTTCTGTAGGGAAAGTGTTAAGTGTAAGGGGACAGTAGTGTAGTGTAGGGTTAACTGACTCTGACTGCAATGGCAGGGTGACAGAACCCTTCCATATCAGGGTGACTGCTATAGAGAAAAGATCGTTTCTCTTAGGTCACTTTCAGAGCACTAATATGGCTTCTCACCGGTCAGCCTGCTTTTTGGCTGCAGGCGATTTTTTGAGGACATGTTTGGAGTCAGGCATGACATCTGAACATGTGTATAGGGGTATATATACACACACATGTCTGTATATATACACCTGCACATATATAGGTGTGAAAGGAGCAGAACACTATACTTGCGCTAATTAAATAATTAACACCAATATGGCTCCGCTCCTATCACACCTATATATGTGTAAGTGTAAAATACATATAAGTGTGTGTGTATATATACCCCTATACAGAAGTTCAAAGAACCCCAAAAAATGCCAGCGCCAAAAAAAATGCCCAGGTTTGTTCTTGCAGGTGTTTTTTTGGGCATTTTTTGGGGTCTTTGGAGGCAGGCAAAACATCTGAACTTCTGTATAGGGGTATATATATACACACACACTTATATGTATTTTACACTTACACATATATAGGTGTGATAGGAGCGGAGCCATATTGGTGTTAATTATTTCATTAGCGCAAGTATAGTGTTCTGCTACTTTCACACCTATATAAATATAAGTATGTGTGTATATATACCCCTACACAGAAGTTCTGATGTTATGCCTGCCTCCAATAACCCCCAAAAATGCCCAAAAAAACGCTTGATACTAAACCGGCAAGGTGTGAAAATAGCGGAGCCATATCCCTGTTCTATAAGTGACATAATAAAAACAATCTTTTTTTTTATGGTTCTGGACATGCTACAGAGCTGAAACTTCACAGGTACACTTTTTAGACCCCCCAGACACTCATTTTTTTTTTACATTTTTTCAATAATTGGCTCTCTATCAAAAATGACAATTTTTAAGAACTTTTTTTGTGTGATTAATAGTCCCTGTGGCATGACCCAGAACCCTAGGGGCATTTATTGGGTTTTAGGGCTTCAAAATGGTGTTTTTTGATTACCGAAGTTCGGGTCCCATTGATTTCAATGGGGTTCTGACATCCGGCCGAACTTTCGGGAAGTTCGGATGTTCTGGCCGAACTGAACTTTTGAAAAGTTCGATCATCCCTACCAAACACAGGTTCAGTCTGAACCAGGAGCTCATCCCTACTCAGAAGCAGCTTTTTTAGGTGAAGATGCCAGTGAACAGGAGAATCTAAAGTGTATATGAGGCTAATACAAAATAACTCTCTTTGAAATAATGAATACTCTATAGCAGGGATTCCCAAACTACGGCCCTGCAGCTGTTGCAGAACTACACATCCCATGAGGCATTGTAAAACTTTGACCTTCACATACATGACTAGGCATGATGGGAATTGTAGTTCCTGAACAAGTGCAGGGCCATAGTTTGGGAATCCCTGCTCTATAGATTTTAATACCTGCATGCTCTGTACAAACTCCATGCTATTTTCTAGCTTCAAACCTGTTGATTCCGACAGTAATTAATGAATTAAGGGCCTTCCTGTCTATGAGTGTCCGGACTCTCAGATGGCTGTGGAAATTTAGTGGAGGACTGGTCAATCCCTGGTTACAGCATCACAGCCTGCCCAACCTTTGTTACATTGCTAACAACCCTAACCAGACTTGCTGCCAGGATCCAAGAAGAGAGAAAAGAAGAAGTCATGTGACCACTCAAAAATATGTTATGTTTATATTTTCATTTATTTACTGTGCTTTAAAACAGTGCTGATTAGGCATAATATATAGAAGTAAACATGTTAGGATTGATGTCCACTTTAATAATGTGTTGTAATTGTTTCTGTATTGACATATCACACGCCATTTAGATAGAAATCGTTAGTATCAAAAAATAGAATAAAATTCTTATATTCTAATTTTATAATCAACTCAAAAGTTTATACCTACTTTTTGTTTAAAGAAATCTTTTTATTGAATGCAATAATTTTAGTCAAGAATCTAGTCAGTTGCACACTCAGTACCCGCAAAATACCGCTTGCTGCCAATTTATGAACTGTAAGCTAACAAATTAACTAACTTTACTTTCTATTGCTAATCCTTCCTAAAATAAAAATATTTTTTTTGGAAAGGCACGGAAAGTTTATCCTCACCTGGGACAACGGCACCTCTAAAGGCTTTCAGAACTGGGCAGTAAAATAAAATTGGCTACTTATATTGTATGTGTCAGTCATATCTGGACAGTGCCTTACTTATGAATTTATTGCAGTGTAACACTATTCATTTTCATTTCTACACTGTAATAAGCTAAACCTGCAGAAACCCATAGTCAATTGAGGCTTTTTATTGCAGGGATATATTTTGGAAATGTACCTATAGTAACCGTGTAACATAAGTAGGGCTATTAGTTATGCACCTGGAGCTGTAGGTAAAATATGAGAAAAGTTTGCTGAACAATCTATAGAAGGTTTTTTTTTTTTTTTTTCATTAGCCAAAGACACAGCAATATTTATGTAAAATACACTGTTTTCAATTTTTTATTTTTTTGAAAAAAAAAAAAAGATATAAAAGATCATCTTGATGTAATTAGTCATATCAAAGCTCTTAAGCTTTATTTTATATATAATTTGTAAGAATACATGTGTATTGTTAAAGTGGCTAATTTCCAAATATATATACATTTTATAGAATAAAAATATAAAAATGCAAGCATGCGCAAAAGTGAAGGTTATATTATAGTTGGCTTTAAAGTATATGTAAAATCATTTTTGTAAAATAGAGGAGGTAATAGTTAAAGTGTTTGGAAATAAAAAAAAAAAAAGTAGTGATTGCAACCTACCATTCCATAGATGTGGTGACAGCATTAGTTTTACTTTTTTTCAGCTTTTTCTTTAGTTTTAATCTGGTATTAATGCAAATTACATACTGTACTTCCAGTTCCTGGGCGGCTACGCAGCTTCCTCTGCTGTGTTTATGGAGAGAGCCATGGTTTTAATTCAAGCAGGACACCAATTCATCTCCATTACATGGGGGATTAGTAATTTAGTTTCCTCTGGGTACTCTGGTTTCCTCCCACCCTGCTGGTAAATTAATTGGCTATTTAAATTGGCCCTAGTATGTGTATGCATAAATGTGAATTAGGGACTCTAGATTGCAAGCTCCTTGAAGGCAGGGACTAATGTGAATGTGCAATTTATTTAAAATGTAAAGTGCTGAGTAAATTGTCAGTGCTTTAGAAATATTATAATTATAATAATAATTGCATTTATGTTGGTGAAGCTCATATTAAGTCACAATAATACTGCAATTCTGGCAAAATCAATTGTTCTTGAGTTTAGTAATCCTTTAGGATCCTTGTGAGATTGTATTATTATTTTATTTTATTTTTTTAATTTTCCTGTCTGTGTTTCATCAGGAGGATGGATTCCCTTTCATTTCATATCCTGTCTAACTCAAATAACTTTGGATCTCGTATAGCTTTTTGTAATAAGGACACAGATTGCAAAAATACCTTACAGATCTATTAAACATGTCACATTTTATGAAAAAAAAAAAAAAAAGAATTAAAAAAAAAAAAAAAAAAATATATATATATAAATAAAGTTTGGGCTTTAAGTACCCTTACTGAACACATGCTGCACTTTCACTTTAAAGTGTATTTAAACCCAATCACACAAAACTATCATATAAGTTTTAGCATATTAATGTAATTTAAAACTTTTGAATACTTTTAAAGCTTTTATTTTAAAAAGTGAAAAGACTACCTAGTGATCTGGCCGTTTAGGTTCCTGTTCAGACGCTTCCTGTTATGACTCAGCCCCTGTTTCTAAATTGTTCTTTTACCAAATCATCTTGTCACATGTGCAGGAAGAGGCCGTTTCAACACATATTATGCATTCATGGCTCACTGTTGTTATCAGGAAATGCCATGCAAGTGCATGCACTCATAAAATGGTTTGCAGGATATCAGTGGTACTGAAATGCGACAAAGGAAGAAAATAAGCTAAAATCAAGTATTTCATTGAAAAATGATGACAATTGTTTATAATACAGCGTTTTAGCAAACATTCAGTTAGCGTTTCCATATGCATCCCCTGACCTTGCGGTTTGTCTCCATGCTGGAAATACAAAATAAGGAATCCATGTGGTTAAGATGTTCATTTAAATGAGTAAAACACAGGCAATGTATACAAAGGATGAATGCGAAGTCTTTTTACCATTTCAATGTGTGTTCTGGAGATAGCTCAAATGAACAATGTTCCACTGTCGAGAACATTTTATAAGACCAGTATCATAAAACTACTTGTCACATTTTTCACAGTTCAAGTATTAAGTCGTAAATACAGTAGAGACGTTCCAGCAACAATCAAGTGAATTGGAAACCATAAATTTCAGGAGCTGAACAAGGCAATAGAATTAGTCTGCGGAATCAAATGTATAGTGTCAGTGTGTTAAAGTTCTGGAATTAACCGTACCATTCAATGAAAGCATTCATTTGAAATCAATAGATTATAGTGATTAATTTGCATTAGACTCTATTTCACTGTACACATTATCCATTGTATAAAGCCGTTCTTGTCCTCTTGAACTTAAAATTCATTTTCCTAGAATAAAAATTTGTATTAAGTCCAAAATGGCTGCTCTGTCTGTTGGAATATGAATAAATGCCCTTTTAATGACAGGCTTGTTTCATGACCCCAGCATGTCCAAAGAAGAAGTCTGGTTAACTGAAGGATGTTTAAAACTGAAAACATTTCAGATACATATTCTGTACTTAAAATCGTATGAATATAGGAGTAGTGACAATCTGTAACAGAGGGACACCAAGCTTTTGGACCAGGGGGCATCTCTCCCATACCAGTACTAATAGGTGGTGTTGGGCTTATGGCCCTGAGTGGAGATAGTTCACCAATCAGGCATCAATCTGGGACCTGCACACATGCTCAGAATTATATATACACAGGGCTTTTTTCTCAGAAAATAGGTGGAGGAATTCAACCACAACCCCCTAAAACCCCCACTACCCCACACACACCCCCTCCAAGCTGCATCAAATAGTGGGTGCGGTCAAATTTCACTAATAGTGGGAGAGTCTTTAAGGGGCAATAAATACCAGGAGTGCATTAGGTACCGAGTGCAGAGTTGGAGGGGGTAGGGGATGGGGAGTTACACACAGTGCAGAGTGCAGAGTTCAGCATTCTTCTACAGCTGCTTACCCCTGCATCCCCTATCCACATCTCGCTTTCACCCCTCTTCAGCTTTGACCTTTGCGTGCACCCTCCCATCCACTGCCCCAATTTTCTCCCCCCGCAACTTAAAAACTGCACCGTCTTCCACATGTCTTACTTTTGTTGCTCTATTAAGCTGAAGTAGCCACCTGTCTCTAGTACTTCCCAGCACACTGTAGGTGGCTCTGCCTCTCATACTTGCAGGGAGATCATCCAGTGGGGGTGGGAGCATCCGCACTGCACCCTTGGCACCTGCATCTACCTTGTCCCCATCCTGCACTCAGTGGGAGCCTCTCAGGAGATGAGATCCGTGGGAGTCATTGGGAGACAAGCTGGAACTTGTAAACACAGAAGGCAGACTTCTGTGTTTACAAGTTACAGGGATGAACAGGGAGCAGAGGGCCCGAGCCAGAGGTGGTGAAACTGATTCTGCCAAGTTCCAGCTATAAAAAAGCCCTGTAAATACAGTATATTATTTTTGTTTATACCTTCTCTCATAATATATGGTGGAGTGAAGTCTTCCAACACCAACTTCCAATGCAAAGTGCAGATGACAAGGGATTTGATGCAGACTATTGCAAAGAAGGCTAAAGCTGGAAGAAATAAAGAGTTGTGGCATAATAAACCATATCTAGTGGATACACCCACTCTTCACCATGGCCCCCGAATTACTGTGCCCCATGCGGCACACATTGTATGGTAGACCTTTCTTTTTCCCCACAGAAATGTATCCTTACCATGAAAGGGCTAGTTGGTTGTTTTTGCTCACTCCTCTGATCTCTAGTGACAAAAATTACAAATTGAAAGGTAAAATAAGAACAAAAGTGAAATACTGTAAGTATATATAATATATATATATTTACAGTGCCTTGCGAAAGTATTCGGCCCCCTTGAACTTTTTGACCTTTTGCCACATTTCAGGCTTCAAACATAAAGATATAAAACTGTATTTTTTTGTGAAGAATCAACAACAAGAGGGACACAATCATGAAGTGGATTATTAGTTGGATATTTCAAACTCTTTCAACAAATAAAAAACTGAAAAATTGGGCGTGCAAAATTATTCAGCCCCCTTAAGTTAATACTTTGTAGCGCCACCTTTTGCTGTAATTACAGCTGTAAGTCGCTTGGGGTATGTCTCTATCAGTTTTGCACATCGAGAGAATAAAATTTTTGCCCATTCCTCCTTGCAAAACAGCTCGAGCTCAGTGAGGTTGGATGGAGAGCATTTGTGAACAGCAGTTTTCAGTTCTTTCCACAGATTCTCAATTGGATTCAGGTCTGGACTTTGACTTGGCCATTCTAACACCTGGATATGTTTATTTGTGAACCATTCCATTGTAGAGTTTGTTTTATGTTTTGGATCATTGTCTTGTTGGAAGACAAATCTCCATCCCAGTCTCAGGTCTTTTGCAGACTCCATCAGGTTTTCTTCCAGAATGGTCCTGTACTTGGCTCCATCCATCTTCCCATCAATTTTAACCATCTACCCTGTCCCTGCTGAAGAAAAGCAGGCTCAAACCATGATGCTGCCACCACCATGTTTGACAGTGGGGATGGTGTGTTCAGGGTGATGAGTTGTGTTGCTTTTACGCCAAACATAACGTTTTGCATTGTTGCCAAAAAGTTTGATTTTGGTTTCATCTGACCAGAGCACCTTCTTCCACATGTTTGGTGTGTCTCCCAGGTGGCTTGTGGAAAACTTTAAATGACACTTTTTATGGATATCTTTAAGAAATGGCTTTCTTCTTGCCACTCTTCCATAAAGGCCAGATTTGTGCAGTATACGACTGATTGTTGTCATATGGACAGAGTCTCCCACCTCAGCTGTAGATCTCTGCAGTTCATCCAGAGTGATCATGGGCCTCTTGGCTGCATCTCTGATCTCAAGGTCTTCTCCTTGTATGAGCTGAAAGTTTAGAGGAACGGCCAGGTCTTCGTAGATTTGCAGTGCTCTGATACTCCTTCCATTTCAATATTATTGCTTGCACAGTGCTCCTTGGGATGTTTAAAGCTTGGAAAATCTTTTTGTATCCAAATCCGGCTTTAAACTTCTCCACAACAGTATGTCGAACCTGCCTGGTGTGTTCCTTGTTCTTCATGATGCTCTCTGCGCTTTAGACGGACCTCTCCGACTATCGCAGTGCAGGTGCATTCATACGGAGACTTGATTACACACAGGTGGATTCTATTTATCATCATTAGTCATTTAGGTAAACATTGGATCATTCAGAGATCCTCACTGAACTTCTGGAGAGAGTTTGCTGCACTGAAAGTAAAGGGGCTGAATAATTTTGCACGCCCAATTTTTCAGTTTTTTATTTGTTAAAAAAGTTTGAAATATCCAATAAATTTGGTTCTACTTCATGATTGTGTCCCACTTGTTGATTCTTCACAAAAAAATTACAGTTTTATATCTTTATGTTTGAAGCCTGAAATGTGGCAAAAGGTCTAAAAGTTCAAGGGGGTCGAATACTTTTGCAAGGCACTGTATATAATATATACCATATATACCATATATACTATATATATATATATATATATATATAAATACTGTATATGTTGCCGCTTACCAGCCCTTAGGTGTCATGGATGCAAAGCTTTCATTTTTCAAGCTAAGAATATTTTGGCAAGTACAGAAAATACCTGTTTATTTTGTAAGGAATGCAGTGTCCTTGTCACTTCTTGTCAGCTGACCTTGAACCATAAAACAATATTATCTTTGTTCTGTAAACTAGTATTCTCCCCATTGCCTTTGTAATAAAAATGAACAAAGATAGGCTTATTTGAAGTCAAGCCTTGGTGACAACCATTGGTCACCCCAAAGATACAGTGGGAGAGTGACCGTAGCCACCCAGGCGCAGGAAGTGTGTTATTTGCAGGATTACCAGATGAAACAATAGGGGGAAAAAGGCCTGAAAACGAGAACTAATGCAGCCACCACATCTAAGGACTGGTAAAGTGCAACATATTATTTTTTTGCTTTTAGGTGAGAGATGCTTTAATGAGAATAACTCCATCATGTAATTAAAGGTATTACACTCACATCATTATTTTAGAAGTCAGAAAATTCCACTCAGCCCAAGTCAATCCTATTTAGGTGTATTTAGCATTTGGAAACACATGCAGGCTACATCCAATCTAATAGCATGCAGTTTGTAAATTGGCCATACTTCTCTGCGCAGTTACAACTACATGCCTCACTGTAGAAACTGAAGTATGTATGTTTCCCAAGTTTCAACAAGGCACAGCTGTTATATTTCATTATTTCACGTATAGCATATTATATGAAAACATAGAGCCTGTTTCTCATATTATTGCTCATTCTCTCTGTACAGTTGACTCATATAAAACACACTAATTTATATTGCTGCATATAAACCTGTATTATAAAGGACCAGTTTGTAAAAATGTTTACATTGAAAATGTTTGAAAACGCAGACATAGCATAAGGTTGTAATATACTAGTCACTTTCATTTTTCTTAAGCTGTATAGCAAAGAGCCATTTAAGTGCTATGAGTTTTCTCCAAATTGGTGCAATAAAATCTGTGAATAAAAACATCATTTGGATTAGGTAACCTGTTTTATGGCACCTGATATACACCAGATACGTTCCTTGTCTTGCTCACTATTTCATCATGTTATTGTTGAAATAAAGACCAGCCACTGGTTAATCTCATTTTCTTCTAAAAAGGGTTATCATCTACATTTATCACATTTACTTGACAAAAAAGAATGGGAATAAAAGAGATTATCCATTATAAAGACAAGCAAACTACCATTTTTTTCATTTGCAGATCGGTGAAGAGGGGCCCTGTTCTCCCTCATACCCCTTTTCCTTTGACCCTCAGATATCAGATTTTACCCACAGAAAGTATAGCATTCCGTATATCACTGATGTGTCAGAAAACCTTGTGCTGGTAGCTCCTAGTGTGGGGGTTCAGTATGCATAGGGTATTTCCCCCCCCCCTACACTAAGAAATCCATTTAATGTTTAATCACCCCTTACCTAAACATGCAACACAAGTTCCAAATATATATATATACCATTCTTCTAACACTTAACCTTCTCCTACCTGAACACACCTATTTTTTAAAATTAGACCTTAATAACTCCAGAATTAGATATAACTCCTAAAAGAGTCCTTTATGAGTAACTCTCCCAAAACATAAAATGAACTTAAAGTGTTAGTTCACGTGTTCAGAAAGAATGGATAGGTGAACTAACATTCAACACCCTCCCCACCCTTGATCCCTTTGTACACACCTTCTTGGGTGATTGACTGTCAGTGCACACGCAGCTGATGTAGCGCTCTGGGGATTTTGAAATCTCTGCACTTCTCCCTCTTAAAGAGGAAGTAAACCCTCCTCTGCAACTTTTATCTATAGGTAAGCCTATGATAAGGCTTACCTATAGGTACCGTAAATATCTCCTAAACATGTACCGTTTAGGAGATTTACTTTGCATGCAGCCAGTGACATCACTGGCGCATGCGCTCTGAAGGAACAGCCGCTGGTGCCGTTCCTTCAGAGCCCCGTGCCGTGTCCGTCGGCTGCCGCGCGCATGCGCAGCAGGAATGTAATCACGGGTCCGGCCAACCAGATGGCCGGATGCCGCGATCCCGGAAGACGGGCGACTGAACATGTCGCCCGTCATACAGGTAAGTGGGCGGCACGGCGGCGGCTCGTTCTAAGGTAAGTATTTCATAATGAGCTAGTATGCGATGCATACTAGCTCATTATGTGTTTTTCTTTCAGGTTGGAAATTTTTTTTTTTTTTAATGAGTTTACAACCTCTTTAACTCTGTAGGGTTTCTGAGCTATCCCAGAAGCCCCAGAGAATGAAAAGGGAGAAGAGCAGGATTTTAAGTGCTTGGACGACTACACTGGCTGCATGGGCACTGACTGCACACCACTCATGGGAGGTAAGTACAGTGGGGACAAAGGGGGAGATGAGGAAGGTGTATGGTGTTACATCACCTTTTTGTTTTTTTCTTAAAAGGTGAACTAACACTTTAAAGTTGATCTCCAGAAACAAAAATAATATACCCTTTACTTAATTACATGTACCTTATCCACAACTTTTTACTTATAAATAACTACAAAAAAAGCTATAATTAGTTTATTAAAACTCTGTCACATGACAGTCTGGGTACCAAGTCTCATTTCCTCTGCTCTGTAGCATGGGAGGGTCTCTTCATGCACCAAAGCTTCAAACTCATCTGTTTTGCTTGGAATATTTCTGGCATTGGTGAACAATCCCTTTAATCTATTATTGCACTTGCAGAACCAGAACTAATACAAACAGTACTGTAATCAACAATGTTTCTTTGAAACATGCAAATCTCCTTATCACCTGCCATAGCTCTTCCTCCATCTTTCCTCTTTCCACACTTCATTAGTGTCTGATTTATCCACCTTCCCATAATCCTCTTCCCTAGCAAAGCAGACCTCATTGCATTTACGAGCAAACCATCTTTAGTATATACTGTATGTTATACCTTAAAGAAAAATCAGTCCAGTGATCTAAAAAACGCAAATCATTTCTTATACACTGACCCCATCACTATGTTTCCAAAATAATGGGTTGTTGGCAAGCCTGGTTGCTATTTGCTCTTCAAGACCTCTAACACAAGCTATAAGGGAAGATACCCTACTCACATTTCTCACAGCAGTATTCATCCTAAAGCTGTTGCTCCATGTATGTAGACATGTGCAACATTATGCACTGAGCAAAACCTTTAACCATGCTAGTAGGGATAAGCCCAGGCATGTTCAGATTGTGGTCCGAACCTGCCTGAGCTACCCCACCAGGAAACAATCATGAGCAAGTTGATCCCCATGTATACAGTATCTCACAAAAGTGAGTACACCCCTCACATGTTTGTAAATATTTTATTATACCTTTTCATGTGACAACACTGAAGAAATGACACTTTGCTACAATGTAAAGTAGTGAGTGTACAGCTTGTATAACAGTGTAAATATACTGTCCCCTCAAAATAATTCAACAGACAGTCATTAATGTTTAAACAGCTGGCAACAAATGTGAGTATACCCCTAAGTGCCTTAAACCTCTTGCGCATGGAGTTCACAGGTTGCCACTGGAGTCCTGTTCCACTCCTCCATGACGACATCACGGAGCTGGTGGATGTTAGAGACCTTCTGCTTCTCCACCTTCCGTTTTGAGGATGCCCCACAGATGCTCAATAGGGTTCAGGTTTGGAGATATGCTTGGCCAGTCCATCACCTTTACCCTCAGCTTCTTTAGCAAGGCAGTGGTCATCTTAAAGGTGTATTTGGGGTCGTTATCATGTTGGAATACTGCCCTGCGGCCCAGTCTCCGAGATGCATCTTGAGCATCATCTTTAACCACTTTACCACCGGAGGATTTTGCTGTCTTACGTCTGGGCCACTTTTTGCGATTCGGCACTGTGCGAATTTAACTGACAATTGCGCGGTCGTGCGAAACTGTACCCAAACTAAATTTACGTACTTTTTTTTCCCACAAATAGAGCTTTCTTTTGGTGGTATTTGATCCCCTGTGCAATTTTTACTTTTTGCGCTATAAGCAAAAAAAGAGCGACAAATTTGAAAAAATAACAATATTTTTCAAATTTTTTTATATGAAATTCCCCCCCAAAAAAATGTAAAAATCAAATTTTTTTATCATTTTAGGCCAATTTGTTTTCTGCTACATATTTAGGTAAAAAAAATTGCAATAAGCGTTTTTTGATTGGTTTGCGCAAAAGTTATTGCATTTACTAACTAAGGGAAAGATTTCTGTCATTTTTGGTGTTTTTTTTTTAACGAGTAATGGCGGCGATCTGCGATTTTTTTTTGCGGGACTGCGACATTGCGGCGGACTGATTGGACCCTTGACTGACATTTTTGACACTTTTGGGGATACCAGTGACATTACTACAGTAATCAGTGCTATAAATATGCACTGTTACTGTAAAAATGACACTGGCTGGGAAGGGGTTAATTTTATTGGAGAAGGAGGGGTTAATGTATGCCTGGTGATTACTGACAGGTGTGGGGGAGGTGACTGAGTGACACAGGGATAGATTGCAGGTTCAGCTATGCTGAACCCTGCAATCTGACACTGCCTGTCACTTAGGAGATCCGCCCGCTTTGTTTACACAAGTGGGCGGATCTCCAGACTCGATCGCCGCTGCTCCTCCCCTGGCCCAACTCCCGCTGTGACTGAACACAGCGGGAGCGAGTCTCAGGCGGAGCGCGCGTGCCGCCAAGAGAGGGGAATGTCTGGCGACGTAGGTCTACGTCGCCAGACGTTATCGAACCACTTTGCCGCAGTAGAGAGCTAGCGAGCAGCGGTAAAGTGGTTAAAAGAGTCTTCCTTCTGGGATGACAGCCATGTAGACCAATTTGATGCAGTGTGCGGCAAATGGTCTAAACACTGACAGGCTGACCCCCCACCCCCAAACCTCTGCTGCAATGCTGGCAGCACTCATACATCTATTTCCCAAAGACAACCTCTTGATATGATGCTGAGCATGTGCACTCAACTTCTTTGGTCAACCAAGGCAAGGCCTGTATTGAGTGGAACCTGTCCTGTTAAACCGTTGTATGGTTCTGGCCACCATGCTGCAGCTCAGTTTCAGGGTCTTGGCAATCTTCTTATAACCTAGGCCATCTTTATGTTGAGCAACAATTCTTTTTTTTCAGATCCTCAGAGAGTTCTTTGCCATGAGGTGCCATGTTGAACTTCCAGTGATCAGTATGAGAGAGTGAGAGTGATAACACTAAATTTTACACACCTGCTCCCCATTCACACCCGAGAACTTGTAATACTAACAAGTCACATGACTTGACTCGGGGAGGGAAAATGTCTATTTGGGCCCAATTTGGACATTTTAACTTAGGGGTGTATTCACTTTTGTTGTCAGTGGTTTAGACATTAATGGCTGTGTGTTTAGGTATTTTGAGGGGACAAAAATGTACACTGGTATACAAGCTGTACACTCACTACTTTACATTGTAGCAAAGATTCATTTCTTCAGTGTTGTCACATGAAAAGATATAATAAAATATTTACAAAAATTTGAGGGGTGTACTCACTTTTGTGAGATACTGTAAATTCAATCGCGGAGTGGAGTTTGCCTTGACTGCTTATGATGTGCAGAAAATCGTGAAAAAATTCCTGGCAGAATAGCTCAGGATCGCTCAGGCAGGTTCAGAGTAGAATCACATTAAAATTAAAAGGCTGCCCTAAATACGACATACAAAAATACATGTGCACCATTGCACCTGACTAGTTGTAAATGGAGCCTTACACATGGTTTGCCCTTGCATTGATACAAAGTAAATGATAAATCTACTGTCTATTTAGTCTGTTAGTCTCAACCTGCTTTAGCAGAGACAAAACATTTCCTGGGGCATCAGCCTAGTTAGCATACCTATCTATGATGCCAGACCGGCCTAGACACTTGCTCCTTAAATGTCTATCTACACACATGCGCTGTTCCTGCAGCAATCTATCTCTCAGGGACTAGCTAGGCTGAATCCCTATTCCTTGTCCTCAATTTGCATCTTTAACTGATAAACCAGGTACTAATTGCATCTGTAGACAGTGACAAACTGACGGTCACACCTGTCAAATAATACATGCTTGAGTTCAAACATTCCTGCTTGGTTGGCGATCTCAAATTTTGTGCTGCGATTAAGTCACTAAATTGCCCCTGGCTGTGATTGGACAATAAAGCAAAAGCTTTACACTAACAAGGTCATAACACTTGTCTCTCCTTTTGGACAACAGTAGAGCCCTGCTTGGCTCAGACTGTTGCAGCCCACCCTCTACAAGGATGGGTACTATTGAGTGTAACTAGTAGACATGGGAGTAAGTCACACATGTGCAAGTCACAAGCAAGTCTCAAGTCTTAACCTTCAAGTCTCAAGCAAGTCCCAAGTTACTGTGGCGAAAAGCAAGCAAGTCAAGTCGAGTCCCTGCTAGAAGTCAAGCAAGTCAAGTCAAGTCATTTATTTTGGTCAAGTCACAAATCAAGTTAAAATACTGATCTACCCCAATTTTCAGATTTAAATCAGTTAAAAGTCAGTGGTCAGGAAAGGTTTTGTTTTATTTTCAACATTAACAAAACAGCTTAGTGCTTTTTTCTTGGCATATTAAAGAAACACTTTGAATGCCCAAACAGCATGAAAACTTTCGCCCGGTCATGTTTCAACACCACAGTCACTAAAAACATAACAGGCACATTAATTTTGCTTTAACACATCTTTAAAAAATGCAAATATTTAATAACTTAAAAAAGTAAAGTCATTTCAAGTCATATGTCTCAAGTCAAAGTCAAGTCTCAAGTCATGAATACCAAGTCAAAGTCAAGTCGAGTCTTTTATTAATTTTAGTCAAGCAATTCTCAAGTCCTCAAACTGGTGACTTAAGTCTGACTTAAGTCAAGTCATGTGACTCAAGTCCCCCACCTCTGGTAACTAGTGAAGGCTAATATCCAGACAGATTCAGGTACTTGTGCTAGTTCTTTGTAAAAGTACATTTCATTTTTTTTTCATTGAGGTATGATTGGAATAAATTCTGCCCGGAGTTCAACTTTAAAACAAGCATGAAATATTTAAATCACATTAATGTTACCCTTACTTTGTACTAAAGAGTTGTGTTGTTTAAATATAAAACATGTCTTCTGCTGGAATTTGATTAAGCTGTAGTAGCATTGCTAGAAGACACAATTGTTATTGTTCACTTTATAACCAACAACGAATTGCTGAAAAATGATATTTAAAAAATTAATTGTTCATAACTGAAGACCTGATTTTCTGGCATTTTATTTTTATTTTTTTAAGTTTTATCCCCTTTAAATTTACGTGGTGATTTCATTATTATTTGACTTATTAGTAACGTGCACTTCTTATGTTTATTTGAATTTGTCCTTGTGTTGTTTGGAATCAGTTTGAAATGTGGCTGAACATAAACCAGAGCCAGACGTGTTAGTTGAACTACACAGTTCCTGAGTGTTCTCAGTAAAGGGCATTTCTAGGAGATGTTAATAGGCAGAAAGTATAATTACATGTCAGACTAAACTGATGCCAGAGTTTTTGTGGCCTCATAAGCTTAAGTGGATTAATTAAGTGGGATAAGAATACAATGACCTTGTACACAGATATAGCTTTATGTTTATAGATTAAAGCCAAACTCTATTCAGATATAAAAGATGCAATAAATGATTCTCTGTAATCATTAATACATCATTAAATGTAATTTTTAAATGCAAGAAATGTTTGACCTGGTATCAACTCAGTCTGTGAAAAGAAAGCAGTATAAGTACCCAAACATCTCCTGCGCTGACAATAAGCATGCTGATAGGGGGATAAAGCAGAGTGACAGAGAGAGAAGCTCATCACTATGCATCTTCTCCTTTAATGGTTCAGTTGCAGGATGGGGTGGGTCAAGGATGACCTGGGCTCAGAAGAAGTGAGCTGAATGATGCTGGCCATCAGACTTATGATATCCTGTGGCATAAAAAATACTGTGGGTAAGATCTTTGTATAGAAGTTGAGTATTGCAGCAAAAACTGGTCTTGTTATTTTATCTTTGAATAGGTCATTTATTTTCATCTTCTTATGTTTTGTTGTAAGTGCAATGTTTTCCTCTTCTTACTCAGGACCCCTCTGCTACTGCAGCTCATGAGTTGAGCTCAGAGTTCTTGCTAACCTTCATTCTCCCTTATAGCACGGGGCATATAACAGAAAGGTTCTGACTAGTGGCTCACAACAAATGTTTCTTGAGAAGAATTTACACATGAAGCTTGCTGTCTAGAGAAGCACTTACTCTTTAAATTACACGTTGCTTGTCTTGGAACGCAATTTCTTGGTAAATTAGGACAGTTCAGCAACTTTATGGAACACGCCTTCCCTGTATTCGAAAACGCAGCACTTTTGACTTCTTGTTTTACATATACGGAGGGGAACCACCAGATATCAATACCGCATCTCTCTCCCTCCCAACGGATCTAAGACGTTCCTTCGCCTCACGGCTAATTCCACATAAATATAGTCAATTGTTACACACTCCTTCACCAATCCTAATACTCAGCCAGATTTACCTACATCTGACCATCTCAGATGTACTTCCAGTATCTTGTGACTCGACCCAATATTACTACCTTCGATTTTGTTTAGGACCTTGGAAATAATGTATTTTCTTTATCCTATCCTTTATAGTAGACCAGTTCAGAGTCATCCATAAAGTAAGATAGATGCTCTCCCCCTGCACCATGCGAGACCATCTTTCTTTTACACTTATGTTTTATCTGATGCCTAACCTATCTGCTTGGCCATGTATATTAAGTTTCAAATGGTTATCAGCATATTTTCTTACTGTATTGTACAATCTAAACTATTAATTAAAAAAAATATATACAAAAAAAAAAAAATCCAGTTGAAAGGTACATACTACTTGCTTATTGTAGCCCTCTATCCCCTTTTAGTTCCCTCATTGATGGACAACACTATTCTTGTCTAGTATTGGTGACATTGTGGAGAAAGGGCATTTGCAGGTTCTGACCATAGTCATGGGCATTGCTAAACCAAGATACTCTTGGTGTCCTGCCCAGTTCAACGAGTATAATGATACAAATAGCAGAGCAATAATTATCAATAATTTAGATTGTTAAGCTGTCATTCCCACTGATCATGTAGAGTGTTGCAGAATTACTTTCCCCACTGTATCTCAGAGCTCCACAGGGTATTTTATTAACCTACTATGTCCCTATTAGGGATGATCGAACTTTTGAAAAGTTCGGTTCGACCAGAACACCCGAATTTTCTAAATTTCGGTTCGTATTTCAGAACCCCATTGAAATCAATGGGACCCGAACTTCGGTAATTAAAAAACACAATTTTTAAGCCCTAAAACCCAATAAATGCCCCTAAAAAGTGCCTAGGGTTCTGGGTCATGCCCCATTAACTATTAATCACACAAAAAAAGTTCTTAAAAATTGTCATTTTTGATAAAAAAGCCAATTATTGAAAAAATAAAAAAAAGAGAGATTTTTTTGATTTTTACTTTGGATTTAGTATCTGGGGGGTCTAAAAGGCGTGCATGTGAAGTTTCAGCTCTGTAGCATGTCCAGAACCATGAAAGAAAAAAAGATAATTTTTCAGTAGAACAGGGATGTGGGTCGGGACCCTCCTTTAACTTTAACACCTATGTGATCTTTTTTTCTGGTTCTGGACATGCTACAGAGCTGAAACTTCACAGGTACACCTTTTAGACCCCCCAGACACAAAATCACACAAAAAAAGTTCTTAAAAATTGTCATTTTTGATAAAAAAGCCAATTATTGAAAAATTAAAAAAAAAAGAGATTTTAGCAGATAGTAGCAGAAATATATTACTGTATTATCAGCTTTTATGTCCAGAACCATAAAAAAAAGGATTGTATGTATTAGAAAACTTTCAGCTCAGAGGGTTAGCTTCTCTCCACACCTTGCCGGTTTCAAAGCAGGCATTTTTTTGGGTTCTTTGCAGTCAGGAAAAACATCTGAACTTGTGTATAGTGGTACTGTGCACAAGTTCAGATGTTTTGCCTGCCTCCAAAAACCCCCAAAAAATGCCAGCAAAAACACACCTGGGCATTTTTTTTTGACACTAGCGTTTTTTTTTGGCATTTTTTGGGGTTCTTTTGAGGCAGGCAAAACATCTGAACTTGTGTATAGTGGTGTATATACACACATCCATATATTTATATACACACCTAGACATATATAGGTGTGATAGTAGCAGAAATATATTACTGTAAATGATTTCATTAGCGCAAGCATATATTTCTGCTACTATCACACCTATATATGTCTAGGTGTGTATATAAATATATGGATGTGTGTATATACACCACTATACACAAGTTCAGATGTTTTGCCTGCCTCCAAAACCCCCCAAAAAATGCCAGCAAAAACACACCTGGGCATTTTTTTTTTGACGCTAGCGTTTTTTTGGCATTTTTTTGGGTTCTTTTGAGGCAGGCAAAACATCTGAACATGTGTATAGGGGGTATATATACACATATATGTCTGAATATATACCCCTAGACATATATAGGTGTGATAGTAGCAGAAATATATTACTGTAAATGATTTCATTAGCACAAGCATTTATTTCTGCTACTATCACACCTATATATGTCTAGGGGTATATATTGAGACATATATGTCTATATATACCCCCTATACACATGTTCAGATGTCATGTCTGACATCAAACATGTCCTCAAAAAAGCACTGGCAGTGGCAGCCCCTGCAGCATAAAAAATGCTTGGCTGGTGAGAAGCCATATGGGTGTGCCGAAGCAATTCAGAGAAATGATCATTTCTCTATAGTGGTCACCCTGCTATGGAAGGGTTTTGTCACCCTGCCATAGCAGTCACTGCCAGTTAACCCTACACTACACTACGGTCCCCTTACACTTAACACTTTCCCTACAGAAACTAAATTTTTGAAGCTAACTAAAGTGTAAAGGAGCACTCTAACTACACTAGATATCCCTTTCCTCACACTAAAAATAGCTAAATGACACTTTTAAAGTAAAATTAACAGAACTGCTTCCACTCTCTTCCATGTCCAGTATAACAATGCTAGGAATATGGCGGGGGCGATCTTATATACTGGGGGGCGTATTCACTAATGATTGGTCTAGGGACCCCCTAGTCACTCCAATCACATTCCTAGCATTCTCCTGCCCCCTCAATTGGCTTTTGCTAATGGTTCTGGTCCAATCACGGGCTTTTAAAGCCCATTTCCTGAAACATTGCTTTTTGGGCGGTTCTGGTTGCCGAATTCCAAACTTTTTGGGCAAAAAGTTCGGAATTCCGCCGAACCTCGAACACCCAATGTTCGGGCCGAACCGATGGTCGACCCGAACCGTTCGATCATCCCTAGTCCCTATGAGTGGTAAACATGCAGCATGGCTAATTGTTAACAATAATCCATTTGGGTGCAGACTACCTTTTTTTTCAGGGTGAGAAGGATACGCTGTGTCCCACTAAAATGTTGGTGATAATAAATCCTATTGCATGATTGCTACTTTCAAGATCTGAGTGCCTTTCTTTCTATATATGTTTAAAGTAAAACTCCAGCAAAAAATTGATTTAAATAAAAAGAATAGATGTACTGATGCCTTACTTCTCTGTCAATAAAAAGAGTTTTAAAAAAAATAAAAAGAATAGACTATTAATAGTCAATAAAAAAACAATTTAATCTGAAGCTGTCCCCTGCAGTTATACTTTTTCAACACTAGATGTCAGTCTTCAGCATTGAAAGATGGCCAATGCCCTTCAACCCCACCTCCAAACCAGGATGCCCCTCCGGGAATATTGTGTTTTTAGGCAGCCTGGGCTCAGAGCATCACTGTGCAAAACAGAACTCACAGCATTTAATGCAGTCATAAGGGTTCCCCACTGACCCTGCCACAGAAGAGAAAGGACCCGTGGTGACATTGAAGGAAAATCCTTGCAAAAAAGTATTTGTTTGTATGTGTGTATGTATAAAATACCCCTTCGTTTCCACACCATTTTTTTCAGTTTTCAGCACTGTGATAATTGGACTGACTAATATTCTATCCTGTAACGCTGTACCCAAATTGCTTTATTTCTTTTGGAGGTAGTCATTTTTATTTTACTATAGAAATAAAAAAAGGACCAACACTTTTGGGGGAAAAAAAACAAAAAACTGTTTCCCTTACCTCTCGTAAAAAAAAAAAATGCCAAGAGAGTAGGAAAACCCTTAAAATGGCCCTGTTTTGGAAAGTAGACACCTCAAGAGGATTTCATTTTTTTTGGCATTGTTTTTTTTTTTTGAATATAAAGAAACATGCTGCTGTTGCGGAGGATTAAAACAGGGAGCTTGGTAAAAAAAAAAGCACAAACAAATGGTCTAGACGGGGGGAGGAGGAGATAAAGGGAATAATGTACAAGTCACATACAGTGGAAGGATAGAGATGTTTATGAACTAGAAAATGGCACATTGATTCATTTTACTTTCTGCCAGTGGTCGGCCAAGGAAACCTAATGTGGCATATGAAAGACACATCATGCCCACTTCTCTTTGACATTAGAAGATTTCCAGCACTGCCATCAGCACAGAAATGACAAAAACCAGTGGAACCCAGGTACACCCATGTACCGTCCAGAGAAGTCTGGCCAGAAGTAGTCTTAATGGAACAATTGCAGCCAAAAAGCCATATGTCCCACATGGAAACAAGTAAAGAGACTCAACTAAACAAGGCTAAGTGACTCAACTAAACAAGGCTAAGCAATTGCAACTATGCTCGAAAATATAGCAACAGGGGTATAGAAAATTGGCAGCAGGAGCTCTGGACTGATGAGTCAAAGTTTGAAATATTTGGCTGTAGCAGGAGGCAGTTAGTTCTCCCAAAGGGCTGGAGAGCTGTACAATAATCAGTGTCTGCAGATAACAGTGAAGTGTGGTGGAGGTTCCTTAAAAATTTGGGCTGCATTTCTACAAATGGATTTAGAGATTTGGTAAGGATCAATTGTGTCCTCAGCACGGAGAAATACAAATATATACTTATCCATCATGCCATACCATCAGGGAGGTGTGCGATTGGCCTCATATTTATTCTGCAGCAGGACAATGATCCTGAACATACAGGCAATGTCAACTATCTTTAGGGTAAAGAAGAACAAGGAGTCCCGGAAGTGATGGTTTGGCCCCCACAGAGCCCTGATCTCAACATCATGGAGTTTGTCTAGGATTAGTCGAAGAGAAAGAAGGATTTAAACAGCCTATATCCACAAAAGATCTGTGGTTAGTTCTCCAAGATGTTTGGAACAATCTACCTGCTGAATTCCTTCAAAAACTGTATGCAAGTGTACCTAGAAAGAATTGATGATATTTTGAAGGCAAAGGGTAGTCACTCCAAATATTGATTTGATCTGGATTTCTCTTCTGTTCATTTACTTTCCATTTTGTTAATTGATAATAAAATAAACAAATACATATTTCTGAAAGCATTCCTATTTACAGCATTTTTTTCACATCTGCCTAAAACTTTTGCACAGTAGTGTAAATATGAAGTTGGCAAAGCATTTTGAACAATCACTCTTCTCCATGACTCCATAACATGTTGCTTCCTCATATTCAGGCATTATTTCCCAGACTTTACCATCCCAACCTTTGCAAAAACCAGAATACAGTGAGGCAGTTGTCTTTTCTAAAATATCCAGTGAAACACATGCAAACCTACACAATGCATTTCACCTTGCTCCCCCTAGTATCTCCCTCTGGAAGCTGCTGTAAGAGTAAAGTATTATCCTATTAGGTGGTTCTGTAAAAAGGCCTGGAACCAGGGCCACTGATAGGCCAGTGAAACCAGCCCTGTTTTACCGGGCCCAGCGTCCTTAGCTCAGCAGCAGGGGGAGGGGGGGGGGTAGACAGTCAGTGCAGGAAAAAAAAGGGCTTTCTAAATTACATCTCTGCTCAGCTGCTCCTACTAGTTTAGGGGGTGTATTACTACTATCTTCTAAACCCCTCTCTGATGATGTATGTTGGTGGGAGTAGAGGGACTTTTTTTCATTCTTGGATGCATGCGCTGTGCATTCCGCTCCCACTCTGCATAGTCCAGGTGCCTAAAGTTCCGGGTGCCTGCTGGTGCCTGTTTCCTTCCCTGGCAGAGTGATATTCCTCCGCTCAGCTCCCCACTCAGTAGTCAGCCCAAGAGAGATTGGGAGTGAAAGGCTATGAGACGGACGGTGGCAACAGTCATCTGACAGTGTCCAGGCAGAGAGGAAAGTTGGAATTCATTGTGGCTGCTGCAGTACAGGGGAGCCTGAGGGTGGGTGATATATTGCTATTATTATATACTGCAGTGTATTGTACATTTATTATATATATATGTATATATATATATATATATATATATATATATATATATATATATATATATATATATTATATTATATATGTATTGACTTCTCGGTCGGTCACCGGCTCTTTGGTAGGGACGGATTGCACCTAAATGGGGTGGGTGCAGCCGTACTGGGTGCGAGGATGGCCAAAAAGTTAGAGGGGCTTTTAAACTAGGGAATGGGGGGGAGGGTACAGATGTAGAATTAGCCAGTGGAAAGCAAGTTTCAGAGGGCAGAAATGGGGGCATTAGCGGTAGGGTGTTCGGAGCTCCTATACCCAGGATGGGTATGGGGAAAAATCAAGAGAGCAGCGTAATAACAACAAATGAGGATATATGTAACCAATCAAAATTAAGAGGTTTGTATACCAATGCCAGAAGCCTGGCCAACAAGATGGGAGAGCTGGAGCTGCTGATGTTTGAGGAGGACTTAGATTTTGTGGGGATAACTGAGACTTGGTTTGACAGCTCTCATGACTGGATGGCGACCATTCAGGGGTATTCCCTTTATCGCAGGGATAGAGAAGGTAAAAAAGGGGGAGGGGTATGTCTGTATATTAAGAACAGTATACAGCTAAATATGAGGGATGATATTAATAATGGAGCTAAGGACGAGGCAGAATCCCTATGGGTAGAGCTTCAAAGGGAAGGCACGGCGGGGAAGGTAATATTGGGCGTATGCTATAGGCCCCCCAACCAGAGGGAGGAGGGTGAGGTGGACCTCATGTTGCAGATAGGATTGGCAGCAAGGATGGGAAATGTCATTATAATGGGGGATTTTAATTATCCAGATATAGACTGGGCAGAAGGAACCGCGCACTCAGCCAAGGCTAGGCAGTTCCTAAATGTTTTGCAGGACAATTTCATGGGTCAGATGGTGAATGCACCGACAAGAAACAATGCGGTACTTGACCTACTGATTACCAACAATACAGACCTGCTCACGGATATAGAAATACGGGACAACTTAGGAAACAGTGACCATAGGTCAATAAGTTTCAGTATTAATTACAGTTATAGGAAACACAAGGGTAATATAAGGACACTGAATTTCAAAAGAGCCAATTTCCCAAAACTGCTCTCTCTGCTAGAAAATATCCAATGGGATAGAACCCTGGGAACAAAGAACACGGAGGAAAAATGGGAGTGCTTCAAGAGCATACTTAACAGGGGGATTGGCCAGTGCATTCCAAAGGGAAATAAATTTAAAAGAGCAAAACTAAACCCTGGGTGGCTAAACTCCAACATAAAAATGTATATTAGTGCTAAAGAAAAGGCCTTCAAAAAATACAAGACGATTGGCAGCATTTAAGCATTACAAGGAGTGTAATAAGAAATGTAAAAACGAAATCAGGGCGGCTAAAATAGAACACGAGAGAAATATAGCGGAGGAGAGTAAAAAGAACCCCAAGAAGTTCTTTAATTATATAAACAGTAAGAAAGTGAGGCCAGAACACATTGGCCCCATAAAAGATGATAAAGGAAATATGGCCACTGAGGACAGAGAAAAGGCGGAAGTGTTAAATAATTTCTTCTCTTCAGTCTTCACAAAAGAATCGGGGGGCTACACTAACCCAGCTTGTAAGGCCGAACTAAATAATACACCCCAGGAAGTGCCGCCATGGCTAACAGAAGATAGACTTAGAGCTAAACTAGAGAAACTTAACATAAATAAATCCCCGGGACCGGATGGCTTGCACCCAAGGGTTCTTAAAGAGCTCAGCCAGGTGATTGCCAGACCATTATTCTTGATCTTTAAGGATAGTTTACAGACGGGTATGGTGCCAGCTGATTGGAAAAAAGCCAACGTGGTACTAACTTCAGTAGCATGCAAAATTTTGGAGGGGATGTTAATGGACCACATACAAGACTTTAGTAATGAAAATGATATTATTAGTAGTAATCAGCATGGATTCATGAAAAATCGTTCGTGCCAAACCAATCTATTAACCTTCTACGATGAAGTGAGCTGCCACCTAGATAAAGGAAAGCCTGTGGATGTGGTATATCTGGACTTTGCAAAGGCCTTTGACACCGTTTCCTACAAACGCTTACTGTACAAACTAAGGAAGGTAGGTATGGACCATAAGGTGAGTACCTGGATAGAGAACTGGCTCCAGGGGAGAGTACAGAGGGTGGTAATTAATGGGGAGTACTCGGATTGGGCGGGGGTGGAAAGTGGGGTCCCCCAGGGTTCTGTCCTGGGACCAATCCTGTTTAATTTATTCATAAATGATCTAGAGGAGGGGATATCTAGTACAATCTCAGTATTTGCGGACGATACTAAACTAAGCATGCCAATATCTTCTATGCAGGATGTGGAAACCTTACAAGCGGACCTGAACAAAATAACGGGGTGGGCAACTACATGGCAGATGAGATTTAATGTTGAAAAATGTAAAGTAATGCACTTGGGGGCCAGAAACCAGAAAGCAAGCTACTCACTAGGGGGGGAACCCCTGGGTGAGTCTAGGATGGAAAAGGACCTGGGGGTACTGGTAGACAACAAGCTTGGCAGTGGCATGCAATGCCAAGCCGCTGCAAGCAAAGCCAACAGAATACTGGGATGTATAAAAAAGGGGATTCACTCCAGAAATAAAGAGATTATTCTCCCACTCTACAAGACTTTGGTCCGGCCACATCTGGAGTATGCTGTCCAGTTCTGGGCACCGGTCCTGAGGAAGGATGTGCTGGAACTGGAGAAAGTCCAGAGAAGGGCAACAAAAATAATTAGGGGAATGGAGGACATCAGCTATGAGGAAAGACTACAAGCACTGAACTTATTCTCTCTGGAGAAGAGACGATTGAGGGGGGATATGATATCAATGTACAAATACTGTACTGGTGACCCTAGCATAAGGAACAAACTATTCAGAGAAATACAATAAGACACGTGGCCACTCACTAAAACTAGAGGAAAGGCGGTTTAACCTTAAAGTGCGTAAGGGGTTCTTCACTGTAAGAGCGGTAAGGATGTGGAATTCTCTTCCACAAGCAGTCGTATCAGCAGGGAGCATTGATAGTTTCAAAAAACTATTAGATGGACACCTTAAAGACCACAACATACAGGGGTATACAATGTACGGTTAAATGCGGACACACACACACATCATAGGTTGAACTGGATGGACTGATGTCTTTTTTCAACCTCACTAACTATGTAACTATGTAACTATATGTCACCGTCTATAACACACAAACAGGTGCAGGTGCTCTATCATGGCTGCCTCTGTCACAGTGTTTTTCATGACATGGCTGTTGGGTGCTGATTTTGTTAACCTATTGGTCATAAGTTAACATGGTCCGCACCCAATAGCCAACAAACCCCAGGTACCGGGTTGCATTGGCGACTATAATTAGCGGCCTAACGTCTGGGCTACACTGCGGCAGGTGTCTTGTCCCCATGCAGACCCCGCCCATGGGTGCGCAGACTAAGATGCTGTGCCAGCCGGTAATTGAGGCCGCGGCTTTGCGGCCTGCTGGAGTGAGAGGCTTACATCAGGGAACTGACGCCCTCTTGTGACTGCTGCAACAAGCAGTCATTGGCGGCGCTGATCGTTTCCCCTGCCTGTTTTCACTGCCCGTCCATCTCTTTCCCAAGAGAAAAGGTTGAAGATGTTGAGGGCTTGATCTGGCACCCTGTCCTTACCGGTAAGTGGACAGGGAGTGTGGGGCAGCTGGTCGGAACAGCCTCAGTTCCATTTACAACCCCATAAAGATGGAAACAGTTTTTTATTTTTTTATTTTTTTCCCATTATAAACATTTTTCCTTATTTTTCATTCTCTCCCTATCATGCCACACAGCCAAAGGCCTCTTTCACATGAGCTGTCTGATCAGGTCTGCCTGTCAGTTTTTCAGGCGGACCTGATCAGACCCTCCAGTCTCCTCTATGGAGCGGTGAATGTCCACGTACAACCGCTGCCATCCGATCCTGTCTGCCAAAAACAGACGCATAGTGGTCCTACTTTCCATCTGTTCAATGGATTGAATCAGATGGAAATGGGCAGGCAGTCCATTTCCATTCGACTGCCCCATAGAGGAGAGTGGTACTGTGTCCATGCTCGCTCTGCATAGTGGAGTAGACAAGATCTAAGGGGACCTAAGGTGGCATGAGTTACTGGATCACTGGATCTCCTATCACCCCCACCTTGCTGCACTGTCTTTCCCTAGTGAGCCACTGTCAATCACACCATCAAGCCAAGTACACATGGGCCAAATGCCAGGCAACATCAGCCGGTTCATTAAAAACTGGCCTCCATTCGGCCCATGTGTATGGCAGCCAGTCCAGCAGAAGCCGGCCATTTGGCACGTGTGGGGAAAAAACTGGCTCCTAACTTTTTTAGCTGGCTCCTTCCAAGAATATTTGTCAAGCTCTGATCTAAAACACTGTGACAGAGCCAGCCATGATAGAGAACCTGCACCTGCCTGTGTGTTATCATAATCCTGGTGATCTTAAAATGACTGTGTTGTTGTTTGTTATCAAGGCTTCTTAGGGCGGAATCTGCTTGTTCAGTGGGGGATCTGTTCGCTGATCCTCCGCTGAGCTGAGTGGGCAGATGACAGGTCATCAGCCCAGGACACAACCCACTCTGCTCTAAGTGCGGCTGGTGTAAACAAACAAACAAACTGTCCATTTACACCCGACTGCCCTCCAATCTAATCAGATAAACAGGGGATAACAACCTTTCTGTTTTGTTTAGCGGATCTTATTGAAGATAAGCATGTGTAAATGGTGTAAAAAGTCAGTTTTAAACCATCACTATAAAGTAGTGAATAGAGGGTCAGATCAGGTCCGCCTGAAAAATGAACAGGTGGACCTGATCAGATCTGTTGTGTAAACCCAGCCCAAATCTTTTCCCTTTAACTGCTTGCCACACGCTCTCAGTACATTTACTGCGGCAGGGTGGCACAGGCAGACTGGATAACATACATGTACAGTACGTCATCCAGCCTGTTCTGGGAAAGGGATATGCATGCATGCACCTGCTGCTAAACCACTCTGTCACTGACTATACTGGGATTTTGTCAGCAGGTCCTGGCCAATGATTTTTGGCAGAGACATGCTGATCAGCTGTAGCCAATCACAGCATAAAGTCCCTGTGCTTACAAACACAGGGCTCCGTACACAGATAAGCAACATGACTATTTCTTCTCCCTGCAAAGCAGGGGAAAAAAAACAGCCAGATCTGTTAGTAAAAGCAGCACACATTACACTTGTTAGGCACACAGTTAACTCCTTCTTTGCCCTTTGATGTTAACCCTGCCAGTGCCATTATTATATTGTGCACTGTACATTATTTTAGCAGATCACTGTTTTAGTTTCACTATTGATGTCAGTGTCAGTTAGTCAGTTAAGCCAGCCATAGATGGCTAGAATTTTCCCCGGTTTAGTAGAGACTGGCTAAGACTCAAACCACCTATGGACAGGCTAAATTTTACCCAGATAAATCGACTTGGGTACAACCAGCCTGTCCATTGTTTACATGCAATTATTGTTTAGGGTGGTGTCTGGGGAGGGGCCAGGGGTGGGGTTGAGGGTTGGGCTGATTTGGGCCCCGTCAGGTAGTGTCACGTACCTGGTAGGTAGAGCCTGAATGTGCGGAGGAAGGCCTCTCTTACACCTCTGACTCAGAGCCCCTGATAGAGTAAACAGGAAGCGCAGAGTGCAGAGTCGCACGAGTGCCGGTGGACGTGCAGGCTGCAGGACTGCTGGTAGCGTAGAGTTCCAGACGGAGGCAGGTGTCCTGGGAGTAGTTGGATCAATGCAGCAGCTAGAGAGCCTGGAGGTATACTGGAAGGTAAGCAGAGTCAGACAAGACGGGTCATACACAGACAGATCAGATCAGGTACAAGTAGAGAGACTGGAGAATGGTCAAAGGACAAGCCGGGGTCGGTGCAGGCAGAGAACTGGAGTAGTCAAAGGCAAGCCGGGTCAAGATCTCAGGAGCAACACAGGTAACAGGAAGCAGGACTGGCACGGAACACTGTAGACGAGACAGCACTGATCCTGGGAGCAGATCTAGCTTAAATAGGCCTCTTGATGCTTAACTGTCATCAGGTGCGCAGCACACTCAATTCACATGCTGGGGCTTTCACATTTGGCAATTAGCCAATTAGCTTTGGGAAATTCAAGGGGCAGGGCCTTGCCTGCGATTGCCAACTTGTCTCCTGGCAGGACCTTCCTGACATGGCCCCCTCCCAATGGGCAGCCTCTGGATGCCCAACTGGGCCATCTTATCCGGATGGGACCGTTTAAACGTCTGAAGGAGTCTTCTGGCGTGGATGTTATTTTCGGGTTCCCAAGAATTGTCCTCAGGGCCATATCCCTTCCATTTGATCAGGAACTGGATTTGGTTACCTCTTTTCCTGCAGTCCATAATTGCCTCAATTTCATATTCCTCTTCTCCCCCTACTATTGTTGGCTCGGGTGGGCCAGAGTTTCGTTCCGGGAAGGGGTTGGGAGAGGCAGGTTTCAGAAGGGTCACATGAAAGACCGGGTGGATCCTAAAGGAGGCTGGTAATTCCAATTCGTAAGCCACATTATTGATCCTTCTCTTTACAGGGAATGGCCCCACAAACTTAGGTCCCAGTTTCCTTGATGGACATGCTAATTTTAAGTTGGTGGTGGATAACCACACTTGATCGCCAGGTTCCAGAATTAATTCGCCACGCTTTTTCCTATCAAACATTCTTTTGTTGTACTCCTGTGCCTTGGCTATTGTTTCCTGTAGTAGCTTGTTGTTGGTTTCCAGGAAGGTTACGGTTTCTAGCACAGCTGGTACAGAGCTTTCCGTGATAGTGCTGGGTAGAAAGGATGGGTGGAAGCCATAGTTGGCAAAGAATGGGGATTGTTTGGTAGCAGAGTGGTTGGAATTGTTGTAGGCAAATTCAGCTAGAGGAAGTAATGATATCCAGTCATCTTGGGAAAAGGAAGAAAAGCAGCGCAGGTATTGCTCCAGGGTTTGGTTGGTCCTTTCCGTCTGGCCATTAGTTTGGGGGTGATAGGCCGAAGAGAAGGATAGGTCAATTTCCAGGGTTCTTGAGAGGGCTTTCCAAAACCTTGAGGTGAATTGAACCCCTCGATCAGATACAATGTTAGCTGGGATTCCATGGAGCCTCACTATCTCCTTGATAAAAATCCGTGCTGTCTCTAGAGCAGATGGTGTGCCTTTCATAGGAAGAAAATGTGCCATTTTGGACAGCCGATCAACGACTACATAAATGGTTGTGTACCCTTCTGAAGGAGGGAGTTCCACGATGAAATCCATTGAGATCATTCTCCATGGTCTGTCCGGGATTGGCAGTGGTTGAAGCAGACCCCATGCTTTGGTCCTGTTACCCTTGTTTCGGGCACAAGTGTTGCATGTCTCCACATACTTTCTGCAGTCCTTATCCAGATGAGGCCACCAGAAGGTACGCTGGACCAGCTCAATTGTCTTACTAGCTCCAAAGTGACCTGCTAATGCGTGGTCGTGGCATAAGCTTAAGACAGGGACACGTACTTCTTCTGGGACAAAGATTTTGTCTTGATGCCATAAAAGTCCATTCCTTACTTGCAAGGGTGTTTCGGAAGAAGCAGAGACTCCTACCGAAGCTTGCCTGATTTGGGAGAAGATGTCCTCTTGCAATAAGAGAAAGTTTCCAGAGGAAAGAATGGTGTCAGGAAGCTCTATTTCCTCAGGTTCACCAAACATGCGGGAAAGAGCGTCGGGTTTAGTATTCTTCGACCCAGGCCTGAAGGTTATGTGGAAGGAAAATCTTGAAAAGAACAATGCCCACCGGGCTTGACGTGGTCTCAGACGTTTTGCTGTCCTCAAGTACTCAAGATTCTTATGGTCTGTAAAAATTAGTATGGGGTGAGCTGCCCCTTCCAAGAGATATCTCCATTCCTCTAGTGCAGCCTTTATTGCAAGAAGTTCACGGTCCCCTACGTCATAATTCTTTTCTGCCGATGACAGTTTACGAGAAAAGAATGCAACTGGGTGCAGAAGGGCTTTGGCCCCCCGGCGTTGAGAGAGTACTGCTCCTACTGCCGATTCAGATGCGTCAACCTCCAACACGTATGGTAAGGTTGGATCGGGATGTTTAAGAATAGGTGCAGATGTGAACAGTTGCTTAAGAGTCTCGAAAGCGGATTGAGCTTCAGGAGTCCAGGAAAACCGATTGCTATGCTTGGTCAACTGTGTGATGGGAGAAATGATGGCCGAGAACCCCTTTATGAATTTTCTGTAGAAGTTTGCGAATCCTACAAAGCGTTGTACTCCCTTCTTATCTGTGGGAGCTGGCCAATCCAGAATGGCTGTGACCTTTTGAGGATCCATCTTTATACCCTCTGTGGAGATTATTAATCCCAGGAACTGGATGCTTTGGCGCTCAAACTCACATTTCTCTGGTTTGGCGTACAGGCCATGTTGTCGGAGGCGGGTCAGCACCTTTCTTACGTGTCCTTGGTGAATTTCTAAAGAAGGGGAAAAGATCAAAATATCGTCCAAGTAGACAATGACAAAAAGATCCAGAAAGTCCCTAAAAATGTCATTGACAAAATGCTGGAATGTGGCAGGGGCATTACATAGGCCAAAAGGCATCACCAGGTACTCAAAATGCCCGAATCGGGTACGAAATGCCGTCTTCCACTCATCCCCAGCTCGTATGCGGACCAGATTGTATGCCCCTCGGAGATCCAGCTTTGTAAAGATTGTGGCCGACCTGAGTCTTTGAAAAAGTTCGGGTACCAAAGGTAGGGGGTACCTGTTCTTGACCGTGACTTTGTTAAGTTCACGATAGTCGACACAAGGTCGGAGAGAATGATCTTTTTTTTCCACAAAAAAGATGCCTGCTCCAGCTGGAGAGGTTGATGGGCGAATGAACCCTTTCTTTAGGCTCTCATCAATGTAGTCCTTGAGAGCTACGAGGTCCAGTTCAGATAAGGGGAAGATTCGTCCAAAAGGCACCTCGGCCCCTGGGAGTAGCTCAATGGGGCAATCATAGGATCTATGAGGGGGGAGAGTTTCTGCTCCTTTTTTACTGAAAACGTCTGAAAAGTCCAGGTACGTGGTAGGGACAGATTTGCAAACCTCAGGGTCTGTATCCATATATAACAAGGCTGATGGGGAACATGGTGGTCCTGGCATGCAATGTTGTTTGCAGTAGGGTGATTTAAACTGGATCTCCTGTGTAATCCAATCAATGTGAGGGTTGTGTGCCTGCAGCCAAGGCATGCCAAGGATAATTGGGAACAGAGGTGACGCTATGACATCCAAACGTAAGAGTTCCTGGTGGTTGGAAGTGGTGGTGACAGGTAAAGGGCTGGTCTCTTGAGAAACAAGTCCAGATTTGATGGTGGACCCATCTGCCAGATGAACAGAAAGCTTCCGGGCCTTGGACTGTAAGGGTATCCGGTGTACAGCGGCAAAGGATAAGTCTATGAAGCAGCTGCAGGCCCCGGAATCAATTATAGCCGGTACTTGAATAGTTCCTCCTGGAAGCTGTAACAGAAGAGAGAGAACCAGATGAGAAGAACCGTTTGGCAGGGCTGGGGACTTGGGAGAAGAGATAGACAACCACTTACGGAGTTTGGCTGGGCAATTTCTCACATAGTGGCCTGGTTCCCCACAGTAAAGGCACAGATTGTTCTGTCGCCTGCGTTGTCGTTCCTCGTTGGTAAGCGAAGGACGGAGTAGGCCAAGCTGCATGGGTTCAGGCACATCCTGAGCAGGTGCTGAGGGTTCAAAAGAAGCCGGGCCTGGTGAGTTGGCTACACGAGGCAACATCCACACGGGACGATATGGTCCGGCAGATCTCTCCGCCCTGCGTTCTCTCAATCTCCGATCAATCTGGATGGATAACTTTATGAGATCGTCCAGCGAGTGTGGGACCCCAACTCTGGCTAGCTCATCCTTTAGGGCTTCTGAAAGGCCCATGCGGAACTGGTAGCGGAGTGCCGCATCATTCCAATTTGTGTCTGTACTCCAACGCCTGAAATCGGAAACATATTCCTCGACCGCTCTGTGGCCTTGCTGGAGGGAATGAAGTGCGGCTTCTGCAGTGGTATTTCGCTGAGGGTCTTCATAGATCTGGGCCATGTCGCTGAAGAAAGAGGACAGGGTGTCCAGTGAAGAGGCTTTCTGCTCTAGAAGACGATGAGCCCATGCTTGGGGTTCCCCCTGCAGCAGGGAGATGACAAACCCAACTTTCGTGGTCTCCAGAGAGAAGGTGCGGGGCTGTAAGGCAAAATAAAGTTCGCAGGCGGTGCAGAAAGCCCTGAACTTGCTGCGATCACCCGAGAATCTTTCGGGGGTAGGTACTCTGGGCTCCGGGGGGAGCATCACAACTGTGGATGGTGCAGAGTTCCCAGCAGAAGGTGAGGACGCAGCATTAGAAGCTGTGGATGGTGTTGACAGCGTCTGAACACGTTCCTCCAACCGTGTATAACCTTCCTGCAGGCTCTTGACGGCCTGTGTGAGGCCGGCCAGGTGTAGGCATAATTCATCCAGGGGAGAGGTTCCCCGCTCAGGCTCAGACATGGCTGTCTCGTACTGTCACGTACCTGGTAGGTAGAGCCTGAATGTGCGGAGGAAGGCCTCTCTTACACCTCTGACTCAGAGCCCCTGATAGAGTAAACAGGAAGCGCAGAGTGCAGAGTCGCACGAGTGCCGGTGGACGTGCAGGCTGCAGGACTGCTGGTAGCGTAGAGTTCCAGACGGAGGCAGGTGTCCTGGGAGTAGTTGGATCAATGCAGCAGCTAGAGAGCCTGGAGGTATACTGGAAGGTAAGCAGAGTCAGACAAGCCGGGTCATACACAGAGAGATCAGATCAGGTACAAGTGGAGAGACTGGAGAATGGTCAAAGGACAAGCCGGGGTCGGTGCAGGCAGAGAACTGGAGTAGTCAAAGGCAAGCCGGGTCAAGATCTCAGGAGCAACATAGGTAACAGGAAGCAGGACTGGCACGGAACACTGTAGACGAGACAGCACTGATCCTGGGAGCAGATCTAGCTTAAATAAGCCTCTTGATGCTTAACTGTCATCAGGTGCGCAGCACACTCAATTCACATGCTGGGGCTTTCACATTTGGCAATTAGCCAATTAGCTTTGGGAAATTCAAGGGGCAGGGCCTTGCCTGCGATTGCCAACTTGTCTCCTGGCAGGACCTTCCTGACAGGTAGGCTGTAGGAGGCCCCATGGTTTCTTTCAGCGGCCCTGCCTGGAACCCTGCAGTGTCCCACTACAATAAGGATATGTACCACCAATGTATGGGCAGGTGTAATCTATTTTCTCCACTGCAGCAGGAGGAAGTTGAGAGAAACTTAGTTTCACTATGGTTTACTCAGTCACAGGGAGGTAGCATCCTGGGTTTAGCACGCATTTTGCGAGGAGCTAGAGTAGAGACAGTTCATCTGTCTGTGAGAGACAGTACTTAGCATCAGGGAAAGGTTCCGTAGGAGTAGGGAAAGTGCAGGGACATGCCATCCTTTCTGGAAACCTCCTCATTTGGGTCCAGACTGACCAGGCCATATTCCACTCCTCGAGACAGGCGCTGTCACTGTTACATCTTATGAGTGTTCCTAGACAGGTTGCCTTCCCACTGGGCCTGTTGTGTATTGCTGAACTTCTGTTACAATACATTCCTGTTTTTGCATTAGGACTCTGAGTGTTTTCTGCCCGTCGCACCTTGCTGCTCCTACCTACAAGTGGTACATGTCTCACTTTTTGAAACACATTGTTCTAGCCCAGTGATGGTGAACCTTGGCACCCCAGATGTTTTGGAACTACATTACCCATGATGCTCATGCACTCTGCAATGTAGGTGAGCATAATGGGAAATGTAGTTCCAAAACAGCCAAGGTTCGCCATCACTGTTCTAGCCTATCCCAGATAATAAATGGATCATACAGCAGAAAAATCACCAAGCTGTTGTACAATAGCATGAATCTATATGACCTACATATGAATCTTTGTCTTAAAGAGGCCCTCGATAGCAAAAATGAGATGACTTCATGGTTTAGAAAAAATTTTATAATGGAAAATAGCATCAACTTTTTTGACACAAAGCAGCTGTAATAACTTCGGTTACCTACACCAATGTGGCATACATAACATGCCCTGCTATTTTTTAAATATTGAATGCATTAAATTTGATATGACTGCTTTTCAGCAAACTCATTTCCAAGTCAGACATTTAAAAAAAATATGCTATGGTGCCCTTGACAGCCATGACTCCATTTTCCTGTCATACTCCATCAAACTTAAGACGTGAGTAAAGTGCTTTTGTGATGATAATAATATTTATATTTGCACTATTCGAGGTCCTGGACTTCAGTAAAAACAGTATAAACCTGTCAGAATCAAAAACGCAGCTCTGTATAATCAAATGAGATCAGTAAAAGAGGAGTGGGCACGATTGATCAAACAAATTGTAGCGTGAGTAAAGCCACAACAATGCATACATTGAACTCTTCCAAAAAGGGAACATATTCTTTCACTGAGAAAGTTTTTTTTTCTTCTTTAACTGGAGGTAAAAATTCTCAATCAGAACCAGCCAAGTCTTGGAGTGCGTTAGCATGTGTTTCTCGTTTTTGCCTTCAGGAAAAATCTGCCAAGATATCGTCCGTCTTGCCAATCTTTCTTATGCACTTTACAACAAGTAAATATTATCTTACTTTGAACTATTTCCATATTTGTCACATAAAAAAACTTGCCAATGGCCTCTCTGTTACATAAATCAGAATGTTTAGGTATGCCTTGGATATTTTATTGGGTTTCCTGTTTTCATCCAATTTTTTTTCTTTTCATATGAGCCAAATGGTCAACAAATTACTTTCAGCGACAAAACTGCTTTAATATTACATGACAATTTGTAGACAGTTCCGTTTATTAGTGTTACAGTGCTTTAAAGAGCAATTTCAATTCAAAAGTCCACAGTTGCTATACCATCGCTCTCTGCCAGTTTTATGTTATATGATGCATGTATATATGATATAAAGTATAACTCTAGAATGCATGCTGACCCAGCAGTAGTCAAATATCACAATGCTGTCATACTTAAATCAAGGCCAGAATTTCAAGTCCAAAAACAACTCTTTCATGTTGCCTTTATTACTTAATAGGTCATTAATGTGGACAGTTTTCAGATGTGATAAGTGTAAATGGATTAAGCAATAGTCCTCTAACTTTGAAAGTCACAGTTAATAGCATAGTTACATAGTTGGTAAGGTTGAATAAAGACACTAGTCCATTGAGTTCAACCTGTGTAGTGTATGTGTGTTCATGTCGATAATCATTTCCCATATCCCTGTATATTGTGTTCACTAAGATGCATGTCCAAGAGTCTTTAAAACTATCAATACTTCCTGTTGACACCACCGATTATGGAAGAGAGTTCCACATCCTTGCTGCCCTGACTGTGAAAAACCCTCTACACAGCTTAAGGTTAAACCCCTTCTCCTCCAATTTCATTGAGTGGCCCTGTGTCTTAAACTCCATGAGGCTGAATACTTTCCTACCTATGCTGGGATTACCATTGAAATATTTGTATATCGCTATCATATCTCCTTTCAAGCGTCTCTTCTCCAGGGATAACACGTTTAGTGTTTGTAGTCATTCCTCGTAACTGAGGTTCTACAGTCCCCATATTAATTTTGTTGCCCTTCTCTGGACTCTCTCCAGTTCCAGCACATCCTGATGACCAGAACTGGGCAGAATACTCCAGATGTGGCTGAACCAGAGCTTTATAAAGTGGCATGATTATCGTTTTATCTCTGGAGTAAATCCCCTTTTTAATGCAGGCTAATATTCTGTTAGCTTTGTTTGCTGCAGCTTGACATTGCATGTTATTGATTGTAATTTCTATGCTTTTTCCACCGATTCAGCAAATGCTAATTGACTTACAGTTGAGTCTTGGGTTCCCCTGTACTGGGGAATACAGAGAGCTAATACTAAGACGTATTCATTTATACATAAAAGTACATTTAAGGATTTTTTTATGTATTAAAATAGGCCTTTGTTTATCTGCCTAAAAGTTTTGCGTTAAATCGGGGAAAAATGCAATCAAACAGATTTACATGAGTTACTGCACATCCATTAATAGGAAATACATGCCAATAAACTAAAAATGATATGAGTAAGCAACATAGACATGTGTATGAAATAAAAATAGAATTTTTTCAACCTCTTCATATTCTGTCGGCACAATGGTTAAAAATAACTTACTGTGGAATACAGTAACAGACCTCTTAAAAAAGGGCTAAAATATCTTGAAAACCCAAGGGGTAATGGTAAGTTTGAAGAGGAATTCTTATCTTATACATCTTTGCTCATTAAAAGATTTGAATAATTAAAGAAGATCTCCGGTATTGACTGGAAATACCCTTGTCCCTGAGTCACCTCTATTGAATGGATGCACCAAATTGTATGGTAAATGTTTTCTTGCTTCTTTTTTATAGATATCAAAATAGATCATTACAGTACAGGTCCTGACATTTTCAGAATGAGATTTACGTTGAAGGTTTTGTAATTATTATTATCACATAATCAGTCCCAATATTGTAACATGCACATTGCATCTGTGGCATAGCGTTTCAGATGTTTCTCAAGTATGAGAATAATAATTATATCATGCAACAGACTTCCCGTAATTTAAACTTGTGGTTTGTATGCATTTTTTTTGGGATGGAAGGGATACTGTAGATTGAAGTAGGCTATATGTTTTCATATTGTTAAATTACAAAATGGTTTATCCAGGGACTTTGCTAGAACCACCTAGAAGAAGTGCACTGGGCTTCCTGCTTGGGGCTGTGAGCAAGTAATGCCCAGTTTGCTGCAAGCACTGCTTGGCACATTGTTCTCCTTATTGATAGTGTCGGTACAAATTCCTGTACAAACATTACCAGTGAGATCCGGTGGTTCAAGAAACAGAGCATCTCCTCTCATCTCTCAGATAACTGTCCACTAACACCAATGGTGGGTAATACATCTTCCTCTGATTACCAATGCTGGTGCATTCTTCCTCTCACTGACAACAATATAAGGTACACTTTTCCTCCCATTGACTACCAATGCTGGGGCATTGTTCCTCCCAATGACCAAAGTTAGGGCATTCTTCCTACCAATGGTATTGGTATTAAATGGGCTGTCTTTCTTCCACTGACCACTAATGTAAAGAGACAATATTCCTCCCATTGACCATCAATGCTGGGCATTCCTACTCCCACTGACAATCAATACTGGTACATTCTCCCTCCCAAAAGACTACCAATGCTGTGGGATTCTTCTTGCTGCTGGTCACCAAAGCTGAATTCTCCATCCCACTACCAATAGATGCTGGGGCATTCTATTCCTCACTGAAACCAACATATGAAGCATTCATCTTCCCATAATGGGAGAGTACACAGTGACATTGCTGCAGATTTTCCAGTGTGGAGACTCACACCTCTGTAGAAGGCCCTGGATTTTGTCTTGGATGCAAGGTGCTCACAAATACAGATGAAGAGGGCAGTCATACAATGTCATTTAAGAGCAAGGCTGCAAAGTAGCTACTGTGGAAGACATGATGAAAATCAGACCAGCAGCTGCTAGAAACATAGGAACAGTGGGGAGAATGGAAATATTGTAAAAGAAAAAAACTGAAGTTGGCAATCATTGAGACATGCAATACACTAGGTCATGGTCAGGAGGTAGTTCAAGGTTACACCGAGGAGGCAGTTAGGCGGAGGTAAGTCATAGTCTACTAGCTGGATCAGCAACAGTCAGTAGAGCAGTGAGACAAGTAGAGCAGCTTCTGAGACAAGGCCAGGTTAGCAACAGGTAGGAAGGAGGTCCAAAAGCCAGAGGGATCAGAACAGATTGGCAGAGTAGATTACATCCAGAAGCAGGGTGGGTCATCAACAAGTAGGCAAAAAACAAATATTTAATAGCTGAAGACCATCCAGTAGTTTTATGGTTCAGCTTTGATACTTAAATAGGCTTTCTAGTACTATTGGTGAAATTGGGCATGTGTGTCTGTATGCCCATGCACAGGTGCTTACTGAAACATGCTAGGCTAGCCAGAACCCTAGGCCTTCACCTGTGTGTTGGAGCACTTGCATGCGTTCATTGTCTTTTGACGCTATCCTGACATTGGCGTAGTTTTTCTCCCAATAAAAGCGAATGCCGATGCATTTTTCCTCCCACTAATAGTTTATGTTGGAGCATTTTTTCTCCCCTTACCACTAATGTTGAGGTATTATTCCTGCCAGTGACTACAATTTTGGGGCATTCTCTATGTCACTAACTGCCAATGCTGGTCCATATTGCCACTCACTGACACCAAATGTAAGGTACAGTCTCTCTCTAGTTGACATAAAGTGACTTTCTTCCTCCCACTGACTATCATTCCTATGCAACCTGATGAAAAATGCTGGGGCATTCTACCTCCCAGTGACTACCAAGGCTGAGGCATTATTCCTTCCACTGAACCCGAATTTAAGGAACAATCTTTCTCCCACTGACGACCAATGTACAGACAACCCTGGCACTCTGTATGCTATAGTGTACATTATATATAACTGACCCCTGCACTCTATTACATTGTACATTATATACTCCTATACACTATGACATTTTTTACATTGTTATGTTGCATAAGTTCTGCACTTTGCAGACTTTACACACTTGTAAACAAGATGTTCATCGTTATCAGTTGCTGGCTTCTAAAAAGTTCTCCCTTGGTACTATTACTGAAGCTCATCTTTAAGGTGTATGGAGGTGATTTTATTGAATCCAAAAGATATTGAACAATTTGATTGTAAAGTGTCTAGCCATCTTTCATCTGTCGTTCACCATTTGCTAATTTATAAATATTAGTGCAGCCCACCCCAAAGCAGCCTCAATGACCCAAAACATGTGTTGCTACCACCTAATGTATATTTTATAGCTATTGAACACCCCAATTACTGTGTGCTCTCTAGTAGACACAGCCATAACAGTGTTAAATATGCTGAAAAAGTAAAATGGAAAGAAAATTGGAGAGCTGATTCAATGATACCAGATGGATGTTCAGACTTCCTCGTGGTAAATACATTGTAATATCATGAATTCGGGGCTAGACTTCAAGCAAAACAGGACCATACTAATGGTTCTTTATACATAAGACATGACTAATATATACAATGATAAGGGGAAACACCTTGTGTCCAAATATAAGACTTTATAAATGTATACTCAAGATGTACGTGGTAATATTACAGTTCATGCTCCTTCTGACTAACCATTCGCTTCAACAATCAAACAATCAATGCACAATTAAAAATTACAGATTTTCACTGTGAATGTGTTTTAGGGATCAAGGACAAACCTGATGATTTTAGCTTTAACCACTTATCGACTGCCGCACAACTATTTACGTCGGCAGTCAGCCCCTCACAGGCAAAGCGACGTAGGGCTATGTCGCTAGCCTGTAAGGGTTTTGGGAGCGAGCGCGCGCCGCCGGATGCGCGCTCCCGCTCCGTCACGGACCCCCCGCGCGCGTGCCCGGCGGACCCGATGTCCGCCGGGCACTCGCGATCGTCGGTGACAGCGGGAGAAAGGCAGGCGGCTAGTGTAAACAAAGCCGCCTGTCAGTCTCCCCTGTGTAAGAATGGTGATCAAACAGTTCTACTATGTAGGACCATTGATCTCTGTTCTTACACTAGTAGCCACAGCCAATCACAGTTAGAAACACGCCCCTAGGGACACACTTAACCCCTCCCTCTCAAAAAAAGTTAACCCCTTCACTGCCAGTGTCATTTTTACAGTAACAGTGCATATGTATAGCACTGATTACTGTAGTAATGTCACTGGTAACCCCAAAAGTGTCAAAAATGTCAGTCAAGGGTCCGATCTGTCTGCTCCAATGTAGCAGTCCCGCAAAAAAATCGCAGATCGCCGCCATTACGCGTTAAAAAAAAACAACAAAAATGACAAAAATCTTTCCCTTTTTTAGTAAACGCAATAACTTTTGCGCAAACCAATCAAAATACGCTTTTTGCGATTTTTTTTACCAAACATATGGTAAAAAAAAAATTGGCCTAAAACGTTAAAAAATTTAGATTTTTTTTTTTTTTTCCAAACAAGTTTATTTCAATTAGCAAATCAAAGAGTACAAGGTTTGGCAACAATTCTGAAATTACAATATCAGGTAAGACAATTACATATTGTCATGTTAAACAGTTCAAAATACTTGTAAAGGAATAAAGGAAACAAAAAGAAAAAAGGATATGGAAGCAAATTGTCAGTTGTAACATAATACTAGAATAAACAAAGGGCTTTTCAACAAATCTGGAAGAAGTTGGCATATGAAGATTATATAGCCCATAACTGTAAACTAACTCGAGCAGATTGTATATTGCATTAAGGAGGAATTACTTTAGAGATGAATATTATGAAGTATCATATTGTTAGAGCGTTTGAATGAAAGGGTGTCGGTGACCAGCACCAATACCTGGGCACTTCCAGCCTTGTATCAGATTGGACATCTAAATGCAAGAAGTAGGGACATGTAAGGGAGGGGACAGGGAAACAAAGGGAGGTGTTGGGGATAGGAGTCGGTCTAATGATGATAAAGTTGACACAATCAGAGTCGATATAGCTGAGTGTATATACTGGTGGTAAGAGACACATCTAATGATAAATTTATCAGTTGATAAAGTGAATAATTTAGGAAGCGGGCAATAGTAGAAAAAAGTGCTTTGGATATCAGGATTCGTAGGTCGTTAGATATTCAGGGGAGGATTTGAAGTGAGTCCAACAGGACCATACGGTAGTAAATCTTTTGGGGTTGTCTGATGAAATGGATATGAGTTCTTCCATTTCAGCGATTTTATTTATGCGGGTGAACCATTCTCGTGTAGAAGGGGTTCTTGTTGTACCCCCTGAGTTTAGGTATGCACATCTTGGCTGCGTTAATTAACATCATAGTAAGTGATTTGAAATAGAGTGGATTATAGGAGGGACAATGATGGAGCAAAAATTGTGCAGGAGTAAAAGTAGATTTTTACATTTTTTTTGGGAATTTCATATAAAAAAATGTGAAAAATATTGTTATTTTTGCAAAATTGTTGCTTTTTTTTGTTTATAGCGCATGATCAAAAAATCACACAGGTGATCAAATACCACCAAAAGAAAGCTCTGTTTGTGGGAAAAAAAGGACGCCAAATTTGTTTAGGTACAGCATCGCACGACAGAGCAATTGTCCGTTAAAATCACGCAGTGCCGAATCGCAAAATAGGCCCTGGTCAGGAAGGGGGTAAAATCTTCCGGTGCTTAAGTGGTTAATATACAAAAGAGGTCTTTGAAAAATGAATGAAATGCAAAACAGCTGGAAAATTAAAGATTACCATTCAGAAAGCCAATACATCACCCAAAATTTAGTACACTTTCTATTAACAATAGCCATACTTCTCACCAATAATAATTCTCCAAAGTATAACATTTGTTATCTGCAGTCCATTGACTTTTATAGGGCCCCGAAAGGGGTCAAGTAACAGAACACATTTTTTACAAAATGCAAGGAGAGTCAGTTTTATCTGGACAGACCTGAAGTTTTATATCCCTTGTTAACTCGTGGATTAAGCCACAATGTGCAGAACTATTTAAATTTGGCACAGCAATGATAGTATGATATTACTGTCTTCATAATACACTCATTGTGTATAAACCCAACATCAAACTAACAGTTGAGTAGTTATGTTATACCTAGACTCATTTAATATTTGCTATCACAGTAATGCTGTATATAGTTTGCTACAGTACCTGTGTATTAGAACATACATTCACCGCCTACTTTATTAGGTACACCTGTGCAATTGCATTGTAACACAAATTGCTAATCAGCCAATCACATGGCAGCAACTCATTTAGGCATCTAGACGTGGTGAAGATGACAAGCTTAGGATCAAACCGAGAAGAAAGGGGATTTAAGTGACTTTGAATGTGGCATGGTTGTTGGTGCCAGACAGGCTGGACTGAGTATTTTAAAAACTGGTGATCTACTGGGATTTTCTCGCACAACCATCTCTAGGGTTTACAGAGAATGGACTAAAAAGGAGAAAATATCCAGCGAGCGGCAGTTGTATGGACAAAAACACCTTGTTGATGTCAGAGGAGAATGGGCAGACTGGTTTGAGATGATAGAAAGGCAACAGTAACTCAAAAACCAATCATTACAACCAAGATTTGTAGAAAACCTTCTCTGAATGCACAACACATTAAACTTGAAGCAGATGGGCTACAGCAGCAGAAGACCTCACTGAGTGCCACTCCTGTGAGTTAAGAACAGGAAACTGAGGCTACAGTTCCCACAGGCTCACCAAAATTGGACAATAAAAGATTGAAAACACTTTGCCAGGTCTGATAAATCTCAATTTCATCTGCAACATTTAGATGGTAGGGTAAGAATTTGGCGTAAACAACATGAAAGCGTGGATGCGCCCTGCCCTGTATCAACGGTTCAGGCTGGTGGAGGGGGGGTAATAGTGTGGGGGATATTTTATTGGCACACTTTGAGCCCCTTAGTTTCATTTAAATGTCCCGGCCTACCTGAGTATTGTTGCTGACCATGTCCATCCTTTTATGACTACAATGTACTCATCTTCTGATGGCTCCTTCCAGCAGGATAGCGCACCATGTCTCAAAGCTCAAATCATCTCAAACTGGTTTCCTGAACATGACAATGAGTTCCCTGTACTCCAATGGCCTCCACAGTCACCAGATCTCATCCACTAGAGCCCCTTTGGGATGCGGTGGAATGGGAGACTTGCATCATAGATGTGCAGCCGACAGTTCTGCAGCAACTGTGTAATGCTATCATGTCAATATGGACCAAAATCTCTGAGGAACGTTTCCAACACCTTGTTGAATCTATGCCATTAAGAAATAAAGCAGTTCTGAAGGCAAAAAGGGGTTCAACCCGGTACTAGCAAGGCGTACCTACACTCAAAAAAAATGATATATTGGATTTAATTAACTTATTTATGTCAACAAGTTGCACATAACTGGGTTACGTTAATTTAGGTAACTGTAATAGACCATGTTACTTAAATTCAACGTAACCCAGTTATGTGCAACTTGTTGACATAAAAAAAGTTAATTAAAACCAACATATAATTTTTCGAGTGTAAAAAAGTGGCCGGTAAGTGTATATATCAGTATATGATGTTAATTTTTAAGGGACAGCGCTGTTAAAAGAAGAATATAATATACTAAAGTGCAATGTGTGCAAACATTAATAATTTCCATCCACTCCTAAAACAACAGCTATCAATATACAAACAAATGCCAACAGTGCAAAAAATATTTAAAAATAGTGCTAAGTGCAGTGCAAAAAAGAAGATACTACAAATTACATATCTTAGCAAAAAATACAAAGAAATATAAAACAATATGTATATCTGTGCAAAAAAATAATGCTTAAAATCAGTAGATCAACACATATAACTCTCTAATATAACTAAAGAAGACCAATAAAATTTCATGCAAAGTTCATGTATATCCACCGTGAATGTGCTCTTGAATTCTTCTAATATTCACCAAGAATGCTCTCCACCACCATGAGTTCTAGGTAAACTCACGACAGGGTGATGCTGGAAAGACTATAAACATGAAAAAAGGGCTCACGAGTATAAAAATGGCAGTCCACAGTTTCCATTTCGAGATCACTCAGAGAAAGTGTTCTGTATCTGTAACAGTATTAATTCATAAGCGAAAGAGGGAAGAGAGAAGATGCTTTCAAAGCTTGAAACCGTCTTCAAATACTTTAATATTAAAACAGCATTACAACTCACATTTTCCTGTGTCTCCACTGACACAAGTATACAGACTTCAATAAGTTAGTGTGTTGCCTCCGGGCCAAAAGACCCAAGCCGTGAGAGAGATCACAGTGTGCATGGTGATGTCCCATCCAAACCTTGCACTATATATTTCATCATCAGACATGTTCCAGGAGGTGTGGACTGACATTGTTATACTATTTCATTGAAGCTGTTATAGCTGCAAAGGGTGTGCCAACTTATTATTGAACCCTACAGACTAAGTCTGGGATGGCAATAAAGTTCATGTGGGTGTAAAGTCAGGCGTCCCAATTTTTTTTTGGTAATATAGTGTATATAGCTGCACAGCTGTATGGAAATGTACAGGTTTATAGAAGAAAATATTGATATAAGTACATACATCTAATGTACGAACAAGCATAATCAGCAAAGGGCCCAGCAAGAGTCTTGGTGAAATTGTGCACATGTACCTGGGTAATATAGTTAATAAACATACTTCCAGAAGAATGCTTTAGTTCAGCTGCAGGAGCCCCAGAGGATGATCACAATGCAGTGTATGACCTTGTGTCAGAGACCTGAAAACAAGATCAGCATCGATAGGGAGATGCTCCAACCATTGTCCAACCAGCTTGAAACATAGCTTCTCAAAGTCAGAAACTGTGGTGTGGCACTGGAACTCACAGGTGACTTTTTCCTCTATCTCTTAATCTATAGTTTCTCATCTGTCATGCACCCAGAGCGCTAGCATATACTGGTTATTGAGCTCTAAGCTAAAACTAACTATAGAATCCAAGACCAGAAGGGACAGGGTTAACTAAGATAACAAAAGCTGCATATTAATTTACAGGTTCACCTACTAATATACTGGAAAGTCACCACTACACACATACAGTAGCACAGCCCTAGATATCTGGCACGGTGCATGTGAGATAATACCAATAGAACACAGATACAGTACATATGTCACAAGCATTCAGGAACACACTCAAGAAGCTATGGGCAGTTGCAGGTAAACTATTAAAAATAGTAACACTTGTCTAGTAATCCCGGTATTTTGGTCTAGGTTCAGCCACAACTCTCCCATGGAGAGGACATGTGTCTCAGACTTTCTCTCTCTCTCTCCGCTTCCTCCTTCTGGTGTTTTCATCCCAACCACCCAGAGACAGGAAGTGCATATGTTAACAGGAATTTCAAAGCATTTACAAATACAGACAGTAGAGGGCAGCAGATTCCCACATTTTAATAATGTAAAAATACACAATTGTGTTTAAATTTACTCTACATAGTGGTAGTAGTAAAAGTTATTATTAATATTATTATTATTATTATTATTATTATTATTATTATTATTATTATTATTAATAATATTATTTCACAAATAGGTAGCTTGAATACTGGGGTCTATAATAAAAGAATTATCTGGACTGCAGTAAAGGGAATAAATCACCGGGGGTCTACATTGTTTATAACCCACTATATGAGAATATGCCTGTTTGTTTTCTGGAACAGTGCAACATATTTAAAAAATTCCTCCCTTCCTCTCATCAAGCAACACTGACTAACAATTTATATTTGAAAATACAGATGTACAAACCAAATGGCAACAGGAAAAGCTGGAGAACTGGAAGTGAAATGAACAAACAAACAGAGAAATAAATAGTAACATACAGCAATGAACAAGGAGTGCTGAAGTGGCACCAGAGGGCTTAAGTATAGCAGGTTTCCAATTCTAGATAACCACAACCAATGCAAAATTATAGTTATAAATATTTATTCTTAATATTAATGTGTATAAAATTAGAACAGTAAACATTGCAATGATACCCAATTTAGTTTTTGTTGATGTTAAATAAATGCTGCTTTTTTTTTTTTTTTAGATTTCCGAATGCTTACATACAGTAGTCTAGGTTGTGCACAGAAGAGAGGTTAAGTATCTATTAAGGTTATAAAAGACTGTGGTCCATCATTTTCAGCCTCTCCCAACTCCCACAGGTTTTGTGGTCCATAGACTGTAAATATTGTACTGCAAGCAAAGCTCTATGCTTAGGCTAGTGCTTAGACTAGCTTAGGCTAGTGCTTATTTATTACACTGCCCTTGGCAGGTACAGTATATGATGACTGTCTGATCTGGTAGCGTCTATAGCAGTGGTCTCCAAACTGTGGCCTGTGGGCCTAATGCAGCCCTTTGCTTACCATTATCCAGCCCTCAGAGGACTATTCCTCCCACTGACACCAACAAGCCAGCACTATTCCTCCCACTGACACCAACAAGCTGGCACTATTCCTCCCACTGACACCAACAAGCTGGCACTATTCCTCCCACTAACACCAACAGGGGGGCACCATTCCTTCTACTGACACCAACAGTGGGGAAAAACTCCTCTTACTGACTCTAACAAATTTGGCATTTTTCCTTCCACTGATGCCAGTGATGGGACACCATTCCTCCCACTGACACCAACAATGGGGCATAATTCCTCCCACTGATATAAACAAGTAGGCACTAGGGATGAACATTGGCGGTTCGAGGTTCGGCCCGAATTTAGAACTTTTTGCCCAAAAAGTTCGAAATTTGGCAACCAGAACCGACCAAAATGCAATGGGACAGGAAATGGGCTTTAAAAGCCCATGATTGGACCAGAACCATTAGCAAAAGCCAATTGAGGGGGCAGGAGAATGCTAGGAATGTGATTGGAGTGACTAGGGGGTCCATAGGCCAATCATTAGTGAATACGCCCCCCAGTATATAAGATAGCCCCCGCCAAATTCCTAGCATTGTTATACAGGGACATGGAAGAGAGTGGAAGCAGTTCGTGGACTTCTGCTACAAAGTGTCATTTAGCATTTATTAGTGTGAGGAAAGGGATATCTAGTGTAGTTAGGGTGCTCTTTTACACTTTAGTTAGCTTTAATAATTTAGTTTCTGTAGGGAAAGTGTTAAGTGCCAGGATGACCATAGTGTAGTGTAGGGTGAACTGACAGTGACTGCTATGGCAGGGTGACCAAACCCTTCCATATCAGGGTGACCGCTATAGAGAAAAGCTAGTTTCTCTGAAGTCACTTTCGCTGCAGTAATATGGCTTCACCCCTGTCAGCTTGCTTTTTGGCTGCAGGCGTCTATAGGGATTTTTTGAGCACATGTTTGGAGTCAGGCATGACATCTGAACATGTGTATAGGGGGTATATATACACACCCATGTATGTATATATACACCTGCACATATATAGGTGTGAAAGGAGCAGAAAACACTACTTGCGCTAATGAAATAATTAATACCAATATAGTTACGCTCCTATCACACCTATATATATCTAAGTGTAAAATACATATAAGTATGTGTGTATATATACCACTATACACAAGTTCAGATGTTTTGCCTGCCTCCAAAAACCCCAAAAAAATGCCTGCAACAACACACCTGGGCGTTTTTTTTTTGGCGCTAGCGTTTTTTTGGGCATTTTTTTGGGTTCTTTGGAGGCAGGCAAAACATCTGAACTTGTGTATAGTGGTATATATACACACACACTTATAGGTATTTTACACTTAGACATATATAGGTGTTATAGGAGCGGAGCCATATTAGTGTAAATGATTTCATTAGCGCAAGCATATATTTCTGCTACTATCACACCTATATATGTCTAGGTGTATATATACATATAAGTATGTGTGTATATATACCCATATACACAAGTTCAGATGTTTTGCCTGCCTGAAAAGACCCCAAAAAATGCCCAAAAAAACGCTTGCTACTAAACCGGCAAGGTGTGAAAAGAGAGAAGCCACTAACCTGTTCTATAAGTGACAAAATACAAACAATCTTTTTTTTTATGGTTCTGGACATGCTACAGAGCTGAAACTTCACAGGTACACTTTTTAGACCCCCCAGATACTAAATCCAAAGATTTTTTTTTTTTTTTTTTTAATTTTTTTTTAATTTTTTCAATAATTGTCTCTCTATCAAAAATGACAATTTTTAAAAACTTTTTTTGTGTGATTTATAGTCCCTGGGGTATGACCCAGAACCCTAGGCACTTTTTAGGGGCATTTATTGGGTTTTAGGGCTTCAAAATGGTGTTCGGGTCCCATTGATTTCAATGGGGTTCTGAAATACGGGCCGAACTTTTGGGAGGTTCGGGTGTTCTGGTCGAACCGAACTTTTCAAAAGTTGGATCATCCCTAGTAGGCACTATTCCCCCCATGATGGGCCACTAATCCTCCTTCTACTGACTACAGGTGTCATGTGATTTTTTTACTCCAACTAATGCTGGGGAATTTTTTAATTCCACTGGCCACTCTGGCCCCCCTAAAGAATGAAGAACAGTAAACCAGCCCTTTATTTAGAAAGTTTGAAGACCCCTGGTCTATAGGCTGGTGTGCTTTCACTGTCAATGGTTTTCAGTCAGTTTTTTCTTCACCTATGACTCATCTGCTCTAAGTGTAGGTACACAGGGAATCCACCTAAGGTGGTGCATTTGTCTTAGCTAGCCTTTACTGACTCTAATACCTTACTCTGTTCCTGCTTTGGGCAAGATCCTCTTGTCCATTCTGATCTTATCCTGCGTTCTGAGCTTTATAGACGTTGCTTCTGATCCTGCCTGTTTATATATGTAACCTTTTGTTCCTGGTTATATTTCCTTGCTGTGTGTTCCTGTCTGTCTGCTGTATACTTGTAGGCAGGTGCAGTTAGCTTTCCCACCTGCAGGTGGCCTAATGCCATTATTGCTTGGGAAGGGGAGCCTTGCAAGGGAATTGGTCCCTTAGAGATGGTGTTTAAAGTGTAACTCCACTTTTGTTGAGAAAATAAACATTCCCTCTCTGGGAGATCTATGTACATTACAAGGATTTTAACAAACTTTGTTGCAGATTCCTATCTTTTTGTTATTCTGAAGAAATCCCTGTGAGTTTGTCTGTATCCATATAGAAAAGTGAATCTAATGGGAGTGGTTTCATCAATCAGCTGTGCACCTGCAGGGCTCTATAGAGGAAAGCTACTGGGTCTTCATCCCTTTAGACGTGATTTCCTATTGGAAGTATCTCACCAAAAATGAAATTTTTGTTGCCTGGAATCTGACTTGTATCTTAGGCAGACTTCTGGGAAAATTAGAGAGCCAATCACGCAAGCAGGAAATTATGTTTCTGGGGGGCGTACTATAAACTTTCTTTATACAGAACAACTCCAGGTAGCCAAATTGCATTGCATTTTCAGAAAATCACAGAGCTGCAGATTAAACAGTTTAATAACATTCAATTACAATATGACTTGTGTCGCAATTGTATACATAATATTATTTTTTCTTTATTTGCAATTTTTTTTCCCCACAAAAGTGGAGTTACCCTTTAATGCCTTGAGAGAGGAAAGTAGTCTGACTGGACATCAAACCCTCCTTGGACTTTGGCAGAAATCTTTGGTGAGGGTTTGTGGTAGGGAGAGGAACACATATGTGAGCAATAGTGCTTAACACAGGGTCAGGTTCCAGACAATAAGGGATAACTAAAAGAAAACCACTTTAGATGGGAAAAATAACAAATAATAATAATACAAAAAATAATAACATAGCACATACTATTGCTACACAAGCTATAGTGTAATTTCAAACTGTAGGGCTGTAATTTTCTGTGAAATTGAATTCACTATTGCAACCTAGAGGCATTTTGTACATAACTTGTGTACAGAACACTTCCAGAAATGTTATTTCCTGCTTGTGTGACTGGCTCACTGATGTCTTCAATAGCATACAAGTCAGATCTTAGGGATCCTCTGCAACATAAATGTAATTTTTGGTGAGATACTCTCAAAGGGTTATTCACTTCTAAAGGATGGCAGACCCTGCATTTTTCTCAGAACACTGAAAGTACAACGGCTGATTAATAATGAAAAAGTCACGCCCGTTCACATTCACTCTCCAGATAACAAACAACTTTTTCTTCAAAGCAGAAACAGGTAAGACTCTGCAACAAAGTTCGTTAAAATCCCTGCAATCCACATTGGTCACCCAGAGGGGAATGTTTATTTTCCAACAAAAGTGAATTTACTCTTTAAGCATTCAAAATGATCAAGAGAAGGTAACACACAGAGTGCCAAGGTCAGAAGTATGTATTGTCCACAATGCAGTGGTCATCAATGAGTAATGCACCAAGTACAGGGGTTAGGGGTAAGTATTGCACATAATACAGGGGTCAAGAGTAAGTAAAGCACAGGAGGTCAGGAGTACGTAATGCAGAAAATGAGGGGGTCAGGAGTAACCCAGAAAGTGCACAGGTCAGGAGTAATTAACGTACAAAGTGCAGGGGGCAGAATTAGGCAAGGCATAATGTGCAGAGGTCAGGAGTACATAACACACAGAGTGTAGGAATCAGGGATAACATGCAAAGTGCAGGGGTCCAGAGTGTGTATCACACAGAATGCTGTGTTCAGGAGAAAATATCACACAGTGCAGGGGTCAGAAGCAAGTATCACAAAGTCCACTGTACAGAATACAACCAAGCTCTTAATTCCCCTCCCCCCAAGTACAGATGTCCACCAACGCCCTTAATTCCTCCCCCAATACAGATATCCACCAACACCCCTAATCCCTTTCCCAGTAGAGATGATCACCAACACCTCTATAAGTACAGATGTCCACCAACATCTCAAATTGCTTCCTCCCAAAGCAAATATTCATCAGCACCTCTAACCAGCCCAAAACAGATGTCCACCAACACTCCTAACCTCCTCACCCAGTAAAAGAAGAGAAAAGGCATTGTAGTGCAAACATGTAAGTCACTGGAGTGCTGTGCAACAAAAAAAATGTTGGCCAGCCTCAACATCCCCAAAGTACTAGCATCCGATGTGGACCATACGCATCCACCCCTTAAGTAAGCTACTGCCTTTAGTATTTTCCAAATGCCCTAAATGCCTACTCTTAACAAGCTATAAATGAGCTTTAGTCCTCGTTCACACTGAACGTGGCTTTCAAATTGTTGAATTGAAGTTCACCTGAATTCGCACAATTTCAAAGCTTCATTTTAATCTGACTTTAGGGGCGACTTCAAAGACATCTGTGCAGCTTGATGCACAGATGTCTATTGAAATGGCCCCAGAAGTCGCGAAAAGTAGTGCAGGAACTACTTTTGGAAATCGGTGCGGTGCCACAAAGTCGGCATCACTCCGATTGGGACTCTCCCATTGCCCGCAATAGTCTGCAATTTGACATGCGATCTGTCAAATTGCATATGAAAGGAAGTCTGCAGGCGTTCTGCATTGTGGCTGCAGCAATGTGTACACACCTGACTGACACCATGTCCACTTGTAGGTAGGTATCTGGGGGGGTAAAAACACGATTCAACAACCTGTTTTTCCTGCCCCTGGCCGCCTGTGTGAATTGATTCTACACACTACACGGGTTAAAATCGGGTATTTATTGAAGGGATAATTTCAGCTATTGTAAATATGGTAGTATTTTAAAAACCTGTAATTCACAAGAAAAATAGGAAATCCAAGGAAAGGAACTGGAAAATTCATCAATGTGCTTTATAAGTACAGCAAATGGCACAAAGGAAGTGCAAATGAAGGAGTGTTTATCAGGGGACTGTTCATTCATTGCTTGATAGATAGATCCTAGGTTTTCAAACCTGAATGTTTTGTAGCTCGAAGCTCCAAAGTGTTTACCATCCAAAACCCCATGGTTTTCATTTGTGCCAGTTTACAACTGAGCATATTGTTGCTTGAAGCTTCTAGCTCAAAAAAGTATACAGGCTTCTTTGCGCTACAAGCTTCAAGCTTTATTTGCCCCAGTAGACTTCAATGGGAATGGCCAAAAAAACTCTAGTAACTAGCTTTTGGCTGAAAATAATACAAATAGGAAATGCTTAAAGGTTAACTCCACTTTTAAGGGGGGGGGGGGGGGGAGCAAATAAAGAAAAAACAATATAGCGTATACATCTGCGACACAAATCATATTGTAATTGAATGTTATTAAAAATTACCTTTCCTTTTCAATCTGCAGCTTTTGTAATTTTCTGAAAATGTAATGCAATATGGCTACCTGAAGCTGTTCTGTACACAGAATGTGTACTGACCACACCCCAGAAACATAATTTCCTGCTTGTGTGATTGGCTCACCAATTTTCCCAGAAGTCTGCCTAAAATACAAGTCAGATTTCTGGCATTCCCTGCAACAAAAATGTCATTTTTGGTGAGATAGTCCCAATAGGAACACATCTAAAGGGATGCAGGTCCAGCAGCTTTCCTTATAAGAGCCCTGCAGCTGCCACAGCTGATAGATAATTATGAAACCACTCCCATTTGACCCACTCATCACAGAGGAACAAACAGTGATTTCTTCAGAATAACAAAAGGTAGGAATCTGCAATAAAGTTTGTTAAAGACCATGTAATGTACAGAGATCACCCAGAGGGGAATGTTTTTTACTCAACAAAAGTGGAGTTACGCTTTAAGCAAAACTGCATGCAAAACCCCTCAAAAACACCTGTGCAAACACTCAAAAAAATAAATAAATAAATAAAAGCCCATAAAAATGACTAAAGACACTCATCACAAGTGTAAATGCAGGCTTAAGGCCCGTACACACAATACGAAAATACGGAAGTCAAATTTTGTCCGACTAACGATCTGCCGATTTTTCAATTATTAGTATAGTGCTCTCGAAAGCCGATTACGAAAAACTGGATGTGCAGGCTATAAAATTTTTATCGTACGTCAAGACAACATCCGATTTTCGTTTAATTAGTACGGTTTTCGTCTGAAAAAAATTGCAAGAGGAAGACTATGCATGCTCACAAATGAAAGAAGACATACAAAACAATTCAACACATTACATCACTTCTGAAGTTGAATTCTGTCGTATGGGAATTTTCAAATGAAAGTAACCTCTTCACTTTCCATATGAGACTAGCATGCAACAAAAAATGGACGAAAGATCGTTCGATAATCTGATGATGTGTACGAGGCTTTAGTCTGTATAGCTGCAAGCCTTAGATGTCTGGTTGGATACTCATTTGTTTTTGTTTGCCATTTTAAACATAATTCCACACCTAAAAATTAGTGTTTCAGGTGCCTTAGGATCGATTTATTAAGCTAATTCCACATGATTCATTTTTAAAATGATTAAACTTGTATAATAAATGACCTTTTGATTGCTTTTTTTAACTCCAAGAGTTCAGGCTCTAAGGATTTAACCACTTGTGGCCATGAGATTTAACTCTTTGGCAGGTGTCTCATTTCCAGCACAGTAATGTCTATGTCTTAAGGTTTGGGGCTTTTCGCAAAGGGCTGATCTCAGGTTCACCAGCAATTAAAATCTCACATGTAGTTGAATGGTTATTTTATGGTTCCACAGGGAGCTCCTGTATTTGAACACCTGGTAGTTAATTAGGTGATTAGTCCCATATGTGCTAGTATGGGTGTATTGCCATTGACCAACAAACATAAAAGAATCATTTTATTAGTGTAGGGTAGTGAATTTATAACATCGCTTACGTTAGCATGCACACATTCAGTCTCGGCTGAATCTTTTGATAAGTCCCAAGAACATAAACATGTTTAAATGATTCTACTTTTATTATTTTATCAAAATATTATGTTATTTCTTACTGTCAGCTCTTTAGCCAATGACCAATGCAAGCCTAGGCACTCTCTAACAGACAGAAGTTATGGTAAATTAGATAATGTACTGATAATGTAAAGGGGCATATTAGTTATGTTGTTATCTCTCCTACCTTAGGATTCTGGCCTCTGAGTTCAAATCCAGTTTGCACATTCCAGCCACAACCCAAAGACTTAAGCCTTGTACACGCGGTCAGACTATCAGATGAAATTTCGTCCGTTTTTTGTTGCATGCTAGTCTCATGTTGAAAGTGAAGAGGTTACTTTAATACGAAAATTCTAATACGACAGAATACAACTTCAGAAGTGATGTCATGTGTTGAATTGTATTGTATGTATTCTTTCGTTTCCGAGCATGCGTAGTCTTGTCTTACGATTGTTTTTTGGACGAAAACTGTACTAATCAAATGAAAATCACACATTGTGATTAAAATTTTATAGCCTACACATTCAGGTTTTTGTCGTCCGAAAATTCTTAATTACCTGTCAAAAGCACTATATAGATCTAAAAATCATTAGATAGTTTGTCAGACGAAATTTTACTTCCAATTTTCTTATTGTGTGCATGGGCCTTAAGAGCCCTTTCACACTGGCTTTCTGATCAGGTCTGCCTGTCCTTATTTTAGGTGGGCCTGAACAGAAGCTCCATGCATCTCCTTCACCGTTAGCTGTTTTGCCTTCAGTATCCCCGGCCCATTTCATCCCTGCCAACATCAAAAAGGACATTTTGGAAGGGAAAGATGTAAACCTGGCTTCCCTTCTTATAGCTTCCCAAGATGTTTCTGAGAACAAATCATATGCTTGTGGGGAGGTCTTGGTGATTCTTAAGTCAAAGGATCCCAGGCTCAATCGCAAGCTGGATGTAGCAGAATTCGTTCTCACATTTGGCACCTATATGGACATCATCTGCTCAGTCAGCCCCGGCAGGAGGGAGGAATTGGATATGTATTTACATAAAATAGTGGACTTGGCTCACAGGTATGGTGGTTCTACATTTTATGACTACCACCGGTCCTTTTCAGCTAAAGTGGCGGCCACCTGGGCTCAGTTCCAGGTGGTTACTTGTTGGAGCAAAATTGACATGGTGCTGTTCTGCAGGCACTTCGCCAACCAGAAATCTCCAGTATGTGGCACATGTCAATCATCTGCACACACCACTATTTGGTGTCCCAATGTTGATCATTCTTTTGACTCCAGTACCACTAGGCAGGCTAGTGGATCCTCTACGAGGGTTTCGGGTCAGGTGGATAAGCTGGGCAGGCCCATTCATTACCTAGGTAAGGCACAGTTGTGCAATAATTATAATTACACAGGCTGCAACTATAACCAGTGTAGGCTCCTGCATATCTGCGCTAATTGCTTCAGAGCACACCCCAAATCTGCCTATCTTGTCAAGCCTTTTAGTTGTTCCTGACTAACCCGAGTCAATGTGTCTTTTCTGGGGGCTTGTTTAGAACACCATCCATCCCCTTCTTTCAGACAGTTCCTGCTGGAAGGTTTTCTGTAGGTAGTCATGATCCTATTGTTCATGAGCTATTGGAGGCAGAGGTGGCCAAAGGTTTTGTAATTGGTCCTTTTGTCTTATCACCATTTTTGCATGTGGAGGGTTAGCCCTATCGGTGTGATGAAGGGGAAGTTTTCTAATAAATATCGGTTAATTTATGATTTGTCCGCTCATTCGTCGCACATTCCAAGCCTAAATTCACTCATTCCATTGCAAGAATTCTCTCTCAAATACTCATCAGTGGATCTGGCCATTCAGTGCATTCTGCAGTTAGGCAGGGGTATGTGGTTATCCAAAGCGGATATTTCTGACGCTTTCAAATTGCTCCCCATCAAACCAGCCCTCTGGCAATGGCATGGTATCAAATGGGGTGAGCGTTACTATTTTGCCACCAAATTGACTTTCGGGTCCAAGAGCAGCCCTTGGTTGTTTGATACCTTTGCCCAGGCACTTCATTGGATACTGGTCAATTGCAAAGAGTGTCAGAGCGTCATCCATTATCTGGACAGTTTTCTGTTATTAGAAAGACCTGGTCAGCTGCCTAGGGATCTTCAATCCCTAACCGAAATTTTTTCTGACCTGAATGTCCCCATGGCTGCCCATAAAGTAGATGGTCCTTCCAATAGCATTTCGTTTTTAGGCATAACTCTCAATACCAACCTTATGCTTGCCAGCTTGCCCATGGAGAAACTTGCCAGAATACGTCAGATCATTCACAAGTTTGTTAGGTCCCCGGTCTGTTCCAAAAAAGAGTTACAGTCTCTTTTGGGGATGCTTAATTTCGGGATGAGAATTATTCCACAGGGTAGATCTTTTGTTTCTAGGTTATTGGCTTTCCTTCCCCTGCACCATGATGCTGACTCACTGATGAGTTTGCAAGCTGATGCACGAGCTGATTTGCTCATGTGGGACCAGTTTCTATGCGAATGGAATGGTATTTCCATGTTCATTCCTCAACCTACAACTAAGTCCCCTAGAGTGTTTTCAGATGCCGCAGCCTCAGTAGGTTTTGCGGCCATTTGTGGGCGTCAATGGCTGGCTAGTCATTGGCCCCCAGAAGTGTTCAACATTCCAAGTTTTGCTCAGACTTCAGCTTTGTTCTAAATCTACCCAATACTTGCTGCAGCAGTTACATGGGGCCCTGGTTGGTCTGGCAACACTGTGATTTTCTTTACTGATAATTTGGCTACACCCGAAATTATCAATAAGGGCAGATCCGGGTCCCTAATCATCATGTCCTTTATGCGCAGGTTGACTTGGTTAGGTCTTACTTACAAATTTAATTTCCTTGGTGAATTTATCAGTGGTAACGACAACAACATTGCAGCAGATGCCTTATCTCGTTTTAATTTCCCACAATTTTTCTTATAGCATTCAGAAGCAGATCCGGTAGGCAAGATGGTACCGCCTTTTTCCCTACTGATCATGGATTAGTTGCACCCTGGGCCCAGGCGGTTGACCTGGTTAATATTTTGTTATCCAGAAACACAATCAAAGCTTACACTGCGGATAGAAAGACATTAGTTAAGTTCATGTCCCTATACCCTTGCAGTTCCCCTGGGGATGTCAAATATGTGATGACTTTCGCTGCCTATTGCCATAGTGTATTGTCCCTATCGTTCAATACTATCAAGTTATATCTCTTAGGTATTCAGCATTTCAGGTCCCTGCAGGATCCTGGCAGTCCTTAGGTATAGGGGTATTCAGAAAACTCAGGGGCAGTCACGTTTAACACGTTTACCAGTTACTGGTCAGGTCTTCAGAGGCATGTCAGACATGTTGTCCCATTCCCTGTTTGGTGTAGGTCCCAGTTTAGTTCTCAAAGCAGCCATTTATTTAAGTTTCTTTGGTTTCCTCAGACCCCGGGAGGTGGCCCAGGCCAGTTGTCATACACCTGTGCTAGTCAAAGGCAGTCTCACTCGGTTCCCCGACCATTTTTCTCTGCAACTTCCCAACAAAAAAAAAACAGGCAGAGGAGCCAGGGATTTGTAGTGAATTATTACAGTACCAATATTAGTTTGTGCCCAGTATTTGTGCTTGACCTACTCGTCAAAGAGTTCGCAGCTGCTCCCCTTGACAGTCCGTTACTCCCTTTCCCAACACGTCCCCTCACCTCCAAGCAGTTCATTTCTCACTTTAGGATTTCGTTAGCGCATTTAGGTTCAAACCCGAAACAATTTTCGAGACATTAATTTAGGATTGGTGCAGCATCCGCAGCATCCAAACAGGGGGTTCCTTCACACATTATCAAATATATGGGACGCTGGAATTCCTCCTGTTACAGTCGATATATACCAGAACCCCACGCCGAAGTCATTAGGGCATTTGCTACTTTACTTGATTAAATTGTTCATGTTATCCTGTCATTAAAGCATTTTTTCTCATACCTACTCTGGTGTTTTTTGCCCTCTTTTAGGTATACTGTCCAGCACGACTTTGGCACACCTCAGGTCGTGGTAGTTACAGATATCGCATTTCTCGTTGAAAACTCAGACTACAAGTATGAAGGCGGGCCTTTATTGGCCAGCCTGTATTTGTAGGAGGAGTCTGGGGGTATATATTCCTCCTCCTCTGGCAGGCACATGTATTTTGTTTCCTTCTGGTTCTTTGCCACCCGTATCCCACCCATTTGTTTTCTATTTCAGACACCGGTATACCTAGAGTATGCCCTCTTTTAAGTATACTGTCCAGCACGACTTTGGCACACCTCAGGTTGTGGTAGTTAGGGATATCGCATTTCTCGTTGAAGACTCAGACTACAACTAAAATATAACTAAAACTAAAATGGCATTTTAGTCAAAAGACTATGACTAAAACTAAATCGAAATTTGATGTCAAAATTAACACTGCTGCTGTGTCTACAAGGAAGAAGTGAAGGGAAATCTCCCCAATAGATTAGAAACCTTGCTTAACTAAATTACAATTTTTTTGCAGGTAAGATATTTCTCACATATGCATTTCAATTATGAATGTAGCTGGCAAATCTGCTTGAAGATTACCAAAATTGACATGGTTCAAAGTAAATTTTTTTGTTTTAACTGGAACAAATATAATAATTTTATGGATGACTTATAATTGTATGGCAATAAGCTTGATTCCAGATCAGTGCACTTGGGTTCACTCCAATGATCCAGTCAGCTACATGCAAGACACATAATGTAGAATTAAATATGCAAAAAGAAATTCCATTTACCTGTGTCTGTGTTCTGTTTTCCTATGCATGCTTTGGAAGGCAAAAATAAGTAGGCGACATCCTCCTTCTGGCTTTTCAGAAAACAAGGAAACCATTAAAGCCCAACATCATTCATCTGGTACTACACCCCATCAACAATGAGAAATTTCAGCTGTGGGTGGGTGGGTGGGTGGGTGGGGGGCAATTTTTTTAATTATAATCGATAGTGTGTAGGGACTACTTCAACTCACAATCAGATAACCTGACATTATGTAGAGGCTAATTTATTAAGGAGTTGAGAATATTCACACAATTCTTATGTAGTGACACTCCAGCACTACCTAGAGCACACCACTCACCGCTCTTTGCTCAGACCAAGCCCCGAGAACTGAGCGATAAGCGGTCTTTAATCGCTCAGTTCACGGTCTAAGAAGTGGCGGGGGGGGGGGGGGATGCAGCATTGGACTGATGCTGCATCCACCTAGGTGAGTATATGTGTTAATTTGTTTTAATCCTATACTTCTCTTTTAATGTTTAAGTAGATCCTTTTTGCTGACTTGCAGGCAGAGTGCCAGGGAATTTTCTATTGTGCATTGTTGCAGAAAACATGATATGTCTGATTTATTTACATTTGCCCTAAAGTTACAACAAGTCTATAATATGTGAAGCAAGATCATTGTTGAAGAGCAAGCTGAAACACTGCAAGAATTACTTTTATTTAATAAATCCACATTGCTATTGCTGAGTATGCAGTGAAAAATAAGTGATTGCATTTAAATATAGGATAAATATAGGATAGAAGACAACTAGCTGCAAGATGTCAGGAGTTAGAAATTGTTCTGTTCCTGGAAAGTGATATGAATTATTTAGTGAGATAATATCACTACAAAGTACATTTAATATAAATTTACACTAAGGCCGCATTCACACCTGAGCAGAGCGACTTCCAGGCATTTATATTTGAGAAAAATCATATAGAATTATTGCGCTAATATCGTGTAAAGACAGCTGCTAGCACTACAATTTAACACAACATTGTATAATGATCAAAGGATCAAAACGTGCAGCGCTAACTGTGAAATAAATTGCAATCACATAAGTGAATAGATATATATACAATGAAAATATCAGAAATCAAATAAAGTGCAATTTACAAGTAAGGGAAATCTGTGCAAAAAGTCCAAAAGTGGAAAAAGACACCATAACTCTTCACAATGACCGGCCTTTCTTGCTTGATCATGGACTCCAATATTCATAAAAAACAAGAGATCTCAACATAATGAAAAACCGTCTCTTACATGATTTACTTAAAAAGTTTAAAAATGTACATCAATCCTGAAGTTACAGGCATATCAATAGGACATCACCAATACTGTGATCACGTATTTATGAGTGTTTGACTCATTGCCGCTGGCATGTCCATATAATTGTTTAAGCGTGTTCACTCTCTCTTGTGGGTGGTGGATGCACGTGTCATGGTGACTCCTTAAGTGGCTACTGGTTGTCTTTTGAGACTCTTACTGCAACGGATCCTGTTCCTAACTTTCTATGCCTGGACTGTTTTACCACACAGTTATTGTACCAGATTTATAGTTCCCTATTTGTGGATTTTTCTACTTAAGGACTTTTTGCACAGATTTCACTTACTTGCACATTGCACTTTATTGATATTTTCATTGTATATATCAATTTACTTTTGTGACTGCAATTTATTTCACATTTAGCGCTGCATGTTTTTATCTGTTTATATTTGAGAGTTTTTGAGCATTTTTAGAAGTGTATTACAAGCGTTTTACAACTTCAGGTGTTTTTGTTTAGCCAACAGAAAGCACTAGGGGAGGAGAACTGGAGGAGATTAGAGATGGAGAGTTTCTGTTTGAGCAGAAAACATGCGACAAAACGCTCATGTCACACATTTTCAGGAGTTCCCCTTTGAAGTCTATGGGGTCCAATTTAACTTCAATCTGCCAAAAAGAAGGTCATGTACTTTTTTGAGCAACAGGCGTTTTGCTTCAGACAATGGTTATATGCCGTTGTTGGAATGTTTTTGAAAATGAAAGCTCCAGGGATGTTTTCTTTGTCCTCTCTGTATATTCACCTGGGGTCCCTTACCTAGAGGACATGTACAGATTATCCACAAAGGATGTTGGTGATCCATTTCCCAGTCCTTAAATACATGTTGGGCTTTGAATACTATTAGATAGGTAAGCACATGGCGGATGGAAATTACTGATTATGTATTAGGTGGTTGTAGCCAAATTGACTGTACTTCAATACAAAGAGAAAAAATAAATAACCTTTAGTAACCATATACAATCCAGCACTAGAAGGTATAAAAAGGATAATCAAAGATTTACAACCCATCATAACAGAGGATGAAACTCTGAAAATTTTTTTTCCAACAACCCCCAATACTGGCATTCAAGCAATGAACCACCCAACGTCAGACATATAAGCAGGAAACTTCATTCTGATTATGAAGTTACAAATAATGGAGGCAAACCCTGCAATAAAAAAAAAAAAAAAACACTGCAAACTGTGTAACCAGATCAATATATCTTAAAGTCTCACACACACAAAAGGGACCTTATATATCACAGGGTCATACAACTGTACCTCCTGTAATGTTGTGTACCTCATCCAATGCAAAAGATGTAGCAAAGGATCTTACATTGGCGAAACAGGACAGAAGTTACAAACAAGGAGTTCTGGACACCAGTGGGACATCACTTCTCACAGGCAGACCACACTATGGAAGACCTCAAAGTCTTAGTTCTTAAAGGGAATTTTAAAACTAAGAATGATAGTTCTATTTGACACTAAAGATAATGGCCTAAACCTAGATATGGGTTTTCTTACTCTTTATCTAACAGTTTTACAATCCCCACTTTGACTATCACCCCCCCATTTATAGCTCCCCCGCTGTCTTATCTCACCAAATACTGTATGCAAGATTGTTTTTTAACATTCTGCTAAAACCTTTGTGAATTAGCTGAATGAGTACTGCTTGGACCTTGAAGAAGGGAACATATCTGAAAGCTTGTCATAAAGAATTGTATGTTAGTGCAAATAAAAAAAACTTTTAAAGGACTGTACTTGATGGTTACTGATTATGTAAAAGTAGTAGAAATGATTATGTTGTGAATATTTTATTTTAAATTGTATACAGTGCATCCGGTAAGTATTCAGAACGCTTAAATTTTTCCACATTTTATTATGTTACAGCCTTATTCCAAATGGGTAAAATGATTACGTTCCTCATAATTCTACAAACAATACCCCATAATGACAACATGAAAGAAGTTTGTTTGAAATCTTTGCAAGTTTATTAAAAAATAATTTAATTAAAAATCGCATGTACAAAAGTATTCACAGTATTGCTCAATACTTTTTTTGAAGCACCTTTGGCACCAATTACAGCCTCAAGTCTTTTTGAGCATGATGTTACATGCTTGGTACACCTATTTTTGGGCAGTTTCTCCCATTCTTCTTTGTAGGACCTCTCAAGCTCCATTGGGTTGGATGGGGAGCATCAGTGCACAGCCATTTTCAGATCTGATGTTTAATGGGGTTCAAGTCTGGGCCACTCAAGGATATTTATGGAAATGTCCTGTAGCCACTCCTTTGTTATCTTGGCTGTGTGCTTAGGGTCGTTGACCTGTTGGAAGATGGAACCTTCGTCCCAGTCTGAGGTCCAGAGCGTTCTGGAGCAGGTTTTCATCAAGGATGTCTCTGTACATTGCTGCATGCATCTTTCTCTCGATCCTGACTAGGCTCCTGGTTCCTGCCACTGAAAAACATCCCCACAGCATGATGCTGCCACCGCCATGCTTCACTGTAGGGATGATATTGGCCAGGTTATGAGTGATGCCTGGTTTCCTCCAGACATTACGTTTGCCATTCAGGCCAAATAGTTCAATCTTTGTTTTATCAGACTAGAGAATTTTGTTTCTCATGGTCTGAGAGTCCTTCAGGTGCCTTTTGGCAAACTCCAGGTGGGCTGTCATGTGCCTTTTACTGAGCAGTGGCTTCCCTCTTGCCACTCTACCACACATGCCTGATTGGTGGAGTGCTGCAGAGAGGGTTGTTCTTCTGGAAGGTTCTCCTTTCTCCACAGAGAAATGCTTGAGCTCTGTCAGAGTGATCATCAGGTTCTTGGTCACCCCCCTGACAAAGGCTCTCCCGCTTGCTCTAGGAGGAGTCCTGGTGGTTCCAAACATCTTCCATTTATGAATGATGGAGGCCACTGTGCTCATCAGGACCTTTAATGCTGCAGACATTTTTCTGCACCTTTCCCCAGATCTGTGCCTCGATGCAATCCTGTCTCTGAGATTTACAGACAATGGACTTAATGGCTTGGTTCGTGCTCTGACATGCACTGTTAACTGTGGGACCTTATATAGACAGGTGTGTGCCTTTCCAAATTATGTCCAATCAACTGAATTTACCACAGGTGGACTCCAATCAAGTTGTAGAAACATCTCAAGCAGTGGCGGCTGGCGCTCAAAATTTTTTTTGGGGGGGAGGTGCAAACAGAAAAATGTAATAGGCACTGCTTTGCGGAAAAAAACGCTGTAAAAATTGCATGACTTTGAGGTCACAAAAGTGTGAAAGGGGCCTTCAGTAATTAAGGTATAGCGTGCCCCCTTTCAATGCACAGAGAACACCGTGCCCCCTTTTAATGCAGAGATCATCATGCTCCCTTTCAATGCACAGAGACCAATGTGGTCCTCTCTGCAGGTTCCGCTATAACCTTAGACTTGTGATCTCCCCCAGAAGGGTGCACACAGGGGGGGCTCCATAGGACCCTGCAGGAACAAGGAGCCACCCCAGAAGAGGAGACCCCGAGGGCAGAAGGAGATCTCACCTGTTACAGAAGACAAACAGCAGCAGCTAAGATAATAAAATAATAGGGAGTGATAACACCAACAACCATATACCAAACCATCAGGGGCGGACGTACAGGGGTCGCAGGGGTCGCCATGGCGACCGGGCCCCATGCTGCAGGGGGCCTGAGAGGGCCCCCTGTATGTATAGAGACTAGGATCGGCAACCGCAGCTGAGATCGAGCTCCCCCGATCCTCCCGAAAGAGCTGATCGTGATCACATTGGAAATTGGAATGGAAAGTGAAAGCAAAGCACAGTGTGTGCTGTGCTCTCTGCCTCCCCCTACAGTGCAATACCCGGCAGGAAGTTACAGGTCGGTACAGTCCTCTCTCTGCCGTTTTTAACCACTTGCCGACTGCGCACAGTATATTTACTGCGGCAGTCGGCCCCGGCCAGGCAGAGTGACGTAGGTCTACGTCGCTACTTCCTGCCGGTCCTGTGCGCGCTCCCGCGCGTGCCCGCCGACACCGATGGCTCGATTGGGTTCAGAACCGATCAGTCATCAGGTCCAGGCCAATCATTTTTGGTCTGGACCTGTTGATCGGTCCTGCCCAATCAGATCTCCCTCTAAGCCTGTGAAATGTAAACACAGGCTTAGAGGAGATGTGCCCTCCCCCCACAACGGTCTTTTTGGATCCAGCGTGAGAGGAGAGCACATCTTACTGTGAGTACTGCACCAAGCACACCCACACACAGTTAGATAGGCACATTTCACCCCCGATCGCCCCCCCGATTAACCCCTACAGCACCTGACACAACACACACTATATACAGCATATAGCATATACCTATATACCTGTATAAGTGTGATTTGTGAACAGGTGTAACACTTGCGACCCCCCCTTTTCCACTTGAATTACCCCCCACCCCCCCCTAATAAAGATTTGAGCCCCTGATCTCCCCTGACCCCCCCCCTGATCACCGCTAGTTAACCCCTACACCCTCTGTCACATCAGCACTAATACAAACGCAATATACGGTGTTATTGTATTTTTGTATTAGTGTGATTGTGATCAGAATTAGCGCAGGCGACTAAGTTTCTGTCCCAAGAAGGTTTAGGGTCCCCGCCACCCGCCCAATAAAGATTTAAGCCCCTGACCCCCCCCTGATCACCCCTACACCCCCTGCCATAACACACACCGTATACAGTATATAGCATTTTGCTATATACCCGTATAAGTGTGATTTGTGGTCAGGTCTAGCGCTTGCGACCCCCCTTTTTCCACTTGAATTACCCACCACCCCCCCCTAATAAAGATTTAAGCCCCTGATCCCCCCTGATCCCCTCCTGATCACCGCTAGTTAACCCCTACACCCTCTGTCACATCAGCACTAATACAAACGTAATATACAGTGTTTTTGTATTTTTGTATTAGTGTGATTGTGATCAGAATTAGCGCAGGCGACTAAGTTTGTGTCCCAAGGAGGTTTAGGGTCCCCGCCACCCGCCCAATAAAGATTTAATCCCCTGATCCCCCCCTGATCACCCCTACACCCCCTGCCATAACACACACTGTATACAGTATATAGCATTTTCTATATACCTGTATAAGTGTGACTTGTGACCAGGTTTAGCGCTTGCCACCGTTCCTTTTATCCTTAGGATACCCGCCAGCCCCTTCCAATAAAGATTTAAACCCCTGATCCCCCCCTGATCACATCCCGTTAACCCCTACACCCTCTGTCACATTAGCACTAATACACACATAATATACTGTTTTTACTGTATTTTGTATTGGTGTCATTGTGACTTGAGGTTGCGCTAGCTAGCTAGTTTCTTTCCCAAAGGAGGTTTAGGGTCCCCGCCACCCCCCCCAGATCCCCAGCGCATAGTTTAGAAGTAACCCCTTGATTGCCACACACGCACGCACGCACGCACCTACACTTCCATTTCTAGTATAGTGTTTGAACAGATCAATATCTGATCTGATCAGAACTATACTAGCGCCCCCATAGTTTAGGGTTCCCAAAACGCGGTGTTTGCACGATCAGTACTGATTCCGGCCAGCACCTGCGTTTAACCCTTTCACCCAGGCAAGTGTAGTAATCAATAGATTACTGTCACTTGCAAAAAAACACAAGACACAAAACCGCTGTGTTAGCAGAGTCAGGCCTGATCCCTGCTAGCATTAGCAGTTTTTTTTGTAGCGCTTGAAATAATCTTCGACAACCAGGTGCTTTTATTACCTGTGAGTCGCATCACTGTACGAGTAAATTTAGTTGCCAAAATGACCAAACGTTCGTACAGGGATGAAGAGCTTCTCAGTTATATGCTGACCGAGTCATCTGATAGCGAAGGGGAAGCTACAATGACCGAATTAGTGTCAGTATATGAACCTGATGACGGCAGCGGCTCCCTGACAGATAGCTCCGACGACAGATGGGTCCCTGTTAGACCCAGGCGTACCCGACCCCATTCTGAAGTTGTTGAGATGCAGGAATCGCAGGGTGCTCGTATGGAGCAGAGTGTGGGTACTAGTGCCGCTCATTTTTCTGGCGACCTGGCAAGCGCCAGCGGCCTAGTACAACCTGGACCTAGTACAACCAGCACTGCAGTAAGACCTGGTGACGTGGCGAGTCCCCTAAGTGCAGTTGAAGCTGGTGCGGTGGCTAGCACAAGTAGTGGCCCGCAGCCACCGCGTATTCGTAGACAGGCCCGTAGAGCCCATAGTGCCCTCCCTGATGCGCTGGCATATCCTAATTGGCAACCCACCGATACTACAGCGCCAGTACTTCCCCCATTCACCGCCCAACCTGGAATCCACGTGGAGACAGCTGGTTTTACGCCCCTAAACTTTTATGAGCTGTTCTTCACGGAAGATCTTTACAGATCGATTGTGGATCAATCAAATTTGTATGCACAACAGTTCATCGCCGCCAACCCAAATTCACACCTTGCCAGACAATTCGGCTGGAAACCTATAACGGTTTCCGAATTTAAGATCTTTCTGGGCCTTTCCCTCCACATGGGCATAACTAAACAGAGTGAATTGCGGCTATATTGGTCCACTAGCCCAGTTCACCATATGCGCATGTACTCTGCCTCCATGTCCAGGGGGAGATACGAGCAAATTCTGCGATTCATGCATTTCAGCGACAATGAAATCTGTCGTCCTCGGGGAGACCCTGAATACGATCGGCTCCACAAAATTCGGCCCCTCATAGACCACTTCAATCAGCGGTTTGCAGCCTTGTTTACCCCCGAACAAGTTGTCTGCGTTGACGAGTCCCTGATTAAATTTACTGGCCGCCTTGCTATGAAACAGTACCTCCCCAGCAAGCGTGCCAAGTACGGGGTCAAACTGTATAAATTGTGTGACAGGGCCACAGGCTATACAGTTAGTTTCCGGGTCTATGAGGGAAAAGATAGCTGTGTGGAGCCCCCCAACTGCCCAGACTACATAGGGAGCAGCGGTAAGATCGTTTGGGACTTGGTGTCACCCTTATCCGGAAAGGGGTACCATTTGTACGTGGACAACTTTTATACAAGCGTGCCACTATTTAGTCACCTTCTCGATTTACAAATTGGCGCATGTGGCACCGTGCGACCTAATCGCCGGGGCTTCCCCCAACGGCTTGTAAATTCCCGTCTTAGTCGGGGGGCGAGAGCCTGCTTGAAAACGGACAAATTGCTTGCGGTGAAGTGGAAGGATACACGGGATGTTTATGTTCTGTCCTCCCTTCACGCAGACACGACGATCCAAATCACTACGGCAACTGGCGTTGTGGAGAAACCCCTCTGTGTCCACGAATATAACCTTAACATGGGAGGGGTGGACCTTAACGACCAGCTTTTGGCGCCGTATTTAGTTGCCCGTAAAGCCAGACGCTGGTACAAAAAAGTGTCTGTTTACCTTTACCAATTGGCTATGCTGAACGCCTTTGTCCTATACAGGGCGTCAGGACGAACTGGATCTTTCCGGGAATTCCAGGAAGAGATCATCCTTGCCTACCTGTACCCAGGAGGCATGCCTGCCCAACTTCCCCTTCCAGATGCAGTGAGCCGGCTGCATGAGAGGCATTTTCCTTATGTCCTCCCGAGTACCCCTACCCAAAGATACCCCCAAAAAAGATGTCGTGTCTGTAGCAGGCGCGGATTTAGGCGTGACACCCGTTATTATTGTCCCAAATGTCCTGACCAACCTGGTCTCTGCATCGGGGAATGTTTCGAGCGCTACCATACACTAGTGGAGTATTAGCGTAGGGTACAGCACGACACAGTGTAGGGCACATAAACACAGGGTCTCGAAAGATGTTGGATGTCCATCGACATTTTGAGAGACCCAAGCTGGAAGAGAAGATCGCAGAAGATCGCAGTCCCAAATCAAGAAACAGTTAGAAAAATAAAAGGATCCAAAAACTGTTGTGTCAGTAATTTTATATGTCCTTCTCCTTCCTACTGTACTTTTTTCAATGTCCTTAGTTTGTTTTTTCATTCTTTTGTGACCTGTTTCTCTTGCAGGTCCCTCGTCGGCTACCACGCATTGATTTTATATATTCTGACACAAACAGCGTTTGCGCTCAGCATATATGGATACCTTTGCTGATAGCAGCTGTGGTGATTTTCTGATTTCAGCACTGCAGTTAAAATCCTATTTTGGTATACGTGGATAGCGCCGTGTATACCCATCATTAAATTCAGTGGGTGGTTGTTTGGGCGGTTAATGATGAGAATCCAAAAACTTTTGTTGTGTCAGTCATTTTATATGTCCTACTCTTCCTACTGTACTTTTTTTTAATGTCCTTTGTTTTTTCATTCTTTTGTGACCTGTTTCTCTAGCAGGTACTCGTCGGCTACCACGCATTGATTTTATATATTCTGACACAAACAGTGTTTGCGCTCAGCATATATGGATACCTTTGCTGATAGCAGCTGTGGTGATTTTCTGATTTCAGCACTGCAGTTAAAATCCTATTTTGGTATACGTGGATAGCGCCGTGTATACCCATCATTAAATTCAGTGGGTGGTTGTTTGGGCGGTTAATGATGAGAATCCAAAAACTTTTGTTGTGTCAGTCATTTTATATGTCCTACTCTTCCTACTGTACTTTTTTTTAATGTCCTTTGTTTTTTCATTCTTTTGTGACCTGTTTCTCTAGCAGGTACTCGTCGGCTACCACGCATTGATTTTATATATTCTGACACAAACAGTGTTTGCGCTCAGCATATATGGATACCTTTGCTGATAGCAGCTGTGGTGATTTTCTGATTTCAGCACTGCAGTTAAAATCCTATTTTGGTATACGTGGATAGTGTCGTGTATACCCATCATTAAATTCAGTGGGTGGTTGTTTGGGCGGTTAATGATGAGTAATACTACGCATTATTCCTGTGCTGATTTCTGATAGGTTCTCTTTTTTTCCGTTCAGCCCACAGGCTGCATGAAAAAAAAAAAAACCTATATGCCAAACAAGGACCAGCAATGTACTGGTACGTTGCTGGACTTTGAGTGGTTATACCAGGATGATGCCTGCAGATTTAGGCATCATCTTGGTATCGTTTTTTACAGCCAGCGGTCGGCTTACATGTAAAAGCAATCCTAGCAGGTAATTGGCCGCTAGACTGCTTTTACATGCAGTGGGAGGGGCCTCCCCCCCCCCACCGCCGCCTTCCGCAGCCTTCCGTGGTTTTTCTCGGGCTCTCCTGTCCCACCGGTTAACCCGAGAGTGCAGCCGGTGGTTCAATTGTCTAACCATAGAGCTAATTGGAGATGAGAATGGCTCCAATCATCTCTATGGCCTAAGATGGCGGAGGCTACGAGCATTTCATGACTTCTGTTTCGCCAGAAATAAGCAGGGCCATTGGGAAATTGGGAAAGTATTTTATCACACCAATTTTGGTGTGGTCAGATGCGTTAAGGTCAGAGGAGAGATCTAGAGTCTAAAAGACCCCAATTTTTTTAAAAAAGAGTACCTGTCACCACAGATTGCTATCATGGGGGATATTTAAATTCACTGTGATAACAATAAAAATGATTTAAAAAAAAAAAAATGAAAGGAAAGGTGTCAAAATAACATAAAAAAGCAAAAGAAAAAAGAAAAAAAAAAAAAAAAAATTGAGCCCCCCCCCTTTCCCCCGGTGCTTGCGCGCAATGGCGCACGCAAGCGGTGGTCTAGTGTCATATGTAAACCGCAATTGCAGCATGCATGTGAGGTATCGCCGCGATCGCCAGATCGAGTGCAGTAATTCTTGCAGTATACCTCCTCTGTAAGTCTAACGTGGTAACCTGTAGAGACTTTTAAAGGTTTTTAAAAATGTACGTATGTTTTTGCCGCTGCGCAGGCATGCGCAATTTTTAAAGCATGTCATGTTAGGTGTCTATGAACTCGGCATAAGATCATCTTTTAAATTTTACCAAAAAAATTGGAATTATATAGTGTATTTGTGCAATAAATTAAAAAAAAATGTATTTTTTTCACAAAAATTGCGTTTGGAAAATCTGTGCGCAAATACCGTGTGACAAAAAAATTTGCAACATCCACCATTTTATTCTATAGGGCCTCTGCTTTAAAAAAATATATAATGTTTGGGGGTTCAAAGTAATTTTCTAGTAAAAAAAAAATATTTTTTCATGTAAACAAAAAGGCACAGAAAAGGCTTGATTTTCAAGTGGTTAGAAGAGTGGGTGATGTGTGGCTAAGATTGAGCATAAAATGCCGGGACAGTTCAAACACCCCCCAAATGACCCCTTTTTGAAAAGTAGACACCCAAAGCTTTTTTCTGAGAGGCATGGTGAGTCCATGGAGTATTTTATATTTTGCCACAAGTTTCGGGAAAATTATTATTATTTTTTTTGTTGTTGTTTTTTTACAGAAAGTTGTCACTAAATGATATATTGCTCATGCATGCCATGGGAATATGTGAAATGACACCCCAAAATACATTCTTTTGCTTCTCCTGAGTACAGGGATACCCCATGTGTGAGACTTTTTGGGAGCCTAGCTGTGTACGCGACCCCGACAACCAGTCCACATCTTCAGGTTTTCTAATGGCGTAAATTGCTGATTTTACCCCTGACTACCTGTCAGAGTTTCAGAGGCCCTGAAATTTCAAGATAGCACAAAACCCCCCCAAATGACCCCATTTTGCAAAGTAGACACTCCAAGCTACTGGCTGAGAAGCATGGTGAGTCCATGGAATAGTTTATATTTTGCCACAAGTTTCGGGAAAAAATTTTTTTTTTTTTATTTTTTTATTTTTTTTTACACAAAGTTGTCAGTAAATGATATATTGCTCACACCTGCCATGGGTTTATGTGAAATGACACCCCAAAATACATTCTGCTGCTTCTCCTGAGTACAATGATACCCCATGTGTGAGACTTTTTGCCAGTCTAGCCGCGTACAGGACCCGGAAAACCAATGCGCACCTTTTGGCTTTCCAAGGGCGTAAATTGTTGATCTCACTCCTTACTACCTATCACACTTTTGAAGTCCATAAAAAGCCAAGATGGCACAAAACCCCCCCAAATTACCCCATTTTGCAAAGTAGACACTCCAATCTATTTGCTGAGAGGCATGGTGAGTATTTTGCAGCTCTAATTTTTTTTGGAAAATGAAGAAAAAACAGAAAAATGCATTTTTTTTCCTCTTTTTTCAATTTCCAAAGCTTTGTGACAAAAAGTGAGATCTGCAAAATACTCAACATGCCTCTCTGCAAATAGCTCAGGTTGTCTACTTTCCGAAAAGGGGTCATTTGGGGGGGGGTTGTGCTGTCTTGGCATTTCATGGCCTCCAAAACTGTGATAGGTAGTCAGGAGTGAAATCAACAATTTACGCCCTTGGAAAGCCTGAAAGTGGAGGTTGGTTTTCGGGGTCCTGTACTCGGCTAGACGGCAAAAAAGTCTCACACATGGGGTATCCCTGTACTCAGGAGAAGCAGCAGAATGTATTTTGGGGTGTCATTTCACATATACCCATGGCATGTGTGAGCAATATATCATTTACTGACAACTTTGTGTAAAAAAAACAAAAAAAAAATAATAATAATATATTTCCCGGAACTTGTGGCAAAATATAAAATATTCCATGGACTCACCATGCCTCTCAGCAAATAGCTTGGGGTGTCTACTTTCCAAAATGGGGTCATTTGGGGGGGTTTTGTGCTATCTTGGAATTTTAGGGCCTCCGAAACTGTGATAGGTAGTCAGGAGTGAAATCAACAATTTACGCCCTTGGAAAGCCTGAAAGTGGAGGTTGGTTTTCGGGGTCCTGTACTCGGCTAGACGGCAAAAAAGTCTCACACATGGGGTATCCCTGTACTCAGGAGAAGCAGCAGAATGTATTTTGGGGTGTCATTTCACATATACCCATGGCATGTGTGAGCAATATATCATTTACTGACAACTTTGTGTAAAAAAAACAAAAAAAAAATAATAATAATATATTTCCCGGAACTTGTTGCAAAATATAAAATATTCCATGGACTCACCATGCCTCTCAGCAAATAGCTTGGGGTGTCTACTTTCCAAAATGGGGTCATTTGGGGGGGTTTTGTGCTATCTTGGAATTTTAGGGCCTCCGAAACTGTGATAGGTAGTCAGGAGTGAAATCAACAATTTACGCCCTTGGAAAGCCTGAAAGTGGAGGTTGGTTTTCGGGGTCCTGTACTCGGCTAGACTGCAAAAAAGTCTCACACATGGGGTATCCCTGTACTCAGGAGAAGCAGCAGAATGTATTTTGGGGTGTCAGTTCACATATACCCATGGCATGTGTGAGCAATATATCATTTACTGACAACTTTGTGTAAAAAAAAAAAAAATATATATATATATATATATTTCCCGGAACTTGTGGCAAAATATAAAATATTCCATGGACTCACCATGCCTCTCAGCAAATAGCTTGGGGTGTCTACTTTCCAAAATGGGGTCATTTGGGGGGGTTTTGTGCTATCTTGGAATTTTAGGGCCTCCGAAACTGTGATAGGTAGTCAGGAGTGAAATCAACAATTTACGCCCTTGGAAAGCCTGAAAGTGGAGGTTGGTTTTCGGGGTCCTGTACTCGGCTAGACTGCAAAAAAGTCTCACACATGGGGTATCCCTGTACTCAGGAGAAGCAGCAGAATGTATTTTGGGGTGTCAGTTCACATATACCCATGGCATGTGTGAGCAATATATCATTTACTGACAACTTTGTGTAAAAAAAAAAAAAATATATATATATATATATATATTTCCCGGAACTTGTGGCAAAATATAAAATATTCCATGGACTCACCATGCCTCTCAGCAAATAGCTTGGGGTGTCTACTTTCCAAAATGGGGTCATTTGGGGGGGTTTTGTGCTATCTTGGAATTTTAGGGCCTGCGAAACTGTGACAGGTAGTGCAGAGATGACATGAACAATTTACGCCATTAGAAAACCTGAGAGTGTTGATTGGCTTTTGCGGTCCTGTACACAGCTAGGCTCCCAAAAAGTCTCACACATGGGGTATCCCCATACTCAGGAGAAGCAGCAGAATGTATTTTGGGGTGTCATTCCACATATACACATGTCATGTGTGAGAAATTTATCTTTTAGTGACAACGTTGTGTAAAAAAAAAAAATTAAAAAAAAAAATTGTAATTTTCACAAAACTTGTGGCAAAATATAAAATATTCCATGGACTCACCATGCCTCTCAGCAAACAGCTTGGGGTGTCTACTTTCCAAAATGGGGTCATTTGGGGGGGTTTTGTGGTATCTTGACATTTCAGGGCCTCCTAAACCGTTAGAGGTAGTGAGAAAATGCAATGAAAAATGTACGCCCTTTGAAATTCTGATGGTGGTGATTTGTTTTTGGGGACCCCTACACAGCTAGGCTCCCAAAAAGTCCCACATATGTGGTATCCCTGTACTCAGGAGAAGCAGCAGAATATATTTTGGGGTGTAATTACACATATACCCATGGCATGTGTGAGCAATATATCATTTCAATGACAACTTTGTGTAAAAAAAAAAAAAAAATTTTTTTTAGTCATTTTTCAAACACCTGTGACAAAAAAATGAAATATTCAATGAGCTCAACATGCCTGTCAGGACATTCCTTAGGATGTCTACTTTCCAAAAAGTGGTAGTTTGGGGGGGTTTTGTACTGCCCCGCCATTTTAGCACTTCATGAAATGAGATTGGCAGTCAGAAATTAAAGCTGCGTAAATTTCACTATTTACACCATAGTTTGTAGACGCTATAACTTTTGCGCAAACCAATAAAAATACGCTCATTGATTTTTTTTTTGTCAAAGACATGTAGCTAAATATATTTTGGCAAAAAAAAATGACATAAATTGAGTATATTGGATATTTTTTAAAAGACAAAGTTGAAAATGTCATTTTTTTGCAAAATTTTCGCTCTTTTTTTATTAATATCGCAAAAAATAAAAAGCGCAGAGGCGATCAAATACCACCAAAAGAAAGCTCTGTTTGTGAGAAAAAAAGGACGTAAATTTCGTTTAGGTACAGCATTGCATGACCGAGCAATTATCAGTTAAAGTCACGAAGTGCCAAGTTGAAAAAAGGGGTCTGGTCTTTAAGCTGCAAAATCCTCCGGTGGGAAAGTGGTTAAAAGGCTTTCTGTATGTATGTGCATTATGTATGTATGTATGTATGTGTGTATGTGTATGTATGTGTGTGTATGTATGTATGTGTGTATGTGTATGTATGTTTGTGTATGTATGTATGCGTGTATGCATGTGTGACTGTGTTTATATGTGTCTGCATATGTGCATCTATATATGTATGTGTGTGCATGTATGTATGTTTGTGTGTTTATATGTGTATGGATATATGTACATGCTTACATGCCAGTTGTGTGGGGGACACTTATCATCTAGGAAGCAATGTGTGGCGTGCTTGTCATCTGGGAGGCGTTGTGTGTGCGGGCACCAATCCTGGGGGGGGGGGTGCTCTGAGTGGGGAGCTTGTCAACTGTGGAGTGCTGTGTGTGGGGTGCTTATTATCTGTGTGTGGGTTGCTTGTTATATGAGGGGGGCTATGTGTGGGTAACACGTATCTGCTGGGAGATGCCTGTCAGCTTTGTGGGACACATCAACTGGGAAGTGTATGCTTTTATATATATGTGTGTGTGTATGTGCTTATATATGAGTATGTGTGTGTGTGTATATGTGCTTATATATGAGTATGTATATGTGTGTGTATGTGTGTACATTTGCGTTTATGTGTGTGTGTGCACATTACTTTTAATCCTGACCCCATATATGTGTACAATCAGAAGTAATTTTTTTTTCAGGTTGTTCATAGTACCAGCAAGAAAATGCTATTCCTCTGAAAAGCGATCCATACTCATATCGCTTTTCAGAGGCATTTGACAGGCGGTGAAAAGGCAATATGTTGCTTCCTCACCGCCTGCTTTAACCCCCTAATGCAGGGGTGGGGAACCTGCGGCCCGCACAATCATTGCGTCCGCCCCCCCCCCCCCCCCGTGCTGCTGAGCCTGTGTATGCCAGTGGAGCTGTCAGAAAGATGCCAATGGCTCCGTCCTGACAGTGTGAGTCACAGAAAAGCTTCAGAAAAGGGTGGACCCGGGACGCAGAGCAGTGCGCCCCGGGCCCACCCATTTGTGTGACAATAGCGAATGAAAATTCACTATTGTCAAACAGATCCTCCTCCTAACCAATCAGGAAGCGGGTCCAAGACCCGCTTCCTGATTGGGTCTTGGACGAAAGGCAAACACATGCCATTGGTCGAGGAGGAGGCGGGAGGACTTGAGGAGAAGCCGCCGCTGCAGGTAAGTGCACTGGCTTTCTGCATTGAAAGGGGGCACGCTGTGGTCTCTCTGCATTGAAAGGGGGCACGCTGTGGTCAGTTTGCATTGAAAGGGGGCACGCAGTGGTCAGTCTGCATTGAAAGGGGGCACGCTGTGGTCAGTCTGCATTGAAAGGGGGCACGCTGTGGTCAGTCTGCATTGAAAGGGGGCACGCAGTGGTCAGTCTGCATTGAAAGGGGGCACGCAGTGGTCAGTCTGCATTGAAAGGGGGCACGCACTGGTCACTCTGCATTGAAAGGGGGCACGCAGTGGTCAGTCAGCATTGAAAGGGGGCACACTATGTTCAGTCTGCATTGAAAGGGGGCACGCAGTGGTCACTCTGCATTGATAGGGGCACGCTGTGGTCAGTCTGCATTGAAAGGGGGCACACTGTGGTCAGTCTGCATTGAAAGGGGGCACGCTGTGGTCAGTCTGCATTGATGGGGGCACGCTGTTGTCAGTCTGCATTGAAAGGGGGCACGCTGGGGTCAGTCTGCATTGATGGGGGCACGCTGTGGTCACTCTGCATTGAAAGGGGGCACGCTGTGGTCACTCTGCATTGAAAGGGGGCACGCTGTGGTCAGTCTGCATTGAAAGGGGGCACAAACATTGCACTTGCGACTGGCCCAAGCGTTCCGCCACCAGGCTGGGAGGGAAGGGCCCCGTCCGGGGGGCCCTTTATGGTTTCTTGCATCGGGGCCCTGAAGGTTCTAGTTACGCCACTGCAAACCATCCCTACAGAGGTTCTATAATACAAGAGGGGACCTGTCCTGAGTCTGCTGGGAGTTGTAGTCCTTCTATAGATGGGATAACAAACACACAATGGAGGAAGTTCTTACCGCCTGGCACAGCTTGAGGATGGTGGGGATGGAGCCGGGGTAGTCTCTGTCCACCAGTCCTGGGCTGCTCTGCTGGACCGTACTGCTGCTGCTGGTGGTCTGGATCACGGTGACTGTACTGTGCTGGGACATGGTGACTCCATCTGGCCAGAGGCCGAGGATGAGGAGACACCGACCGGAGGAGGGTGAGAGTGTACCGTCAGTGTACAGCCGCCGCCAACAGTGTGCAGCCCCGTGCACAGTGTACATCCAGTGTAAAGCCCCGAGTAAAGTGTAGAGCCTCAGTCCTCCAGGCTCCCTCCTCCTTTCGGCCAATCAGGAAGCGCGTATCGGACCCACTTCCTGATTGGCCAGGAGGAGGATCCGTGTGACAATAGCAAATTTTCATTCGCTATTGTCACACAATGGGTGGGCTCAGGGAGTCCACCATTTGCTGAAGCCTATTAGAGCCTCTGGCTCTAATCTGGTGATTAAAAAAAAAAAAAGCCCACTGAGCTCCATGCTTCCGGCGCCCCGCATGTAGATTATGGGGCCAGACGCATGGATAGGGGGGGCGGCGCCCATGCGCCCCCAACACACTGGCCGCCACTAATCTCAAGGATAATCAGTGAAAACAGGATGCACCTCGCCTCAATTTTGAGTGTCATGGCAAAGAATGTGAATACTTATGTACATGTGATTTTTTTTTTTCAGAAATTTGCAAATATTTCAAACAAACTTCTTTCATGTTGTCATTATGGGGTATTGTTTGTACAATTTTGATGAAAATAATGAATTTAATCCATTTTGGAATAAGGCTGTAACATTACAAAATGTGGAGAAAGTGAAGCGCAGTGGATACTTTCTGGATGCACTGTATGCCCTGAGCCCGGGTAAAGATAATAATGATGCCTGGTGTATGCTTTAGTTCAGCCATCTGCTTTGTGCGACGGGATGTACAGGACTTCTTTGGATTTAAGTGATGCTTCTCCACACAGAGTTATCATGGCAGTTTGTTAATATTGTTTAGTGTTTTTGTATTGTTCATAATTAATTGATTAATCATTCAGAGGGATGGGGCTTAGGACGAAGACTATGTCTTATAACCTGCTACTTTGAATAGACCCTATGGTGAGACTTTTACTGAGTGGGGCCTCCTTTTATGCCTTACAATTCCCTTTTAATTGATAGCAATAAATATAAACTTTTAACAGCATAAATAATGGTTCAGTCAGACGCATTGTTTCATTTCCAGAGGATGATTTTTTTTCTCTTTTCTTTTCTTTTATGAATAGTCTAGTGTTTGTATATTGTTTGTATCTTTTTATTAAACCCTTGCTTCCATTAAAAAGTCTTTTCATTTCACCTCCCTTTTGCTGTTGTTTAACTACTTCATGACAAGGCCTTTTGCTGACACTTGTTGTTTACAAAATTAAATCAGTACTTTTTGCTAGAATATTATTTAGTACCCCCAAACATTATATATATATATTTTTTTTTAGCAGAGATCCTACGGAGAAAAAATGGTGGTTGTTGCAATTTTTTGGAGAAAATACACTTTAATGAATAAAAAATAATAAAAAAAAACATAACATATACCCAATTTTTTTTTGTATATTATGAAAGATGATGTCATGATGGGTAAATAGATACCTAACATGCCATGCTTTAAAATTGCATGCGCTCGTTGAATGGAGCCAAACGACGATACTTAAAGATCTCCACCAAAGAGAGTGGGAGAGAGATTGTCCTGGCTCCTATGAATGCTGAATGTGTAAGAAGGTTTCCCTTAAGCTGCACATCTATACAAGGATCGATGGATCGATGGTTAGTGGCAACCTCAGCCAGGACTCCTACCAGGCTATGCCCCCAACGCGTTTCGCTCTGCCCCTCTGAGCATAATCATAGTGATCCCCATGATTAAGCTTTAAGGAGTGGAGCAAATTGCATTGGGGGTGTGGCCTGATCTGAGTTCAGGCTGAGGTGGCCACTAATCATCAATCCATTGGATTGTATAAATGTGCGGTTTAAGGGAAACCTTCTTAAAAATATCCTTAGGCAACCCTTTAACATTTTTTACAGGTTACCAGTTTAGAGTTACAGAGGAGGTCCAGTGCTGGAATGATTACTCTCACTCTGACATTCGCAGCGATACCTCACAAGTGTGGTTTGAAGACTGTTTACGTATGTAGGCATGTTCACCACTGCTTGCGAGCTTGCGACGCACGTTTCGTCAGCCCCTGATGACGTCAGCACGGGCTGACGAAACGTGCGTCGGAAGCGTGAGACCGTAGACTTCCGGGTTGGTGGAACGCTGGCGTGAAGCGGTGTTCATTCATCCAGCTACCGTGAATACCTATGATTGTACAAAGCGATTTTATCTTGGAATTGTAGTAAGTGCATTACTTTTTAATAAAAGTTTGATGGTATCGACTTACTGCACCATGAGAGCTTTTTTGTTGCTTTCCTATATGTCCCACACTGAGATCCTGTACCTGGTCTGAATGTCTATCCCGGTTGGTGAGGAAATTTGAAGCGGAGGATCGGTATAATAATTGGATCATTATGTCTGTGTGACCCCCTATAATCAAGGGGTCATATACTTCTGGTAAGGAGTACCTTGTAAGAGCACTGGGTGAAAGTTTGGAGGTGGAGGCTTTGTAATCACTCCTATAAAGTCTATGCCTTTATCAAAAAATTGTTGCTGCCAATCATTGGACTTTTTTATTGATATCGAGCACTTTAGAGACTTTTGTACTCCTATTTATATATTTATTTATATATTTATTTATTTGCACTAGCACTTTATTGATTAACACCTATGTGTTGAGCGCAATATATTCACCATTTATAAAACTAACTGTTCATTGCAGCGCTCAGTTAAACATTATTTGCATTAAATATATGCAGCTTAAATAACCAAATTTTCCAGCTCATATACAAAAATATAGAAATATACAGAAACATAGAAGAGTGATGGCAGTAAAAAGACAAAGCAATTCATCAAGTTTGTAACATTTTTATTTGCTATATACTCTATATTACCAAAAGTATTGGGATGCCTGCCTTTATACACATATGAACTTTTTATGGAATCCCAGTCTTAGTCTGTAGGGTTCAATACTGAGTTGGCCCACCCTTTGCAGCTATAACAGTTTCAACTCTTCTGTCCACAAGGTTTAGGACTGTGTCTACAGGAATGTTTGACCATTCTTCCAAAAGAACATTTGTGAGATTAGCACTTGCAGTCTGCTCTCTAATTCATCTCAAAGGTGTTCTATCGGGTTGAGGTCAGGACTCTGTGAAGGCCAGTCAAGTTCCTCCACCTCAAACTCGCTCATCCATGTCTTTATGGACCTTGCTTTATGCACTGGTCCAAATTATTTGGTGGAGGCGGATTATGGTGTGGGAATGTTTTTCAGGGGTTGGGCTTGGCCCCTTAGTTCCAGTGAAGGGAACTCTTAAAGCGGAGTTCCACCCAAAAGTGGAACTTCCGCTTTAGGTTCTCCTGACCCCCTGACATGCCACATTTGGCATGTTATTTTTTGGGGGGGGGGGGAGCAGGTACCTAATTTTGACAGGTACCCGCTCCCACTTCCTCTCGGGCCGCCTAGGCAGCTTGAGCAGAATTTCTCCTCTCCCCCTCCCTCCCTGCAATCTTCTAAAAGAGAGGGGGGAAAAAAGCGCCAGTGGAGTGCAGTTTAAAAGAAGTTTTATTAAAAAAAGGAACAGGTTATGGTGACTCGGTACTGGACTCACTTCTGTGCAGTCACTGTGGTGCCCTCCGTGGTGTTGTCAGGTAGCTCGGTGCCTGCTCTGGGTCCTGGTGCGGTCCAATCGACCGGTAGAAGTCCGGGGTCTCTCAGGCGACTTCCGGGTCAGATCGGCATAGGAGATGTAGAGCGCTGTGGAGGCTTCGTCCGGCTGCGTCTGACGTCACGGGAAGTCTGGGCTTTAGTGGGCGCATCCGGGCATCACTACATGTTTCGGAGCATGCGCAACATGCCGCTGGCGGGCATGCGCACTCCTTTGTCAAGACAAAGACACTTGACAAAGGAGTGCGCATGCCCACCAGCGGCATGTTGCGCATGCTCCGAATGATGTAGTGATGCCCGGATACGCCCACTAAAGCCCAGACTTCCCGTGACGTCAGACGCAGCCGGACGAAGCCTCCACAGCGCTCTACATCTCCTATGCCGATCCGACCCGGAAGTCGCCTGAGAGACCCCGGACTTCTCCCGGACGATTGGACCGCACCAGGACCCAGAGCAGGCACCGAGCTACCTGACAACACCACGGAGGGCACCACAGTGACTGCACAGAAGTGAGTCCAGTACCGAGTCACCATAACCTGTTCCTTTTTTTAATAAAACTTCTTTTAAACTGCACTCCACTGGCGCTTTTTTCCCCCCTCTCTTTTATGGTTAACATTGAGCTGCTTCGCTCACCCGGAGAGCAGCCCGGAGTGCAGCCCACCCTCACCCTCCCCCTCTACCTACAGAACAGTGGATTGTCCACACCCGGATTCCCCCTCCCCCCTCCCTCCTCATAACCGAGGTCAGCCCAATACTCTCAGCTTCCAGGCACCTGAACCTTACTCCCCCCCCAAGGCTGCTCCAGCTAACAGCTTTTTAAAGTACCAGTGCCTTGTCTGACCCCCGCCTGACTATTTGCCTTTACTAGCAGCCACAATAGAGAGTAGCACCCCTTGTGAGCGCTTTAAAACATACTTTCTTTTCCCTGCAATCTTCTGGGACATGTCACAAGTCCCAGAAGATTGCCTGGCCGCCAAGGAAAGGCAGCGCAACTTACGCATTTGCAGTGCGTACCCGGCTGTGAAGCCGCAAGCTGTCACAGCCGGGTGCCCACACTTGTGATGCCGGTACCGCGGGGAGAAGAGGGAGAGAACTGAGGCTCCCGCCGGCCGGATCACTGGATTGTGGGACAGGTGACTGTGTGTTTATTAAAAGTCAACAGCTACACTTTTTGTAGCTGCTGACTTTTAATAAACACAAAATGGCTGGAATTCTGCTTTAACCACTTAAGCCCCGGAAGATTTTACCCCCTTCCTGACCAGGGGGTATTTTGCGATTCGGCACTGCGTGACTTTAACGGACAATTGCGCGGTCGTGCGACGCTGTATCTAAACGAATTTGGCGTCCTTTTTTTCCCACAAACAGATCTTTCTTTTGGTGGTATTTGATCACCTGTGTGATTTTTTGATCACGCGCTATAAACAAAAAAAGAGCGTAAATTTTGCAAAAATAGCAATATTTTTCACATTTTTTTATATGAAATTCCCCCCCAAAAAAATGTAAAAATCAAAATTTTTTAACATTTTCGGCCAATTTGTTTTATGCTACCTATGTTTGGTAAAAAAAAATCGCAAAAAGCGTATTTTGATTGGTTTGCGCAAAAGTTATCGCGTTTACTAACAAAGGGAAAGATTTTTGTCATTTTTGTTGTTTTTTTTTAACGCGTAATGGCGGCGATCTGCGATTTTTTTTGCGGTACTGCGACATTGCGGCGGACAGATCGGACCCTTGACTGACATTTTTGACACTTTTGGGGTTACCAGTGACATTTCTACAGTAATCAGTGCTATACATATGCACTGTTACTGTAAAAATACACTGGCAGTGAAGGGGTTAACTTTTTTTGAAAGGGAGGGGCTATGTGTGTCCCTAGGGGCGTGCTTTCTACTGTGATTGGCTGTGGCTTTAGATGTATGAAGAGTGATCAACGGTTCTACATAGTAGAGCCGTATGATCATCCTTCATACACAGGGGAGAATGACAGGCAGCTTGTTTACACAAGCCGCCTGACTTTCGCCCTCTCCCCCGCCAATCGCAGAGTGACCGGCGGACATCGGGTCCGCCGGTCACACGCGCGGGGGGGTCCGTGACCACGCGGGAGCGCGCCTCCGGGGGTGTGCGCTCGCTCCCTAGACCCTCACAAGCTAGTGACGTAGCCCTACGTCACTTTGCCTGTGAGGGGCTGACTGCCGACGTAGATCGGCGTTAGGCAGTCGGCAAGTGGTTAAGGCGTCAGCATACCATGATGTTTTGGACAATTTCATGCTCCTAAATTTGTGGGAACACTTTGGGGATGGGTATTTTTTTTTTTTTTTTTTTTTACTTTTTGGTCTAAGAATAGATCTGGGTTTGTCCCAAGCATGTTTGAATTCATGTACTGTTGATTGGCTCACTACCATTGCTGGATGTCTATTCCAAGTATCAACTACTCTTCAGTAAAAATAATGCTTTCTAAGATTAGTTTTGAATTTTCCTTTTGATAGTTTAAGGTTACATCCCTGATCTTAACTTCTTATTATAAAAAAAATGCATATTTTTTATTAATATGGGTGCATTTATCTGTGCATTTATTTTTTTATTTTTGCAAAAGGTGGGCTTAAAAATCACAACTGAAATTGTATTTTAGATACCTGGCTAGTATATCAGCTTGTCTGAATATCAGCATCCCTCTCATTTTAGCAGCACTGCCACATGGGATTGCAATTATTTTAGTAAATATAAACTGCTGGATACCTTTTCTCATCGGCAGTATATAGAGGTCTTGTGACTTCTATCAGTGTCCGGCCGAGCACTGGGTAAAGCTTGTGGTAGGAGTTTTCATTCTCCTCTGACTGTCCTATGACCCCTGTACCCAAAAACAAATGCTCTAGCAATACACACCCAACTGAGCATGTGCAGAGTAGCAGTAGTAGAAGGGGAGGATCAGACAAGACAGGATCAAACAGCCTTTTTACACAAGGCAGAGGATTAACCCCTTAGGTTCTACAGTGGGTATAACAAGCATGCTTTACTGCATATACAGACCGATTCTACTGTTGTGGGTTTAGTAACACTTTAAGGTTCATTTTTATATGTTGCCCTGTATATTTTTACCACCTGTTGTTAAATAAAAGAAAACTGTTGTTGACATTCAAAAAGTTTCAGTCAGACAAAGAAAGCATCAAGGCAGGCAAAGATTGTATAAATATACTAAAAAGAAATAGAATAAATTCAAAACAAGAACATACATACCTTTAATAAACATACAAGAGCAACCAAAGCCATTATATGTTAAAGACTGTTACAACTGTTTGCTTCATACAAATGTAAATCAATGGGCTATAGTCTAAAGCCCTGTACACACGTACCGAATGTCGGCCGAATGATCGGCCGTCTTTTGTCCGGTGCTGTCCTGTCGGCTGAAAAGTGCTAAAGACTGCACACGAATTTTGTCGGCCAACAACAGCCGACTGCAGAAGTGATGTCATGTGATGGTTAACTTTCCGTGTGTTTTTTCTTTTCTGAGCATGCCCAGTCTTGCTAATCTGCTGTTTGTCAGCCGAATGGTGACGGCCAACAAATATTTTAAAGTCTGCACGACAGATTCTGTTCGGCCGAAAATGCGCTGTCGGCTGTCGGAAGCATCATACTAACAAGCCTACAATCGAATATTTACGGACGACAATCGGTACGTGTGTACAGGCCTTTAGTTCATAAAAGTATAATGCATGAGATATTTTCCTTACCAAGTGTTATTTTAGTTTTTCTCAATAAAATGGATTTTTTAATCCATTACCATATGCACATTATATTTATTAGACATAAAAACATTTCCGATAAATGATTGCCGACATCTTCACACCTTTAGTATGGCAATAGCTGTGTTGGAGAGAGGTGCCTGCTGAGGAGAGCAGGAAAAGCAGTTGCTTGAGATGTCCAATAATAGTAACTCGCTTCATCCGCTGAATTGCAGCAAGCTACTTGTACTAGCAGCCAAACAAAACTTCTTGGCTCACATGCCACAATCATGGGCTGTGTTCTGCATTTAAAACTAATTAAAAGCTTCTTTCTTACACAGCACCCAATCCACATTAGAATGCCAGGTGAAATAAGTGATTTAGAATTGGGACAGGTTGGTGAAAAGCTCCAGGGGAGAGTCTGTTTGCCATCACACATTAGTTTTCTCTTAGAGTTGAAGATCTCTCCAAAGTCCTGTCCAGGGTACATCAATTCCAAATTAATCCTCTAGTACGAAGCATGTAAAATTATCTGCCAGTTCTTTTCTGCAAAAACAAAAATACATTTAGTTTTCACATAAAGTATGCCAAATCTGTTATGATGCTTTGGCTCACTCTTAAGACCTTGTGTGCTTTCTAAATTACATGGATACGTAGGCTAACTTCGACACCATTTTGAAGAGAAATAAAGGACATTTGAACCTAGTTTAGGCATAATAATATTTACATATTGTTAGATATTTTTATTATAAGTTGGCAGTTCCAGGTGAGAGATTTTACAAGAGCATTGGAACAATGTTACCCTCAGCTTCGATATCCGTAGGAAAGTTCTTTAATAATACTTTCCCTACCACCATATTGGTGTTGTGAAGAATCTTCATCCTACTGCTATTTCCTAGGCAGTTTTCTGGCCATTTGAAGACCTGGCCTATTTCTGACACTTTGAGGTTGATTTACTAAACTGGAGAGTGCAAAATCTGATGCAGCTATGCACGGAAGCAATCAGCTTCTAACTTCAGCTTGTTCAATTAAGCTGATTGGTTTATATGCAGAGCTGCACCAGCTTTTGCACTCTCCAGTTTTAGTAATTTAACCCCCTTAATTTAACCCCTTTTTTGTTTACAAGTATAAAACAGTATTTTTTGCTAAAAAATTACTTAGAACCCCAAACATAATATATATATATATATATATATATATATATATATATATACTATATTAACAAAAGTATTGGGATGCCTGCCTTTACACACACTTGAACTTTAATGGCATCCCATGGATGGCCATTCCTATTCCAACATGATTGCGTACCAATACATTGCCATAGGCGACATTTTAAAAGCCTTTACAGGTTACCAGTTTAGAGTTACAGAAGGGGTCTGGTGCTAGAATTATTGCTTAGGCTCTGACATTCATGGCAATACCTCACATATGTGGCGCAATCGCAGTTTACATATTCCCCCTTTATGTATTGTGGTCCTCAACGATCTCTGTGGTAAGCCAGCGGAACCACCAACTTTCCTTCTGGGCTTGCCACCAAGACGGTTGAGAGAGAGGCACCGTCGGGAGACAGGGGGGGATCCATCCTTCCATCTGTAAGTGCCTAATTTGCTGCTAGGATGGCTTTTACATAAATGCAGTCCATCTGCCAACGCTGTATCTTAGCCTAGGCCAACAAGGCCCAGGCCTAGGGTGGCACTTTGCAGGGGGGGCATCAAAAAAGCTGCCTGCATGAAAAAAACAGCCTCCTCCTGGCTCCAAAGAGTCCCCACCACTTGCCAGTCTTATGGGCTGGACTGGGCCAGGTGGCAGGGCCTAGGCGCCCCCATAAAGCAGCCGCTCTGCTGCCAGTATACTAATTTTTCTATAGGAACATCTTAATGCCAGTTAATCCTGTTTTATTTAGCAAAATATATTGTAATTAAACATACACAGGTAAAAGATCTTTCAGTCTGTGTGTTGACAAATTTTGGTGTAATTTTTGGCCTGATTGAGTCCTAATGCTTTGACTGTTAAACTGATTTGTGAATGTCACATGAACACCTTGAAATGGAACTGTAGTTTGGCAGGTCCCCAACCCCAGTGTTCCTCCTGGAATACGTGGCACTGACAGCGAAGAGCAGTATCTGTGTTGTCAGATCAGCATTGTATGTCCAATAATCCACAAATCTGAATTTAGCCCAACCCTATCTGCTGGCCCAATGTGATGTAATTTAGGGGTATTTTAGCAGGTGAATATGACCACCACTGGAAGTGCTTTTGTTATCACTTGGCATTGGCATTTGTTCTGACATCAGTTTGAGATGTTTCAGTAATCATTCAGAATTCATTGACAGGTGCATTGACCTCCTTCTGACCTGCATTTACCTGTGCTTTATGCAGATTTTGCATTCCAATAGACTTGCATAGGTATGGAAAACCTACTTGAAGCAAGCAAAAGCCTCCCAACACAGCTTAGGGTCCATCCAGACCAGCCGCTGTATTGGTGAAGCCTAAAGAGGAAGGGGTGTGGTTTGCAGATTACAGGGGGGTCTTAAACAGGAAGGGGTGTGGCCTTGGCAGGAAGGGGTAGGTCATATTTAAATTAGGGGGTACACGAGTTTAGTCAGGCCTAGGGCAGCATAAAACCTAAATACATCACTGCCATCTGCTGAAAAAAAACAATACTGGAATGATGCCTGTAACTGTACATCATTTGCCATAAAGTGGCTAGGGCAGTATTTCAGTGTAGCCTAATGCATATTTAAACTTGAAAAGGCAGATCTTTTCCTCCTGCTCCACTCTGGACTTTGGCCTTGAAGAAATCCAAAGCTACCAGATCTATGACTTGACCAGCATCAGCCAACATCTATTTGGATAAATATTACTCTAACCAGAGTTTTTTCTCCACTCGGTTCTGTGCTGAATTGTTAGTTTGTTGAACGAGCTACCTCTCATTATTTTTAAATCATACCTAATCTCATGTGTATTGTTAGGACTGAGGCCTCAGGACCTCTGTAACATCTGTCACATAGGAATCTGTAACAGAACAATACATGTCATATGTGCATAAAAATACAACTGGCACTCTACGGTAGTTTTGTACCAGACTACTAAGCCCTTTACCATTCTAATCATTATATTGCAGGACCTGGTGGTCTTCATTCAAATAGGAGCCTGACACATTGTCTTTACATACCTTTGGAGATTATACAAGTCTACCCTCCAGCCACCCCCTAATTGCCATTTCTTAGTTTATGAGAACCTCCTTATTCCTCTATGGTATCTATCACTTATATATTCCAAAATAGATTCGTTTTTCAGCTGATGTTATAACTGCATTCCCTGATAGCACACATCCCCCTTCCTCCCTCCCCCCCTTTCTCTTTCTTCTCCCTTCCCTTCCATTCCCTCCCCCCCCCTGTTTTCCCCCCTCTTTTCTCTTTCTTTCCCTCCCTTTCCCTGTGTTAACCCTTCCCCTCCCTCCCCCCTACTCCCTTCCTTTCCCCCCTCTACCCCACTCCCCCATACCCCCTTTTTACCTAACCCCATTCAACACCCCCCCCCCACCACTCCCCTTCCTCCCCTCCTCTTCTCCCCAAAAAAACCCCTTCCCCTCTCATTTTCTGCCCCCTTCCCCATTTCCCTTTCCCTCCCTCTCTCCTCACCTCCCCTCTTTCCTTCCTATTTCCTCACCTTCCTCCCCTTTCTCCTTCTCCCCTTCTTTCTTTCATTCCTGCTTTCCAGTTGTGGGATTTCATCTTAGCTTTATAGCATACCTAACTTTATTTTATTCCCGATCAGATCCACCTACTAGTGCAACTGGGTATCATTCTGTATAGTTGTTCACATTCTGCAGTAATTGATATATTACTCTGTTGGTGGTGAGCACCGGAATCTCCATAAATATGTACACAGTACAGAGGTCTCCTTCATATTTTTTCCTCTTCTAGTTGAATATTTTATTCTATGGTGGTAGACTATTTTCTCTATCAGTCAATTGTTCAAATGTTCTTTTACTCTTCTGTTTAAATATTCCTAAGGCTGGGTTCCGTCTGGCTGCAGTTTTATTCACCAGTTCAGGTTTGATTCAAGTGCGATTTTTTTACTTGAGTTGGTACCTAAACTGGACCCTAAAACGTACAGGACCCTTTTTAGAAATGGACCATGACTGCCCCGAACATGTGTGAACTGGTTCAATTGAAACCATGTTCAATTCACGTGTTATGCGAATCAAATGTGGTTAAAAACACATCCGATTCACATATATGTGAACCGAACCTAAAGTGGGGTACACACTATAAGAAAATCTGGCGAACGATCGTCAGATTTTCCTCGTTGTTTCCCAGCATATCTGAACTGATGAAAGAAAATTTGTTTGAAAATTGTTTCGTTTCTGATTTTTCACGTACAAAAATCGTATGAAAACGGTACACATTAAGTGAGATTCGGTCGTTCTGTTCACATATGAGAAAAATTTTGGAGCTTGTTCCTTTGGAAATTTTCATGCACAAGGTCGAAATTGGCTGTAGAAAGTTGTGTACACAAGATACGAAAATCATATGAAAGTTCTTTGGACGAAAATTCTCGCTGGATTTTCCTATAGTGTGGACAAGCCTTAAAGTGGAGTTCCAACCTCAAAATGTACTTTTCCCCATCCGCTTGCTTTTTTCCACCTGAAAACAATTAGATAATTACAATTTTTTTTTTTATTCACTTACCTTGTTTTTAAAGAAAATATACTTACCTTCCTTCCTCTTCCTCCCTCTGCGGACATGGCCGCCAACGTCACTTCCTGCTTGCATTGACTCCTGGGAGATGAATGTCATCGATCCCAGGAGCACTTCCGGTGCAGGTGCGTTATTCCCTGCCGAACAGCTTCTGGGCATGCCCAGAAGCTGAGCAGGGATGATGCGCCTGCACCGGAAGTGACAAGCAGGGCCGGTGCAGGGCATTCTGGGACTCCAACGTCACCGAAGAGGACACCGAAGAGGACGCTCTGGCTTCAGCTGCCCACACCTGAGATATTCAAGGTAAGTATTTCTTCTAAAAGGTAAGTGAAACAGGGGACAGTTCAGAGGCTATCGTTGCTTAAATGCACTAGCCCTGACTGTCCCGGGGGTATTTTTATCTAAAAAATTTTTTTCACGGTGGAACTCCACTTTAAGGCTTTTTTTTTTTTAAGATAAAATATTAGGGAATGTTACATTCACCCTGTGAAAGGCTACAAATAGAAGCTAACGTTTCACAAATATTACAAACATTACAGATATTTTTTGTGATTTTTGCAGAAAGCCATTCTTTTTTATAAATAAACCCCTTTGTGTCATAATGGGCATGGCAATCTCAACACTTTTCTTAGTGAGATACCATCACCTTTGTGAAAAAAAGGCCCTAGCATGTTTTTAAAACAGTAAATCTGTCATTAAACAAACATTCAATGCAGGTAACTATAGTAATAACTCACCATTAGAGAGTCGTGTGTCTAATTGCCAATATCCCAAAGGATCAGAACAAAAAATAATCCCCTCTAAAAAAAGGGGCTTTGAGGGCAAATAGGGCACCAATACCGTAAAAGATTATGCATTTATAAGATCACATTAAAAATATAGAAAACATGTCATATGGGCACAAATACAAAAATTGCAAAACAAATAATGTACCAAAGAAAATTATACCACAATTTATATGTATATAAAATAGCACATCCTATTATTTGAAGATATTGACAGTGCACTTGTCTCCATAGCACCCAACGTGTTTTAGGTTCATACTCTTCATCAGGGGTGTAACGTAAGGAGATAGTGTGCGTTCATATTATTTCAAGCTGACATAAGCAGAGAAGTTATATCCATATTTATATTGTGGAAAACAGGTGTAGTTCCCACCAGAACCAGTGTGGTAGGACAAGTCAGCAGCATATCAAGTGTAATAAAAAAGGAGGGGTGATAAAAAGGGGGGTTCATCCAGATATCTCAATGAAGGTCCCTCAAAGAGCCACAGGGTTACTAGTATGGATGCTTTTAAGCAACACAAACAGAAGTGATGGAGGGCGCAGAGGGATTAAGAGGAATGTTAACCACTGTACAGAATGGATAACTCAATATATAATAATAAAGAAGTCTGAGCAGGGAGTCTCAGTTTCAAATATCCCACATAAAGTTTCCTCTCTAAAAGTACGATGGACGTCCTCTGCGTCCTCTTGTCCTGCTACCAGTCAGCTGGTTCCGGTGGGAACTACACCTGTTCTCCATGAAATAAACATGGAAATAACGTCTCTGCTTATGTCGGCTTGAAATATTATGAATGCACAATACCTCCTTACGTTACACCCCTGATGAAGGGTATGAACCTGAAACGCGTTGGAGACAAGTGCACTGTCAATATCTTCAAATAATAGGATGTGCTATTTTATATACATATCAATTGTGGTATAATTTTCTTTGGTACATTATTTGTTTTGAAATTTTTGTATTTGTGCCTACATTACATGTTTCCTATATTTTTAATGCGATCTAATAAATGCATAATCTTTTACGATACTGGTGTCCTCTTTGCCCTCAGGGGTGATTATTTTTTATTTCAATGCATGTAACCAGCATGTGTTTTAATTGACAGTCATGGATTGCCACTAGTAAATGTTTGGTGAAAGTCACATTCACTACTTTATAAATATGCCTCTATGTTTTAGTAAGCATGTAAAGCACATTTTACTTCATTTTGCTATGTTTTATGCATTTTGGCTTCAATTTAGTTTGGTAAAATATACATTAAAAGACAGCAAATAAAAAAAAAGCAAACTAAAATGTTCAAAAAATGAAAATGTCTAAAAATGTATTATAAATCTCATGCTCTAGATGTATTTTAAATGCAGAAATATTATGATGGTACAGAGTGAATCCAGCCTTAGGGCTTATGCGCACTATGTGTGATGACTGCCCTTCTTTCTGCACTTGAGCAACACAAGTCACATCAAAGACACACTGAATACAATTTTGTACTTTGTGCCCTTTTACACTGCAATGCTGCTTTTAGGTGGGCTGCAGTGTGTTGCCAAAAAATGTGGACATTCTACACTTTTCTGCAAAACACCAAAGCTCACCTCAAGTCACTGTCTATTTTTGCACCACAGCATAGGAATGAATTAAGTGTCACTTTGACTTTTCAATAAAGTAAAAAAGGCAAACAGTGCCTTCCGTTGAACAAGGCAAAGTACTGCGCCCCACTTCTAGCACAGCTAGACACCCCTTGCTAAACTAATCATTGAGATTGTGTGGCAGAAATGGTCTGCTTGCCTATCTATATATCTGCCTACCTATCTATAATTCTTGGCAGTAGGTAAATGGGGGCACAAAAATGTATTGCACATAGGTGCCCTTTGGTAACCACCGTTGGCTCATTTTATATTATAAAAACACTTTTTATTACACTTTTTACCATATTTGCTTTGCTTAACTGTCTCTTTAGTGTGTTTTCTGAGGTTTTTTTTATGCATTTGTAAAGTGACAAAAACATCTCAGCAAAAGGTGCACCACAGATCCCACCCCCCTTTGTGAATGGGTATCAGGTACATCGTACCATACCCATTCGCCAAAAATTATAAAAAAAGTAAAAACCACAGGAAACAGTTTTTGACAGGTGCTTTATTAAAAAGAAGAAATAAAAAAAAAATAGTGTCCCTCAATGTAAATCCATCGTCAATCACAACACCCACGAGACCCAAAAAAAATAAAAATACGCTTGGCTTCCTAAGAGGCTACCCACTATATGCCCGATCTTCGGCTTCGACAGTTCTTTTATAGGCAAGGGATGGGGCCACCCGGCTACGTCACCCAGTGGCAACGCCACTTCTCATGTCACTTGACCCTATGCTGTTTTTTTTTCCATTTTTTTGTATCTGTATTTCCGGGAGTCGTCAATACATTACACCTGCGACATTTTTTCCTTTAGAAATGTCAGCATTGCTGCAGCAGGCTCCATATATCCTTCAGATGCGCCACTTTACAGGCACTTTACAGTCCACCTACTGAAGAACCTGATTGACAGCACCTCCTATCTTTGTTGTTTAGCCTAATGGCCCATAAACCCGATTCGAAAATCGTTAGAAGAATACCGCATTTAAAGTGATCGTATGATAATCTGATCGTTAGTACACAGCTTTTAAAAGCCAATCATGACAGTTTATCAGATACAATAATCCAATATCATCCAATATCATATCATCCAATATCCAATATAATCCAAAGGAACAAGCACAAAAGTTTTTCTTGTACGATACCAGAGCGTATGATTTTTGTATAATCAGGGCAGTATTTGTCCGAAAATACAATACAAATACAATGCAACACAATACATAACTTCCGATTCTCTATTCTGTGGCACGAGATTTTTCGTAACTTTAGTAACCTCTTTATTTTCTATATACGACTAGCATGCAAAGAAAAATGGACAATCTGTCGTCTGATTTTGGGATCACGTGTATGGGTCATTAGATAAGCACAGGTGCTAGCAATGCAAAGAATGGTAGTTCTCCTGCCACTGACACATAATAAGTAATGGTGCACCTGTGTCAGGAGTGCAGAGGAACATAAAGTTTCTGAAGAGCCTGTGCAGGGGTAACATTTTTTAATGAATAACATTTCATATTTATAGAGGGATTTAGTTGTAAAATAGACCAGCAGTGCAAATATTGGGGGCATGTACTGCAAAAAGTTTCATTTAAGAGTTTAGTTCTACTTTAAGGCAACATGGCATGTTGTGTGAACTAACTACTTATCAACACACACACATGGACAAATAGTTTTCTTCAGTAAACGTATTTCCATGAAATGGCAATGAGTCAATGGCTTTCTGGGAATCACAACCCAGTTTTCTCTTTTCAAGCATTGTTCTTATATAAAAGCACTTTTGTGCAGAATACTTTTCATGGAGCAAATATTTAAATGTATTTTCCCATGAGACTCCTTGCTTGGTAAATGTCAGCCAAATTTTGTTTTATCAGATTTCAATAATTCTCCCAAATACAGTGTCTTAGACATGAGTCAAAAGAGATGCGCGTTGTGAAATGATAACGTCACCCAAATACCATAAACAATTATTTCCTGTAATTAGCTGGCAAGTCAAATTAACTCTGAATGGCATTGACAAACAAAACTGGGTGTTTTTTAAACAAAGAAATTCTCAGGTTGCATGACCTTTAAACAAAACTCATTTCCTAAAAGCGAAGTTATCCTACGTATTCAAACAAATAGACTAGCTAAAGTATTTAGAAAAATAAATAATACATGCTATGTAAACTGGGGTATCGAATGAACTTATTCATCAGGATGTCTCAAAATAGAACTATTGGAAACCAAAGGCAGAGGGCTTTGCCCCCTGGGCCAGTGCAAATGACATATGTTTGGATAGTGGCCCGAAGTAGAGATACTCCCCCATGTAGACCACAATAAGAGTAAACCTGCCCATTGAGAACAGCTTCTGGGCATTATAGATGGCTATCTGCTCCTTAATAAATATGTTTGTGATTAGACCGGAACCGCTCGAGATTCAAACTGTTATTAGGCAGGCTGAATATATCTTTGTTCGATCAATAGTATGGATCGATCAACTTGGGTACAACAAGCCTGCTGGATTCTCTTGCGATTATCGCTAGAAGCTGCTGTAGCTGCTAGCAATAATCACTGTCTTCTCCTGGCGGGGGGGGGGGGGGGCGGGATTTGGGTGGCTTTTCCCGCCCGCCCCCACTGGGAGAAGACAATTGCTGATTCCACTGTCTTTATTGATGGGGGAATCGTGCAAATTTCTTTCCTGTAACCCATGACCGTACAGTGTATGGCCTGCCTAACTTCTGCGCTACCAATCTAAATCTATTTAATCATTAAGTGTAAATAAACAATTGTGGCCAATTAAACAAAAGAATTATAAGGTCAAATTGTATTCACACAATTCATAAAGGTTATAAGGTAAGTCAGTGCTGTGCTACCAATCTCTGCATTAATTGACAGTTCATCAAATAAATGGCGATGTGTAATTTTTGTTAAAGAATGTTCATGTGCTTCTAAAGAACCTCTTCCCATACACCACTGTGCTCTCAGTGCCCTCACCTTAGTGATATCATATAAAGTGCATGTAAAATCATATCCAACTTAATATCTCCAACCAGTATCCAATGCAGGGATCCTGTGTATGCTTCTACTATGGCCTCCCACTCACTAGGGTACCCGTAATTCTGTGATAGCATGGATGGCCGGGATAGATAGAGAATCAATAATATTCAATGATCATAATGATATGGAGGAAACAAGCCAGTGGGATCAAGGATCCTAAACGCCCTTGCCCCCTTCTTGCTGATATAATGCTGGACAGTATAAAATGGTATATTGTACAAAATTAAAACAAAACAATCCAAATGAATTTGAAGTGCAGACTTTCAGCTTTAATTCAAGAGGTTGAGCTTCAATATCAAGTTCAAATTTTAGGAAATGCACCCAAATATGAATACACAGTCCCTCCATTTTCAGGGGCTCAAATGTAATTGGACAAATGAATATAATCATAACTAAAATGTTCGTTTTTAATATTTTGTTGGGAATCCTTTACTGGCATCGACTGCCTGAAGTCTGGAATCCATGGACATTACCAATTACTGGGTTTCCTCCTTTCCTTTCTGATGCTTTGCCAGGCTCTAACTGCAGCTGTCTTTAGTTCAGTTGTTCTTTGTGGGTCTTTCTGCCTTTAGTTTTGCCTTCAGCAAGTGAAATGGATGTTCAATTGGGTTGAGATCAGGTGATCGACTTGGCCATTGCAGAATATTCCACTTCTTTGCCTTCAAAAGCTCCTGAATCAACTTTGCTGCATTTGGCTGAATCTGGGCTGACAGTATATCTCTAAACACTGTAGAATTCATCCAGCTGCTTCTGTCTTCTGTCACATCATCAATAAACACCAATGAACCAGTGCCACTGGAAGCCATTGGCCACTGGCATGCCATCACAGTGGCATGCAGTCACTAGCTTTTTCACAGAGTGACAGTTAAATTGTTCAGCCCGTGTCATCCTGCTCCTGGCTGTGTTCCACACTGCGCTCCACCCACTTCAGGAAGGACTTTGGCCGGCTTTCTCCTCTACATGGGGACTCCTGTCACATTCCACCTGGCGGTACCAGCAGCTCCCGTGGCCTGCTCCAACTGGCATTCCAGACCTATACTTATTGATGTGCCTGTTTTTTACCTACAGTATCTAATGTAAGTAGCCCTGTTGTAGGGTTTATTAAAATACACCATCTTATTACACTTAGAGGCGCTTCTCTGCTTTTGTTTTTTGTCGATTTATGGCTGAGACCTGGTAGTCAGCTGTGTCCAACCACGGCACAGGGTCCTGTCCTGTGTGTTCAAACACAGAGTAGCAATGCAGCTGTTTCTTCTCCCTGCACACCAGGGAAAAAAACAGCCAGATCTCTTAGTAAAAGCAGCACACATTACTCACATTACACTTGTTTGGCATACAGTTAACCACTTAATTTCCCCTTGATGTTAACACTGTTCCCCCAGCGGAATTAGTACAGTGACAGTGTATAATATTATCAGTGATCACTGTATTAGTGTCACTATTGATGTCAGTGTCAGTTAGTGTACCTCCTAGCGAAGGGTCTGCTAGCACAAGTTTGACCACCACACTCCCACTATAAGCCGCTGATCACCACCATTACCAGTATAGCATCATAGCTGTGTAAATTCCAGAATACATACCATAGTTTGTAGACGCTATAATTTTCATACAAACTAATTAACCACTTGCCTTCTGTGCACTTAAACCCCCTTCCCATCCAGACCAATTTTTAGCTTTCAGTGCTCTCACACTTTGAATGACAATTGCGCGGTCATGCTACACTGTAAATTGTTATCATTTTTTTCACACAAATAGAGCTTTCTTTTGGTGGTATTTAATCATCTCTGGGTTTTTTATTTTTTACAAAAAAAAGAAAAAAGACAGAAAATTTTGAAAAAAAAAAAAGTTTTTCTTATTTTCTGCGAGTAAATTTTGAAAATAAATACATTTTTCTCCTTCACTGATGTGCGCTGATGAGGCGGCACTGATGGGCACTGATGAGGTGGCACTTATGGGCACTGATGAGGTGGCACTGATGAGGAGGTACTAATATGCCGCACTGATGAGCACTGATGAGCACTGATAGGCGGCACTGATGAGAACTGATAGGCGGCACTGCTGGGCACTGAGAGGTGGCACTGCTGGGCACTGAGAGGTGGCACTGATGGGCACTGACGGGCAGCACTGATGGGCATTGGCGGGTGGCACTGATTGACACTGATGGGTGGCACTAATGAGCACTGATGGGCGGCACTGATGAGCACTGATGGGCAGCACCATCAGTGCCCACACTCAGTGCCCATAGTGCTGCCAGTCAGTGCTCATCAGTGCCTAGATGAGCAGGCACTGATGGGCACTGACTGGCAGCACTATGGGCACTGATTGTGGGCACTGATGGGGGGCACTGATGGCAGGCACTGTGGGCATTGATGGTGGGCAGTTAGTGTGTTTAGTGTACCTTGTGTAATCAGGGCACTGGTGATCAGTGCCCTGATTACATTTTTCTTTGTCCCCAACGGCTGATCGGCTCTCTCCTTCCTCACACTGCAGTCTCTGTGTGAGGAAGGAGCGCTGGCGATGAGAGATGATTTCATATGTTTACATTTGAGATCATCTCTCATTGGACGGTCCTATCATGTGGTGAATGGCCGCTGTGATTGGCTATTCACCACGAGGGGAGCCTGTGTCTGGGAGGCCGTTTAAAGACGGCCTCCCGAAAATGTGAGTCCGCGCTGCAGCCATACATCGGCTGTAGCGCGGATGGGAGGTAGTTAATATACATTTATTGTTTTTTTTTTTTTCTTTTACCAAACACATGTAGCAGAATACATCTTTACTTAAATTGATGAAGAAATTAGGCTTTTTTTTGGATATGTTCAATGTTCAGTCCTTTTTCCTTTATATAATAATAAAAACCCAGTGGTGATCAAATACCACCAAAAGAAAATTATTTGTGTGGAACAAATTATATGACTTTTATTTGCGTATAGTGTTGAATGACTGCGCAATTGCCATTTAAAAAAAGTACAACGTTGAATAGCAAAAAATGCAAAAAATAGCAAAAAATTTGATAACAGCAGTTGGAAATCTGTCATTGAGTGGTGGTAACAATACCAAAGCTAAATGACAGATCCCCACTGGGCTTCTGTTTGTAAACATATTTGGTCAATGGCTTCACCCAGTATCCCTGTCTGCTAATTTACATTAAAAAATCAGTCAGGGAATTTGTAGGATTAGAGTTAGGAGTATGATTAACCTCCCTGGCGGTATGATTATGTCAGGAATTCTGTACCAAAAGCGGTACAATTTTTTTCATGGAAATTTGGCGTTATGTATTATAGGCCTACACTTCTTAGTAATTACTGACTTAAACCTGACCAAAACAAGACTCTAGTAGACATCCCAGATGTGATAAATTTGAAACACAAACGCATGAATTATAATCTCATCAATAATATAATTTTATTATATAATATAATATATATATATATATTATATTATATAATAAAATTATATTATTGATTAGATTATAATTCATGCGTTATATTATATATATGTGTGTATATATATATATATATATGTGTATATATATATATATATATATATATATATATATATATACATATATATATATATGTGTAAAAAAAATTCCTCAGCCTTACGCCTAAACTATGAATTAATCTCCGCGCTCCAGGGAGCACCAGCACACCGGCTGGTAAAAGTAAAAACCAATGTAGCAGCTACTTAAACAAATATACAGTATATTTGATGATAGAATGAACAAAGAATAATAGTAGCGCTTGAAACAATGTTAAAAAGTCTCTAAAAATACTCTAAAAATACTATTTTTAGAGACTTTTTAACATTGTTTCAAGCGCTACTATTATTCTTTGTTCATATATATATATATATATATATATATATATATATATATATATATACGTGTGTATATATATATATATATATATATATATATATGTGTGTGTGTATATATATATATAATATATACATATAATATAAATGTTATGTGTGTGTTTGTGTTTTGTGCAACGTTCAACGTTTGAATTTTCCTCCCTAGTTCCGCTCCCATGCAGCATTGCTGCTGCAGGGAACGGAACTAGGAAGTCATCACACCGACGGAGGACGGACGAGCGGCGGGGATCTCAGATGGCTGGCGATCACAGCAATGGGTGATCATCGCTGGATCGCCAGGAGAAGGTAAGACACCGCTGCGCGCTCTGCACATCCACCCCAAGCGTGACTCGGGGATACCGATAACAGCATGGAAAATCCACCCCGAGTCACGCTCGGGGATACCGCCAAGCAGGTTAACCAATTATACCAAGCAGGTGCTAATCAATTGCATATGTAAGCTGAAACACAGTCATTAGCTGAAACAAACAGCTACTGTATGTAGGAGACTTACAGTAAAGCTGAGTGAGGAACAGCCAAACTCTGCTGCTAAGGTGAGGTTGTGGAAGACAGTTTCATGTCACAGATCATACACCATGGCAAGATTGAGCACATAAGGTAATTATTCTGTATCAGCAAGGTCTCTCCCAAGCAAAGATTTAAAAGCAGACTGGGGCTTTAGGATGTGCTGATAAAGTTCTTTTGAAGAACCACAAAGAAACAGGCAACATTGAGGACCATAGAAGCAGTGGTTGGCCAAGGAAACTCAATGCAGCAGATGAAAGACACACCATACTTACTTCTCTTTGACATCGGATGATGTCCTTCAGTACCTTCAGAACAGAACTGGCAGAAACCAGTAGGACCCATGTACACCCATCTACTGTACAGAGAAGTCTGACCAGAAGTGGTCTTCATGGAAGAATTGTGGCCAAAAAGCCATACCTCCAACGCGGAAACAAGGCTAAGCGACTCAGCTATATGCGAAAACATGGTAGCAGGTGCTTTCGACTGATGAGTCACAATTTGAAATAAAAAACTTGGCTGTAGCAGGAGGCAGTTTGTTTGCGAAGGGCTGGGGAGTGGTACAATAATAAGTGTCTTCAGGCAACAGTGAAGATGGCTCGAGGTTCCTTGCAAGTTTGGGGTTGAGAAATACAGGCAGATACTTATCCATCATGTCATACCATGAGAGAGGCATGTGATTGACCCCAAACATATAGCTAATGTCATTAAGAATTATTTTCAGTGTAAAGAAGAACAAGAAGTCCTGGAAATGAGGGTTTGGCCTCCACAGAGCCCTGATCTCAACATTGTGGAGTCTGTCTGGTATTACATAAAAAGACAGAAGGATTTGAGGCAGCCTCTCTGGTAGGTTCTCCAAAATGTTTGGAACAACCTACCGCCGAGTTCCTTAAAAAACTGTGTGCAAGTGTACAGTATCTACAAGAATTGATGCTGCTTTAAAGGCAAAAGGGGATCACACCAAATATCGATTTGATTTGGATTTCTCTTCTGTTCGTTTACTTTTTTTTTTCACTCATTTTTTAAAAAAAACACTATTAACACTTCTATTTCTAAAAGCGTTTTTAAAAAACAGCATTTTTTTTATCACCTGCCTAAAACTTTTGCTCAGTACTGTAGATCTACATCAATCACAATAATTAAAGCCCAAAGTTCCAGCTACATTAGCCAGGGGTTTGGACGATTGAGCAAACTAGCCAAATATGAGTAGTCTGTTTGCTGAGCTGCAAACAAGCTGGGTTCAGGTCAAACTCATGTTCAGCCTGAACCTGAAGCTTATCCCTAATACAAAGGTACATGGGGGGATAAGCAAAACCAAGTAAATTGTGCAAAAAGCACACTGACAGTTCAACTAGTCCAGATGCTAATGATGTAAGGCAGGGTGGAGAGCTGAGTTAGGGTTGTATGTTTCAATTTGGAAAAAAAATTGATCTTTGAGTGTAAGAGGAGAGGTCTTTTGCTACATCAGAGGTGATCCTAAGGAGCAAAGGAAGAGGAAGGGGGCTTCATGCTCAAAACCCTCCATCCATCTGTGTGGATTTATCAATGGTGGATATTGCAAAAGCCTCCCTCTTTGTACATGGACATCCCCAATGGCTAAAAGAAACTATAATGTTACAAAATCTAAAAATAAATGGATGGAACTTTATTGTGTTAATACACATTCGGTAACAAGGCATTTTGGGAATCTGCATCACCTTCATTGAGATTGTGTCCTGGATATGAAATGTATACTGAGCATAATTTTGTGCAGAGAGGAGCCCAGTACAGTTCTGCATTTGACTTGGCAAAATTTTAAAGTGTTGCACATACATGTTCAATGCTTTATTACACCACTTTAGATCTTCACTCCAGTCCATAACCGCACTGGGCTCATCTTCACACGACATTTTGGCCAATAAACATCTCTCCTCCAGCACACATGCCTGATAAAGGAGATGCACATCCCTGAAACGCACTTACGTGTAAATTGTATTAATATCATAAAAGTACCATCCATTTCTTTTTAAAGTTTTTGAGGGTTCTTTGTTAGGCAGTGAAGTTTTTCACATGATTTACTAGATGTTCAGAATTGGGCGAAGTGGCTCTCCCACCACAGAACATTTAAAAGGGCTTTCCTTTTTTTTTCAAATGGGTTTTTGACTCTTTCTATTACCAATAAATGAAGAGTTCCAGTTTTAAAAAAAATAAATAAATAAAAAAATAAAATAAATAAAAAGTCAGACATGTCTACAGTGGTCTTTAGAAACTGGTTTCCAGCGCTCTTCAAGGTTAAATGACCTCCAGCCTCATTCAGCCTATTTTTTGTGAGCTCAAGCTGTCATGGACCACATGGTGGTCTGGGCTCATAATAAAATACTGCAAAGGGCATCTCTAGGGGGTCATAACAGCAGTTCCATTCTATGCAGTTTTAAAGACTGCCCATGGTTACTTCTAAAGATAAAGAGGATGTAATTTGCCTATCAAGAAAACCGCTTGATATAAAGACTATATATAGTCTTTATAAGACTATATATAGTCTTTATATATATATAAGACTATATCTGCTTTAAACATGGAGCACTTAGAGTTACTATCATAAGTTTTTTTACAATGGTACTAGTTGTTTCAAAAATGGATAGAGCCATCCAGTTTTAGGATCTGTCTATAAGTTCTTGCCATTGGTCTTTCCTTTCCTTTGAGCAGATTGAGCAGCTTTGGAAGGTAATTTGGAATTTTCCACATATTTACCATTTAGTTCACAATCGTAGCTTTATATTAGGAATTTGCTAAGCTGTCTAATAATATAAAATGACTAATAGAAAAATAACTGGAATTGGTTTCTAACGGTATAAACACAATTTTAATGATTGCTTTATAGGCCGTCCAATTATATTGGAATAAGTGACTCCTATTTTATGTCTTGATTCATGAAGCAGACATAGCGTTGGGTATATTTTTTATGTTAAGTATAGACATGCAAAGTAATCTGTAAGTGTAACACTTGCAGACATTTATTACCTCTGTAAAAATCACACCCTAGGCACACTCACTTGCTTAACCACTTGCCGACCGCCGCACGACTATCTACGTTGGCGGTCAGCCCCTCACAGGCAAAGTGACGTAGGGCTACGTCACTTGCTTGTGAGGGTCTAGGGAGCGAGCGCGCGCCCCCTGAGGCGCGCTCCCGCGTGGTCACGGACCCCCCCCGCGCGTGTGACCGGCGGACCCGATGTCCGCCGGCCACTCTGCGATCGGCGGGGGAGAGGGAGAAAGTCAGGCAGCTTGTGTAAACAAGCTGCCTGTCATTCTCCTCGGTGTAAAAACACTGATCACACGGATCTGCTATGTAGATCCGTTGATCAGTGTCCTTACAGCTCAAGCCACAGCCAATCACAGTAGAAAGCACGCCCCTAGGGACACACACAGCCCCTCCCTCTCAAATAAAGTTAACCCCTTCACTACCAGTGTATTTTTGCAGTAACAGTGCATATATATAGCACTGATTACTGCAGTAATGTCACTGGTAACCCCAAAAGTGTCAAAAATGTCAGTCAAGGGTCCGATCTGTCCGCCGCAATGTCGCAGTACCGCAAAAAAAATCGCAGATCGCCGCCATTATGCGTTAAAAAAAAAAACAACAAAAATGACAAAAATCTTTCCCTTTGTTAGTAAACGCGATAACTTTTGCGCAAACCAATCAAAATACGCTTTTTGCGATTTTTTTTACCAAACATAGGTAGCATAAAACAAATTGGCCGAAAATGTTAAAAAATTTTGATTTTTACATTTTTTTGGGGGGGAATTTCATATAAAAAAAAAGTGAAAAATATTGCTATTTTTGCAAAATGTACGCTCTTTTTTTGTTTATAGCGCATGATCAAAAAATCGCACAGGTGATCAAATACCACCAAAAGAAAGCTCTGTTTGTGGGAAAAAAAAGGACACCAAATTCGTTTAGGTACAGCATCGCACGACCACGCAATTGTCCGTTAAAGTCACGCAGTGCCGAATCGCAAAATACCCCCTGGTCAGGAAGGGGGTAAAATCTTCCGGGGCTTAAGTGGTTAAAGGGTAACCTCGCTTTAATGGGGAAAAAAATAGCAAATAAAGAAGAAAACAATATAGCATATACAATTGCGACACAAATCATATTGCAATTGAATGTTATTAAAAATTAACTTTCCTTCCCAATCTGAAGCTGTTGAAATTTTCTGAAAATGCAATGCAATATGGCTACCTAGAGCTGTTCTGTACATAGAATGTGTACTGACCACGCCCCAGAAACATAATGTCCTGCTTATGTGAATGGCTCACCAATTTTCCCAGAAGTCTGCATAAGATACAAGTCAGATTTCTGGCATCCCCTGGAACAAAGATGTCATTTTTGGTGAGATACTCCCAATAGGAACATGTCTAAAGGAATGCAGGCCCAGCAGCTTCCCTCATTAGAGCCCTGCAGCTGCTACAGCTATTAAATAATTATGAAGCCACTCCCATTAGATCCACTCAGCACAGAGGCACAGAGGAACAAACAATGATTTCTTCAGAATAACAAAAGGTAGGAATCTGCAACAAAGCTTGTTAAAATCCTTGTAATGTACATAGATCACCCAGAGGGGAATGTTTTTTTCTCAACAAAAGTGGAGTTACGCTTTAAAGCTCAAAGCTTGTTTTTTAGGGAATAAAAACAATATATATATACACAGTGTCTGACAAATGTGAGTACACCCCTCAAATTTTGTAAATATTTTATTATACCTTTTCATGTGACACCACTGAAGAAATAACACTTTGTTACAATGTAAAGTAGTGAGTGTATAGCTTGTATAACAGTGTACATTTTCTGTCCCCTCAAAATAACTCAACACATAGCTATTAATGTCTAGACCGCTAGTAACAAAAGTGAGTACACCCCTAAGTGACAATGTCCAAATTGGGCCCAATTAGCCATTTACCCTCCCCGGTGTCATGTGACTCGTTAGTGTTACAAGGTCTCAGGTGTGAATGGGAAGCAGGTGTGGTATATTTTGTGCGATCAGTGGCCAAGATCATACAGCGGTTTAACAGGACAGGTTCCACTCAGAACAGGCCTTGCCATGGTTGACCAAAGAAGTTGAGCGCTGGTGCTCAGTTCCAGTAGCTGTCTTTGGGAAATAGACGTATGAGTGCTGCCAGCATTGCTGCAGAGGTTGAAGGGGTGGGTGGTCAGGCTGTAAGTGCTCAGACCATATGCCGCACACTGCATCAAATTGGTCTGCAGAAGGAAGCCTCATCTAAAGATGGTGCACAAGAAAGCCTGCAAACAGTTTGCTGAGGACAAGCAGACTAAGGACATGGATTACTGGAACCATGTCCTGTGGTCTGATGAGACCAAGATTAAACTTATTTGGTTCAGATGGTGTCAAGGGTGTGTGGCGGCAACCAGGTAAGGAGTACAAAGACAAGTGTCTTGCCTACAGTCAAGCATGGAGGTGAGAGTTTCATGGTCTGGGGCTACATGAGTGCTGCCGGCACTTGGGAGCTACAGTTCATTGAAGGAACCATGAATGCCATAATGAATTGAGACATACTGAAGCAGAGCATGATCCCCTCCCTCCAGAGTCTGGGCTGCAGGGCAGTATTCCAACATAACGACCCCAAACACACCTCCAAGACGACCACTGCCTTGCTAAAGAAGCTGAGGGTAAAGGTAATGGCCTGGCCAAGCATGTCTCCAGTCCTAAACCCTATTGAGCATCTGTGAGGCATCCTCAAACGGAAGGTATAGGAGCTCAAGGTCTCTAACATCCACCAGCCCCGTGATGTCGTCATGGAGAAGTGGTAGAGGACTCCGGTGGCAACCTGTGAAGCTCTGGTGAACTCCATGCCCAAAAGGGTTAAGGCAGTGCTGGAAAAATATGGTGGCTACACAAAATATTGACACTTTGGGCCCAATTTGGACATTTTAACTTAGGGGTGTACTCACTTTTGTTGCCAGCGGTTTAGACAATAATTGCATTAATTGCTGTGTGTTGACAGCAAATTGACACTGTTATAGAAGCTGTACACTCACTACTTCACAATGTAGCAAAGTGTCATTTCCTCAGTGTTGTCACACGAAAAGGTATAATAAAATATTTACAAAAATGTGAGGGGTGTACTCACTTTTGTGAGATACTATGTATATATACAGTATATATATATATATATTTTTTTTTTCTACACTGTGACATATCAGAAAACAGTAGAACTGTGGCCAGGTTAAGGATTTTCAAATACTTACATCTATCTAATAAGCATTAGGAAAAACTTAAAGAGTAAGCAAAGGTTCAAAAATGTATATTTATGGGAGTTTCTTTTCTCTTCTTGCAACCCCTCGCTGATTTGATCTAACCTTTCACCAAAGCTCTAGTCTGTTCCCTGGCCGCATACAAGCCTAAAAGGTTATACTGTACACGTGCAGGTAGCAGGAAGCAGAGGACCTGCCAGGCAGAGGTAAACATTGCATCTGGACAAGGTAACAACTACAGGTGCCTCTTATAAAATTAGAATATCAGTAAAAAGTTCATTTAATTTAGTAATTCAATTTGATGATTAAGGCTTACAGCTAGTAAAAACCCAAAATTCAGTATCTCGGAAAATTAGAATATTACATAAGACTAATAAAAACATTTTTTTAATACAGAAAGGTTGGCCTACTGAAAAGTATGTCCATGTACAGTATAGTATGCACTCAATACTTGGTTGGGGCTCCTTTTGCATGAATTACTGCATCAATGCGGCGTGGCATGGAGGCGATCTGCCTGTAGCACTGCTGAGGTGTTATGGAAGCCCAGGTTGCTTTGATAGTGGCCTTCAGCTTGTCTGCATTGTTGGGTCTGGTGTCTCTTCTTTCTCTTGACAATATACCACAGATTCTCTATGGGGTTTAGGTCAGGTGAGTTTGCTGGCCAATCAAGCACAGGGATATTATGATTATTAAACCAGGTATTGGTACTTTTGGCAGTGTGGGCAGGTGCCAAGTCCTGCTGGAAAATGAAATCAGCATCTCCATAAAACTGGTCAGCAGAGGGAAGCATGAAGTGCTCTACAATTTCCTGGTAGAGGGCTGCGCTGGCTTTGGACATGATAGCACACAGTGGACCAACACCAGCAGATGACATGGCTTTTCAAATCATCACTGACTGTGGAAACTTCACACTGGACCTCATGCAACCTTGATTCGGTGCCTCTCCACTCTTCCACCAGACTCTGGGACCTTGATTTTCAAATGAAATGCAACATTTTCACAGTCCATGATGGTTTTTGGAGCCATGTCCTCTGGTGTTGGTCCACTGTGTTTTATCAAATCCAAAGTCAGAGCAGCCCTCTAGCAGAGGTAGCCTACAGAGGCTCTAGATGTTAATATGATGTAGTTACATGACACTGTGGGATTTACTCTACAAAGCATGATAGGCATGAAAGTACTGTGAACTCAACCAAATGCGGATATCACTGTAGGAAAACACTACAAGAAAACAACAAGAGAAGGGCGCACCGACCTTGTGCATTACCACTTAAAAGTTTATTAAAATCAAAGAAGGGTAGCGTACAATATACTCGCCATTGGCGATTTTGGCTCTGAGGAAGAGGGTCCTCCCTCGAAACGCGTAAGCCACATCAGGTTTTGAGGACGCCATCACGCTATCCAGCAGTAGAGAAGTGTCCTGGAAGCGAGCGATGCCCATTTCCTATATGCTTGTTCATATGCTACGTTTGTGAGTATATTGTACGCTACCCTTCTTTGATTTTAATAAACTTTTAAGTGGTAATGCACAAGGTAGGTGCGCCCTTCTCTTGTTGTTTTCTTGTAGTGCCTTTTGGATACCCTTGGTCCTGAGGGGGGCAGCAAGACCACTTCTTTTGTGTCATAAAACCGCCTAGAAGATTCACCTTCCCGCATACCACTTGAGCGCAGGAGAGATATTGTTGTTTTTTGGATATCACTGTCGGGCAGGGTTTCAAAATGAATTTTTCCCATGGAACCCTTTGACATGGTATAGAAAAAATTTGCAAACCCCAACAAAAAAATGTGTGCAGTAGAGTAGCGTGGCATGGCGCAGCAGAGGGTAATGTTCTCTGGCAAATTCTTTTTATATCTGGTTTATACCTGGTATGCACTGCGCCCTTCACAACCCCCCCCCCCCCAGCATGATCAATGATCAGGGGCAATACATTATCCCCCTCTTGCTGCATAATACAAATACCATTGGCAATTAACCACTTGCCAACCCGTCACAGTACATATACTGCGACAGGGTGGCAGCTACAGGTGTACGTCACTGCCTTTTTCTTGCATATGCCCCTGTTCTATCAGAATAGCGCTACCTATCAGATTCTGCAACCGGAAGTGATATTTGATCAAGAAAAACTTACTGTGCATGTGCCATGCGTTCCAACATGGCTGCTATGTGTTCCAATAGGTTTTGTAATGTGACAGAACCCAAAGCAAGTCTTGAATTGCACATTGTACGGTTGCAGAATCTGATAGGTAGCACTATTCTGATAGAGCAGGGGCATACACCAGAAACAGGCAGTGACGTACACCTGTAGCTTTCACCCTGTTGCAGTATATGTACTGTGACGGGTCGGCAAGTGGTTAATTGCCAATGGTATTTGTATTATGCAGCATGAGGGGGTTAATGTATTGCCACTGATCACTGATGCATTAGTGACCGACCGGTGGCAGTTAATTAACCACTGTGAGCTGCATTAGTGCAACCAGTGTCAGTGTTAATTAAACCCTTTTTGCTGCATTAGTGGCACCAGTGTCAGTGTTAATTAACACTGGTTGCAATAACACTCACACACGCCCCCTGATGATGTCAGTTATGACGAAACATGTTGGGAGAAGCTTAACCACATGACATTGGTGTTGCATGCTACTGGAGGTCGGCCATGTTTTTGGCTTGAAACAAACACACACCACTTCTTTGACATTTTTACATCTGTTGTTTTGGAAATAATGTTAGTATCTTCTGTGCAGGCTTTTGTTGGTTTAAATAAATCATTTTAAAAGATATTTACGCAATGATTGCTCTATTGTTTCCTTATGTATGCACCTTGGAGTATAGAGTCAGGTCCATAAATATTGAGACATCAACATAATTCTAATCTTTTTGCTCTATACACCACCACAATGGATTTGAAATGAAACAAACAAGATGTGCTTTAACTGCAGACTTTCAGCTTTAATTTGAGGGCATTTACATCCAAATCAGGTGAACGGGGTAGGAATTACAACAGTTTGTATATGTGCCTCCCACTTTTTAAGGGACCAAAAAAATGGGACAGATTAACAATCATAAATCAAACTTTCACTTTTTAATATTTAGTTGCAAATCCTTTGCAGTCAATTACAGCCTGAAGTCTGGAATGCATAGACATCACCAGATGCTGGGTTTCATCCCTGGCGATGCTCTGCCAGGCCTCTACAGCAACTGTCTTCAGTTCCTGCTTGTTCTTTGGGCATTTTCCCTTCAGTTTTGTATTCTGCAAGTGAAATGCATGCTCAATCGGATTCAAGTCAGATAAGTTGACTTGGCCATTGCATAACATTCCACTTCTTTCCCTTAAAAAACTCTTTGGTTGCTTTTGCAGTATACTTCGGGTCATTGTCCATCTGCACTGTGAAGCGGCGTCCAATGAGGTCTGAAGCATTTGGCTGAATATGAGCAGATAATATTGCCCGAAACACTTCAGAATTCATCCTGCTGCTTTTGTCAGCAGTCACCTCATCAATAAATACAAGAGAACCAGTTCCATTGGCAGCCATACATGCCCACGCCATGACACTACCACCACCATGCTTCACTGATGAGGTGGTATGCTTTAGATCATGAGCAGTTCCTTTCCTTCTCCTTACTCTTCTCTTCCCATCACTCTGGTATAAGTTTATCTTGGTCTCATCTGTCCATAGGATGTTGTTCCAGAACTGTGAAGGCTTTTTTAGATGTTGTTTGGCAAACTCTAATCTGGCCTTCCTGTTTTTGAGGCTCACCAATGGTTTATATCTTGTGGTGAACCCTCTTTAATTACTCTGGTGAAGTCTTCTCTTGATTGTTGACTTTGACACACATACATCTACCTCCTGGAGAGTGTTCTTGATCTGGCCAACTGTTGTGAAGAGTGTTTTCTTCACCAAGGAAAGAATTCTCCGGTCATCCACCACAGTTGTTTTCCGTGGTCTTCTGGGTCTTTTGGTGTTGCTGAGCTCACCGGTGCGTTCTTTCTTTTTAAGGATGTTCCAAACAGTTGATTTGGCTACACCTAATGTTTTTGCTATCTCTCTGATGGGTTTGTTTTGTTTTTTTCAGCCTAATGATGGCTTGTTTCACTGATAGTGACTGCTCTTTGGATCTCATATTGAGAGTTGACAGCAACTGATTCCAAATGCAAATAGCACACTTGAAATTAACTCTGGACCTTTTATCTGCTCCTTGAAAAATGGGATAATGAGGGAATAACACACATCTGGCCATGGAACAGCTTAGCAGCCAATTTTCCCATTACTTTTGGTCACTTAAAAAGTGGGAGGCACATATACAAACTGTTGTAATTCCTAGAAGAGAAGAAAAAGGAGGTGCAAACACCTAGTGCATTACCCTTGATCACCATATATGATATTTTAGAAAAAAGCCAATTGCATACTCACAGACAAGAAGAGTTTTAAAATGGCATTACAAGCATACGCCACACATGGAATGGAACATGTCCTTGTAGATCAGACCGCTAACGCATTTTCGGGAGTCAAGCTCCCTTCATCGAGCTCTGAGCTACATTGTTGGAGCACGCCAGTCTTCCCCTTCGGAGTGAGCGCTTGGCTGAATTGTTTGTTGTAATTCCTACACCTTTCACCTCATTTGGATGTAAATACCCTCAAATTAAAGCTGAAAGTCTGCAGTTAAAGCACATCTTGTTTGTTTAATTTCAAATCCATTGTGGTGGAGTATAAAGCCAAAACGATTAGAATTGTGTCGATGTTCCAATATTTATGGACCGGACTGTATATCTATATGGACTGTGTGATTGGATCTAAATGCTCATCGATCGATATATGCCCTTTTTTGATCAAATCCAATTGATTGACACATGATTTATCTGAATGCTGTTTATCCTGGGTCATCTGGTAAGAGGCTGCATGTTTTTGCTCTCCTGGTGGTGGACCGTTGTCTTTTCCTCACAGTGTTTATATATATTTCACTGGGGGACTACTTGGAATCTACACTTTTGAGCACTGCTATTTTTACTTGATTGCACTAACACTGACACTGGCTGCACTAATGCAGCAAAAAGGGTTTATTTAACACTGACATGGGTTGCACTAATGCAGCTCAAAGGGGTTAATTAACTGCCACTGGTCGGTCACTAATGCATCAGTGACCAGTAGAAATACGTTAACCCCCTCAAGCTGCATATACAAATACCATTGGTAATTAACCCCCCCCCCCTCAGTCCCCCCATCCAAAGAGTTAATGATGGCAATCTGCTTACTTGTGGGATTAACAGTGCTTGGATCTTCCCCGGCCAGGCAGCTCCTCAAGGTCACAGCTTCGGCAGGCGAACTCTCTGCTCTTCTCCTCTTGGTCCTTTAAAATCCCTCCTCTGGCTAGCGTCCAGCCTCTCATTGACGTAACTACTTGACTACGAAGCCCCCCTCAGGCAGGTATCTCCGCTGAAAGGGAGGTGAAGGTTCCGCCCCCCCCCCGTACTGGCCCTGCTCTGCTGTTTCCGACCTTCTGGCCTTCTTTGATGTGGCAAAACCCAGGGTTCCGCGGAACACCAATTGGGAAACTCTACTGTAGGGTTACACCTCCACTGCACACTCTAAACTGTGATGACCCCAGATGTGCCAGAACTGAGATCATTTAATTGAGTTGCAAAAAGTACAGCCAAATGAAAAGATCTGCATAGACATACAGTAAAAGCAATATTACAATAATTTGGTTGCCACAACAGGAGGAAAAATGCCTTGACTTCTTTAAATACTGGAAGTTTCAGGAGTAACATCACTAAAGTGCACCCAATATTAGCTGAAGGGACCTCTTGCTGAATAGAGATGGACGAACATCGGACGGGCGGTTCGCGAACGTCAGCTGCAAATTTTCTCAAAAGTCCGCGAACCGCAAGTTCGCGGCGGGCCCCATTGACTTTAATGGGAGGCGAACTTTAAAAACCTTTAGGTCATATTTGCAGCCACAAAAGACGTACTAGCTGTGCACAAATAGTCCCAGCACATGGACAATGTCATAACAGAAGTATTGCAATTGGAAAAGTTGCCCTAAATTTACCGTATTTATTGGCGTATAACACGCACTTTTTCCTCCTAAAAATGGAGGAAAAAGTAGCTGTGCGTGTTATACGCCGATATAAAAAAAAATGTCCAGAAAGCAGCGCCGAGAGGTAGAAGGGGGCGGGCGGCGCCGAGAGGTAGAAGGGGGCGGGCGGCGCCGAGGAGAAGGAAGGACGCGCTGTCATCGGAAGTCCCGCCTCCTATGCCGACGTCAATCATAGGCACCGGGACTTCCGATGAGAGCGCATCCTTCCTTCTCCTCTGCGCCGCTCGCTCCCTTCTACCTCTCGGCGCTGCTTTCTGGAGATTTTTAAAAGTGATGTGTATAGTGGCACTGGCGAGGCTGCAATTATGGGCGCTGGCGAAGGCTGCATGTATGGGCACTGGCAAAGGCTGCATGTATGGGCACTGGCGAAGGCTGCATGTATGGACACTGGCGAAGGCTGCATGTATGGGCACTGGCGATGGCGAGGCTGCAATTATGGGCACTGGCGAGCCTGCAATTATGGGCACTGGCGAAGGCTGCATGTATGGGCACTGGCACTGGTGAGGCTGCATTTATGGGCACTGGCGAAGGCTGCATGTATGGGCACTGGCGCTGGTGAGGCTGCAATTATGGGCACTAGCGAAGGCTGCATGTATGGGCACTGGTGCTGGTGAGGCTGCAATTATGGGGACTGGCGCTGGCGAGGCTGCATGTACGGGCACTTCGCTGGCGAGGCTGCATGTATGGGCATTGGTGCTGGCGAGGCTGCAATTATGGGCACTGGCGGGGCTGCAATTATGGGCACTGGCGCTGGTGAGGCTGCATGTATGGGCACTGGCGCTGGCAAAGGCTGCATGTATGGGCACTGGCAAGGCTGCATGTATGGGTACTGCAGTGACAAGGCTGCATGTATGGGCACTGCACTGGCGGGGGTGCATTTAAGGACACTTCACTGATGAGGCTGCATTTGTGGGCACTGGTAAGACTACATTTAATTTAAAAAAAATGTTCTGAGTTCAAAGCTGTTTATTTTAAATTTCAGCTTTTTTCCCGAAATTTCTGCCCTAAAATTTAGGTGCGTGTTATACGCCGACGCATGTTATACGCCGATAAATACGGTATTTATTTTTTTACAGCAAAAAATTATTATTTTTGTTTTCATAAATCAGCCAGAACTGACAGCAGCCGGTAAATATATGTCTAATACATATAGGGTCCATTCACACATCTGTAAAATGGGTCCGCATCCATTTCACAATTTGGCGGAACCTTTACAGACCCATTGTTTTTCATTTCCAGTCTGAAAAATTAGGCATTCACAGGATAAAGAAGTAAGTGTCGGCCATTCCAGGCCCCAAAAATTAGCCCACATACGTTTACCTGACAGCTAAGAATGTAGTATTCTGTGGCTGAAGGTACATTAGGCACATTCACAGGATACAGAAGTAAGTGTCGGCCAGTATTGGCCCCAAAAATTAGCCCACATGGGTTTACCTGACAGCTAAGAACGTAGTATTCTATGGCTGAAGGTACATTAGGCATTCAGAGGATACAGAAGTAAGTGTCGGCCAGTATTGGCCCCAAAAATTAGCCCACATGGGTTTACCTGACAGCTAAGAACGTAGTATTCTATGGCTGAAGGTACATTAGGCATTCAGAGGATACAGAAGTAAGTGTCGGCCAGTATTGGCCCCAAAAATTAGCCCACATGGGTTTACCTGACAGCTAAGAATGTAGTATTCTGTGGCTGAAGGTACATTAGGCATTCACAGGATACCGAAGTAAGTGTCGGACATAAAAGGCCCCAAAAATTAGCCCACATGGGTTTAACTGACAGCAAAGAACGTAGTATTTGGTGGCTGGAAGTACATTAGGCATTCACACAGTATACAGAAGAGTCGGCCTGTATAGGCTCCAAAAATTAGCTCCCATGGGTTGAACTGACAGCAAAGAACGTAGTAATTGATGGCTAGAGGTACATTAGGTGTTCACAGGGTACAGAAATAAGTGTCGGCCAGTATTGGATCCAAAAATTAGCCCACATGGGTTTAACTGACAGCAAAGAACGTAGTATTTGGTGGCTGGAGGTACATTAGGCATTCACACAGTATACAGAAGTAAGTGTCGGCCTGTATAGGCTCCAAAAATTAGCTCACATGGGTTGAACTGACAGCAAAGAACGTAGTATTTGATGGCTACAGGTACATTAGGCGTTCACAGTATACAGAAGTAAGTGTAGGCCAGTATTGGCTCCAAAAATTAGCCCACATGGGTTAACCTGACAGCAAAGAACGTAGTATTCGATGGCTAGAGGTACATTAGGCGTTCACAGGATACAGAAGTAAATGTCGGCCTGTATAGGCCCCAAAAATTAGCACACAAGGGTTTACCTGACAGCAAAGAACGTAGTGTATTTGATGGCTGGAGGTACAGTAGGCATTCACAGTATACAGAAGTAAGTGTCGGCCTGTATAGGCTCCAAAATTTAGCTCACATGGGTTGAACTGACAGCAAAGAACATAGTATGTGAGGGCTAGAGGTACATTAGGCGTTCACAGGATACAGAAGTAAGTGTCGGCCTGTATAGGCCCCAAAAATTAGCCCACATGGGTTTAACTGACAGCAAAGAACATAGTGTATTTGATGGCTGGAGATACAGTAGGCATTCACAGTATACAGAAGTAAGTGTCGGCCTGTATAGACTGCAAAAATTAGCTCACATGGGTTGAACTGACAGCAAAGAACTTAGTATTTGATGGCTAGAGGTACATTAGGCATTCACACAGTATACAGAAGTAAGTGTCGGCCATTCCAGGCCCCAAAAATTAGCCCACATACGTTTACCTGACAGCTAAGAACGTAGTATTCTGTGGCTGAAGGTACATTAGGCACATTCACAGGATACAGAAGTAAGTGTCGGCCAGTATTGGCCCCAAAAAATAGCCCACATGGGTTTACCTGACAGCTAAGAACGTAGTATTCTGTGGCTGAAGGTACATTAGGCATTCAGAGGATACAGAAGTAAGTGTCGGCCAGTATTGGCCGCAAAAATTAGCCCACATGGGTTTACCTGACAGCTAAGAATGTAGTAATCTGTGGCTGAAGGTACATTAGGCATTCACAGGATACCGAAGTAAGTGTCGGACATAAAAGGCCCCAAAAATTAGCCCACATGGGTTTAACTGACAGCAAAGAACGTAGTATTTGGTGGCTGGAAGTACATTAGGCATTCACACAGTATACAGAAGAGTCGGCCTGTATAGGCTCCAAAAATTAGCTCACATGGGTTGAACCGACAGCAAAGAACGTAGTATTTGATGGCTAGAGGTACATTAGGTGTTCACAGGGTACAGAAATAAGTGTCGGCCAGTATTGGACCCAAAAATTAGCCCACATGGGTTTAACTGACAGCAAAGAACGTAGTATTTGGTGGCTGGAGGTACATTAGGCATTCACACAGTATACAGAAGTAAGTGTCGGCCTTTATAGGCTCCAAAAATTAGCTCACATGGGTTGAACTGACAGCAAAGAACATAGTATTTGATGGCTAGAGGTACATTAGGCTTTCACAGGATACAGAAGTAAGTGTCGGCCTGTATAGGCCCCAAAAATTAGCCCACATGGGTTTAACTGACAGCAAAGAACGTAGTGTATTTGATGGCTGGAGGTACAGTAGGCATTCACAGTATACAGAAGTAAGTGTCGGCCTGTATAGGCTGCAAAAATTAGCTCACATGGGTTGAACTGACAGCAAAGAACTTAGTATTTGATGGCTAGAGGTACATTAGGCATTCACACAGTATACAGAAGTAAATGTCGGCCTGTATAGGCTGCAAAAATTAGCTCACATGGGTTTAACTGACAGCAAAGAACGTAGTATTTGATGGCTAGAGGTACATTAGGCGTTCACAGGATACAGAAGTAAGTGTAGGCCAGTATTGGCTCCAAAAATTAGCCCACATGGGTTAACCTGACAGCAAAGAACGTAGTATTCGATGGCTAGAGGTACATTAGGCGTTCACAGGATACAGAAGTAAATGTCGGCCTGTATAGGCCCCAAAAATTAGCACACAAGGGTTTAACTGACAGCAAAGAACGTAGTGTATTTGATGGCTGGAGGTACAGTAGGCATTCACAGTATACAGAAGTAAGTGTCGGCCTGTATAGACTGCAAAAATTAGCTCACATGGGTTGAACTGACAGCAAAGAACTTAGTATTTGATGGCTAGAGGTACATTAGGCATTCACACAGTATACAGAAGTAAGTGTCGGCCATTCCAGGCCCCAAAAATTAGCCCACATACGTTTACCTGACAGCTAAGAACGTAGTATTCTGTGGCTGAAGGTACATTAGGCACATTCACAGGATACAGAAGTAAGTGTCGGCCAGTATTGGCCCCAAAAATTAGCCCACATGGGTTTACCTGACAGCTAAGAACGTAGTATTCTGTGGCTGAACGTACATTAGGCATTTAGAGGATACAGAAGTAAGTGTCGGCCAGTATTGGCCCCAAAAATTAGCCCACATGGGTTTACCTGACAGCTAAGAATTTGGTATGCTGTGGCTGAAGGTACATTAGGCATTCACAGGATACCGAAGTAAGTGTCGGACATAAAAGGCCCCAAAAATTAGCCCACATGGGTTTAACTGACAGCAAAGAACGTAGTATTTGGTGGCTGGAAGTACATTAGGCATTCACACAGTATACAGAAGAGTCGGCCTGTATAGGCTCCAAAAATGAGCTCACATGGGTTGAACTGACAGCAAAGAACGTAGTATTTGATGGCTAGAGGTACATTAGGTGTTCACAGGGTACAGAAATAAGTGTCGGCCAGTATTGGACCCAAAAATTAGCCCACATGGGTTTAACTGACAGCAAAGAACGTAGTATTTGGTGGCTGGAGGTACATTAGGCATTCACACAGTATACAGAAGTAAGTGTCGGCCTGTATAGGCTCCAAAAATTAGCTCACATGGGTTGAACTGACAGCAAAGAACGTAGTATTTGATGGCTAGAGGTACATTAGGCGTTCACAGGATACAGAAGTACGTGTCGGCCTGTATAGGCCCCAAAAATTAGCCCACATGGGTTTAACTGACAGCAAAAAACGTAGTGTATTTGATGGCTGGAGGTACAGTAGGCATTCACAGTATACTGAAGTAAGTGTCGGCCTGTATAGGCTCCAAAAATTAGCTCACATGGGTTGAACTGACAGCAAAGAACGTAGTATTTGATGGCTAGAGGTACATTAGGCATTCACACAGTATACAGAAGTAAATGTCGGCCTGTATAGGCTGCAAAAATTAGCTCACATGGGTTTAACTGACAGCAAAGAACGTAGTATTTGATGGCTAGAGGTACATTAGGCGTTCACAGTATACAGAAGTAAGTGTAGGCCAGTATTGGCTCCAAAAATTAGCCCACATGGGTTAACCTGACAGCAAAGAACGTAGTATTCGATGGCTAGAGGTACATTAGGCGTTCACAGGATACAGAAGTAAATGTCGGCCTGTATAGGCCCCAAAAATTAGCACACAAGGGTTTAACTGACAGCAAAGAACGTAGTGTATTTGATGGCTGGAGGTACAGTAGGCATTCACAGTATACAGAAGTAAGTGTCGGCCTGTATAGACTGCAAAAATTAGCTCACATGGGTTAAACTGACAGCAAAGAACTTAGTATTTGATGGCTAGAGGTACATTAGGCATTCACACAGTATACAGAAGTAAGTGTCGGCCATTCCAGGCCCCAAAAATTAGCCCACATACGTTTACCTGACAGCTAAGAACGTAGTATTCTGTGGCTGAAGGTACATTAGGCACATTCACAGGATACAGAAGTAAGTGTCGGCCAGTATTGGCCCCAAAAATTAGCCCACATGGGTTTACCTGACAGCTAAGAACGTAGTATTCTGTGGCTGAAGGTACATTAGGCATTCAGAGGATACAGAAGTAAGTGTCGGCCAGTATTGGCCGCAAAAATTAGCCCACATGGGTTTACCTGACAGCTAAGAATTTGGTATGCTGTGGCTGAAGGTACATTAGGCATTCACAGGATACCGAAGTAAGTGTCAGACATAAAAGGCCCCAAAAATTAGCCCACATGGGTTTAACTGACAGCAAAGAACGTAGTATTTGGTGGCTGGAAGTACATTAGGCATTCACACAGTATACAGAAGAGTCGGCCTGTATAGGCTCCAAAAATTAGCTCACATGGGTTGAACTGACAGCAAAGAACGTAGTATTTGATGGCTAGAGGTACATTAGGTGTTCACAGGGTACAGAAATAAGTGTCGGCCAGTATTGGACCCAAAAATTAGCCCACATGGGTTTAACTGACAGCAAAGAACGTAGTATTTGGTGGCTGGAGGTACATTAGGCATTCACACAGTATACAGAAGTAAGTGTCGGCCTGTATAGGCTCCAAAAATTAGCTCACATGGGTTGAACTGACAGCAAAGAACGTAGTATTTGATGGCTAGAGGTACATTAGGCGTTCACAGTATACAGAAGTAAGTGTAGGCCAGTATTGGCTCCAAAAATTAGCCCGCATGGGTTAACCTGACAGCAAAGAACGTAGTATTCGATGGCTAGAGGTACATTAGGCGTTCACAGGATACAGAAGTAAGTGTCGGCCTGTATAGGCCCCAAAAATTAGCCCACATGGGTTTAACTGACAGCAAAGAACGTAGTGTATTTGATGGCTGGAGGTACAGTAGGCATTTACAGTATACAGAAGTAAGTGTCGGCCTGTATAGACTGCAAAAATTAGCTCACATGGGTTGAACTGACAGCAAAGAACTTAGTATTTGATGGCTAGAGGTACATTAGGCATTCACACAGTATACAGAAGTAAGTGTCGGCCATTCCAGGCCCCAAAAATTAGCCCACATACGTTTACCTGACAGCTAAGAACGTAGTATTCTGTGGCTGAAGGTACATTAGGCACATTCACAGGATACAGAAGTAAGTGTCGGCCAGTATTGGCCCCAAAAATTAGCCCACATGGGTTTACCTGACAGCTAAGAACGTAGTATTCTGTGGCTGAAGGTACATTAGGCATTCACAGGATACCGAAGTAAGTGTCGGACATAAAAGGCCCCAAAAATTAGCCCACATGGGTTTAACTGACAGCAAAGAACGTAGTATTTGGTGGCTGGAAGTACATTAGGCATTCACACAGTATACAGAAGAGTCGGCCTGTATAGGCTCTAAAAATTAGCTCACATGGGTTGAACCGACAGCAAAGAACGTAGTATTTGATGGCTAGAGGTACATTAGGTGTTCACAGGGTACAGAAATAAGTGTCGGCCAGTATTGGACCCAAAAATTAGCCCACATGGGTTTAACTGACAGCAAAGAACGTAGTATTTGGTGGCTGGAGGTACATTAGGCATTCACACAGTATACAGAAGTAAGTGTCGGCCTTTATAGGCTCCAAAAATTAGCTCACATGGGTTGAACTGACAGCAAAGAGCATAGTATTTGATGGCTAGAGGTACATTAGGCGTTCACAGTATACAGAAGTAAGTGTAGGCCAGTATTGGCTCCAAAAATTAGCCCACATGGGTTAACCTGACAGCAAAGAACGTAGTATTCGATGGCTAGAGGTACATTAGGCGTTCACAGGATACAGAAGTAAATGTCGGCCTTTATAGGCCCCAAAAGTTAGCCCACAAGGGTTTAACTGACAGTAAAGAACGTAGTGTATTTGATGGCTGGAGGTACAGTAGGCATTCACAGTATACAGAAGTAAGTGTCGGCCTGTATAGGCTCCAAAAATTAGCTCACATGGGTTGAACTGACAGCAAAGAACATAGTATTTGATGGCTAGAGGTACATTAGGCGTTCACAGGATACAGAAGTAAGTGTCGGCCTGTATAGGCCCCAAAAATTAGCCCACATGGGTTTAACTGACAGCAAAGAACGTAGTGTATTTGATGGCTGGAGGTACAGTAGGCATTCACAGTATACAGAAGTAAGTGTCGGCCTGTATAGGCTGCAAAAATTAGCTCACATGGGTTGAACTGACAGCAAAGAACTTAGTATTTGATGGCTAGAGGTACATTAGGCATTCACACAGTATACAGAAGTAAATGTCGGCCTGTATAGGCTGCAAAAATTAGCTCACATGGGTTTAACTGACAGCAAAGAATGTAGTATTTGATGGCTAGAGGTACATTAGGCGTTCACAGTATACAGAAGTAAGTGTAGGCCAGTATTGGCTCCAAAAATTAGCCCACATGGGTTAACCTGACAGCAAAGAACGTAGTATTCGATGGCTAGAGGTACATTAGGCGTTCACAGGATACAGAAGTAAATGTCGGCCTGTATAGGCCCCAAAAATTAGCACACAAGGGTTTAACTGACAGCAAAGAACGTAGTGTATTTGATGGCTGGAGGTACAGTAGGCATTCACAGTATACAGAAGTAAGTGTCGGCCTGTATAGACTGCAAAAATTAGCTCACATGGGTTGAACTGACAGCAAAGAACTTAGTATTTGATGGCTAGAGGTACATTAGGCATTCACACAGTATACAGAAGTAAGTGTCGGCCATTCCAGGCCCCAAAAATTAGCCCACATACGTTTACCTGACAGCTAAGAACGTAGTATTCTGTGGCTGAAGGTACATTAGGCACATTCACAGGATACAGAAGTAAGTGTCGGCCAGTATTGGCCCCAAAAATTAGCCCACATGGGTTTACCTGACAGCTAAGAACGTAGTATTCTGTGGCTGAACGTACATTAGGCATTCAGAGGATACAGAAGTAAGTGTCGGCCAGTATTGGCCCCAAAAATTAGCCCACATGGGTTTACCTGACAGCTAAGAATTTGGTATGCTGTGGCTGAAGGTACATTAGGCATTCACAGGATACCGAAGTAAGTGTCGGACATAAAAGGCCCCAAAAATTAGCCCACATGGGTTTAACTGACAGCAAAGAACGTAGTATTTGGTGGCTGGAAGTACATTAGGCATTCACACAGTATACAGAAGAGTCGGCCTGTATAGGCTCCAAAAATTAGCTCACATGGGTTGAACTGACAGCAAAGAACGTAGTATTTGATGGCTAGAGGTACATTAGGTGTTCACAGGGTACAGAAATAAGTGTCGGCCAGTATTGGACCCAAAAATTAGCCCACATGGGTTTAACTGACAGCAAAGAACGTAGTATTTGGTGGCTGGAGGTACATTAGGCATTCACACAGTATACAGAAGTAAGTGTCGGCCTGTATAGGCTCCAAAAATTAGCTCACATGGGTTGAACTGACAGCAAAGAACGTAGTATTTGATGGCTAGAGGTACATTAGGCGTTCACAGGATACAGAAGTACGTGTCGGCCTGTATAGGCCCCAAAAATTAGCCCACATGGGTTTAACTGACAGCAAAAAACGTAGTGTATTTGATGGCTGGAGGTACAGTAGGCATTCACAGTATACTGAAGTAAGTGTCGGCCTGTATAGGCTCCAAAAATTAGCTCACATGGGTTGAACTGACAGCAAAGAACGTAGTATTTGATGGCTAGAGGTACATTAGGCATTCACACAGTATACAGAAGTAAATGTCGGCCTGTATAGGCTGCAAAAATTAGCTCACATGGGTTTAACTGACAGCAAAGAACGTAGTATTTGATGGCTAGAGGTACATTAGGCGTTCACAGTATACAGAAGTAAGTGTAGGCCAGTATTGGCTCCAAAAATTAGCCCACATGGGTTAACCTGACAGCAAAGAACGTAGTATTCGATGGCTAGAGGTACATTAGGCGTTCACAGGATACAGAAGTAAATGTCGGCCTGTATAGGCCCCAAAAATTAGCACACAAGGGTTTAACTGACAGCAAAGAACGTAGTGTATTTGATGGCTGGAGGTACAGTAGGCATTCACAGTATACAGAAGTAAGTGTCGGCCTGTATAGACTGCAAAAATTAGCTCACATGGGTTGAACTGACAGCAAAGAACTTAGTATTTGATGGCTAGAGGTACATTAGGCATTCACACAGTATACAGAAGTAAGTGTCGGCCATTCCAGGCCCCAAAAATTAGCCCACATACGTTTACCTGACAGCTAAGAACGTAGTATTCTGTGGCTGAAGGTACATTAGGCACATTCACAGGATACAGAAGTAAGTGTCGGCCAGTATTGGCCCCAAAAATTAGCCCACATGGGTTTACCTGACAGCTAAGAACGTAGTATTCTGTGGCTGAACGTACATTAGGCATTCAGAGGATACAGAAGTAAGTGTCGGCCAGTATTGGCCCCAAAAATTAGCCCACATGGGTTTACCTGACAGCTAAGAATTTGGTATGCTGTGGCTGAAGGTACATTAGGCATTCACAGGATACCGAAGTAAGTGTCGGACATAAAAGGCCCCAAAAATTACCCCACATGGGTTTAACTGACAGCAAAGAACGTAGTATTTGGTGGCTGGAAGTACATTAGGCATTCACACAGTATACAGAAGAGTCGGCCTGTATAGGCTCCAAAAATTAGCTCACATGGGTTGAACTGACAGCAAAGAACGTAGTATTTGATGGCTAGAGGTACATTAGGCATGCACACAGTATACAGAAGTAAGTGTCGGCCTGTATAGGCTCCAAAAATTAGCTCACATGGGTTGAACTGACAGCAAAGAACGTAGTATTTGATGGCTAGAGGTACATTAGGCGTTCACAGGATACAGAAGTACGTGTCGGCCTGTATAGGCCCCAAAAATTAGCCCACATGGGTTTAACTGACAGCAAAAAACGTAGTGTATTTGATGGCTGGAGGTACAGTAGGCATTCACAGTATACTGAAGTAAGTGTCGGCCTGTATAGGCTCCAAAAATTAGCTCACATGGGTTGAACTGACAGCAAAGAACGTAGTATTTGATGGCTAGAGGTACATTAGGCATTCACACAGTATACAGAAGTAAATGTCGGCCTGTATAGGCTGCAAAAATTAGCTCACATGGGTTTAACTGACAGCAAAGAACGTAGTATTTGATGGCTAGAGGTACATTAGGCGTTCACAGTATACAGAAGTAAGTGTAGGCCAGTATTGGCTCCAAAAATTAGCCCACATGGGTTAACCTGACAGCAAAGAACGTAGTATTTGGTGGCTGGAGGTACATTAGGCATTCACACAGTATACAGAAGTAAGTGTCGGCCTGTATAGGCTCCAAAAATTAGCTCACATGGGTTGAACTGACAGCAAAGAACGTAGTATTTGATGGCTAGAGGTACATTAGGCGTTCACAGTATACAGAAGTAAGTGTAGGCCAGTATTGGCTCCAAAAATTAGCCCGCATGGGTTAACCTGACAGCAAAGAACATAGTATTCGATGGCTAGAGGTACATTAGGCGTTCACAGGATACAGAAGTAAGTGTCGGCCTGTATAGGCCCCAAAAATTAGCCCACATGGGTTTAACTGACAGCAAAGAACGTAGTGTATTTGATGGCTGGAGGTACAGTAGGCATTCACAGTATACAGAAGTAAGTGTCGGCCTGTATAGGCTGCAAAAATTAGCTCACATGGGTTGAACTGACAGCAAAGAACTTAGTATTTGATGGCTAGAGGTACATTAGGCATTCACACAGTATACAGAAGTAAGCGTCGGCCTGTATAGGCTCCAAAAATTAGCTCACATGGGTTGAACTGAAAGCAAAGAACGTAGTATTTGATGGCTAGAGGTACATTAGGCGTTCACAGGATACAGAAGTACGTGTCGGCCTGTATAGGCCCCAAAAATTATCCCACATGGGTTTAACTGACAGCAAAAAACGTAGTGTATTTGATGGCTGGAGGTACAGTAGGCATTCACAGTATACTGAAGTAAGTGTCGGCCTGTATAGGCTCCAAAAATTAGCTCACATGGGTTGAACTGACAGCAAAGAACGTAGTATTTGATGGCTAGAGGTACATTAGGCATTCACACAGTATACAGAAGTAAATGTCGGCCTGTATAGGCTGCAAAAATTAGCTCACATGGGTTTAACTGACAGCAAAGAACTTAGTGTATTTGATAGCTGGAGGTACATTAAGCATTCACAGTATACAGAACAGTAAGTGTCGGCCTGTATAGGCCCCAAAAATTTGCCATTCAATGGACATGAAATGCCTTTTATGCCGCTGTATTTAGCGAAGACAAGGACCAGGAATTGTTTTGGGTGGTCCGGCAGATATTTGTGGCCTGTGATGAGGAATTTCAATGAAACGTGGTCTAATGGTCACATGTATTGAATTCCTCAGAGATCCATGCCTCATTCATTTCTACACTGTCATGAGGAAGGCGAGTGCGCTTATCAGTCACGATCCCCCCTACTGCACTGAGCGTCCTTTCGGACCGGACACTGGACGGGTGGCAAGCCAACAGTTCCATTGCAAATTGTGCAAGCTCTGGCCAGAGGTCAAGCCTGCCCACCCAGTAGTCCAGGGGTTCATCACTCCTCAGAGCGTCCACATCGGCCGTTAACCCAATTTAGTCGGACACCTGTCAGACACCTTTTTTTATGCTCCAACATTTGAGCCACAGAAGCCTGCCTTTTTCCAGAACAACGTGACGACGGCATCATGGAAGGTGGAGTTGAGGACAACTGTGAGGAGACAGGAGAAGGAGAAGAGGCTGGACGGTGTGAGCCATGAGTGTGGCTTTGTGGGTTCTGACGGTGTTGCTCCCACTGGGCTCGGTGATGGGATTTCCGATGCCTTCTTAAGGTGGTGGTCCCTAGGTGAGTGTTGGGCTTACCGCGACATATGCGTTGACTGCAGAGCTGCAGATGGCAACACTGTTGTCAGCAATGGACACATTAAAAAAAGCCCACACTGCGGAGCCATGTGCCGGCGTCCTGGGAGCGCCAGATGTGACTGTACATGGTTGATGGCTCGCTCCTGATACATTTGCAGTCTGCTTTGTACCTCTTGTGCAATGCAAGTTCTACCTGCCTCTCCTCCCTATCTGCCGGTCCGTCAGTCCGCCAGTTTTACAAATAATTGGCCAGTAACTGTTGTCACTGTGTGTAGCACAGTTAACACAGCAAAAGAGGCCAAATGTTTGCAGGACTAAAATACAATCTTAGAAAATTATACTGTTAAATAACACCCCACTTCAATATGTGGTATTGGGGGGCCACTGGTCTATCACACCAGTTGTTCAAAAAATTGGCCAGTGAGTTTGGCACTGTATGTACCAGACTTAACTCAGCAAAAGAGGCAATATTGTTGCAGGACATAAATAAACTTGTAAAAGTATACTCAGATAACACCCCACTTCAATCTGTGTTATTGGGGGGCCACAGGTTTATTACAACAGTTCTACAAATAACTGGCCAGTAACTGTTGTCACTGTGTGTAGCACAGTTTACACAGCAAGAGGCCACATTTTTGCAGGACTAAAATACACTCTTATAAAATTATACTGTTAAATAACACCCCACTTGAATAGGTGGTATTGGGGGGCCATGGTGTATTACACCAGTTCAAAAAAATGGCCAGTGAGTTTGGCACTGTGTGTACCAAAATTAACTCAGCAAAAGAGGCAATATTGTTGCAAGACACAAATACACTTGTAAAAGTATACTCAGATAACACCCCACTTCAATCTGTGGTATTGGGGGGCCACAGGTTTATTACAACATTTCTACAAGCCAGTAACCGTTGTCACTGTGTGTAGCACAGTTAACACAGCAAAAGAGGCCAAATGTTTGCAGGACTAAAATACAATCTTAGAAAATTATACTGTTAAATAACACCCCACTTCAATATGTGGTATTGGGGAGCCACTGGTCTATCACACCAGTTGTTCAAAAAATTGGCCAGTGAGTTTGGCACTGTGTGTACCAGACTTAACTCAGCAAAAGAGGCAATGTTGTTGCAGGACATAAATACACTTGTAAAAGTATACTCAGATAACACCCCGCTTCAATCTGTGGTATTGGGGGGCCACAGGTTTATTACAACAGTTCTACAAATAACTGGCCAGTAACTGTTGTCACTGTGGGTAGCACAGTTTACACAGCAAGAGGCCACATTTTTGCAGGACTAAAATATACTCTTATAAAATTATACTGTTAAATAACACCCCACTTGAATATGTGGTATTGGGGGGCCATTGGTGTATCACACCAGTTGTAACTGTTGTCACTGTGTGTAGCACTGTTTACACAGCAAGTGGCCAAATTTTTGCAGGACTAAAATAAACTCTTAGAATATTATACTGTTAAATAACACCCCACTTCAATATGCGGTATTGGGGGGCCATTTGGTCTATCACAGCAGTTCAAAAAAATGGCTAGTGAGTTTGGCTCTGTGTATCAGACTTAACTCAGCAAAAGAGGCAATATTGTTGCAGGACACAAATACACTTGAAAAAGTTTACTCAGATAACACCCCACTTCAATATGTGGCATTGGGGGGGGGGCAATTGGTCTATCACACCAGTTATAATACATTATAAGTGCTTTTGTCACTGTGTGTAGTATTGCTGCAGAAACGCTCAGTCACAACCACACCTGTGACAATGCTGCACAGTGAACAATAATACTACTAATTCACTATAATATGCTTTCTATAAAGTATATTATACTGTGGATTACTCCCCCCCCTTTTTTAGTGCACTGCATAGCAATACCAAAATATTTGCAGCCCTTTAAATGACTTTTGTGGACATTAACAGAGCAATTTGTGTCACTGCTGCCGATCTCTAACTGCCCCTAAAGCACAGACTGGATACCTGACCCTATACTGAAGAGACTGTAATAGACCTATACCGACATTGCAGCCCTTTAAATGACTTTTGTGGACATTAACAGAGCGATTTGTGTCACTGCTGCCGATCTCTAACTGCTCCTAAAGCACAGACTGGATACCTGACCCTATACTGAAGAGACTGTAATAGACCTATACCGACATTGCAGCCCTTTAAATGACTGTTGTGGACATTAACAGAGTGATTTGTGTCACTGCTAACGATCTCTAACTGCCCCTAAAGCACAGACTGGGTACCTCTCCCTATACTGAAGAGAGACTGGACCTATACCGAAATACCAGCCCTGAAAAGGACTTTTGTGGACATTAACAGGGTGATTTGTGTGACTTCAGCCGATCTCTAACTGCCCCTAAAGCACTTACTGGATACCTGCCCCTAAACTGAAAAGATACTAGTAGACCTATACTGAAATACCAGCCCTGAAAAGGACTTTTGTGGATCTTCACAGAGCTATTTGTGTCTAGCAAACTCTCCCTCATGAGCACAGCAGACCTCTCTCTACACTGGCAAAAAGCGGAATGTGAAATGGCCGACAGCTCAGGTCTATTTATAGGGTAGGGGGCATGTCCATGTGCTGAAATGTTTCAATTGGCTGTCCCGTTCCACCTGACAGCTGTGTCATGGGTCAAAGTTCTCCCCAATGTAAACTAATATGGCCGCCGCGAACAACGCCATGTGTTCGCAAAATTGGCGGGTAGCGAACAAGCAAAATTCACCGCGAACCGACCGCCAGGCGAACCGCAAGGCCATCTCTATTGCTGAATACAGCGTGACTTTTTCCTCCATTGTCCTACAAGGATAGATGCTATCCTTTTGAGAAAGCCAGGAGTGGTGAAACAAATCAAGGAAGTTTGGTTTTTGGTGAAGATAGTTTGTATGCCGTCATTTTGTTATTTGCTCATCAAAATATACTGTAGCCAGCAGAGCGAGTAATGGAGTGCGGCTTTTATCTCTACATTTCTTTGATGGTGAATGGAGACAGGTACAGGAGCTAGCAATCAGACTATCTGTGCATGGCAGGAGGAGTGGGTCTTGGATCTGGAAACCAAACTTTTGGTTTGGTTTTTTGAAGCTGTTTCACTGGCATAATTCTGTCCCATCTGTCCCATCAGCAATGGTCACCAGAACATATAGAGAAGTTGAATTTATCTTGCTGGAATACAAGAAGCAATAAAACCAAAAGGGATTGCAGCCCTTTACTGCCATATCCAAAAATAAAACAAAAAGGTATTTAGCTACACACACTTTGTAATCAACATACATTTACTAAACCAGCTTAAATTGCCAGGCTGCTTGGTACTCGCATTCTGCACATTTATCTGTGTGCGCCCACTAAACTTTACTTTGATACTTGTAGTATATTTTACGATAGAATATTTGGAACCAAATAAGAATTTGTTTCCCAAGAAAACATGGATGTTGCCATTGCTGAAATGTTACCAGGGTCGATAAAGAAAAAAAAGTAATTTTGAAATGAAAAGAAAAATTGCGATATTTTCATACATAAGACTTTAGCAAAAAAAATGCTATCCTCTAACAATTCAGGTCTAACTGCCTAACTTTCAGAGAATAGCCAGGACAATATGTCTGTAATTAGCGCTCTTGTTTTGCAGCACTGAGGCTCTAGGTTTCATTTCCAGCTTTCAGGAACATATTGGCTGTGATAGCATGGATTTATTCTGACTTTGTAATCCGTTCCTTCATTGAAGATATTCTCCACACTTTCTGCCCCAGGGACCACCAAGGAATTGAGGCAAAGTGTCTCTCATGGGATTGTAAACTTTGGAAGAAATATTAAAGAGATTCTAAGACTGGCAATACATGAATAGATATTTGACAAGTTCAGCAGGAACTGGCCAAATTTTGATCCATCTAAAGGTAGGCAGGTAGTTAAGAAGCTGATTTCTTGATCAACTCCTATACAATCAGCCTGTTGTAAAATTTCTGTTGCAGCAAAATCCAGGTGAAGGGCCCCCTGCGATGCAGCGTACATCTCAATGATGACCTAAAGACAGAAATGATAGAGAGATCCTCCAGCCATTTTATAATGATTGTGGAACGCAGCTTTTCACTAGTAGAGACTGTGGTGGTATACTGGAACTCAACTATCTAGTCTAAAGCTTTCAGCAGGGATTGCTGGATGAATACAAAGTGCATTCAGCAGGGTTTACTGCAGGTAATAGTTGGCTGTGTGAACAGCCACAAATAGCTGAGGCTGCTGTCAACCTTTCATTTAAGTGTACAGGCTCAGCGGTGGCATGGAGCTGCTCACAGGTGTCAAAAACAGCAGCAGGAATCAACAGATCCTGCCATTCTCATTTGCACTTTGGGAAATGCCTGTGGGAATGTAGCCTAACAAAGAAACTCCCTTTGAAGTGATCAGCTGTATCCTGCTAGGATGCTTTAAATGTTAGATGGTCACTCCCAGCATCACAGGAGGGTGCTCACTTATGTGTTCCAAACCCGCAAGTGCGCAGCACTGTCTCTGTTACAATCAGCTCCTGCTGCTATGGAATAGGGAGATTGCACTGTGCCTGGGCATGTCTGGAGCCTTGAAACCAGCTTGCACTTGTGATGCTGGGAGTGAATGTCTAATATTTGGAGCATCCCAGAGCTTAAAGCGATGATCAACTTTTAAAACAACCCATTCAGTATAAAATAGAAACGAAAGGCAAAATGTGTGTATAGATTAAAAAAAGAAAAAAAAAACTTTATAAATACATTTTTTTCTTTTGGTTAAGTAATTATATTCCCATCTGTTCTCACCTGCATAAGAGCTGGGAGGGAGAAGACACAGCAGGGCAATGGGCTTCCCATTAAAGGTTGTGCAGAGGGTATCAGGACAAGTGTGATCATTGGAGGAGAGCAGACTGAGTTCCCAGCACAGCTAGAAAACTGACCATTGTGCGTTCTGCTGCTTAATGTGGTCAGTTTTTAATAGGAAAGCAGAGGGACTGGCAGGAACACCAGGGATTTCACACAAAGGAAGCAATACAAAGAGAACAAGATACATTTTTATACAAGTATGTAGTACATCAGGCACATATCATAAATATGAAATGTTGGGTTTACAAACTCTTTAGGCAGGGAATGGCTGATCACTTGAATGGAAATGTTTTTGTAGCAGGCTTTGGGGATGTCCCTTAGGCATTAAAACTGAGGTTGGTATTTGACATGCATAGTGTTCTTTAGTGAAAAGATAAGCTTACCCTTTAAAGGTAGGCATACTAATATTCAAAAAATATCTTGAGTGTCCAAAGTAGACATATGATGAATCAAAATTTTTAACTAATAAAAATCCTGTTGCCATGTTTTTCATAGTACGTGAAGTACTTGACTTTCTAGGAGAACCAAAGAAAGTTTAAATGCAAAAGCTCTGGTCTGTTTGTCCTCTCTTCCAAGGCTTTCAGCGAGTAATCCTGCACTGTGAGTGCAGAACACTTCTAAAGTTTCATTTGGCATATGCCACACATGGACCCATTCACCTGTTGACAGTCTGCTGAAGGATGATTCATTTACACATGACTGTTTTCCAGTTTTCGTCAGACCAATCACTTTCTGCTCTACACTCACTCATATTACTCACAAAAGTACATTGCCTCCCACGCTAAGGGGTTCATACGTTATAGCCCAAGAAAATTGGCGTCCTTTTTAGAAGTTCCAAACACACTGTGCACAATGAGGACTGCCTGCTAATACCTCAGGTTATTACTGGCAACCAATAGATTTATCATCGCCTTCATGTCTTTTTGTAAATGCCAAACCGATGAATGAGAGTACCAGAGAGTAGACTGAATGACACACAAACAAGGGGGGTGTACTGGCGCAAGAGGAAATTGGAGGGATACCATCAATTTCTATCATATAACAGAATTGTGGAAAAATGATATTAGCGTGGCACATTAGAGTCCAACAAAGTCCATAAAAAACCAAGTCTTTACAACACTTGAAGGCTGCTCTGTCCCAAGTAAGAAGAGAAACTTGCAGTGGACTGTAAAAGAAAGGCAGGCGCCACTCTAAGTGTAATATGACTCAAATTTTAATGGAAACATAAGCACACTATATACTCACAAACGAGTAATAAAACCAGCAGTAAGTGAGAGCCATGAAGTCCATCCGGGGGATCGATAAATCTGGGTGCCTATGGAAAGAAGATCCGACCGATCTGCTGTATGGTCCGTTCGAGCCGATGGGAAAGCGGCTTTCTCCGAACCCTGGGGACACTGTCGGGGCTTCCGGCGGCGTACTTCCGGCTTCCAGCTAGGACGTGGAGCGTGATGGCGTGGGCAGGCGACGCGTTGTCGGAGCATGCGCTCCTTCCTCAGGCCTCTCCAATATATACTCGTTTGTGAGTATATAGTGTGCTTATGTTTCCATTAAAATTTGAGTCATATTACACTTAGAGTGGCGCCTGCCTTTCTTTTACAGTAGACTGAATGACAGTTGCTCCTAGCTAGTGGGGAATGAATAGGCCTGAATGAACTGTCTTTTGAGCTGGACCTACAGTTCCTATAGACTGTTTCTATGTTTTGTTTTTTTTTTGTCATAGCACATACAGTTTAATCACAGTGAATGTTTTTTAGTTTTTTACATTGGTTAATATAAATATACATGTACATTTTAAATTAAAACAGATCTCTGTAAAAGGGAATAAAGTCAAAATGATTCTGACTTTCACCCCAAGCATTTGGCAAAAACAGTTCCTTACAAAGGAAGACAGGATATACTAACCTCTCTGTTGGTCTGAGTCTCTTAACTTTGTGCTGTTCCAGTGCTGCAGCCTCCATGAGACTCTTAAGCATTTAACACTTTTGGGAGTGTTAGACACTTGTGTCCCCCACTGTATGCTGTGGTTCCTTCCTCTTACCCTTGATCACTACTGCCACCTGTAATGCTGTAGGGGTTTGCAACTACAAAGTACAAAGGGGACCAGATACCTAGCACTCCCAGAAGTGTTGAATGCCACAAAGGCTCCTGGGAATTGTAATTTCACAGAGGAGTGTGAATGAATGATGTGGCCGCGCGGAGTGACAGTGGGAGCTTGGAGAAGATGCCCTCTCGCTGTCACTGGCGAGGGGGAAAGAGGGTGCAGCTGCTGAAAAATACGGGTGGAAAATGTAACAAGTGGCAAAAGGTGAACTTATCCTTTCAGGCCAATTTGCAAGCTTTGGTTAAACAATTTGTAGCTGGGTACTGTCATGGGGGACAATGCAAAAAAAAAAAAAATATATATATATATACACTGTTCGGCAGAGAATAGAATTTATTTAGTAAGGCCTAAAGGGCAACTAAAAAAAAAAAAAATAATAAAAAAAAAAACACCTGCCCTTTAAATTGACTTAATTTTAAACAAACTTTGGGTGCCTTAAGATCTGCACACTTGTAGCATGTACTCCATTAAAAAAAAAAAAAAAAAACAGACAGTAAATCTCAGGCATGCTTCTGTTTGTAAAAAAAAAGCATCCGGGGGATCCCAGGTGACACCGGCAGCCAGCAAAATGACGGGTATCGCTCATCATGATTTAAATTGTGGGACTTTTTCTTTTCAATAAAATTCTTATATGTACACATATACACAAAATAGGCAATCTCTCAAAGGCATGAAGATTCCCTGCAAGCCTGCAGAGGAAAGGGTGATCATGTAGTAACTTTGCATTCTATAAACTCACAGTAAGACTGCCCTCTCCGCAGAGGCGACCTTCTCACCTGAAGAATCTCTAACACTAGCATTCATGTTGAGATAGCTGGAACATCCAGCCCCCTAAGGGCATGCTTGACTCTTCGTCCTGTTGTGTTGCTGTAATAATTAAACAGAACAACCTGACAATCATACTAACTAAGCGTTTTTGGTATCTGTTCCATCTGAGAACCATATAACTAGCAATAGGCAAAGTCCCTCTCAATTACCAGGGCACTGACTCTTTCCTATCCTAGTCAGACCCACAAGTTAGAATGAAGAAGTGCGAAGTCCATCCGACTGGTGTTCACAGTGTCCTTCTCTCTGCAACACCGAGGCAACACATCTTGTCCTGGCGGCATGCTGTTATTGTTGGAGCCTTGGCAAAGCTTGCCTACTTGTGAGTGTCTGTAAGAACTCTTCAAGGGATCCTTTCACTCTGGCACCCCTCTCTCTGAAGAGACAACGAGCCAGTACCTTTTTCTCACAAGGTAGCAATTCCCACAAATTTTCCTTTAACATTACTCTTGCCCACCGGCCAAAAGGAATCTTCGCAAGGTGTCCTTTAAATAAGGTATCTTCACAAAGTGTCCATTCTCAAGATTGCTTCAGTGACAATAATGGCCAATGGCCCAAAAGATCTTCACAAAGTGTCCTTTAACAAAGTGTCTCTGTGAACTAGGGGTTTACCCCCTCCAGGTAGCAGCCCCCGGCTTTAACAGGAGAAGTCCTCTGTTGCAGAAGTTATTTTCTCCCAGGTGATGAAACTATAGCATTTAAAAAATTGCGGGTTTGGGGATGGAATATCTGGTGGATCTATGGTGTGCCCTTGTGTATACAGTATATATTATTATACCAACTTAACCACAATGCATACACAACAAAAGTTTTCTGCTAGGACCACAGAGAAAAGAATGGTTCTTTGTTGGTAAAAAAAATGATACAAGGGAAAGTAAAATATGTGTGATCATAGATCAATCGTTTATTTAAATGTGCAGTGAAATACACTACCGTGCAGTATGCTAATGTTATACCAACAATGTAACAGAAAACAAGACATACAGAACATGTAACAAAAATAACTGAACCAGCCAGTGCAAAAAATGAGTAACATGGATGTCAGGAAAAAATAGAATAATTGTCCACATGGATAATTCCTTGTATGTGGGATACTTGATAATGTGATTCTTTCCTGATTCCCTATGGAAGCTCGGTTGCATATGAGGGTTGACAGTCCCTGTGACTACAACAATTTGTAAAGATGTTGCAAATCCTTTTATTCAAGAATGTGCATTAGTGACACAATGTCAATGATTAAAAGATCGTCTTGTTGTTGTACAGGGTATAGCCGACTCTGTATTTCCAGTGTGATGATCTCCTGTTACTGGGCATGAGTATAGCAATGTTGTGTCTCCGTATAGACTATATTGTAACAGTTTACCATGTAGATTAGGTATAATCAGTCTTGCTGGAAAGTTCCTTGGAATAGTGTGTCCGTGGCTGTGGAGGATGGATGAGGGGAGAGGGGATGTGTCTGAGGCGCTTTGCAGATGATCAGCTGTGGAGAAATCTCCGGTGCTGGTGCCGCGTGACTGCCAGTTGTAGGGGACTTGTGACAGGTATATACGGGTAGAAATAAAGATCCACTTACTTGTTCCTTGTGAAGAGTGTGTGCTATGCACTGTGTGTGGCAGTGGATCCCGTAACGGCAGTTCCGATTGCCGTTACCTGATAGCTGGTGTGGCTATTTCTTTACCCCTACTAGTCATAGAAGGGAAAGCTGTCAGCTGCTCCTTCACTGCTGCGCTGCTTGTGCCATCTCCCTTCCATCTCCAATGGCTTGTAGTGTTTCCAGCTGCTGTGCCCTCTAAGTGCGGTCCGCCATCCACTACGGGGAGTGTAGTGTGTGCACCGCCGGGCTGGTGACGTCGACGCATTTCACTAAAGGTAGCGTAGCTTCGTCCGGACGGTGAAAGCTCGTTAGCTGGTCCCTTTTAAATGAGTCTTCTCAGCTGCTCAGGCTTTCAAGATGATTGGATACAGCGGGAGTTTCTGTGGGTTTTGGTTACCATTTAACTGTTCTCGGGGTGAATTGTCATAGATGGTTAAAGAGAACCTTAAAAAATATGAAAGCTTCTTTGGTATTGTGACTGTCATGTCATTCGTATTCATCTTAGCTATAACAGATGGAGGTTTGTTTTAGCGGTACTATGTACAGACGGACAAGATAGACAAGGCATATCGTGTATCTACCAAATACCAATATATGAATATGAGTGATCTGATTCTGATGCTGGTATGGATCTATTGATAAAAACTATAGCAGTTTCAATGATCCCCATCTTCTTTTGCAAGGATAGAAGGGAAAGGGGATTTTGGAAGAGGGCTCCTAGCCCTAACAGCAACATTTCAACAATAGAACTCTTCAAGCTTATTAGCCCCTCAGACTATTTTGACTGAATCAAGAACTCCACATACCTCAGTAGTGGTGGTCAGGATGAGGTATACGGATGATCTTGCCTTCAGGACTCAGGATACTGCTTGCCCAAGCTTGGCCTTTCCTGTCTGGATGATTGACCTCCACTTGATCAATGTATATCAACCGCCCAATATTCCAGTTCTCCTTGATGGACAGGAAGGCGTCCTACAACTGAGGCCTAGATGGGTTTCGATGTGGCTTGGGGATGTATAGGAAGTCCCAAAAGCTTCTTCACACCAAGCCTCCTGCTCTTGATTTCCTCCATTACAGCCCATGGAGCATATGGGGAATCTGGGAAGATTCTGCCTATCTCCTCTCCCAAGTGGGGCATAAGGGGTCCCTGCTTTTAAGATCAGTTGAGAGTAGGCATTGTTCTGAGCTTGAGCCCGAGCATAGGTGCGGGGTGGGTATAGTTCTGGGACCCTTGTGGCATAGGCCTCACAGAACCCAAGATTTCTTGCACACCTCATGCAAACGACCACTGCTTCCGTTTCTTCACTAAGTGAACTGGAATTTGCAGGACTCCTTCTTCCTTCGGTTCCCCAGTCCAACTTAGCCTCCACTTCTGATCCCCAATCACCGTTTCCCTCTTCCAGGGATCCATATCGATACCCAAAGCTGGGTGACCCCATGTCAATGACCCCTGCCTCCCCCTAACTGGATGAACCGGAGGACTTCAATTTCTGGATCCATTGACCCCCCTCTCTTCCACTTTTTGTTGCTACGACCGCCACCATTGCACCCTGTGACCACTACTCAGCCCTCAGGACTTGTGTGTATTGCACCTCTAAAATGTGGGTCTCTCTGGTTTGGCAGATGATTGTGCAGGTCTGAACCACTGGTCCCAGCCTCAGCAGTGTCCTCGGTACTCCCAGTCCTCTCCCAAAGGGAATAGCCACCACTGATATCAGCAGTTTAGAGGTGGTTCCTACCATCCAGGTCACATACAGACTTCTGGGCTGGCAATCACTCTGCTCCAACTTCATCAACATTTTACTGCAGTGCCCACACTGGCCCCATGCTCGCAGTCACATGGCCACATTCAGGAATCTGCCACATACCAGCCCAAGATGCTCCTTGTCCCCTCCACTGCACAATGCCAGACTTCCCATGGGCATCGATCGGACCCCTGTGTCCAACAGGGCCAGATTCTGCAATTCAGTCCGCTCCGCAGGCTCTCCGCCAACACGTGGGATAGTCCCTGTGCTCCGGCTCACTTCAGCATCCTCCGCCATCTTGCTCCTCCACATGCGTGTTTGCTCCTCAACTACACCCATCAGTGTAAGTGACGGTTTAGCTCCCTTCCTCCGTTCGAATTGGCAGCCCGCGGACAGTGACTCTGCCCAAGTCCCCAGACTAGCTGACTCTCTGGAGGTTGCTCCTCCTGCTAGGCAGATCTCTTTGGCGCACTCTCTCCCACATTGTGCAGTAACCCCTTCGCTGCTGACATGTCACTGCTCAGTCTGCACGAATTATACTGCAATGCAGATTATGTTCCCTGCCACAGACACATATACATCTTCTTCTTCTTCTGTCTTCACGTGAGCTCTGGTTGCACTTTTTTGTTTACATGCCAAACAAACTCCCTCACTGCTGCTGGAAATTGTCCTGCGTTTACTGACTTCTACAGCATATGTACCGACACAACCCCTGACATGCCGATCCCTGCGTCCCTGGTCACTGCTTTCTTGACCATAACTTGAAAGCACACTTGCATTGATCACTGTAAAGCACACATTACTTTCTTCACAGTATAGCACATCCCTTCTCCAACGACACTCCAGCACTTTACTTTAGAAGACATGGCGTTTCTTGGGTAAATATCCAGGCGTTGCCAATAGCAAGCACTGCTGTAACTCAGACGACATCCCCAAATGTAGCACTGTCCCCGTAGGGCTTGCTGTGTGATGACTTCTTGGGTCTCCCTCTAATTACCTGCAGACAGTCCCTAGGGGATTTTTCACACATCCATCCTTACTCCCAGTTGCTTGTTACTCAATAAACAGTCCAAGGGATTTGGTTTTGTATTTATTGTGGAACTTGGATGGGAGAAGGGAATATTGGGATACTCCAACTTGAACTATTCACAGTAGATAAGGACAACTCTCACTTGGCCTCACCGGGTTATTTGCGGAAGCAGACACGCTGCTTTAACCATACTGCCACTTGTATGGAGGAATTAAGTAATTTTGCTCTATATACCAGTAGACTTGATGCAACTACATTATCTTCAGGAAACTATCTAGCATCCTCTTGACTGACACCTGTCCACTGACTCTTCTGGCAGAAGAGGTGGCCCTCTTAAAACAGGCCCCACGACACAGATCTGTACTCACTGTGGGCAGAATCAGATCCTCTCCAGTGTCTCCCTCCTAGTCAGCTCTGCAGGACCTCTGGGTTCAGCTCCTCTCGGATTTTCAGGCCCTTAGGTCAACCACCTGAGGCCGCATGGCAGCTTCTACAGAGGAGGGGCAGCAGCCCCCCCTTTGGGACCCTGCTCTCCAGCTTAAAGATCACGAACACATGTGCCCTTGGCATTTATTTAGTATCCAAGCATGCACTGAGGCACTTTCCTCTGCCAATCACCATGGCTGTAACAATTCTATTGCCCATAAAACAGTAATGTTGTTGCAAACCTTTTACTATGTGTACTGTGACAATTTTCCCAGGCTATTCATCTATACAACAATTTTTACTAGGGTAAGTTAAGTCTCACATAAATTACCTATTTGTATGTTTTTGAATTGTGGGAGAGAAAAGCAAACATCAAAACTGTACTCTTTCAGTTTCTCTATTATAAATTGAACACAGGACCCCAGAACTGCAAGAGCAAATTTCTAAGCACTTAGTTGCCATGTCGGCCATGAATAGAAATACAGATGCTGCAGTTAGAAGACTTATATTTTATTCAGGCATAATAGTACATTTAAAATAACTGGAATGTGTACCGTCAACCATGTGTAAAATATAACCAATAAATATTAAATACAATTTCCATCTTTGATGGAGAAAGATGTATACAGAGAAACTTTGTTGTATGTTACTATTTCTTTCCAAATTACTTTTTAAGCTGCCTAAAACCTGTAAAATAAATATACTAAATATATACATATTAGCTGTAGTAGTGGGTCCGTTTTTGTTTTTTAGTGCTTTCATAAGAAAACCTTTCAGAGTTCTACACACCATAAAAAATTTACTCAGCCCAACCTTAGAAATCATAATATGCTTGTATTAAATAGTAAAGTAATTATAGCTGGAAAGTGAGATCTGTGCTGTAATTGTACAAGTAAACCCTGGGAATTGATTGGATTTATAACATGCATCATAAATTTTCTTTATTTTCCATAAACATTCAGAATATTTCAAATCAAATAGTGAGTCTAGTGACAGGCTTCTGACTCATACAAAATGGTTCATTGGAATATATTTTAAGTGCCAGGTCTCAGAGGACTAGCATAAATAAATACTGAACAGAGGTCTATCCAGTCATTGCTTTCTTACAGCGTTTAACACTGAGCATGTTTCAGGTTACATTTTAAACAGTTATGGCGTAGGCTGTAAATATATCATATTTATGAAAATCATTCCTTGCATTGGCTCTTACTGTGTGCACAGATTTTCAGAATGAGAATTGAATATATCAATGGAATCTTATAAACATATAATTGAAGTAACTGGTTTTGTTTAAAGAGAACCTGTTACCAAACAAAATAAATAGCTTCATTATACTTCTAAGCTTCACACTTTGTGTGACAGTGATATCACTCACAGTAAAACTTTGTAGCCCAAAATTCAGAGAAGGGTCATTTTTTTGTTCAATTTTCCTTTAGATTTACCAAAACCATATAATATGAGGTCAAACCTAAACACTTTCAATTTGTTTGCAATCAGGCATGCCTACATAAGAAAATATAAAGTAGATTGAACAAGAAAATTGTGTAATGTATGGCCACCCTAAGGTAATTTGGTTAGAGGCAAATTGCCTTTAATCACTTCAATACAGGGCACTTTTACCCCCTTCTTGCCCAGGCCATTTTCTAGTTTTCAGTGCTGTCACAATTTGAATGACAATTGCTCTGCCATGTAACACTGTACCCAAACTACATTTTTATCATTTTGTTCACACAAATAGAGTTTTCCGTTTGGAGGTATTTAATCACCATTTGGTTTTTTATCTTTTGCTAAATAAACAAAAAAAGACTGAAAATGTTGCTAAAAAAAAAACTGTGTTTTTCTTTGTTTCTGTTATAAAACCTTGCAAATAAATAATCTTTCTTCATAAATTTAACCCAAATGTACTGCTACATTTCTTTGGTGAAAATAACCCAAATCAGTGTATATTATTTAGGCTGTAGGAAAGTTTTAGAGTCCACAAACTATGCTATACTGTACAGTACACCCTTCACATTTTTGTAAATATTTTATTAAACTTGTACATGTGACAACACTGAAGAAATGACACTTTGCTACAATGTAAAGTGGTGAGTGTACAGCTTGTATAACAGTGTAAATGTTCTTTCCCTCAAAATAACTCAACACACAGCCATTCATGTCTAAACCGCTGGCAACAAAAGTGAGTACACCCCTCACATTTTTGTAAATATTTTATTATATCTTTTCATGTGACAACACTGAAGAAATGACACTTTGCTACAATGTAAAGTAGTGAGTGTACAGCTTGTATAACAGTGTAAATTTTCTGTCCCCTCAAAATAAGTCAACAAACAGCCATTAATGTCTAAACCGCTGGCAACAAAAGTGAGTACACCCCTAAGTGAAAATGTCCAAATTGGGCCCAATTAGCCATTTTTCCTCCCCGGTGTCATGTGACTTGTTAGTGTTACCAGGTCTCAGGTGTAAATGGGGAGCAGGTATGTTAAATTTGGTGTTATCGCTCTCACTCTCTCATACAGGTCACTGGAAGTTCAAAAATGGCACCTCATGGCAAAGAACTCTCTAAGGATCTGAAAAAAAGAATTGTTGCTCTACATAAAGATGGCCTAGGCCAGAAGTTTGCCAGGAGCCTACAGTGGTTTAACAGGATAGGTTCCACTCAGAACAGGCCTCACTATGGTCGACCAAAGAAGTTGAGTGCTACAGACACAAATGTATCTGGATCTGGTTGGTTTTAGAGAGCCCACTAGTATAGCCATACATCACTGACCCAGCTTTCTCTTCCATCTGAACCTTGCAGGCTTGGGTTACAAAGGCTTGAGAAAAAAAGATGATAAAACTTTTCTTGAGGGGTTGCTGAAAGTACCAGTTAGTTACCCTTTGTACTCTAAAGTGTAAGTTTGTGATGAAATAAATGTTATAATAAAACTCATACTTGGCTGCTTGATTACCTGGAGCCACAAGAAAAATAGTAACTTTTTCACTTTTATACTTTTAACTTGTACATGCTTGTGTTACTGTCTTCTTTTTAGAAAAAAATGTCGAGTTGTAGTTTACAATCCCATCATTTTTGTGTAAATTATCTCAAGCAACAATAAATTACACCAAAAAAACACAAACCATAGCTTTTCCAAATCATTTTATTTATTTATGGAGGCATTCTTTATGCAATTTTTTAAGTCACATCATGCAAATCTTTGGAGGGGGTCTTGTGGTCATGTCACTATAATACCTTATGTGCAGGTTTAAAAACAGAAAACAAAAACAAAAAACCCATTAACAACATAATTCAAATAATAATACAATGCTCTCAATTCAACCATTACCTTTTAGATTTCAGCAGGTCTCCTCTGGTCAATCATTCCTTTAAAATATAAATAAAAAAATATATATATATTTTTATCAATGCAAAAATACACATAATGATTTTCATCTAAGATAAATTATTCATCTATTCTTTTTTTTCTGGTAAGGTTGCAGAAGGGGAAGAAGTATGTCAGTCTGCCAAAAACTACATTATGTCAGCTGCCATGCTCTATAAACACATTACACACACCTTAAACAAATAATATGTGGTAAGTTAATCATATGTGCTGGGCTGCATGCTTAAAGAAAAGTGTCTGTAAAACTGAGTTATAGATTTTTTTTTTTTTTTTAGTCAATCAGGGACACTATAAAATGAAACTGTGGAGACTAAGAAAAAAAAAAAGGTCAGTAAATCAAATATGAAAATAACGCTATCCACTTGTTTTTACAGTGTTGCACATTGCACTTACTGTGAGCTAACCATGGTCTATGCCAAGAAGTAATTTGTAAACTATACATTAAACCATATATTGAAACAGGTGCACATGTTAAAATAAGTTGTAACCTTTAAATATTTTATTCTTAATAGCTAAACCAATATGTTTGCTAATATACCAATCTGCTTTCCATACCAGTGAATTGTATTACTAATTGGTTTTTGAATATTAGCAATATTTATATAAAATGTTGTACAACAAGGATATATGTTGACGGCACTAACAAGCAGGTGTTTCAAATTCAAATATCAAGACAGATTTACCTGGATTGGTCATTTTAACACAGGGTGCCTGTAAGCCTTGTGGCATTGCTGGTTTTTTGTTATTAGCCAGTCTAGAAAACTTAACCACTTTACCACCGGAGGATTTTGCTGTCTTCCGTCCAGGCCACTTTTTGCGATTCGGCGCTGTGCGACTTCAACTGACAATTGCGCGGTCGTGCGACGCCATACCCAAACGAAATTTACGTCCTTTTTTCCCACAAACAGAGCTTTCTTTTGGTGGTATTTGATCACCTGTGCGATTTTTACTTTTTGCGCTATAAACAAAAAAAGAGCGTTTATTTTGAAAAAATAACAATATTTTTAACATTTTTTTATATGAAATTCCCCCCAAAAAAGATGTAAAAACCAATTTTTTAAAAAATTTTTGGCCAATTTGTTTTCTGCTACCTATGTTTGGTAAAAAAAATCACAATAAGCGTATTTTGATTGGTTTGCGCAAAAGTTATTGCGTTTACTAACAAAGGGAAAGATTTCTGTCATTTTTGGTGTTTTTTTTTTAACGCGTAATGGCGGCGATCTGCGATTTTTTTTGTGGGACTGCGACATTGTGGCGGACAGATCGGACCCTTGACTGACATTTTTGACACTTTTGGGGTTACCAGTGACATTACTGCAGTAATCAGTGCTATATATATGCACTGTTACTGTAAAAATGACACTGGCAGGGAAGGGGTTAATTTTATTGGAGAGGGAGGGGTTAATGTATGCCTGGTGCTTACTGACGTGTAGGGGGGGAGGTGACTGAGTGAGTCATGGACAGATCGGATGTCCAGCTATGCTGAACAGTCCGATCTGTCACTCCCTGTCACTATGGAGATCCGCCCGCCGCCACACTAGATCCCCGGCGATCGGGGCAGAGCAGCGGCAATCGCCGCTGCTCCTCCCCTGGCCCGACTCCCGCTGTGAATGAAAACAGCGGGAGCGAACCTCCGGCGGCGCGCAAGCGCCGCCCAGAAGGGGGAGTGTCTGACGACGTTAATGCTACGTCGTCAGACGATAACGAACCACTTTGCCGCAGTACTATTACCGTACTCGGTCGGCAAGTGGTTAATATGTATTATTTGTAAACATTTTTATCAATATAATTTAAAAATAATAAAAAAAGATGTCAATGAGTTACACAATGATACTTTCCAATTAAAGTGTAATATAAACCCCAACAACGAGGTTCTCTTACAGGGTCACTTTTGGTCTGGCAAATACACCACTGAAAGTGTTTTGTTGTACAGTATATGTTCCATAAGGGCTGTTGATCCTGCCAGAAACCTAATCAGTTGATAACTTCCTGTGCTTTCTGCCTGTGCTGCATTGTTATCAATTACATTGTTCCCAGTTACCTCTGAGAACTACAAAACCACACCCCTCTATGTTATGGGGAAAAGGAGTGGGGAAGGTTCTTGTAGTCCTGTCCTAGGGGACAATTCTCCAACATAACAGATATAGTACAGCGAGTGAGATTTGTCATGCTAGAACTTGAGAGTTTGTTACTGGCAGGAATACGTTTTTTTTTTTACGTGAAAGTAAAAAAAAAAAAGGAAACTAAGGCTGGCCATGCATGGATTGAAATTTGTCAGTTTCAGCAGAGACAGGACAAATTTTGATCTAAAGCTGGATACACACTATCCAACTTTTGTTGTCAGATTTCCTTCAGATTTACCTTTTCTATGTAGTGCAAGGGCCTGCCAGATTGCATATAAATTGAAAGTGTTTAGGTTTGACCTCATATTATATGGTTTTGGTAAGTCTAAAAGAAAAAGTCTTCAGAAAGTCTTATAGTGTGTATGGCCCTTATGTGTGCTATGTGTGGCCACTGCAGTTGGACAGAAGTCGATCTACTAATCAACCTTAGTTCAACTGCTCTGTGGGATAAAAGCTGCTCAATCAGCGCAGATTAGCGTGGGTCTCCCCCTTGACAGAATGCAATAGCCCAGTGAGGAGGATTCCCCTATCCACCTTAAATGTGGGAATAAGGGAATTGGTTCAGTTTTTTTGCATTCAGCCCATTGCCTGAATGCTAAAAACTGAACCTAGTATGGCTGGCTTAATGCAGCCACCTTATATAAGGACACTAAACACACGTACCGATCGTCGGCCGAACGATCGGCCGTCTTTTGTTCAGGGCTGTCGTGTCTGTTGAAATCTGCAAAAGACTGCACATGAATTTTGTCGGCCAACAGCAGCCGACTGCAGAAGTGATGTCATGTGATGGTTAACTTTTCGTGTGTTTTGTCTTTTCTGAGCATGCCCAGTCTTGCAAATCTGCTGTCTGTCGGCCGAATTCTGTACTGACTGGTGAACAATCGGCTGTTCTGGTGTTGGCCTACAAAAATTTTAAAGCATGCACATCAGATTATTTTCGGCCGAAAGTGCGCTGTCGGCTGTCGGAAGCATCATACTAACAAGCCTACAATCGGCCGATCGGTCGTCGACCGAATCTTTACGGCCGACAATCGGTACGTGTGTACGGGCCTATAGGCTACAAATTATTACATTTGTGTTCCTGGGTTTGGATATGTTTCTAGATTATCGCTGCACATTATGACTGTTTTGGATTGAGAATTGTATTTGATTTAGTTATATTTTTATGTATATGTTTAGTGTATAACCACGCAATCGTGTTACAAAGGCGCATTTAGTAGAGATTAGACAATTATTTTTGGCGTATGCTTTTTATTGTGCCTGGTTATTTTTTATTATGTAGTTTATTAATACTTGAAATTATCTGCAGACATGAAGATAATAAAAAGACAAACTCAACTAATAGAATAGCCATTTGCAATTTGTAGTCTGTCAAAATGACAACAGATGTAGGAATAGCAAATGTGGATTTAATCTAAGCAAAACAGCACAGTCTCCCTATGGCAAAGCTGTGAGGTTTGGCTAAAGACAATATACCCGTAATAGTAATGCTAAAGATGGAGATCAAACTAATATATAGTTCAATTTAACTCTAATCTATTGTATTTTTCGCAATAATATAGGATAAAGTCTTTCTTGCCCCCCCAGCAGTTTATAGAGAACATTGAAACATTCACGTGCGCATGCGCGCGGCGCCCGGAGCAGACATGTTCTGACAGAGCTCCGACTGGCGCCGGCTTTCCCCAGCATAACACCAGCGATCACAGCAGCGGATCTCGGCTTCTTCAGTGGGATCCGACAGTATGCAGCGGAGGGCACCGAGACCGGTTAAAGGGAACCCCCCAGGTTGAGCACCGGGGCCCGTACAAACAAACAGGCTCAGCCCCTGCACCAGGCCTCACCTCCTAAAATGGCATCCTGCCTTAAAGGCCGGAGTTACGCCGTGGCCTTGTCACAGAGTGCCTCATCTTCCCCGGAGGCGGCCACACTTCAGCAGCCCTCCATGAGACCGCAAGTATGCCAGCCTCCTGATCCTTTTTCCTTGCAGTCCCAGGAGGAATTCCCCTCTGCCAGAGTGGTGGGCCCCTACAGTTTTCCACAGCCTCTATCGATAGGGGGGATGGCCCTGATGAGGCTGGATCCCCAGCCTCCTCACTGGACCGTCACATGGCTGATTTAGCAGAGGCCTCATTTAGCCAGGCTAGCTCTGCTGCGGACCCCCACCCACAGCTGTCCACGGCCTACCCGGGCGATGCGGCCTTGCTTGCATGCTTTTCTGCACTTTTACAACAAGAATTGTCAAAGGCCTGTACCATCATTACTGAGGAGATGAAAGGGGACATTCATGCTATTGGTAATAGACTGGATAATATATAATTAAAAATGGACACTACTGTCAAGAAAGTAAGTCAAAACTCCTCCATGATCACTTCACTACAGGATCAATTGGATGCGGCTAATGCAAAAATTGAGGACCTGGAAAACCGGTCGCAGAGGTACAACTTCCGCATCAGGGGTCTCCCTGAGTCGGTCGTGCACCTGGAGAGCACTGTCCATGCTTTAATGCAGGAATTGATCCCTGGCATCTCCTCCCTCCACATAGAGATTGACAGGGTGCATAGGGCCCTGATGGCCCCTCGACAAGATGGTCTGCCGTGGGATGTGATAGTTAACCACTTGCCGACCGCCGCAAGTACATTTACTGCGGCAGTCAGCCCCTCCTGGGCAAAGCGTCAGGAGCCTGTAGTGGGCTCATTCACGGCCATCCCCACGCAAGTGACCGGTGGCTCCGATGTCCGCCAGTCACTCGCGATCTCCCACTGGAGAGGGAGAAAGGCAGGCGGCTGATGTAAACAAAGCCGTCTGTCATTCTCCCCTGTGTAACAGCAGAGACTATACGATCCTGCTATGTAGGATCGTATGTCTCTGTGGTTACATCAAAAGCCACGCCCCTTGACAGTTAGAAGCACGCCCCTAGGGACACACTTAACCCCTGGATCTCTAATAAAGTTAACCCCTTCCCTGCCAGTGTCATTTTTACAGTAACAGTGCATATGAATAGCACTGATTACTGTAGTAATGTCACTGTACCCCCAAAAGTGTCAAAAATGTCAGTCAGGGGTCCGATCTGTCCGCCGCAATGTCGCAGTCCCGCAAAAAAAATCGCAGATCGCCGCCATTACTAGTTAAAAAAAAAAAAAACAATAAAAATGACATAAATCTTATCCTTAGTTAGTAAACGCAGTAACTTTTGCGCAAACCAATCAAAATACACTTATTGCGATTTTTTTTTCCAAAAATATGTAGCAGAAAACAAATTGGCCTAAAATGTTAAAAAATTTAGATTTTTAAATTTTTTTGGGGGAATTTCATATAAAAAAAATGTGAAAAATATTGTTATTTTTTCAAAATTGACGCTCTTTTTTTGTTTATAGCTCAAAAAATAAAAATCGCACAGGTGATCAAATACCACCAAAAGAAAGCTCTGTTTGTGGGAAAAAAAGGACGTCAATTTAATTTGGGTACAGCGTTGCATGACCGCACAATTGTCCGTTAAAATCATGCTGTGCCGAATTGCAAAATAGGCCCTGGTCTTTGAGCAGGAAAATCCTCCGGGGCTTAAGTGGTTAAACCGCATTTCTACAAAATTAAGGAAAAGATTATGTATGAGGTCAGGAACAGAGAGGACTTGTCCTTGCAGGATCACAAGATCCAAATTTTTGCAGACATTTCGCCTTTAACCATCCAGAAACGGCGCTCCTTGAAACCTCTACTGCTGCGCCTGGCTGATCAGCAAATCAAATATCACTGGTCTTTTCCTTTTCGTCTGTCCTTTACCTACAAGGGCAAGTCACACTCCTTCAGAAATTTTTGAGATGGTGAAGATGTTCTTCTGACCCTAGGTCTAATATCCAGAGAAGCTTCACCTCCCCCTCCAAGCTCCCCTAAGGATCGGAGCAGACCCATCTCTCCTATTTGGTCTCATTAACAATCCCGGGCCTCTCACAAGAAATCTTCAACGTCGAAGGGATACTATGGAGGAACAGTGTGTTTACCTCCAGGGTTTCATCACAATGGCTAGCCCGTTTTCTTTCCTTTTCCTATGGTTGGGGGACCAGTCCCTCAGGACGCTATCCTGATTTGTTGGGTTCTGTTGGATCACTTTGGGGGAGTCTCCCCCACACGGATGCTCCTTTTGCAACAGTTACAAGTTTTATTGGTGAGATGATGTTTTAATGGGCATATCGCTGCTCATTCACTTACTGGTGCTCTCTGCATGAGTGCCGGACGGGCTCTCGCCTGTTCCGCCTTTGTGTGGGCGGGGGGCGATTGGCCGCGCGGCACCCAACCGTGCTATTTGTATGCTGCTAATGTTTTTGTTATTATTCTGCTGCTGGGGCCACCACGGCATGGTCCCATACCACTTATTTGTGAGCTTGCCCCACTGCTTATGGTGGGGGCAACCTTACACTTTGTGATGGGAAGGCTGCCTTCCCTATGCCCTCTGGCCAATTTTGGCCTAGGGGCGCCTTCTTTGTTTATGTGTTTTGTATTTACTCTCTTTCTTATTTCTCTAGATTTTGCATTTCCTTCTTTCCTTTACATCCTTTTTTCCCCCAAGAGTGTGGCGCCGGTTGGCTTCAGGAGATCCGCACAGCCGGACATGCTGCTGATTGAAGGAGGGATCGTCGGTGACAGGCGAGTACAGTCTGCCATACTACTATGTTAGCTTCTAATACCTCTCCTTTAACAGTCTTAACTAACAATGTCCAGGGCTTCAATTCCCAGACCAAGCGCATAAAGGCTTTTCAGCAATACAACAGATGGAAATCTGATATTGTTCTCCTGCAGGAGACGCAATTTTTTACCGCTTCCGCACCTAAATATATGCACGCTAAATATCCCACCTTTTATCTGTCCTGTGCCCGTGAGAAGAAGGGTGGGGTGGCAATATGTATAGCTAAAAAGGTTCCGTTTACCCCCGACATGGTGATCAAGGACAGGGACGGCAGGTATATTATGGTGGGTTTCCCATCACTTTCATATCATTCTATGCCCTTAACTCAGGTCAAGTTTGCTTTTTTGACTCTATGCTTTCTTCTTTTCTCCCCCATGTCAAAGGCCAGGTGGTTTTGGGGGGTGATAGTAATGTGTCCCTTGAGCCGGCTGTGGATAGGTCTAATCCTCTTAAGCCAGTGGTAAAGCAAATCCCTAAACAGGGCTGCAAATTGGCCCGATTACTGCATTCCAACGATCTTATTAATGTTTGGAGAGACTTGCACCCCACTACAAGTGATTTCACTCATTATTCCTCAGTACATAAAACTTACTCCCGTATTGACCATATTTTTACATTCTCATAACAACTACCGTCAGTCATTAAATCACATATTTTGGAGGTATCATGGTCTGATCACTCTCCGGTACAGGTGTCTCTTCAGGTGGGGGGGACACAACCTGGTTCGTTCACTTGGCGCCTCAACGCTTCTCTGCTGAATGATCCTACTATATTCTCTGAAGTAGAGACTGCTATCCGCCAATATTTTAGGGACAATGTCCCCAGTGATACTAACCGGAGCATAAACTGGGCGGCCCACAAGGCAACGTTAAGGTGTAGACCGGTCCAACTGGCAGCCAGATCTAAACTTATTCATATGCAGACGATAATGGAACTGGAGAAAGCTCTGAGACTGCTCCATTTAGAACAAACACAAATCCCCCTTAGGGACCTTAGGCACAAAATAGATACCGCACGGCTGGCCCCAGGGCTGTCTTACCAAATGGGCATGCTGGGCAGTTGCCCGGGGGCCCCACTTCCCCGGGGGGGCCCACCTGCCCAACGACCCAGCCCCAGCCCCAGCCAAGCGTTAGTTCCAACTCCTGTGTGCATCTTGCCGCCGAACTTAGCAGGTGGCAAGCGCCTGTCAGTTCTGCGGTGCAGTCAGGCCACTTGGGCCATGAAGGGGGAGCCCACAACTGCAGGAATGCCTGTCCGGAAACAGGCACACACAGGACATTTGAGTCTGACTCCCGTCCATGTGTGTGTTCACTGGACCCAGCCGCCGAACTTGAAAGCTGTCATTAGCCTGGCACTGCTGTACAAATAAATATCGCCTTATCAATAATTTGCATTTTTATTCCCTTGGGGGATTGTGTCGGCAGGGCCCCAGTGCACTGCATTGTCCGGGGGCCTATAATGCTCTTAAGATGGCACTGGCTGGCCCTCAATCTTTCCCTTACTACCAAGGCGGAGAAATATCTTCGCTGGTCTCGCCATCTCTTCTATACATTGGGGGACAAACCCTCCACTCTTTTGGCGTGGAAGCTGAACCCCTGTCCCTATAACCCTGCACTTCCCCGTTTATGTCTCCATACAGGCAAACTGTCCTGAAACCAAGATCTTATAGTGTGCAAATTTTACGCATTTTACTCTAAACTTATTGCACCCCCGGCCCACTACTTACTTCAAAGGTCGAGACTTTCCTTAGTGATGTCCCCCTCCCTCAACTCCATAAGGATCACGTGGAGCTACTAGATGCACCGTTCATGGAAGGGGAGGTGTCCCTGGCCATAAAATCCCTGAATCCGTCCAAAGCTCCTGGCCCGGATGAGTTTTTGGGTCATTATTATAAAAAATACGTTGATTTGCTGGCTCCTCATCTATGCTCCTTCTTTAACGACTTGAGGGGAGGGGGGGGTCATTGTCTCCAGGCGACAATGCAGCTTTTATTAATGTTATTCCCAAACCAGGTAAGGACCACAGTGATTGTTCCAATTATCACCCAATTCCCTTATAAATGTGGACCTTAAATTGATGACCAAAATTTTGGCTAACAGACTGCATATCTTCCTGGCCCAGTATATTCATCCGGACCAGGTGGGCTTTGTACCCAGGAGACAGGCCCCTGACCAAACCCGACTCTTAATAGACATTATAGCTGCAGTTCATTCCAACTGGGATGGGGGCGGTCCTTGCTGGGGTATGTTGTTATCACTGGATCTATGTAAGGCCTTGGATTCTCTATACTGGGACTATATGTTTCTCATATTACAGAAATTTGGCTTTGGACCGCATTTCCTGACGGTTCTTAGGGCCCTTTACCCAGCTCCTTCACCTAGGGTGGTCATTAAAGGACACAAATCATCCAGGCTAGACATTAGGTGGGGCACAAGGCAGTGGTGTCCCCTCTCCCCCTTGCTGTTTATACTGGCGCTTGAGCCCCTGGCCATTAAACTTAGATTGCAAACGGATGTGAAGGGCATACACTGTGGGGGGTTGAACATAAATGTGCTCTGTTTGCTGATGATATCCTATTGCTGTTATCCTCTCCCACCACTTCTATTCCATGTCTTTATCGCACTTTACAACATTTTACCCTTATTTCTGGTCTTTCGGTGAACCATACCAAATCGGAGGCGCTCAACTTAAATATGGATGAAACCACTTTAAGCCAATTGTGGAGCAACTTCCCCTTTAAATGGCAAAGTAAGGCCCTTCCTTATTTGGGTATTCACTTGATGCTCACTATAGATACTCTGTATCAGGCCAACTATCCTCCCCTGTTTAGATTAATGCACCAAGATCTCCAACGCTGGGAAAGGAATCCCCCCTCATGGTTTGGCAGACTGTACACGCTAAAAAAGAATTTATTGCCGAGATTGCTCTATTTGTTCCGGACTCTCCCTCTAGCTGTCCGGATACCTGATCTACGGGCTTTTCAAGCCACAATGTTAAGTTTTGTATGGGGAAGCCGGAGACCACGGGTAAACAGGGGCACATTTTTACACCCAGGAATAGGGGTGGATTGGGGTGCCTGATCTGGTTAAATACTTTTATGCAGCGCAACTGTCACAATTGATTCGATTTCACTCCTCCCACTGGTCTAGTTGGATGCATATTGAATCCGCCCAACACCCATCCAAGCCCATCAGCCACCTAATGTGGTTGAAACAGAAGGATAGGCCTCCCATGTTATGTCCGACAATATCCTTTTCCTTGGGCCTCTGGGAAAGGTTACTAAAGACCCAAGGATTCCGATCCCCCCACACCCCTCTGGCTCCGATAGTGGGCAATCCTGACTTTACCCCTGGTCTCCAACCCCAAGCCTTTGCCTGGTGGACCGATAAGGTCTTATCCGCATTGCTGATTGTTGTAATCATAGAGGTATTCTGTTGAGGGCTTTTTTACAGGAGAAACATCAGCTTCATAATTCTGAATTTTACCGTTATGTACAGGTTATGCACTATCTCAATTCTCTACAGTCCATCTCCGATCTCACCACCTCCACTCCGATGGAATATTTGTACTGATCCTACGATAAGCACACTGGACACATCTCGAAAATATATGCTATTCTTACCTCCTCCTCCGTCAAACTGTCTTATATGCAAAAATAGGAACAGGACCTTTGTTCCACTTATGACCTGGAGGACTGGTTCCAGATGGCCCAGACCGCCTCTAGGTCGTATGTCAATGCCTCTTTAATCAAGGCTAACTTTAAGGTTTTAATGCGCTGGTATATGGTGCCGACACGTATAGCTGCGTATGCTCAGGGGGCTCCGGCGACTTGTTTTTGTGGTTGTGGCCAGAGGGGCACAGTTCTACATACTTGGTGAACCTGCCCCAAGGTAAAGAGGTTTTGGATAACTTTATATATTCTCTCACTCAGGTTAAGCTGCTCAAGTCCCCCGAACAAGCTTTGCTTGGACATTCTCCAGGGTCGGTGTCCCGCAGGGCTAGGAAATTGGTGGCGTTTATCTTTACGGCTGCCAGACTGGCTATTGCGAGATCACGGCGGTCCCCTACTGTCCTGTTTGATCTTGTTAAACACAAGTTAACCTGGATCATGCTAAACTAACGCCTCTCGGCCACCCTTCTGGATAGGCACCGCCAATTTAATAGAGTCTGGGAACCCTGGATCCAATATCTTTCGGCCTCTTTGTAATTTAGCCCCCTCAGCTTATACAGCATAGCAAACTTGCTCTGTACTTGCCCACTCTTGGATTGATCCTTATTTTTCTTCCCCCTTCTGCTTCTTTTCTTTGTTGTTCCTCCTTTACTTTCTCCTTTGTCTCTCCTTTCCTAGTCCCTTTTGGTTATTTCTGTGATTCAGCCATGATGAGGCCATAGTTTTCAGCGGCCTTAGTGGCGTCGTCTGCCCTCTTGCCCCAAGGCCCTGAGATGTTTAAGGCCGGGTGGGGGGTGGATGATGTCCACCTTTCCGGAGCGCCCGGGTGGCGGCCTCAGCGGGGCTGCTGGGCGCCCTTGACTTTCTGGTTGCTATCTGTATTGGGAACAGTTATTATCTTTATTATTTACCCTTACTCTTGGACCTCTCTGCTGCCTTTGATACTGTTGACCACCCCTCCTTCTCAAAAAACTCAGTTTGCTCGGTCTCCGTGACTGTGCTCTCCATTGGTTCGAATCTTACCTATCTCACCGCACCTTCAGTGTCACTTACAATTCCACTTACTCCCCTGTAACTCTTACTGTTGGGGTCCCCCAAGGTTCTGTCCTTGGACCGCTACTATTCTCAATCTATACCTTCTCCCTGGGTCAGCTAATAGCCTCCCATGGCTTCCACTACCATTTCTATGCTGATGACACCCAAATCTACCTCTCTACCCCTCAGCTCACCACATCAGTCTCCTCCCACATCACTGGTCTAATAACAGACATATCATCCTGGATGTCTCACCACTTCCTCAAACTGAATCTATCTAAAACTGAGCTCATAATATTTCCTCCTCTACGTGCCCCTTCCCCGGGAATTCTCGGTCAAGATCAATGGAACAACTATCAGTCCTTCCACACATGCCAGGTTGCTAGGGGTAACCCTGGACTCTGCACTGTCCTTTCAGGCTCACATCCAATCCTTGTCCAAATCATGCCGCCTTAACCTCCGCAACATCGCTAGAATACAGCCCTTTTTAACCAATGACACTACCAAGCTTTTAATTCACGCCCTGTTTATCTCTCGCCTCAACTATTGCAACTCCCTCCTCATGGGATTACCCTTACATAGATTATCCCCCCTTCAATCCATAATGAATGCTGCTGCAAGACTTATCCACCTTACCAACCGTTCAGTGTCCTCCACCCCTCTCTGCCAATCCCTTCACTGGCTTCCGCTCACCCAACGAATAAAATTCAAAGTGCTAACAATAGTTTACAAAGCCATCCACAACTCTGCCCCCAGCTACATCACTAACCTGATCTCAAAATATCAACCAAGTCGCTCTCTTCGGTCCTCCCAAGACCTCCTGCTCTCTAGCTCCCTTGTCACCTCTTCCCATGCTCGCCTTCAGGCTTTCTCCAGAGCTTTTCCCATTCTTTGGAACTCTCTACCCCAATATGTCCAACTGTCCCCTAATCTATCCATCTTTAGACGATCCCTGAAAACTCTTCTCTTTAAAGAAGCCTACCTGGCTACTAACTAATAACACTGTTTCACTTGCTCCATCAGCTCATCCCCCACAGCTATTGCCTTTTGTCAACAGTTTGCGCAGCGTTTAACAAAATGAAGGCAGACATTACAGTTACAATACAATTTGGAACAAAAGGAATCAGAGGGCCCTGCTCATTAGAGCTTACAATCTAAAAGGGAGGGTCAATTGATACAAAAGGCAATAGCTGTGGGGGATGAGCTGATGGACTTGGCCATTCTAACACCTGGATATGTTTATTTGTGAACCATTTCATTGTAGATTTTGCTTTATGTTTTGGATCATTGTCTTGTTGGAAGACAAATCTCCGTCCCAGTCTCAGGTCTTTTGCAGACTCCATCAGGTTTTCTTCCAGAATGGTCCTGTATTTGGCTCCATCCATCTTCCCGTCAATTTTAACCATCTTCCCTGTCCCTGCTGAAGAAAAGCAGGCCCAAACCATGATGCCGCCACCACCATGTTTGACAGTGGGGATGGTGTGTTCAGGGTGATGAGCTGTGTTGCTTTTACGCCAAACATAACGTTTTGCATTGTTGCCAAAAAGTTAGATTTCGGTTTCATCTGACCAGAGCACCTTCTTCCACATGTTTGGTGTGTCTCCCAGGTGGCTTGTGGCAAACTTTAAACGACACTTTTTATGGATATCTTTAAGAAATGGCTTTCTTCTTGCCACTCTTCCATAAAGGCCAGATTTCTGCAGTATACGACTGATTGTTGTCCTATGGACAGAGTCTCCCACCTCAGCTGTAGATCTCTGCAGTTCATCCAGAGTGATCATGGGCCTCTTGGCTGCATCTCTGATCAGTCTTCTCCTTGTATGAGCTGAAAGTTTAGAGGGACGGCCAGGTCTTCGTAGATTTGCAGTGGTCTGATACTCCTTCCATTTCAATATTATCGCTTGCACAGTGCTCCTTGTTTAAAGCTTGGGAAATCTTTTTGTATCCAAATCTGGCTTTAAACTTCTCCACAACAGTATCTCAGACCTGCCTGGTGTGTTTCTTGTTCTTCATGATGCTCTCTGCGCTTTAAACGGACCTCTGAGACTATCACAGTGCAGGTGCATTTATACGGAGACTTGATTACACACAGGTGGATTCCATTTATCATCATGAGTCATTTAGGTCAACATTGGATCATTCCGAGATCCTCACTGAACTTCTGGAGAGAGTTTGCTGCACTGAAAGTAAAGGGGCTGAATAATTTTGCTCGCCCAATTTTTTAGTTTTTTTATTTGTTAACAAAGTTTGAAATATCCAATAAATTTTGTTCCACTCCATTATTGTGTCCCACTTGTTGTTGATTCTTCACAAAAAATTACAGTTTTATATCTTTATGTTTGAAGCCTGAAATGTGGCAAAAGGTCGCAAAGTTCAAGGGGGCCAAATACGTTTGCAAGGCATTGTATATATACTGTATATATACAGTGGGTACGGAAAGTATTCAGACCCCCTTAAATTTTTCACTCTTTGTTATATTGCAGCCATTTGCTAAAATCATTTAAGTTCATTCTTCTTCCTCATGAATGTACACATAGCACCCCATACTGACAGAAAAACACAGAATTGTTGACATGGTTGCAGATTTATTAAAAAAGAAAAACTGAAATATCACATGGTCCTAAGTATTCAGACCCGTTGCTGTGACACTCATATATTTAACTCAGGTGCTTTCCATTTCTTCTGATCATCCTTGAGATGGTTCTACACCTTCATTTGAGTCCAGCTGTGTTTGATTATACTGATTGGACTTGATTAGGAAAGCCACACACCTGTCTATATAAGACAGATCACAATGCATGTCAGAGCAAACGAGAATCATGAGGTCAAAGGAACTGCCTGAAGAGCTCAGAGACAGAATTGTGGCAAAGCACAGATCTGGCCAAGGTTACAAAAAGATTTCTGCTGCACTTAAGGTTCCTAAGAGCACATTGGCCTCCATAATCCTCAAATGGAAGACGTTTGGGACGACCAGAACCCTTCCTAGAGCTGGCCGTCCGGCCAAACTGAGCTATCGGGGGAGAAGAGCCTTGGTGAGAGAGGTAAAGAAGAACCCAAAGATCACTGTGGCTGAGCTCCAGAGATGCAGTCAGGAGATGGGAGAAAGTTGTAGAAAGTCAACCATCACTTCAGCCCTCTACCAGTCGGGGCTTTATGGCAGAGTGGCCCGACGGAAGCCTCTCCTCAGTGTAAGACACATGAAAGCCCGCATGGAGTTTGCTAAAAAAACACCTGAAGGGCTCCAAGATGGTGAGAAATAAGATTCTCTGGTCTGATGAGCCCAAAATATAACTTTTTGGCCTTAATTCTAAGCGGTATGTGTGGAGAAAACCAGGCACTGCTCATCACCTGTCCAATACAGTCCCAACAGTGAAGCATGGTGGTGGCAGCATCATGCTGTGGGGGTGTTTTTCAGCTGCAGGGACAGGACGACTGGTTGCAATCGAGGGAAAGATGAATGCGGCCAAGTACAGGGATATCCTGGACAAAAACCTTCTCCAGAGTGCTCTGGACCTCAGACTGGGCCGAAGGTTTACCTTCCAACAAGACAATGACCCTAAGCACACAGCTAAAATAACGAAGGAGTGGCTTCACAACAACTCCGTGACTGTTCTTGAATGGCCCAGCCAGAGCCCTGACTTAAACCCAACTGAGCATCTCTGGAGAGACCTAAAAATGGCTGTCCACCAACGTTTACCATCCAACCTGACAGAACTGGAGAAGATCTGCAAGGAGGAATGGCAGAGGATCCCCAAATCCAGGTGTGAAAGACTTGTTGCATATTTCCCAAAAAGACTCCTGACTGTATTAGATCAAAAGGGGGCTTCTACTAAATACTGAGCAAAGGGTCTGAATACTTAGGACCATGTGATATTTCAGTTTTTCTTTTTTAATAAATCTGCAACAATGTCAACAATTCTGTGTTTTTCTGTCAGTATGGGGTGCTATGTGTACATTCATGAGGAAGAAGAATGAACTTAAATGATTTTAGCAAATGGCTGCAATATAACAAAGAGTGAAAAATTTAAGGGGGTCTGAATACTTTCCGTACCCACTGTATATATATATATATATATATATATATATATATATATATATATATATATATACTTTAACTTATTTATAGTTATTTATTATAATATAATTTATGATTTTGTGTTTCAGACTTTATCATACCCAAGATGTTATAAAGAATTAGGCACAGTAAAAAAAAAATCATATGTAAATAGTTGGTTTGGGCTGCTCGTCCTTAACCACCTCCCACCCGGCCACTGTACAAATACGGCCGGGTGGGAGTCTCGTCCTGATCGGACGTTTCCTGAACGTCCTGCAGAAGGAGCGAGATTGCGCCGCCGCGGGCACGCGCAGCGGCGCGATCTCGATGTGCCTGTGTCCCTCGGACACAGAGCAACAAGTTTTGGCAGGAGGGCCCTGTGATTGGCCCTCCTGATCACATGACGGCTGTGTCCAATCACAGCCGTCATGTAATGTAAATACAGCCGTTGTAACGGCTTTGATCTCTTCTTCCCCTCACACAGATCCTGTAAGTGAGGAGAAGAAGACAATCTGTGCTGCAGCCAGGGGATCAGTGAGTTTTACTAATTACTCACTGATCACAGGGGGGGTCTGTGCTGGTAATTAGAACATTGATTACCAGTGCAGCCCTGGGGGGGGGGGGCACTAGAGCCACCAGGGATGCCCACCCATGACCACCAGGGATGCCCACCATGGCCACCAGGGATGGCAATCAGGGCTCAGAGAGCCTGCCAGTGGTGCCCTCCCTATCAGTGCTGCCCACCAATGCCATCTATCAGTGCTGCCCACCAGTGCCCATTATTGCCATCTATCAGTGCCGCCAACCAGTGCCCATTATTGCCCACCAGTGCTGCCTATCAGTGCCAATCAGTGCCGCCCATCAGTGCCAATCGATGCTGCCGATCAGTGCCGATCAGTGCCGCCAATCAGTGCCCATCAGTGCCACCTATCAGTGCCCATCAGTGCTGCCGATCAGTGCCCATCAGTGCTGCCTGTCAGTGCCCATCAGCGCTGCCTATCAGTGCCCACCAATGCTGCATATCAGTGCTACCTATCAGTGCCACATATCAGTGCCCATCAGTGCTGCATATCAGTGCTACCTATCAGTGCCCATCAGTGCTGCATATCAGTGCCACCCCATCAGTGCCACCCCATCAGTGCCTCCTCATCAGTGCCTGTCAGTGCAGCTTCATCAGTGCTCATCAGTGCAGGAAAAAAACGTATCTATTTACAAAATGTTATAACATGAACAAAAAAACTTTTTTTTTTTTTCAAACTTTTCAGTCTTTTTTTATTTGTGCACCAAAAAAGAAAAAACCTTGCGGTGATCAAATACTGCCAAAAGAAAGCTCTATTTGCGGGGAAAAGTTTGACACAAATTTGGTTTAGGTACAGTGTTGCATGACCGCGCAATTGTCATTCAAAATGCAACAGCTCTAAAAGCTGAAAATTGGTCTGGGAAGGAAGGGGGTTTAAGTGCCCTGTATTGAGGTGGATAAGGATTACATGCAAAATAATTGTACCGCTTTCAGCACCTAAAATTGGAAACAATCATATGGCCAGGGAGGTTAAGAGCACTGCTAATAGAATTTTTCATATATAATATCAGTGGCAATTAAAATAATAGAGAATACAGTGGGGTTGGTTTTCTAAAACTGGAGAGTGCAGAATCAGGTGTAGCCATGAATGGTAGTCAATCAGCCTCTAACTCAGCCTTTTGCAACCAGGGTGCCCAGGTACCCTGGGCTGCCTTGAGGTTTCTTTAGGGGTGCCTGGACAAAATGCCTAAAAATTGATCAAAAATTGTATACAAGCCAGGAGGTGGATCAAGCCTGCCTTTTAGTTACGCAAAGCCACAGGTTTTCATCATGCACCTTTATTTCTATATACTGTATGAGTTTGTGGTGGAATGCCATTCAAAAGTTCACATCATGTTCTTATTGGCATCAAATTTCATTATGCATCATTATGACTTTGTAGACACTGGCATCCTAACAACCAATGACGTCATCAGTTAATAAGGAGGATGTCTGTTGCCTCCACAGGATCCTAGTTTAACCCTCCTGTGCCCCTCTCCTTCAGCACTGGGGTGACATTAGCTGACTGATGGAGAGAAATTGAGGGTGAAGAGGAACATTGGAATACTAGTCAGTATCAGTGTGCAAAAGTGTATTTGGTTTGGAACAATAAATCACCTGTAACGTTGCGTGTCCTACGTGTGGATTTTGCTGCATTATGTAAAGCTATTAGAATTGTTTTTTACCTTTTAGAATGGGTTCTTCTAGACTGTCCATAATTTTAAAGGGTGCCTTGACTGAAAAAAGGTTGAGAAACACTGGTCTGGTCCCCGCTGGTTTAACTTAAAGGGTTACTAAACTCAGGACCCTGCATTTACTATATCTGGTCTCCCACAGTGCACAGAACATGAAAATGCAATTATTTTAGTAAATATAAAGGGATAAATACCTTTACTCATTAGCAGTATATAGCAGTCTTGTATCAGTTCCTAGTAAAGCTTTTAGGAGGAGATTTCATTCTCCCCACATCTTCTGTCTGGGCAGTGCTGATTGGCCCTGTGCTGATCGAACTCTCCCAAGAAAAAAAAAAAGAACTCTCTAGCAATACACACTAAACTGAGTATGTGCAGCCCATCCCCTGGCTCTGTAAATATCAGCTTTTTTTTTGGAGACACTGAAAGAAGAGGAGGATCAGATGAGACCGGATCAAACAGCCTTTATACACAATGCATTAACCCCTTAGGTTCCTGTTAGCTCAATTCTCGTCAGGAGGCAATCACGATGATATTACAGCCCTTCAGTTGCTAACCCCCCAATCGATAATGGATTCACCCTCCAACCAGCTGGGAGTTATGACGACACACAGCACTCAAACTTAGTGCAGTCACAACTAACTTTATTGAATGTGAAGCTCATATTTAAAGCATATTTGTTGAGCAGGAAAAGACTGCTCCAAACCGGTTTTACAGTTCATCAGTCGAATTACATATCAGACAGAACAATACATGAAAGGGCCTTTGCTTTTGCCATGCATCTGTATGTCAATCTAAGGCGTTCCCGAATCTGAATGTGTGTCCTATGACAGTCGCCCTGTCTGCATTTCGTTGTCATGTGTTAATGTAAGCAATTGTCAATTGTTTATGGGTTTGTCCGTAATTTCCATGCGCAGACTTAACTTTGTCAAGTGTCCCAATGAATGAATGAACAGGTGTTTACATGTCGTCTAAATGCAAAACATAGCTGTCTGCTGACCAAGGTGGATGAATGGCTGTCAGTGCCAGCTCGTTAATATGTAAATGCAAGGGCCTACACTTCATCACAGAATGGGCACAAACCGAAATATATATCTGAAAAATCATAAGGCATATTAATACAACCTTTCAACCCAACCTTTGATCCCAGCTTATTCATAACGGTGGGATCACTTAGAGTCTCTGAATAGCACAAAACAGGTGACATTATTCCAAGGTGTATGTAGGCTGGTGACTTGGTTGTGTGCACATAGGGATATAACTTCTTAGAATTCTATTAAATCAAAACAGACATGATCAATGGGGAGGGCCATAGCTTGCAAGAGTCCATGGTCTGAAAAATCCAACTCCATTGTTATGGCGATAAAGTCACTACAAATAGACCATGGCAGCACATACCACCTGTTGACGATGGCATGTGATTTTTCAACATGTCCTAAGGCCTTTTCCAGGAAAGGGCAAAAAATAAACCTCCCGTTTTTTTTAATGAGAGGAAAAAAATTCCCTTTCAACCCTCGTTCAGAGCGGTCAGACCAAGTCCCTGGTGGCTATAACGAAAAAACAATGTCCTTTGTGTCCAATCGGCTTGACTTCGACTGTAAAAGTGGAGACATGAATGTCTCGTGTCTCTCTCCTTTCCTGGGGTGAGCAAGGGCAAAATGAGGAGAGGTTCTCGGGTGGTGAGCACATGTTGCAAGTAACCAGACAGTGGCTACTAGTGCTCAGCTTGCTACAAAGCGTACCACTGTCGCACGAATGCGACGTCTTCCAGGAGTAGAGGTGTCCGCTGGCATTGTACCAATGCGTCTGTCTAGATCCAGCTGGAATTCGTCTGGTGCTTGTCGTCACAATCTCCAATGATTCGGCTGGTGCTCGTCACAATCTCCGGTAAGTTGTCGTGGGGTCCAGGGGTGGGGCTTCCGTCTGTCGCGATGCGTGGATCCAAGCCGGGGAGTCGTCTGTCAGTACCGCTGTTCTGGTCACTGCTTGAACTATTGCAGGGGGTCCGTAGGATCGGTCTAGCGACGTCAGCTTATGGAGGGGCCTTCACCAGGATTCTGTCACCAGGCTTGAATGAGTGGGTTGGTGCACCTGTTGGCAAAGGAAACGAGAGCGAGAGATCACCATAATCACTGTTTAATTTTCCTATTAATTAATTTTGCCACATTTTCCTCTTGCAAAATCTCTAGATATGAGAATAAATGGACTCATGGGGTTGAGACGGGTCTGAAGTCATTCTGACTTTAGCAAGAATAGCAGGTAAGTACTGAGACAAAATACAAGTTTTACAAGAATGGCAGGAGTATTTTGCGCCACTTGGCGTCTGGCCTATAGACAGGCAGCAAAAATAAATGCTAGTGAAGCTACTCGCAGCACTGAGGTTTAGGGCCTACAGGAAGGCAGGTAACAGGAAGGATACTTAATGGCACTGTTGTGGGAGAACACAGCATGTCTACACATGCAACAATGGTGAGGGCCCTTGGAGGGGTTGAACTGCCTTGTATTCCTCCAAAGGTGGAAATGGGTTAAATTGCAGTCCTCTGACTCACCCAAGCAGGAAGCTACCTAGAACTGAGTATCCCTTGCATGGCTAAGATGCTGTGATCACTGAACAACGGAGTGAAATTCAAGCTGTCTTGTGTACATGGACACATAGAGACACACAAAACAGCTAGAAGTCAGTACTCATGCAAACATAAATTTATAAGAGATTGCACAGTTTGCTTGGTGACACCTGACCAGGAAATTGAAACCCAAATAGCCTTGGAGACACAAAATCTGACTTCAAGGACCATTCATATGCAAAACCTGGGCAGTGAGTCACTTTCAGGATGAAAAAGAGATCAACTAATTGAATTCACTGCAGGAGGTTACCTTTAAAATTTTATCAAAGTAGTAACGCTGGCATAAATTAATTTTAATTCTTAGCATACTATCAACAAGCCAACCACTTCCATCCTATTTTTTTTTTGAATGACAGCTTTCTCTTCTACTATTTAACAATACAGATTTCACATACTGCACATCTGATAACGTGCTGTGACATATAATGACAGTCAGCTCACTAGTTTCCAGATTTACATATGGTATACGTACACAAATCTGTAAAATTTCATTTGTATCCAAGATTATTATATAAGAGTAGTACTCCAGTATCTGCCTGAGCACATTATCCCATACCAATAATCTTGTCAAGAGAAAAGGTAGTAAAAGCATAAGTGCATAAATTCAAAAATTAGTGTTTAGCACCAGAATACAAAAGTATGTACCAATATACCAAAGGAAAACTCTAAAAAAAAAACCAGAGATGCTTAATTATCTAAAGCATAGCACCTCATTTATGCCAGAGCTCATATATGTCAAATTTAGAACACATCAAATATCTGACACCCAATAAATAAAAACTTTCTAACACCCATAAAAACAGTCTAATCAATCAGAAAAAAAATCAATTTGGAAACAATACTCCCATGAGGTTGGTTGTTGTTGAAGGCTGTGCTTGGTCGTTCTGAAAATCTCAAATTTCACTTATCTGAGGAATAAGCATCAGAAAGGTTTAGTAACAAAACATTTTACTTTTCCTCCTAAAAATAAACCAACGGTTAGAGGAATTTAACATACAGTAAGCATATCAAACATTTCCTTCCTAACAGTGCACTTTTCTAATACCAAAAATTGTTGACGTCAAATTAATTATTACCACGTGGATTTCTATATTTTTTTGTTATTATTATGGTATACCATAAACTTAAAGAAAAAAATTATTATTGTTCACCATGGTTGAAAAAAAATGAGCAGCTCAAAACATTAGTAATTTCTCATTTGAAATACAAGAACCCATACGTCACCCATTCTTTAGCAATTCGGAACATTCCTTAAAACTTGTTTTCTCTACAAGGCAAAACTGATTGTTAATTTGTATGACAATACAGCTGTTTACAGTTCTTCTTTCTATTACCTGTGTCACAGACCGAAAGAGGTGGGGGGGGGGGGAGGGGGGGTTTGTTTTCTAAAAAGGCACTTAGAAAATATATTTTTTTTTTAAAAAGCCAGTGAATAAAGAAAAGTTGGTGACACAAAACCTTAATGATGAAAGTTCAGAATTGCTTACAATTTTTTTAAGGATAGAGATACAATTTTTAGTCCTTAAGGTCACACTTTACACACCAAATATATATTTCCTTGCTTCTAAAAGCTGCCATGACCAGCATAGTACGGCAAAATCACATCACTTTTAAAACATAAGTAATAACCGCAAAACAAATTATTATGCAACCAACATTCATTCAATGTTATGAAATGCTTTGTTGATACAGCAGCACCTATAGGGACAGTGTTAAAACAAACACAACATAACGATTCATGGATCTAAGGTTGCCCATACACGATACAATTTTCATACAATCTTCCTAAACGTACATTTCATCTTTTTCTCGGAATTCTCCTTACCTTGAAAATTTCCCATTATCTTAAGCTCAGAATACAACGTGAGATCAGCTGAGTTTGAAAGTTTATATATCTATGGGTAGTGACATCAGTGTTTATACTTTATTGGAAAAACCTAGTTTCCCAATTTATGTGGTTCCTTGCGTCTAAATAATCAGATTTATACATATCCAACTCATGGTCTGCTGATTAACTATCCTTGGTGGGCAAGACTATACCTTCAAGCTCAGCTTAATATCACATACAATTTCCACATACATCTATACAATGGCATGCAATCTTATATAACGACTAAATACACTTAAGTGTCTATACAAATATATACAAGGTTTTTGGAGGGGGAATCCACCATCACACACAGTACTGCTTTGTAACCGGGTTCCAAACCCCATTTTATCTTTGGCGCTTCAGAAGCGCTGGAGTACCAGACCCCATCTTTGGGAATTTCAGATTCCCGGGAGTTGCTAAAATTAGCGGTTAACTGGGTACCGTTTATCTGCTCTGACAGTATAGGGTAGTAATAATAATAATAGAAAATATAATTACTTACCCCATACTGTTGTTTTTGGCAGATCTCACTTTCTGACACCAAAACTGTTAGCTCAATTCTCGTCAGGAGGCAATCACGATGATATTACAGCCCTTCAGTTGCTAACCCCCCAATCGATAATGGATTCACCCTCCAACCAGCTGGGAGTTATGACGACACACAGCACTCAAACTTAGTGCAGTCACAACTAACTTTATTGAATGTGAAGCTCATATTTAAAGCATATTTGTTGAGCAGGAAAAGACTGCTCCAAACCGGTTTTACAGTTCATCAGTCGAATTACATATCAGACAGAACAATACATGAAAGGGCCTTTGCTTTTGCCATGCATCTGTATGTCAATCTAAGGCGTTCCCGAATCTGAATGTGTGTCCTATGACAGTCGCCCTGTCTGCATTTCGTTGTCATGTGTTAATGTAAGCAATTGTCAATTGTTTATGGGTTTGTCCGTAATTTCCATGCGCAGACTTAACTTTGTCAAGTGTCCCAATGAATGAATGAACAGGTGTTTACATGTCGTCTAAATGCAAAACATAGCTGTCTGCTGACCAAGGTGGATGAATGGCTGTCAGTGCCAGCTCGTTAATATGTAAATGCAAGGGCCTACACTTCATCACAGAATGGGCACAAACCGAAATATATATCTGAAAAATCATAAGGCATATTAATACAACCTTTCAGTTCCACAGTGAGTATAACAAGCATGTCTTACTGCATATTTAGACTGATTTTACTAATGTGGGTTTAGTTACACTTTAAGCTTATTCAATTAAGCTTTGACCAAAAAGAAAACCTGGAAGCTGATTGGTTCCTATGCAGAGTTACACCAGATTTTGCACTCTCCAGTTTTTGCAAATAAACACCATTGTCATTTTTAAACGTGTTTAACAACTTGCGGACCGCCCGCTGCATATATACTTTGGCAGGCTGGCTCGACTGCACGAAACGGCGTACTGGTACGTCAGTTTGCGGAAGTGGTGCTAGGGGGCGGCAGCATGCTCCCGCTCTCACTAGGCAGCGGGGATGCCGATCCACGGGACCAGCAGAGGCGATTGCCGCCGGGCACCTACGATCGCTCCCCGCTGAGAGAGAAGAACAATCAGCTGTTGTAAACAGAGCTGACGGTTCTTCTCTCTGAAATGATCACAGAGTAATTGTGATCCTTCTATATAGGATCACAGGTCTCTATGATCATTTCACAAGTCCCTTCCCCCACAGTTAGTAAACACTCCCCTAGGCTCAAATTAACCCTTTGATCACCCCTAGGTTAACCCCTTCCCTGCCAGTGTCATTATTACAGTAAGAGTGCATATTTTTAGCACTGATTACTGTAGTAATGTCACTGGTCCCCCCAAAAGTGTCAAAAATGTCAGGTAGGGGTCCAATCTGTCCGCCGCAATGTCGCAGTCCCGCGATTACTAGTAAAAAAATAAATAAATAAAAATGATATAAATCTTTCCCCTAGTTTGTAGACGGGATAAATTTTGCCCAAATCAATAAAAATACGCTTATTGCGATTTTTTTTAACAAAAATATGTAGCAGAATACAAATTGGCCTAAAAGGATGAAAATGTTTGATTTTTTTGGGGGGAATGTTATAGAGCAGAATGTGAAAATTATTGTTTTCTTTTTTTTTTTTCAGAATTGTTGCTCTTTTTTTGTTTTTTAGCAAAAAAAATAAAAATCACACAGGTGATCAAACACCACCAAAAGAAAGCTGGAAAAAAAAATAACATCAATGTTTTTTCGGTACAGCGTCGCACCACCGCGCAATTGTCAGTTAAAGAAACGCAGTGCCGAATTGCAAAAAATAGCTTGGTCATTAAGGGGCAAATCCTTTCCGTCCAGAACTGGTTAATTATTCTTTTTAATGTAATGCTGCAATACATCATTGTCAGGCAGCAGATTGCATTCAACCCATATAAGTTCATCCTATGTTGTTTAAGTTTTAGTAAACACTATTTTCTGAGACTCATCTAAGAGGCCATTCTGAGTGCGATGCAAAAACTGCATTGCTTCATTACATGCACACTTCCATTAAAAGCACATTGATCTTCTGTGCTTTGTCCATTAACCTAGAAGCCCAAGATTTGTTAGTGAGAATGTATCTTAAAAATGTCCTTGGGTTGCCCAGGCAACTTTTAGAAAGTGACCCTTGAATGGGCTTATTTGAAAGTTAGACCTAAATTGACAGACATATGATTACTAAATAGAGAAAATGTTCCATTCACAGAGGGTCAGTCTTACATGGATACTGAGTAAACATGCACTTATGACCTTCCCACATATGTAGAATAGTTGTTATATGCAGAACTTCTGGCTTTATCAAAAAATTGTAAATCATTTTGGCATTTTGAGTCAAAAAGCACAAGAACACATTACCCTGAGTATGGACAGGCAGACACCTGGACAAACTACTGCTCTACAGGAACATAGATGTAACTAGTTAGAAGACCTGTCCTGGTTGTTATTGCTTCCTCCTGCATGGCACCTTTTGCCTGCATTGGAACATATTGGCTGAGGGCAATAAGATTGTTTATGCATGTTTGAAGACCTAGGCGCACCTAGGCTGGACATTCAGAAACACGTGCACCTAGGCTGGACATTCAGAAACACGTGCACCTAGGCTGGACATTCAGAAACACGTGCACCTAGGCTGGACATTCAGAAACACTTGCATCTAGACTGGACATTCAGAAACACTTGCATCTAGACTGGACATTCAGAAACATGTGCACCTAGACTGGACATTCAGAAACACGTGCACCTAGGCTGGACATTCAGAAACACGTGCACCTAGGCTGGACATTCAGAAACACTTGCATCTAGACTGGACATTCAGAAACATGTGCACCTAGACTGGACATTCAGAAACACGTGCACCTAGGCTGGACATTCAGAAACACGTGCACCTAGGCTGGACATTCAGAAACACTTGCATCTAGACTGGACATTCAGAAACACGTGCACCTAGGCTGGACATTCAGAAACACGTGCACCTAGGCTGGACATTCAGAAACACGTGCATCTAGACTGGACATTCAGAAACACGTCCATCTAGACTGGACATTCAGAAACACGTGCACCTAGGGTGGACATTCAGAAACACGTGCACCTAGGCTGGACATTCAGAAACACTTGCATCTAGACTGGACATTCAGAAACACGTGCATCTAGACTGGACATTCAGAAACACATGCACCTAGGCTGGACATTCAGAAACACGTGCACCTAGGCTGGACATTCAGAAACACTTGCATCTAGACTGGACATTCAGAAACACGTGCACCTAGGCTGAGCATTCAGAAACACGTGCACCTAGGCTGGACATTCAGAAACACGTGCACCTAGGCTGGACATTCAGAAACACGTGCATCTAAACTGGACATTCAGAAACACGTGCACCTGGACTGGACATTCAGAAACACGTGCACCTAGGCTGGACATTCAGAAACACGTGCACCTAGGCTGGACATTCAGAAACACGTGCACCTAGGCTGGACATTCAGAAACACGTGCACCTAGGCTGGACATTCAGAAACACTTGCATCTAGACTGGACATTCAGAAACACGTGCACCTAGGCTGGACATTCAGAAACACGTGCACCTAGGCTGGACATTCAGAAACACGTGCATCTAGACTGGACATTCAGAAACACGTCCATCTAGACTGGACATTCAGAAACACGTGCACCTAGGGTGGACATTCAGAAACACGTGCACCTAGGCTGGACATTCAGAAACACTTGCATCTAGACTGGACATTCAGAAACACGTGCATCTAGACTGGACATTCAGAAACACATGCACCTAGGCTGGACATTCAGAAACACGTGCACCTAGGCTGGACATTCAGAAACACTTGCATCTAGACTGGACATTCAGAAACACGTGCACCTAGGCTGAGCATTCAGAAACACGTGCACCTAGGCTGGACATTCAGAAACACGTGCACCTAGGCTGGACATTCAGAAACACGTGCATCTAAACTGGACATTCAGAAACACGTGCACCTGGACTGGACATTCAGAAACACGTGCACCTAGGCTGGACATTCAGAAACACGTGCACCTAGGCTGGACATTCAGAAACACGTGCACCTAGGCTGGACATTCAGAAACACGTGCACCTAGGCTGGACATTCAGAAACACGTGCACCTAGGCTAGACATTCAGAAACACGTGCACCTAGGCTGGACATTCAGAAACACGTGCACCTAGGCTGGACATTCAGAAACACGTGCACCTAGGCTGGACATTCAGAAACACATGCACCTAGGCTGGATATTCAGAAACTCATGCACCTAGACTGGACATTCAGAAACACATGTACCTAGGCTGGACATTCAGAAACACGTGCACCTAGGCTGGACATCCAGAAACACGTGCACCTAGACGGGACATTCAGAAACACTATTTGATTGACATATGGGGTGCAAAAACAGTGCAGGGACTTTTTCCTATGTTGAAAAATCAATTGCATAGCTTGTAAATATCTAACCCATGTATAGCAACTGCTACACACAAACTGCCTCTCAGAATTAACCCTTTTGCTTAAAACATTTATTAATTACAGACAAAGAATTTGCTTTAAATAGGATTGTATACAAGTACATGTTACATTAAGCAAGATGATAATTAATCTAATTGATAACATTTATTCTGTGCACAAACACTTTCTGAGAAATATATTCCTCCAAGCTGCAAATTATATAAATCCACTTTTTTGTGCACCAAATGCCTTTGTAAACTCACTTGTTCCTTTCTAAAAATAATAATGATATCACCATTCTGCTTCACAGATGTGGAAGGCATACACAAAGAACACGCAGATTCAAGTAAGGATACACACACCTGTTACGTTGTTTATACTGAAGTTCAGCTATAATTCACAAAGTTTACACAACAAAGTAATGATACTAATGAAAGAGTGACAGTTATTTTCAGCCCAATTAGTCCATTGAAATTTGATAAATATATGCAAATGGCTAAAATAAAGATCATTGCCCTTGTGTTAAAGCTTTGTGAACTGAGCCCATTGTACCCATTGTGCCCATTGTGTTAAACTGGAAACGGTTGAATTTTATTTGTCAAGAGTCAACAGTTTTTTACAGAATGCTGAAAAAGACACAACATTTCCATTCTCTACACTCCCCTATAGCAGTAGTGGTAAACCTTGGCACCCCAGATACTTTAGAACTACATTTCCTTTGATGCTCATCCACTCTGCAGTGTAGTTGAGAATCATGGGAAATGTAGTTCCAAAACATCTGGGGTGCCAAGGTTCACCATCACTGCCCTATAGCAATGAATATAAAAAATTCCCATTTGGCTATACTGATAGATACAGATCCTCTACACACAGTGTTTGTTCCTTTATTGTTTTCAAAAAACTGTAAATACCATTTTGTGCAGCCAGCAACAGAGAAGAGAAAAAAAAAAGAAAACATATATGTATATATATATATATATATATATATATATATATATATATATATATATATATATATATACATATATACACACAGTATCTCACAAAAGTGAGTACACCCCTCACATTTTTGTAAATATTTTATTGTATCTTTACATACAACACAGACAACAGACAGACACCACTGAATAAATTACACTTTGCTACAATGTAAAGTAGTGAGTGTACAGCTTGTATAACAGTGTAACTTTGCTGTGCCCTCAAAACAACTCAACACACAGTCATTAATGTCTAAACCGCTGGCAGCAAAGTGAGTATATCCCTAAGTGAAAATGTCCAAATTGGGCCCAAAGTGTCAATATTTTGTGTGGCCTCCATTGTTTTCCACCATTGCCTTAACCCTCTTGGGCATGGAGTTCACCAGAGCTTCACAGGTTGCCACTGGAGTCCTCTTCCACCCCTCCATGATGACATCACGGAGCTGGTGGATATTAGAGACCTTGTGCTCCTCCACCTTCTGTTTGAAGATGTCCCACTTGGCCAGTCCATCACTTTTAGCCTCAGCTACTTTAGCAAGGCAGTAGTAATCTTGGCGGTGTGTTTGGGGTGGTTATCATGTTGGTATACTCCAGTCTCCAAATGAGGGGATTATGCTCTGCTTCAGTATGTCACAGTACATGTTGTCTTTCATGGTTCCCTCAATGAATTGTAGCTCCCCAGTGCTGGCAGCACTCATTTAGCCCCAGACCATGACACTCCCACCACCATGCTTGACTGTAGACAGGACACACTTGTCTTTGTACTCATTATCTGGTTGCCGCCACACAGGCTTGACACCATCTGAACCAAATACGTTTTTCTTGATGTCATCAGACCACAGGACATGGTTCCAGTATTCCATGTCCTTAAGCCCCGTACACACGCACAGATCGTTGGCCGTAAATTGTCGGCCAATGTCCGATCGGCCGATTGTAAGCTTGTTAGTATGATGCTTCCAACAACCAACTGCGAATTTTCGGCCATAAAAAATCTGGTGTGCATGCTATAAAATTTTTGTTGGCCAACAACAGAACGGCCGATTGTTCCTCAGTCAGTACAGATTTCGGCAGACAAAAATTAGATGAGCAAGACTGGGCATGCTCAGAGAAGAAAAAACACACGGAAAGTCAACCATCACATGACATCACTTCTGAAATTGGTTTTTGTTGGCCAACAAAAGTCCAGTGCAAGTCTAGAGCACATTTCATCCAACAAACAACACTGGACAAAAGACGGCCGATCGGTTGGCCAACAATCTATGCGTGTGTACGGGGCTTTAGTCTGCTTGTCTACAGCAAACTGTTTGTGGGCTTTCTTGTGCATCATCTTTAGAAGAGGCTTCCTTCTGGGACGACAGACATGCAGACCAATTTGATGCAGGTCAGGCGCTTCTGCCGCTGTTTCTGGTTCAAAAGTGGCTTGACCTGGGGAATGCGGCACCTGTAGCCCATTTCCTGCACACGCCTGTACACGGTGGCTCTAGATGTTTCTACTCCAGACTCAGTCCACTGCATTCCGCAGGTCCCCCTAGGTCTGGAATCGGTCCTTCTCCACAATCTTCCTCAGGGTCCGGTCACCTCTTCTCGTTGTGCAGCGTTTTCTGCCACACTTTTTCCTTCCCACAGACTTCCCACTGAGGTACCTTGATACAGCACTCTGGGAACAGCCTATTCGTTCAGAAATTTCTTTCTGTGTCTTACCCTCTTGCTTGAGGGTGTCAATGATGGCCTTCTGGACAGCAGTCAGGTCGGCAGTCTTACCCATGATTTCGGTTTTGAGTAATGAACCAGGCTGGGAGTTTTTAAAAGCCTCAGGAATCTTTTGCAGGTGTTTAGAGTTAATTAGTTGATTCAGATGATTAGGTTAATAGCTCGTTTAGAGAACCTTTTCATGATATGCTAATTTTTTGAGATATGAATTTTGGTTTTTCATGAGCTGTATGCCAAAATCATCAATATTAAAACAATAAAAGGCTTGCACTACTTCAGTTGTGTGTAATGAATCTAAAATATATGAAAGTCTAATGTTTATCAGTACATTACAGAAAATAATGAACTTTATCACAACATGCTAATTTTTTGAGAGGGACCTGTACATTTCTGATGTCAGTAATTTATTCACTGTACTTGAGCAGTGCATTGTGGGATGGCTTGTGATGTCAGGTCACTATATAAGAGCTGTCAAAATGAAAACAGTTCATTCCGTGGGAAGCGTCTGGAGAAGCAGGAGCTTCCTTTTTTTTTTTCTTTTTTATGGGCGGACGGGTGACTGATCATGAGGGGACAGTATTTTTTTATTTTTTAATGAAAGACTTTTCCAAAACTGGCTTTTGTGATTATTTTGTTTGTACACTTTTTTGGTTAATGGGTAGGGGTACCATGTACCCGATATCCATTCACATGGGGGGTGGGATCTGGGGGTCCTCTTGTTAAAGGGGGCTTCCAGATTTCAATAAGCATCCCCCACAACCACAGCCCAGGGTTGTGGGGAAGAGACCCCTGTCCCCATCAACATGGGGGCAAGGTGCTTTGGGGTGGGGGGGTGCAGTGCCCTCCGTGCCCCAAAGCACCCACCCCACATGTTGAGGGCATGTGGCCTGGTATGGTTCAGGAGGGGGGGCGCTCGCCCCCCCCCCACCCCCATCCTGGCCAGCCAGGCTGTGTGCTCGGATAGGGGTCTGGTATGTATTTTAGGGGTAACCCCACTCCGTTTTTTTTAATTTTGCCGTTTTTTCAGCAATACTGACATAAACTGATATATAGATATACATCTATATATATATACTGCACTGCTCAAGTTCAGTGCTCAAGTGCTGTGCTCAAGTACAGTGAATAAATTACTGATGTCAGTATTTATTCACTTCATCTAAAGCAATGGATTATGGGGTGAGAGCTGTCAAACTCAGATAATAGATAATCAAATTAGTCAGCCAGAGAGAGTTCAAGGTTAGTCAGCTGGCTCGGTGGCTTAGCTGGTAGTATAATGGGGTTGCGAGTGATTAATGTTAATTATGGATTTTAATTAAAACCTATTAATTGTCCTGCCCCTTCTGATGTGACGTCAATAATTTATTCACTGCACCTGAGCAATGGATTATGGGGTGCTAGTGATGTCAGAGCTGTCATACTCAGATAGAGAATTGTTAGGCAGAGAGAGTCTTTGGTTACTCAGTTGTCTTGGTGGCGTAGCTGTTAGAATAGCAGGCTAGCAAGTGAGAGGCTGTGGGTTTGAATCCTTTGCCAGCGGTAGATTAATAGTCATTTACATTTAAGCCTTTAAAATGAGGACTTGTGATTTTTCATGTTCATATGTTCGCTAGAACATTTCCCCTGTTCGACATGTTCTGATGCGAACCGAACAGGGGGGGGTGTTAGGCTCATCACTAATAGTTGTGTGTGAAAATCTCAGTAAAGCAGCAGTTCTTGAAATACCCAGAGAAGCCCATCTGGCACCAACAACCATGCCACGTTCACAGTCACTTAAGTACTCTTTCTTCCCCATTCTGATGCTCAAGTTGAAATTCAGCAAGTCATCTTTACCACATGAAAGTGCTAAAGGTAGGTGAGTAGGCTGCAGCCTCCCAGAAATATAGAAATATAGCTAAGGACTATATAAAAATGTGTCTACTGAAAAAATATATGGATAGATTGACAGGAAAGGTGTGTACAAAAACGCACAAGGATAAATAAGTACACAAAGATAAATATCACAATAAATAAGCTAAAATATGGTTTGACAGTAAATTAGAAGTGCGTACACTATAAAGTGTTTAAATAAATAATAACAAGGATCAAATAATAAAGTGATCAGGTGCATCCAAAAGATATATAAATATAAATGAGTCCAATGAAAATGCAATGTATACAATAAAATGGCAAAAATTATTAAATAAAATAAAGTGACCAGTGCAAATAAGTATTGAGGTCCAAAATAAAGTGACTAAGTGCCAGTAAACAACTGTGCTACATATATCTGGTGCATCCAAAAAATATATAAATATAAATGGGTCCAATAATAGTGCAATGTATACAATAAAATGGCAAAATAATAAATAAGATAAGGTGACCAGTGCAAATAAGTATTGAGGTCCAAAATAAAGTGACTAAGTGCCAGTAAACAATTGTGCTATATATATCTGGTGTATCAAAAATTATAAAACGGGTTAGGTGACAAAAACTGGTGATGTGATAAAGTGACCAAGTGGTGTATTTAGTCCATATAAGTAACAAATACCTTCTTATAGAAGTAATGGAAGCAACCCCATGGTGGGTGGTAAGGTGAGGTGCTCGGTGACCCCTAAGGTAGGTAGCCCACTCACTGGAAATACCAAATACCAGGTATTTCCGGTGAGTGGGCTACCTACCTTAGTGGTCACCGAGCACCTCACCTTACCTGGTGGAAAATTGATCTGGCGATACAAGCTTTGTTTAGAGGGTCTAACATTCTGGCTCCTAGGGGGTGCTTTTTATCCACCCCAAGGTCAAAGGCAATATTTGAGTCTCCCCCAAATATTATCGTGCCTTCCACTAATGAGCCCAGAGTTTGGAAGATAGAGTTGAAAAATTTAGCCTGGTTTTGATTGGGCAGGTAGTAGGAGACAAATGAGTAGACTTGGTCATCTAATACTCCTTTAACAAGGAGGAACCTGCCTTCTGGATCTTTCAGTTCAGATAGCAAAGAGAACTTGCGTCTATGTGAAAAGGAAATGGCCACTCCCTTTGTTTTTCCCTCAGTGTTAGCCAGGAATAAGTTGGGGTATTTAGGGTAGATGAACTTAGGGTTATACAGTTTGGGGAAATGTGTTTCCTGGAGTAATATAATATCAATTTTCTGACTGTGGTAGTATTGAAAAATTTTACGTCGTTTAACCGGAGAGTTTAGCCCTTGAGTGTTGTGTTTCACAATTCAAATGAGGGGTTGAGCTGTCATTGTTAGCCATGGAACAAAGTGAAGATCAACTCGAGCAAAATAGGGTCATGTCCATCAGTAGTGCTGAACTAGGGGTTCCAGCAGGACATCTGTAGAGAGAAACAATATAAGGAAAAAAAGAAAGGAAAGAGAGCAAAGAAGAAAAAACAAAAAAGGTCCCACCAAGGAAGTGGGGGGCAGTGCCCCCCCCCCCCACCGCCTCAGCTATGCATATATGTTCTCCCCTGAAATGAAGGGGAGAACTCCCATTCAGAAGACAGGCAAAATCTGTGTTCCCGGAACAGGTGGATGTGCTTGCTGACTGATTCAGCTTCCGCACCCTAACTTTTTCTTAACATAGCAAAAACATAGAGTATAGCGAGTATAGCGCTAAAGACAAGAGGAGCTTCTGGGGGTTGGTGCAGCGAGCATCTGCTGACAAAGAGGCAGGCGGCACTTCTGGGCTCACGTCCGGGCCTCCTTAGTGTATTTTTAGAGAAAATATTGTTTTGAGAAACATTTGCGCAAATATCATGGAACCCTAAAAATCAGTAGTACGTTCCTTTTATTCTACTGGTTATGTGCGTTTAGAAAATGTTTGGTTGGGGGGGGGGGGGGATTTTACAATCCCCGAAAGTTGTAAGTGAAAAATGAAAACCTCCAACATTTTTAGAAAAATGTGGGTGTTTACTGTTTTGCATATGTTTGATTTTCACCATTTCGCATGAAGGTGCAATTTAAAATTTACAAATATTTGTTATTTATTAACTGAATACAGGTTAAACTTTTATATTTAGTAAGAATTTAGCAGAAATTGTGTAACATTTGCTGTGTTTGTATCTGCTAATAATGATTTTAGTGTATTTTTTGTGAAAATATTGATTTGATAAACATTTGTGCAAATATCGTGGGGCAATATAAATTTGTTGCACCTTCTTTTTATTCTACTGGTCATTTGCTTTCAGAAAAAATATGGTGTGGGGGGTCTTTTACAATCTCTGAAAGCTGTAAGAGAAAAATAATAAAGCAATAGATAAGTTGCAAAAATGGTCGGGCCAGCTAAGTTTAGAAGTGGAGCACAGGGCCTAGCAGCGAAAGGGTAAAGCAGAGCTCCAGTTGCTTTTGTGTTTATTAAAAGTCAGCAGCTAAAAAAAGTGTACCCGCTGATTAATAATAAACACGCACTCACCTTTCTCAGGATCCAGCGATGTGGCCGCCTGAACCCTCAATTCTCTCCCTCTCCTCTCCCTGGTGCTGGCATTACAACTGTGGGCACCCGGCTGTTACAGCTTGTGGCTTTAAAGCCATGTGCGCACTGCGCTGGTGTGAGTCTCGCTTCCCCTCCTGAATGGTCTGGTAATCTTCTAGGACCTGCAACGTGTTCCAGAAGATTGCAGGAAGGGAGGGGGAGAACTTCCGCTTAGGCGATCTGAGGAGAAGTAGGAGTGGGTACCTATCAAAGCTAGATACCTGCTCCTCCCCCCCCCCCCAAAAAAAAAGCAGGCCAAATGTGGCATGGGGGAGGGGAGGGAGTGCTTACAGTGGAACCTTTGGGTGAAGCTCTGCTTTAAATCAACTAAATGCATTCTAGGAACATAAAAACAAAAGGTGTTCAATGTCTTATAGTTTGCTGTATTTATAAAGCACCCACAGTCTGAGTAGAAGAAACCAGTCCTCTGAAAATAGCTGCAGAGTGGCATCCTTCTTCTCTGTGTGCAAGCAGTGGTCTCTCGGACATGGTCTGACACACTCCCTGCTGAATATTATCTATACAGTAAACCCAACCATAGATGGGTCAAATTCCGAATGATTTTTCTTTTGTAAATCATAACTAAGAATTTTCGTTCAAATTTTGCAACATTAGTGGGCCACAGCAACGGGCAATTTTTCGTGTGACCATTGAATATGAGTAATCAGGCTGAAAATTAACAATGAGAGAATCTTGTGAGAAATGTAATCAAAAAAGAAATGCGAATGAGCTGTGACCTTGAATGAAAAGAAGATTCCCGGCCACTAAATTTCTTTTCTGTAGCAACTTGATGTAAAATTGAAGGTTTGGTTGGTCGAATTTTGAAATCAACAGTGAGGCAGTCGGATTACAAAACACACAAAATTTCTGATTTTCAAAACAAAATTTGTTCAGAATTCAACCCATGTATCACCTCCATTACTCACCTTGCTAATTGGAGTGTTCTCAGCAGGAGATGTATGAGATCTCTGCAAATAAAACTGCCTCCACACAGAACAAGGACCCCTTACTCTGTGGCATGCTGTCTGGGCACAGAGTTTTCTACTCATGATGTGGCCAATTTTTTAAAGAAGTCAAACACAAATACAAATTTGCACACACTTTGTTTTGATGTACCAGAAATGTATTTACTTATTTAAACAGAAAGTTTAGTTCGGCTGTAAGGATGTACTAAATATGTGACCAGCACTCAAGGTTTACAAATTACTAAAATCACCTAAAACAATCCCAATATAGATGTTAAATGTAAAGTGCTCCTCACAGATAACCTGTACAAAAATGCAAATTACAATATTGTACTGTGCACATAAAAAGTACAAAAAGGTATTTAAAAAGTGTCCACAATGTCCACATTCAAAGTGTTAACATAAATGTCCTCTTCTTGTGAGCAAAAAAGTTCATACTCTTCAACACTGCACACATGCTCCTCCAACTCCCATCAAAGAGTTCACTAATCAGAACTTTTTGACCTCTTATAGTTAAAAAAAAGTAGGTCAAACAGCATTCTATAGCAGAATCTTTGTAAAATCCTCCTCCAGCTGCCACAGGAAATATGGATGTATGGTCCCCACTCCCAGTAGACTTTCAATGCACCTTGAAGGAAACACAGACCAGAGATCACGTCCACATATACTTCAGCTTTCAGAATCTGTAGCAATTTCTTTGCACCCTCCAAATCTTATCTGGCAACAAGCGTCTTTCTTCATCTCAGTGAAATATCATGGGCCACAGAACAATGACTTAGAAAGACAGTTTCTCATGGAAAGTTTATTGGATTCAGTAAAGCAGTCTCAGATAAGATTTGGAGGAAATTGAAAGAAATTGCTACAGATTCTTAAAGCCGCGGTAAACGATGATGGGATTTCTGGTTTACGTTTCCTATATCTCCTGAGAAAATCAAGGTGCATTGAAAGACTACTGGGGACCATACATCCATAGTTCCTGCGGCAGCTGGAGGAGGATTTCAGAAAAAACTGTTCTGCTATAGAACACTGTTTAACCTACTATTTTAGGTATAAAAGGTCAAATAGTTTCAGTGAGTGAACTCTTTGAAGGGAGTTGGAGGAGCACGTGTGTAGTGTTAAAGAGTTGGCACGATTTTTGCAAGCAAGAAGTGCAAGTTTATGATGACACTGTGATTGTGGACACATTTTAATGTTCTTTGTATTACCTTTTTTGGACACAGTACAATATTGTAATTTGCATTATTGCACAGGTTATTTGTGTGGAGCATTTTACATTTACAATTTTTTCAACCCTAAGTCTTTTAAGCATTTTAATCTGTATTGGAGTTGATTTAGGTGATTTCAATAATTTGTAAAGCCTGAGAGCTGGTCACATCTTTAGTAAACATTGGTCTACAACGCGAAGGAGGTGCGTGTTAGATATAGCAGCTGGATTGATATTTTTCTACTTTTGTAAACCTTCTTATAAGTCTGGTCACATTATTTTACAATTATGTTTTTTTTTTAGTTTGAGGTTTATAAGTAACAGACATAAGCATTAAAGCAGGTTGAAATGCATGTAGTTAATTTTTAGCAGTCAGCCCAGGCTGGGGAAAGGTTTACCATTTTCAGCTTAGCTCTCTGGCTTTTTGAATTTGGCAGGCCATCCTGTGATAATAAAGGGGAGGACCACTAAGATCGGAGAGCCCCCAGAGAGTGCTGAAGAGTGCTGTGAAGTTCCACCACCGAGCTGGGGAGAAGACGTGAAGATACTGGCAGTCACTAACAGCATCCAAGTCATGGACAATCCCTTTAAAAAAATTCTCCCCTTACGGAGGTATGCCTAGGCCACTACATTATGTTAGTTAGGATTAGGACATTGTTCTGTATTATCATGCAGCATTTGAACAGTAAAGTTATAATAACCTTTCTAGACCTGGTCTGAAGGTATTCAAATGGGTACCTGTTGGTTCTGGTGTATTCTAAAGAGCCTGGGTCTGTAATAGCACAAAAGGGGTAAGAAGTAGCACTATTACTGTGACGGAACCATCCAGCACCCAGCTTGGATGCTTCTGTCAAGATATAGCTTCCTCCAGTCTGGGCCCAGGAACCAGGTAATACTACATATATAGCACCCAAGAATCTAGCCAACACTAGCTTAGGTGCTCTGGAACTGGACTCTATTAACTACCTCAATACTGGGCACTTAAACCCCCTTCCTTCCCAGACCAATTTTCAGCTTTTAGCGCTGTTGCATTTTGAATGACAATTGCGCGGTCATGCGATGCTGTACCTAAACCAAATTTGTGTCATTTTTTCCCCACAAATAGAGCTTTCTTTTGGTGGTATTTGAACACCGCCAGGTTTTTTCTTTTTTGGTGCACAAATAAAAAAAGACCGAAAAGTTTGAAAAAAAAAAAATTTTTTTGTTTAGGTTATACAATTTTGTAAATAGATACGTTTTTTCCTGCACTGATGAGCACTGATGACGCCGCACTGACAGGCACTGATGAGGAGACACTGATGGGGTGGCACTGATGGGGTGGCACTGATGGGGTGGCACTGATATGCAGCACTGATGGGCACTGATAGGTAGCACTGATATGCAGCACTGATGGGCACTGATATGTGGCACTGATAGATAGCACTGATACGCAGCATTGGTGGGCACTGATAGGCAGCGCTGATGGGCACTGATAGGCAGCACTGATGGGGACTGATCGGCGGCACTGATGGGCACTGATGGGCACTGATAGACGGCACTGATGGGCACTGATAGGTGGCACTGATGGGCGGGACTGATCGGCACTGATGAGGGGCACTGATGGGCACTGATAGGCAGCACTGGTGGGCAATAATGGGCACTGGTGGGCGGCACTGATAGATGGCAATAACGGGCACTGGTGGGCAGCACTGATAGATGGCATTGGTGGGCAGAACTGATAGGGGGGCACCACTGGCAGGCTCTCTGAGCCCTGTTTGCCATCCCTGGTGGCCATGGTGGGCATCCCTGGTGGTCATGGGTGGGCATCCCTGGTGGCTCTAGTGGCACCCCCTCCCCCCAGAGATGCACTGGTAATCAATCATCTGATTACCAGCACAGACCCCCCCTGTGATCAGTGAGTAATCAGAAATACTCACTGATTACCCCGGCTGCAGAATCGATCCTCTGATCTTCTCCTCACTGACAGGATCTGTCAGGAGGAGAAGAGATCGAAGCCGTTACAACGGCTGTATTGACATTACATGACGGCTGTGATTGGACACAGCCGTCATGTGATCAGGAGGGCCAATCACAGGGCCCTCCTGCCGAGTCTTGTTGCTCTGTGTCCTAGGGACACAGGCACATCGAGATCGCGCCGCTGCGCGCGCCCGCGCCGGCGCGATCTCTCTCCTTCTGAAGGACGTTCCGGAACGTCCATTCAGAAGGACGAGACTCCCACCCGGCCGTATATCTACAATGGCCCGGGTGGGAGGTGGTTAAAAACTAACACAAAATATATAGTACACCAGATCAGATAAGAATTTGATCACATTAAGCAAACAGTAAGATAATTAACATAGCTAAGGAACAGCCAACATACACATAATGCTAAACTAATAGCTGATAAAAGTAATAGCTATAATAGTTACATAGTTACATAGATAGTTAGTCAGGTTAAAAGAAGACACAAGTCCATCGAGTTCAACCAATTATAAAAAAAAAAAACCCCTACAATCCCATATACACAATCCTATACCCACAGCTGATCCAGAGGAAGGCAACAAAAAAAAAAAACAGCAAACCATGAACCAATTTGCTCAGGCAGGGGAAAAAATTCCTTCCTAGTCCCCAGAGAGGCAATCGTATATTCCCTGGACTAGGGATGAGCTTTGAGTTTGACTTGAACATCTGGCGTTCATGTGTTCGCTAAACACACAAACAAATGGGGCGCTCGGCGGGAAGTTCGCCCGCCGATGAGCGCCCCATAATACACTGCGCTGGTGCAGTGAACAAATTACTGACTGTCTGATGATTGGCCAAAGCGTGCACATGACCAGTATGCTTTGACCAATCACAGCACAGTGTCTGTGATTGGCCAAAGGCAGGGTGCCTTTAACCAATCATGGATCAGTCCACGCCCCACACTATATAAAGCTGCTGCTTATACGGAAGCCGTGTATAGTCTGTTAGACGAGACGAGCAAACAGTAAAATAATTAACATAGCTAAGGAACAGCCAACATACACATAATGCTAAACTAATAGCTGATAAAAGTAATAGCTGTAATAGTTACATAGTTACATAGATAGTTATTCAGGTTAAAAGAAGACACAAGTCCATCGAGTTCAACCAATTATAAAAAAAAAAAACCCTACAATCCCATATACACAATCCTATACCCACAGCTGATCCAGAGGAAGGCAAAAAAAAAAAAAAAAAAACAGCAAACCATGAACCAATTTGCCCAGGCAGGGGAAAAAAAATCCTTCCTAGTCCCCAGAGAGGCAATCGTATATTCCCTGGATTAGGGATGAGCTTTGAGTTTGACTTGAACATCTGGAGTTCATGTGTTCGCTGAATACACAAACAAATGGGGCGCTCGGCGGGAAGTTCGCCTGCCGATGAGCGCCCCATAATACACTGCGCTGGTGCAGTGAACAAATTACTGACTGTCTGATGATTGGCCAAAGCGTGCACATGACCTGTATGCTTTGACCAATCACAGCACAGTGTCTGTGATTGGCCAAAGGCAGGGTTCCTTTAACCAATCATGGTTCAGTCCACGCCCCACACTATATAAAGCTGCTGCTTATACGGAAGCCGTGTATAGTCTGTTAGACGAGATAGGGGGGAAACTAGGCAGTTTGTGGATTTTGCATTGTATCTAGTAATAGATCAGGCAGTGTAGTGTATATATATATATATATATATATATATATATATATACATACAGTGCCTTGCAAAAGTATTCGGCCCCCTTGAACTTTTCGACCTTTTGCCACATTTCAGGCTTCATACATAAAGATATAAAACTGTAATTTTTTGTGAAGAATCAACAACAAATGGGACACAATCATGAAGTGGAACGAAATGTATTGGATATTTCAAAATTTGTTAACAAATAAAAAACAGAAAAATTGGGCGTGCAAAATTATTCAGCCCCTTTACTTTCAGTGCAGCAAACTCTCTCCAGAATTTCAGTGAGGATCTCTGAATGATCCAATGTTGACCTAAATGACTAATGATAATAAATAGAATCCACCTGTGTGTAATCAAGTCTCCGTATAACTGCACCTGCACTGTGATAGTCTCAGAGGTCCGTTTAAAGCGCAGAGAGCATCATGAAGAACAAGGAACACACGAGGCAGGTCCAAGATACTGTTGTGGAGAAGTTTAAAGCCAGATTTGGTTACAAAAAGATTTCCCAAGCTTTAAACATCACAAGGAGCACTGTGCAAGCGATAATATTGAAATGGAAGGAGTATCAGACCACTTGATGGGAAGATGGATGGAGCCAAATACAGGACCATTCTGGAAGAAAACCTGATGGAGTCTGCAAAAGACCTGAGACTGGGACGGAAATTTGTCTTCCAACAAGACAATGATCCAAAACATAAAGCAAAATCTACAATGGAATGGTTAACAAATAAACATATCCAGGTGTTAGAATGGCCAAGTCAAAGTCCAGACCTGAATCCAATAGAGAATCTGTGGAAAGATCTGAAAACTGCTGTTCACAAACGCTTTCCATCCAACCTCACTGAGCTCGAGCTTTTTTGCAAGGAGGAATGGGCAAAAATTTCAGTCTCTCCATGTGCAAAACTGATAGAGACATACCCCAAGTGACTTACAGCTGTAATCGCGCTACAAAGTATTAACTTAAGGGGGCTGAATAATTTTGCACGCCCAATTTTTCAGTTTTTTATTTGTTAAAAAAGTTTGAAATATCCAATACATTTCGTTCCACTTCATGATTGTGTCCCACTTGTTGTTGATTCTTCACAAAAAATTACAGTTTTATATCTTTATGTTTGAAGCCTGAAATGTGGCAAAAGGTAGAAAAGTTCAAGGGGGCCGAATACTTTCGCAAGGCACTGTATATATAATATATATATATATATATATATATATATATACTGTATATATTTTTATCAGTTATTGCAGGATATATATCAAGCAGTGCAGTGTAGTGTAGGGCTGATTCTTATGACATTTAAACTTGCTCACGGCTAAGAAAACGGCTTGGGGTCCCCCCAAAATCCATACCAGACCCTTATCTGAGTAAGCAGTCTGGCTGGACAGGATAAGGGGGAGGGGGGGGCGAGCAAACATTTTTTTATTATTTTAACAAAGGACTTGTCAAAAACTGGCTTTGTCTTTATTTATTTTTCTACACTTTTTTGGTGAATGGGTAGGGGTATGATGTACCCGATATCCATTCACATGGGGGGCGGAATCTGGGGGCCCCCTTGTTAAAGGTGGCTTCCAGACTCTGATAAGCCCCCCCACCCACAGACCCCCACAACCACAGCCCAGGGTTGTCGGGAAAAGGCCCTTGTCCCTATCAACATGGGGACAAGGTGCTTTGGGGGGCACCCCAAAGCACCCTCACCATGTTAAGGGCAAGCGGCCTGGTATGGTTCAGGAGGGGGGGGCGCTCGCTTCTCCCCCTTATCCTGGCCAGCCATGCTGCTTGCTCATATAAGGGTCTGGTATGGATTTTGGGGGGGGGCCAACGCCATTTTTTTCATGTTTTTTATCTGTATTGCCGGGAGCTGACAATACAGTACAGCCGCGAGCAAGTTTAAATGACATTTTTTCATTTAGAAATGTCAGTATTGCTGCAATAGGCTACATACATCGCACAAATGCGCCACTTTACGGACACATTAAGGTGACCCCCAGGCACGATATTTAAAGGAATTTTTCATTTTTATTGTTTCACTTTAAGTATTATTAAAATCACTGCTCCTGTAAAAACGATTGTTTTTTTTTTTTTTTAATTTTGCATTGGTACATGTCCCCTAGGGCAGTACCCAGACCCCCATTTTTTTGGGTAATAACTTGCATTTAAGCCTCTAAAATTAGGATTTTTTATTTTTCATGTTTGAGTCCCATAGACTTCAATGGAGTTTGCATGTTCTAACAAACTTTTCCCCTGTTCGCAGTGTTCTGGTGCAAACCGAACCGGGGGGTGTTCAGCGCATCACTACCCTGGATCAACTTTACCTGTGAATGTGAGTACCCAGTTATATTATGTTTATTTAAGAAATAATTCAGGCCTTTTTTAAAGTTATCTACTGAGCTGGCCCGAACCACCTCTGGAGGGAGTCTATTCCACATTTTCACAGCTCTTACTGTGGAGAAACCTTTCCACATTTGGAGAGGAAATCTCTTTTCCTCTAAATGTAAAGAGTGCCCCCTTGTCCTCTGTGATTACTTTAAAGTGAATGACTCAATACCAAGTTCATTATATGGACCCCTATGTATTTGTGTATGTTGATCATATCCCTCCTTAATCTCCTTTTCTCAAGTGAAAATAAATTCAGTTCTTCCAATCTTTCCTCATAACTGAGCTCCTCCATGCCTCTTATCATTATTTGGTTGCCCTTCTCTGCACTTTCTCCAGTTCCCCGATATCCTTTTTAAGAACAGGTGCCCAAAACTGAACTGCATATTCCAGATGAGGTCTTACCAATGATCTGTACAGGGGCAAAATTATGTCTCTCGCTCTGGAGTCCATACCTCTCTTAATACAAGAAAGGACTTTGCTTGCTTCGGAAACCGCAGCTTGGCATTGCATGCTATTATTAAGCTTAGGATCTATCAAAACCCCCAGATCCTTCTATACCATTGATTCCCCCAGTTGTACTCCCCATAGTATGTATGATGCATGCATATTCTTAGCCCCCAAGTGCATAACTTTACATTTATCAACATTTTATCTCATTTGCCACATAGTCGTCCAATTAAACAGTGCATTGAGGTTGGCTTGTAAACTGGAGACATCCTATAAGGAAGTTATTCCACTGCATAGCTTGGTGTCATCTGTAAAGACTGAAATTGTACTTTTAATCCCAGACCCTATATCATTTCAAAAGATTTTAAAAAGTAAGGGTCCCAACATTGAACCTTGGGGTACACCACTGATAACCTTAGACCACTCAGAGTGAGAATCATTAACCACTACTCTCTGAATTCTATCTTTTAGCCAATTTTCTATCCATTTACAAATGGATCTTTCCAAGCCTGTAGACTTTACCTTACACAGGTTAGTTGTGTGTGGGGAACTGTGTCAAACGCTTTTAAAAAAATCCAAGTATACTACGTCTGCAGTCACCCTTCTGTCCAAGGTTTTACTTACCTCTTCATAAAAAGTAATCGGGTTTGTTTGGCAACTTCTGTCTTTCATGAATCCATGCTGTCTGTTGCTTAAACTATTTTTTTCTGGGAAGAACTCATCTATGTGGTCTTTTATTAAACTCTCCAGTATCTTCCCAACTGTAAAAGTTAAACTAACAAGTCTATAGTTACTAGGTAAAGACTTTGGTCCTTTTAAAATACTGTCTGTTGCTTAAACTATTTTTTTTTCCAGCAAGAACTCATCTATGTGGTCTTTTATTAAACTCTCCAGTATCTTCACAACTGTAAAAGTTAAACTAACAGGTCTATAGTTACTTGGTAAAGACTTTGGTCCTTTTAAAATATAAGGCATCACATTGGCCCTACACCAATCCAGTGGTACTGTTCCAGTCAATAATGAGTCCCTAAAAATTAGAAACAAGGCTTTGAAATGACAGAGCTCAATTCTTTTAGGATCCCTGGGTGGATGCCTTCTGGTCCAGATGCTTTATCCACCTTTATTCTGTCTAAATATTTCTGGACTATATCACTTTTGAGCCATTGTGGATTATTTGGGGCTGTGTCAATATAATCCCCATTATGGTCATGAGCTCCCCCATGCTCCTTTGTATACACAGAGCTGAAGAAAGTATTTAACCACTTTTCCACTGAGTACCATAGTACTACTGCGGCAAAGTGGCTCGTTATCGTCTGACGACGTAGACCTATGTCGTCAGACACTCCCCCCTGTGGGTGGCGCTCGCGCGCCGCCGGAGGCGCACTCCCGCTGTTTTCATTCACAGCGGGAGTCGGGCCAGGGGAGGAGCAGCGGCGATCGCCGTTGCTCTGCCCCGATCGTCGGGGATCTAGTGTGGAGATCCGCCCGCCTGTGTAAACACAAGTGGGCGGATCTCCCAAGTGACAGGGAGTGACAGATCGGAGTGTTCAGCATAGCTGAACACTCCGATCTGTCCCTGGCTCACACAGTCACCTCCCCCCCACACGTCAGTAAGCACCAGGCATACATTAACCCCTCCCTCTCCAATAAAATTAACCCCTTCCCTGCCAGTGTCATTTTTACAGTAACAGTGCATATATATAGCACTGATTACTGCAGTAATGTCACTGGTACCCCCAAAAATGTCAGTCAAGGGTCCGATCTGTCCGCCGCAATGTCGCAGTCCCGCAAAAAAAATCGCAGATCGCCGCCATTACGCGTTAAAAAAAAAAAAACACCAAAAATGACAGAAATCTTTCCCTTTGTTAGTAAACGCAATAACTTTTGCGCAAACCAATCAAAATACGCTTATTGTGAATTTTTTTACCAAACATAGGTAGCAGAAAACAAATTGGCCAAAAATTTAAAAAAATTTTGATTTTTACATTTTTTGGGGGGGAATTTCATATAAAAAAATGTGAAAAATATTGTTATTTTTTCAAAATTTACGCTCTATTTTTGTTTATAGCGCAAAAAGTAAAAATCGCACAGGTGACCAAATACCACCAAAAGAAAGCTCTGTTTGTGGGAAAAAAAGGACGTAAATTTTGTTTGGGTACGGCGTCGCACGACCGCGCAATTGTCAGTTAAAGTTGCACACCCCCGAATCGCAAAAAGTGGCCCAGACGTAAGACAGCAAAATGCTCTAGTGGTAAAGTGGTTAATAAATGTGCCTTCTCTTTGTCTCCAGTCACCCACTGAAGGTTTTTTTTGCAAAGGGCCTACATGCTCAGACCTAACCCTTTTACTATTAATATATTTGAAGAATTTTGGGGGGTTTGTCCTACTATCTTTTGCAATCTGTCATTCATTTTGAATTTTTGCATCCTTGATTACCTTTTTACATACATGTTTGATTGTTCACATGAACGCAGTCCCCACCTGGTCCTGGGCATTAATGAACACACTCTATGCTAGTGTTACGGGTGCAGTAGACCCCGCCCAAAAGCACATGTTTTATTTTATATTTGGAATAAGGATGTACTGTTGGTAAAAGATTTATTAGTAAGGGCTGATTATACTGTAAGGGATAGGAAGTACTGTATGTGCACAGATAATGTAAAAAAAGTGCTGGGGGATAGTTTTTTTTCTTTTGGTAGTAAGCTGCACATTTCTCACTTGTTCTCAGAGCCAGGATCCTGTGCAATGGGCGTTTGGCGCCAATAACAAGTGTACTGTCATTTTTAACTAGTGCAGCTTCTAAAGTCACTTGTGTGAACTTTCCTTGACATCTATATCATTATATTTTAAAGGACCTAATATGCAACATAATTGTATAGGAAATAATACAGTTCAAAAACTTTAAAGTTATCTGAGGTGATACAAGTGTAACTTTCTCAATAAATATTTGAGGTCAGTAAAGATACATTTTATTAATTGCTTGCAGATCATGTTCATAGCATTTTGCGGTTGATTCCTTAGAGACTGTGCAAACTAGAAACAAATGTTTCTGTGTTAAGTAATAATCTACATCCTTTCCAATTTTCCCGCCAGTCTTTGCATACTTCAGCATAATTTGTCTTCAAAGGTTCTGCATTTTATTGGGGCATAAAACACACAGAATCGGATTTCACCAGTACTGGTGACCTCAGCAATCTGTACATTAAAAAAGCTGAGGTTATCTGGTGATGAAAATACAGAGGTGTATGTATTGCACCTGCAGCTGAATGAACTTTGAAGGATGTTCCTGCCAAATATCCTGCCCCTATGAAATGAGAAACATATGCTATACCGCACTGATATTGGTAGCTTGATTATGGTTCAGGCTCACATGTGGGGTTATTTTCCAAAGGCAAATAGGCTGTCCACTTGCAAGGGAAGATGCACTTTGCAAGGGAACCCCAGTGACTAGTGAATGAGTTGAAGCTCTGCTGACCACCATCATCCAATCATGTGCAAGCAAAAATGCTGTTTTTTTTTACTTTCCTTGCATCCGATTGGTAATTCTTTGCAAAGTGACACTTTACAACATTCAATAAGCTCTGGGGCAATATCCCTTTCAAAGTGTGAATTTTCTTGCAATATGAACAGCCTATTTACATTTAGAAAGTAAACCCCATGGAGTAATTACAAATTAGCTGCATGAAATGTTGGTTGTTGGAAATTGTTTTAACCACTTCTGCTCCGGAAGGTTTTACCCCCTTAATGACCAGGACATTTTTTGTGATTGGGCACTGCGTTAATTTAACTAACAATTGCGCGGTCGTGCGACGCTATACCCAAATACAATTGGTGTCCCTTTTTCCCCCACAAATAGAGCTTTGTTTTGGTGGTATTTGATGACCTCTGCAGTTTTTAGATTTTGCGCTATAAACAAAAAAAGAGCGACAATTTTGAAAAAACACAATATTTTTTACCTTCTGCAATAAAACATTCCCAATAAAAATTTTTTAAAAATCTATTTTTTTTATCAGTTTAGGCCAATTTGTATTCTGCTACATATTTTTGGTAAAAAAAAAAATCCCAAAAAGTACATTTTAATTGGTTTGTGCAAAAGTTATAGCGTTTACAAACTACGGGAAACATTTTTGGACTTTTTATTTATTTATTTATTTTTGTTAGTAATGGCGGCAATCAGCGATTTTTTGTGGGACTGCAACATTGCCATGGACAGATGGGACCCCTAACTGAAATGTTTGACACTTTTTGGGGACCAGTGACATTAATACAGTAATCAGTGCTAAATAATATGCACTCTTATGGGCCATACACACTGTAAGATTTTCTGAAGACTTTTTCCTTTAGACTTACCAAAACCATATAATATGAGGTCAAACCTAAACACTTTCAATTCGTATGCAATCTGGCAGGCCATTGCACTACATAGAAAAGGTAAATCTGAAGGAAAAAGTCTTCAGAAAATCTTATAGTGTGTATGGCCCTTTACTGTATAAATGACACTGGCAGGGAAGGGGTTACTACTGGGGGCAATTAAAGGGTTAAATGTATGCCTAAATGTGCTTGCTAACTGTGGGGGGCCCTATGACAGACACACAGAGATTGGTGTTTCAGCTACAATCTCACTCTGCCTATGTGACAGAAGAGCTGCCTGCTTTGTTTCCATAGGCAGGCGGCTCTCCTGTCAGTTTCTGTGAAGATCGCGGGAGGCCGGCGGCAATCACACCCGCTCCTCCCACGGTCTGGCTCCGGCTGTGTTTAATCACAGAGGGAGCAAGGCTTCAGGGGTGCATGCACTGCCGAGACCGCGTGCACATAACCACGTAGATCTACGTGATTATGCTCAGCCGAAGCGCCCTGCCGCAGTAAATCTGCGTGGGGCAGTCAGCAAGTAGTTAATGCACTTATGTAATTAGCCATGTAAGACCTCTGTGAGGTTTTATAAGAGGCAAGGGCAAGGCATATTGCTTCCGCAGCCTATGCTGCTGCACAGGGTCACCAAGATACAACAGTACCCTTCAGGTTACTGCAGAGGGAGCCTAATCCTGGCTGAAGTCAGGTTTAATTTCAGAAGACACTGCCGAAAAACGTGGCCTCTTTTATTATTTACAGTCAGAACAGTAATGCATTGCAATACTTTTGTTTTTAGTCACAGTTGAACTGAGAAGATTCTGTTACGGAGATGGTACTGTGTAGTGATACCTTTTTATGCTATCCCTTCACTAAGCCTTTTGATAGGTAATGTCATTCCTTAACACAAGCTTCCTAGAGCTCAAGCAAAATTATATCATAGTAATGAACTTAGACAATAAAAGGTATAATTTAACCTGTGCACAGAATCACCTACCTGTACATCATTTTGCATTCCCAAGTTTGGGGCGTGCATGCACGCTGCTGGCGACCCGCTCCCAAACACAGTGGGAGCCAATCAGCGGGAGCCAATCTTTGGGACACAGGCAGAACAGCGGTCTGCCTATGTAAACAGATGTAAACAGATAGCCGTTCTGTGAGAAGGAAAGGGTGTACAAAGCAGGAACACAGATTTCTGCCTACCCACAGTAAAAGCACCCAGTTAGCAAGCACTCCCTAGGAAAACATTTAACCCCTTGATCGCCCCTAATGTCCCAGCCAGCATCATTAGTACAGTGACAGTGACAAACAAAAAACAAATATTTTGAAGGTTTACAGATTAATTAAATGATTCACACTCAACATTATTTGTAATATTGTTATTTATAAATGGAGAACTTAACAAATCCCTTGTTATAAATGTGCCTGTTTTCTGAAAGCTAAGCTATCGTAAAGAGGATTGAATGTTTTCAAGTAATCCTGTTTTTTACTGTCTATATTTGCACAAGACAACATTTCAATTGAAAACCATAGACCACAGCTTCCGGTTCACGGGAAGGACAGATGTGCAATAACTAGAAATAGACACACCTGCGCTCTCTTAATATTAGACTTTTTAATAAACTTCAAATTCGAGCCAAAACTTGAACTGGAATCTATGATTTAGAGATTTGTTGTAGCACAAGGCAATGCAGCTGACAGATTATAAACTACTAGGTTAGTCAGTATATAATAATAATATTAATCATCATCATCATATTAGATATTTAAAAAGTTAGAATATAACATTTAAGTTTAGTTCATTTCTGAAAATAGTTTTAACAGAAGTAATACTTGTTAGTTTGATTTATAGCAGTCACTAAGCCTACAAATACAATATTTATTTTATACCAAATACACACATATATCTTTCATAAATTCTTATATTTCAATCACTATATATAAAGTTAGTAAGGCTTAATGTGGTGTTAAACCCAAAAGCAAATATTTATTATATTGCAACTTACCAATCATTAAATGTGACTGTATTAGATTTATTTTTTAGGTTTTTTTTATCTATGTTTTCACCTGGTTCTGTATTAGAGTGCCCCCACTCTGGATGAACGAACAACAGAGCCATCTTTGGATAGCAGCATTGTCAGTCTGGGGGAAGAGGAGTGTTAGATGTACTAGTTGATTGGTAAACTGAAATATATCACATATTTGATTTTGTGTTTAATACCGCATTAGGCATTATTCTCATTATTTTGAATATGCTTTTAATTACTTTAAAGGGGAGCACCACCCAAAAGGGCACCTTTCAGGGGGGAGAGGGGAGCAGATACTTGCCAAAACCAAATGCAATATTTCACACGCACACATTCATGAGAATGGCTGTAATAATGCTGGGTGCTTTAATGACCACTGGCTGGAAACTACAGACAATCTGAATGGAGAAATGTCATGGGTCCAAAGATTTATTCACATTGTCACATGATACACATACGGCAATGTTTCGGAGCCATACAGGGCCCCTTCGTCAGGCAAGTGTCAAAACCAGGTACCGGCTCCCACTTCAGGGTAAGATTGCCGCACACTGATTGTCTTGATCTACGAATTTTATGGGCCCTACTTCTTTCCCCGCTGCCTTCTGGGATACACACAGGTCCCAGAAGACAACGGGACCATTTAGAAAGTGCAACGTGACTTGTGCATGCACAGTAGGAAACAGGCTGTGAAGCCACAAGGCTTCACTTCCTGTTTCTCTTAGTGAAGATGGCGGTGCCTGCAACCGGAGCCGATGGACACATGGGCTTGGGATGCAAACTTTGCGGGATCCCTGGGCAGGTAAGTGTCCTTATATTAAAAGTCACCAGCTACAGTATTTGTAGCTGCTGGCTTTTACTTTTTTTTTAAAGGCTAGAACTCCGCTTTAACATTTTTCTTTGTTTACTTTTATAATAAATTTTAGGGTATAATCTATAATTTTACCATAACATGGTCCATTATTTTATATGTTTACCTTAACAGAATTATTGCATGAGCCTAAAGTTTACAGTGTTTAGACTATAGACATTAAAATAATTACGTATTCTTAACAGCAGTAAAAGAGCATGTCCTCACTGATCTCTGTGGCTGCAGGCACTATGAAGAAAAGCAGTTTCAAAAAACAATAGAATTGATTTACTGAAGGCAAATATTTGGACTGTTCATTTTGCAAGAGAAGTTGCATTTTGCAAGAGAATTTTCCCCAGAATTTAGTGAATCAGGCGAAGTACTCCCGACTTCCATCATACAATCATACACATGCAAAATTTTTTTTTTTTTTTTTTTCTTCCTTGCACATGATTAGATGTGTTTCACCACATGCACTAAGCGCTGGCAGAGTAAAACTCCACTTCCAATGTAATCAGTGTATTTGCTTTTAGTAAAACAACCCCAATGAAGTTTCTTTACTAAAGACAAGTAAGCTGTTTACTTCACAAGGGAATTTTCACCAGAGGTTAGGCTCCATTCACACCTGAGCGTATTGTTTTCAGGCTTTTTTTTGGGGGCTTTTTTCAGGCGTTTTTTTGGGCTTTTTTCAGGTGTTTTTTGCAGGTGTTTGGAGGCATTGACATCTAACAAAAACACTGGTAATCTGCCAAAAAAGAAGCTTTTTGAGCTTCAGGTGTTTTGCTTCAGGTGACAAAATGCTCATATGTGAACAGGGGCCATTGAAATTAATGGGATTTTGCTTGTTGGGTGTTTTGAGATTTCAGAGATGAGCATTTTACGAGTTGAAAAATGCTCAGGTGTTAACAGGGCCTAGTGAATGAGGTGATGAGGTGAAGCTCTGATGACATCTATCATCCAATCATGTGCAAGTAAAAATAATCTTTTTTTTATCTTCCTTGCACATTTCCAAAGTTATATTTTACCACATTTACTAAGCTCTGGGAAAATTTCTCTTGCAAAGTGCAGCTTGTCTTGGAAAGTGAACAGCATATTTGCTTTTACTAAATCAATCCCAGTATGACTTCAGAGCATTAGACCCTGCTGTCGTACAGCTTATGAACACAATCAAAAACACATTTTCAACAAATGTTTTCCTGAACCAAAGTGCAGTTATCACTAAACAAGCTTTGGGCACAGCTGAAACCATGACCAACCAAGTAATCTAATTTGTTCCCAATCAAAAAGACTGATAGAACTATTAGTAAGGGTGAATGCTAGGTCTAAATTTTTTGATAAACTGAGTACTAATGCAGACTTGGAAACAAAACCAACAAACATCTCCTTAGATCTTCCCTAATGGCATGAATTAAAGTGTGAATCTACTTTTAGTGTTTTTACAGTTAGTAGACACCAATGTCCTCCCTCCTGACAGGTGACACACTTTTCTGACCTTAGTATGTCAGGATCTTCACTGCATGCCAGCTCAGTGCTGTGCAAGTTCTTCGCCGTTGGGCACAGCTCCCAACTGTCCTGATTTGATGGACTGTTCCTGATTTGGAACAATGTCCCTCTGTGCATCTTTCTTCCTCATTTGTCCCTCATTTTGGTCTATATAGGCTATATAGTTGTATATAAAATGCATTATTTAATTTATAATGCTGTTTAATAAGCTTTTCTGGGGGTGGACTGACACCTTTGCTGCCATAGTGCTATGGGCTGGGTGTTCAGTGTGCCCCTTTGCCTTTAAGGAGGGGTGACCTCCCTCTAGATTTATCTGCCCTACAGCTGTACATCTAAATGCATGTGCTTCTATTGTTGGATACTCACAGAAATTAGAGTTTAGGTCCACAGAAAATGGGGTGCCTTGCTGGGGCTCTGTGGCTTACGCTTGTATTTGCAAATGTGTGCAACTAAACCCATGTTTTTAACGCATACTGTTGGACAGGTCAATTTGGTTGGTCTCAGGCTGGTCGGTAAGTTGAGCTTGGAAATTTCTTTGGTTTTTTTATATGCCTTTCCTTTCCAGTGCTTCTTGCTGCAGTGACCAGTTACAGGTGGGGGCAGTAACCACGTGTTTGTATTATTAAACAGCAGATAACAATGGCCAACATGTCAAGAGTTCATATAAACGGACCCGAAATACAGCACCACCAGTCATCGACTGGAAACATCTTTTATGTTTGTTATGTTTTCAATTACCACATTAAAACACTTTCCACGGATTTCCCTTTGTGCGTGTAAAGGCTAAAACATTTGCATTGCGCAAACAGTTTCTTTGGACTGCTTTTGAAGTGCTCTGAACATGAAAAGGGAAAGTTTCACGGGAAGTTGGTCCAAGAAAAGCTGATGCTTTTATAATCAGATCTTAGGAAGACTGTTCTGTGTCATATTATATTTGTCCTACCCAAGCTGCTCATACATTTAATTACTTTTATTACTTATGTCATTTATTTAAACTGAGATAGTGACGTACTCCAGAGTACGCATTCTGAACAAGGGTCCTGTGCCAGTAACCACAGAATTTAATGTTATTTTTAAACATATTCCACATCTAGCCCTTTTCCTTGTATTGCATTATTTTACCGACCACAGGACATTTTTAATTATAGAGGCGGAGAGACTCCAGACATGGTTTCCAGAAGTACAAATGAGAAATTAATAAATATGGCAACTCTGGCAAGACTTTAGTTTACAATCTGTGTATTTAATAGGAGTGCCGGAATGTACTGTCCATTGTGGTTTGTTTTCCAGCCGCCTTTCCCACATCATTCTGAAGAAGTTCCGCTTTTGTCTATAAGCAAATTATGCTGTGAAGAGGGAACAAAAGAGGACATGCCCTCATTGCCTAGGATGGCAAATAAATAGGATACCGTTTTTTCAGATAAAATAAGCAGTCACTGCCTTAAGAGTTGAGTCTACATAAAATGTTATACTGAGAACAAAAGTGGCCATGGCACTTAAAGCATTATAAATGAATGATACTAAGGTGTGATTACAGTTTTAGAACTGGCCCCACTATTGCCTTGGATTTATTTATGTATTTTTTTCACCAACAGATTCCACAAAGCTTTGCAGAGTCCATAGAACTACCCACACTGGTCCTTGCTCTTAAGGAACATAGTCAACCACACATTTTTTGACCCCCCACCCAACCACACGTCTAAATAAAGCCTAAAAGTGTTTGTTATATTTATTCAATAAGTGTAAAAAAACCTGGTCATCATGTCAGTAATGCAAGGCTTAGTGTTATTTTAGGGAAAGTAATTCGCCCTTTCAGTTCTTATCTTATGACTACATAATAATTAGCATTTATGTTGTGGATATTTGAGAGTAGGTGGATCTGAGTGGTTTTGCAAGAGAAAACTGGGCAGGGCTGACACCACTCAGTCCACAGACATGCTGTGTGTTGTCAGATCACAAGACTTAAAATACTATTAAACCCTCCAGCACTGTTTAGTTTAACACATTGAGTACAATAAAATAAATATTTCCCAGTAAACTATTTGTTAACATTGTTTTGCTTCCCTGAATGCCTGGTGTTCACAAGAAAGGATTAACAGTTGACAGTGCAGGCCCCAGCCAGTTTGTTAGCTTTGAGAAGGAAGGGCAGAGGAATAGAGTGCCTTGTCATCCTAGGCTATGGGACAATGTGTTTTTATTGATGTACACAGTGTAGAGAGAGACACAACTCTAGTCCTGGCATGCAAGGGTGGCTCAGTAGGATTCTGCAAGAAAAAAGAGCCAGCCTATAAAAAAAAAATCAGTGCAGTGATCAGGGCCGCTGTTAGAAATCAGGTGACCTGTACAGCCTACCAGACAATACTACCCAATATAACGGGGCCCCAAACTCTGGATTAGTTTGAATGGGCCCTAAATGAGGCCTAAGGATGCATTTCACTGTCCTTCTATGGTCATCATCAACATTTATCATAATTATCATCCTGATAATCACATATTACAGATGCTGTGGCTCAAAGCACCTGTACTATGTGATTATCAGGATAATGATGATACATTATACACCAGCTAAATGCATAACTGCAGGACACCTTTTTTCACTTTGTGTCCAATAAGCCATTGTAGGCAGAGAATGTACTTTAGTGTGAGACATTATTTAAAATAAGTGTGTTTCTACAAGAAGCATATCATTAACCCATTGTAAAATTAAATTTTAAAAATCTGTATATACAGGAAGAATTATTATAATAAGAACAGGAATACAGCTAGGATGGTGTTGCTCATTAATAAATGATTAATGGATTTGTTTAGCTACAACTTTTAGTCTGTGCAATTTAAAGTGTGACAGTCAATGGGTTGAACGTTTTTGTAGATGCTAAAACTCTTATGTAATAACGTTAGCAGGCATTACACTATGGTGAGTTCTAAATTAGTTGCCTATGCGCTATTACATGTAGCTGTCCCCTGGAAAGTTATTCTCAGCAGCCATCGTAGTCACCACATCATTCCCACCCTCAGCAACCATATATATTCCCTACTATGAACATGTAGTTTAACCTATGGGAGGACAACTTCCAAACATGCATTGGCAGCTCTAATACAGGATGGGAGACACACTGAGAGTGTTCTCACATACAGACAGAGCCATAATGTCTACCTGTTGTTCTCTATCCAGTTCTGCTACTCACAGTTCATGATTCTTCTATTCAGAACACCACCAAACAGGACATGTTTATCCTGCTGCATCCTGCTTGCCCACTATCAGTGGCAGCACACAGGTCCTCCCGAAATGGCGTGTGAGAGCAGCACACTGATAAAATGTCAGCAGAACCAGTGCTGGAGCTTGTCATTCCCTTCACCTTCCTGTCTGAAGAAGCAAACTGTCTGGCCCCGGTGAACGATCTTCAAGCAGAGTTCCACCAATTTTGTACAAGTGCAATCAATCTCATGGCCATCCAGAATGCTCTTACAAATGGCGATGTTTCTTTTTTTTATAAGTAAATATCTTTTTGCTTCGGTTTTCAGCAGCATGTCCGACTGCGGCCGCCTAGGCGATTTCGTCATTAGGCTATTCGCAAGGACTCCTGGGATATCGGCGTCATCTATCCCAGGAGTCCATGCAAATCGCTTAGTGACGAAATCTCGCCTTTTTTCCAGACCGGAAATTACGCAAATGAGAGGACCATGATGTCCTGATTAATAGGTTGCTATAGCAATGGGTTGGAAACTTCCGCCGATGCCAACATTGCTATGACAAACTGAGAGAGCACCGCGCAATGGCATTAGTGCGAATGTACAATATCAGAAGGTGCATGCTGGGTAGCCAGCTGCCCCGAATTCTGGAAATGAAGAGGACTTCAGATGCCCACAACTGACATGGAACCTGTCTGCTTCCGAGATCTGGTTAGTATTCCACTATTTGAACATGAACTACAAGGACCACACATATGACATTATCTAAATGTTGCTTTATATGTGTTCACAAGTATAGCGGAGTGTAAAAAAAAAAAGTATTTGGGGGACTGGAACTCCACTTTCAGGAGAAAGTGCAGAGCATTTCTACATAAAACACATGCACTCTTACAGCCTGCACCTTCTGATGACAGCATCACTTGTTAAAATCACTGAGACAAATCTGTGGCCTTAATCCTGCAGCTGCACTTGCATGAGGCTCAGGGTATCCCCCCTGCCATTGATATGCAAATAAGCCAGTCCGATTGGTTAGGAGCAAGAAGTATGGGGAGGTGGTATTTAGACTTTTGAAACAAGCATGTGTTCTGGCAAGGGAGAGTTGTTATTGGAACACATAAGGAACAACATTTCACCTTTCTTTGGGATATTGGGAATAGGAGTGTATGTCTTAGTCTTTTTAATGTTTATGGTAACTTTTATGTGTAAAAATCTTTATGTATTTTGATGTCCAGTAAAGTTTTGTTTTATTCTTTTTATCAAAGCTGCTCTTTATGTGTCAGTTCATTTTAAATATTCACTAGATATTTCAGTGGCTGTCCAGTATACCTTCGTTATAAATTGTGTTGTTCCCACATTTGATACAGACAATAATTCTAAAAAGGCCAATTTTCTTTATTGACAAGCCATGTGCTGGAACAGTCCACTTACAAGAAATAAAAAATCCACTCCTGGAATGCTGCCACAATTGGATGGCGAACCACTACACCTCTGGCTATAATTTGGGGCATGTGCTCTGTGAACTTTATTTACCACCTCCACTAACTTTGGAATTTAATTTGTGATAGCTTATGGTATTTATTATTACCATTACATGGTGAGTCAGTATGTATATAAGATTATCTATGGAACCATATTACTAGACTGGATGTGCTTGTCTTTGGTTTGAAAGTGCTTAAAAAAACTGAAGATTCAATTTTACTTTAATACCTGAGTGTATATCTGGCCGATTCGTTTTCAAGCAACTAATTTCCAACCAATTTTTAGTGAAATGCTTTTCAGTCCCCTTTCCTTGGGTATATTTTATTGCCTCTCACTTTCAGCATTGTATGGGGTGGGGAAGAGAGGAGAATGGCTCTTCCATGTATAAAATGCTACAATTTCTTGCTATTGAGCATGACGCTTTATACTCACTGGAGACAAAGTGGTATTTTACATCCCCTATGTGCCGCTCTACTTCATACAGGCAAGTGTATAATGCTGTAAAATATTTTTGGACACCTAATAGTCTTACCAAATATACTCCGTTATGGTCGGATGAGTATCTTCGAAAGGTAGCTAAGCTCCATTTTTCACTCAATAGCAGAAAGTTGATATTACAGTAGCACATTTATATTCTCAAGGTATCCTTAAATCTTTTCAGCAAATAACTGTAGACTATTGCCAGAATAATACATTTGGTTTTCAATATTTACAAATCCAGGCATGAATTACAAATTTAAAGTCTTACTTTGGATATAAGGATCACAACAACAGTATTCATTGATTCTGTTATATAGGCCACCAGTACTAAGGGGTCAAAATCTCATAAATTAACTAATTTTTTACCTTCACATCTTCTAAAATACCCTCTTCAATGTAAATAAGAAAGAATTTGGGAACTATTTTAGATGAACGCTGGAAAGGATGTAATTTTGACTCTGTTATCAAAAGTGTCCTTATATCCACAATACTGCTTCACTCAATTATTTATATTGCATATAATGTATGGAACACCAAAGCATTTGTATGCTATGGTTTATTGGGAGGATCAGTGTGGTACTAGTGACCAAGGAGAACTACTACATCTTCTTTAGAGACACCCTTAAATGAGTGCTTTACTGGCATGGAGTTTTACCATTTATAATCACATTTTTCATGTGAAGTTAGAATATAACTTTCTTAGAACAGCCTTAATCCCTCTGAAACACCTGGCTGAATGGAAGTTACTGCAAGCACTTAAAAGAACAAACGTTTAGAAACCTCTTACCCAGCTGTGAATTAGCATCAAGAAAAAGATGCAAGAGTGTTTAGTGGTAATAAACACAATGTATTGGTGCGAGTTAGAATGAAGATGGTTTAGCATAAATTACCACACAGAAGGTAGGTAGGTTTGCCAAGCTACCAAACAATGCACACAAGCATTATCTGCAATGGGAATAATAATACTATAACTAGTCTAGAGTGCACTATAGGAGAATGGCTAGGATATGGTGCAATGCTCCCTGAGAGGTACCTCTTACCATAAGCAGCAGCTGTAAAGGGGCAGCCTTTAGTTCTAACACTTCAGCCGGCTAGTGTTGGGGCCCAGTTGTAGCATTAGTGCAGATGAGAATAGTCTCAGGTCAAGCCTGCAGGCAGCAATAAGGCAACTAGATGGTTGTATAGTCAGTTCTGAAAGGGCTCAGTGTCTCTAGCAGCAGATAGTAAATCCCTACAGCAGCAGCAGCTCACCAGTCCCAGCAATATTACAACTCACCATCTGTCCACACACAGTGATTAGTCCACTCTCTGCTCTGCACCCAGGTGGCTTTGTCTGTCAGCACTTCAGATCCTACTAAAGCTGCCAATATGAAGCAGTGGTGGTGCTCACTGGACAGCGATGTGTACTCTTCAGTCCCCCTCATGGCAAGAGGAAACTGTGTCCTGTACAGCCTGAGAAAATGCAGCTTTTGCTCTCCTCCTAGCAATCTCTCTCTGGGAAATGCATCTCTCCCCTGGACTACAGTTCCCTCTGTGCAGTGCTGCCTGTCTATTGAACGCTTCCTGCTCAGCAGCAACCTTCTCCTGCTGATATAGCTGTTAACCAGTAAAAATTAGTAAAAAGGTCAGGTCTGAGCATGTAGGCTCTTTAAAAAAATAATCTGGAGTGGGTAACCGGGGACAAGGAGAAGGCAATTTTTTTCTACTACTACTTTTTTCAGCTCTGTGTATACAAAGGAGCATAGGGGAGCTCATGACCACAATGGGGATGGTACTGACACAAATGAAAATAATTGAGCTCTGTCATTTCAAAGCCTTTGTTTCTAATTTTTAGGGACTCGTTAAAGACTGGAATAGTACCACTGGATTGGTGTAGGGCCAATGTGCTGCCTATATTTCAAAAGGGAACAAAGTCTTTGCCAAGTAACTATAGACTTGTTAGTTTAAATTCTATAGTCAGGAAGATAATGGAGAGTTTAATAAAAGACAACATAGATGAGTTATTGCTGGAAAAAAATATTTTAGGCAACAGACAGCATGGATTTATGAAAGACAGAAGTTGTCAAACAAACCTGATTTCTTTTTAACCACTTGCCGACCGCCCCACGCAGATTTAGTGCGGCAGGGAGGCTCGGCTGCGCATATTCACATAGATCTATGTGATTATGTGCATGTGGTCTTGGCGGCGCACACAGACACAGCGGCCTCCCGTAATCTTCAGGGTAACTGACAGGAGAGCCGCCTGCCTATGTAAACAAGGCAGGCGACTCTCCTGTCAGACAGTCACAATGAGATTGTCTGTCTCAGCTAAGCTGAAACACCGACCTCTGTGTGCCTGTCACAGAGCCTTCTCCCCCACAGTTAGTAAGCACGATTTAGGAGCACACTTAATCCCTTGATCACCCCCAGTATTAACCCCTTCCCTGCCAGTGTCATTTATACATTAACAGTACATATAATTTAGCACTGATATTGCTGTCACTGGTCCCCATGAAGCGTCACTTAGTGTCCGATTTTTCCGCCGCAATGTCGCAGTCCTGCTAAAAATCTCTGATTGATGGCCATTATTAAAAACAACAAAAAAAATAAAATGTCCAAAAATCTATCCCATAGTTTGTAAACGCTATAACTTTTGCGCAAACCAATTAATATACGCTTTTTGGGATTTCTCAGAATACAAATTGGCCTAAACTGATAAAAAATTTGATTTTTTTTTACATTTTTTATTGGGAATATTTTATAGCAGAAAGTAAAAAATGATGTTTTTTTTTTTTTTTTTAAATTGTTGCTCTTTGTTTGTATATAGAGCAAAATCTAAAAATCACAGATGTGTTCAAATACCACCAAAGCTCTATTTGTTGGAAAAAATGGACATCAATTGTATTTGGGTACAGCGTCGCACGACTGCGCAATTGTTAGTTAAAGCAATGCAGTGCTGAATCGCAAAAAAATGCCTGGTCATTAACCACTTTACCACCGGAGGATTTTGCTGTCTTCCGTCCAGGCCACTTTTTGCGATTTGGCGTTGTGCGACTTCAACTGACAATTGCGCGGTCGTGCAAAGCCGTACCCAAACGAAATTTATGTCCTTTTTTTCCCCACAAACAGAGCTTTCTTTTGGTGGTATTTGATCACCTGTGCGATTTTTACTTTTTGCGCTATAAACAAAAAAAGAGCGTTTATTTTGAAAAAATAACAATATTTTTAACATTTTTTCATATGAAATTCCCCCCAAAAAGGATGTAAAAACCAATTTTTTTAAAAAATTTTGGCCAATTTGTTTTCTGCTACCTATGTTTGGTAAAAAAAATCGCAATAAGCGTATTTTGATTGGTTTGCGCAAAAGTTATTGTGTTTACTAACAAAGGGAAAGATTTCTGTAATTTTTGGTGTTTTTTTTTTTAACGCGTAATGGCGGCGATCTGCGATTTTTTTTGCGGGACTGCGACATTGCGGCGGACAGATTGGACCCTTGACTGACATTTTTGACACTTTTGGGGGTACCAGTGACATTACTGCAGTAATCAGTGCTATATATATGCACTGTTACTGTAAAAATGACACTGGCAGGGAAGGGGTTAATTTTATTGGAGAGGGAGGGGTTAATGTATGCCTGGTGCTTACTGACGTGTGGGGGGGAGGTGACTGAGTGAGTCATGGACAGATCGGATGTCCAGCTATGCTGAACAGTCCGATCTGTCACTCCCTGTCACTATGGAGATCCGCCCGCTTGTGTTTACACAGGCGGGCGGATCTCCCCACTAGATCCCCGGAGATCGGGGCAGAGCAGCGGCGATCGCCGCTGCTCCTCCCCTGGCCCGACTCCCGCTGTGAATGAAAACAGCGGGAGCGAGCCTCCGGCGGCGCGCAAGTGCCGCCCAGAAGGGGGAGTGTCTGACGACGTAGTACTACGTCGTCAGACGATAACGAGCCACTCTGCCGCAGTAATATTACTGTGGGCGGTGGTAAAGTGGTTAAGGGGTTAAAACCTTCCAGGGCTGAAGTGGTTAATGAGAAGGTAAGTAAAACCTTGGACAGAGGGGTGGCTGTGGATGTATTATACTTGGATTTTGCAAAAGCATTTGATACAGTTCCCCACACACGGCTCATGTGTAAGGTAAAGTCTACAGGCTTGGAAAGATCAGTTTGTAAATGGATAGAAAACCGGCTAAAAGATAGAATTCAGAGAGTAGTGGTGAATGATTCATACTCTGAATGGTCTAAGGTTATCAGTGGTGTATCCCAAGGTTCAGTGTTGGGACCCCTACTTTTTAAAATCTTTATAAATGATATCGGGTCTGGGATTAAAAGTACCATCTTAGTCAGATGACATCAAGCTATGCAGTGGAATAACATCCTTAAATGTAAAGTTTTGCACTTGGGGGCTAAGAATTTGCATGCATCATACATACTAGGGGGAGTACAACTGGGGGAAGCCATAGTGGAGAAGGATCTGGGTGTTCTGGTAGATTTTAGGCTTAATAATAGCATGCAATGCCAAGCTGCGGTTTCCAAAGCAAGCAAAGTCCTTTCTTGTATTAACAGAGGCATGGACTCCATAGAGAGAGATATCATCTTGCCCCTGTACAAATCATTAGTAATACCTAATCTGGAATATTCAGTTCAGTTTTGGGCACCGGTTCTCAAAAAGGATATTGGGGAGCTGGGGAAAGTACGGAGAAGGGCAACCAAACTGATAAAAGGCATGGAGGAGCTCAGCTTTGAGGATAAATTGGAGTAACTGAATTTATTCTCTCTTGAGAAGAGGAGATTAAGGGAGATATGATCAACATGTATAAATACATAAGGGGTCCATATAGTGAACTTACAGATCATCACAGAGGACAAGGGGCACTCTTTATGTCTAGAGGAAAAGCGATTCTGTCTCCAAATACGGAAAGGTTTTTCACAGTAAGAGCTGTGAAAATGTGGAATAGACTCCCTCCCAGGGATAGGCACGGACCAAGGCTGTGGCGGACATTTTCCGAAGTACAGACCTTAGTGAAGGACACCGAGGTACATTTCAAATTAAAACCATCAAAAAACATTCTGTCTACTCTCTGGCCTCGTTCTACAAGTACAAATACATTTAAAATAACATTTATATAAAGACTACTTTAAACTGTTATAAACGGTTTAAAAGATTTTCAAAATTCTTACTTTATATTTTTTGGCCAGGGCAGGTCCCCCATAGATCCCCTTTTAGCGCAGGCAGATCCCCCATAAATACCTCTTTTGAGCAGGCCAAGCCAGGGTGAGGGTTCCCCATATAGATCCCCCTTTATAGCAGGCAGGTCCCCCATAGATCCCCTTTAATGCAGGCAGGTCCCTCATAGATCCCTCTTTAGAGCAGGCAAAGCCAGGGTGAGGGTTCCCCATATAGATTCCCCTTTAGAGCCAGTCAAGGGCAGGCAGGTCCCCCATAGATCCCCCATTCCCATATATCCCCTTTAGAGCAGGCCAGGCCATGGTGAGGGTCCCCCATATAGATCCCCCTTTAGCACAGGCAGGTCCCCCATTGATCCCCTTTAGAGCAGGCCAGACCAGGGTGAGGGTCCCCCATATGTATACATCCACTTTAGAGCAGGCAGGTCCACCGTCCCCCATAGATCCCCCTTTAGCGCCGGCAAGGGCAGGCAGGTCCCTCATAGATCATCCTTAGAGTAGGCCAGGGTGACAGTCCCCATATAGATCCCCCTTAGAGCAGGCCAGGCCAGGCAGGGTCCCCTTCCCATATAGATCCCCCTTAGAGCAGGCCAGGGTCCCCCTCCTATTATAGATCCCACATAGAGCAGGCCAGGGTTCCCATCCCATTATAGATCCCCCTAGAGTTTGCCAGACACACACACACACACACAGTATACATACATACACTGTATATACACACGCACACATACACAGTATATACACACACACACACACACAATATACATACATACACATGCACACAGTATATACACACACACACACACAAAGTATACACACACACACACACACACACACACACACACACACACACACAATATACATACAAACACACACACAAAGTATATACACACACAATATACATACATACACACACACACACACACACACACACAGTATATACACACACACACACAAAGTATATACACACACAAAGTATATACACACACAATATACATACATACATACATACAAACACAGTATATATACACACACACACACAATATACATACATACACACACACACACACACACACACACACACACACACACGGTATATATACACACACACAAAGTATATACACACACAAAGTATATACACACACAATATACATACATACACACACACACACACACAAAGTATATACACACACACAATATACATACATACATACACACACAGTATATATACACACACACACACACACAATATACATACATACATACACACACACACACACACACACACACACACACACAGTATATATACACACACACAAAGAATATACACACACAAAGTATATACACACACAATATACATACATACACACACAGTATATATATATACACACACACACAATATACATACATACACACACACACACAATATACATACATACATACACACACACAGTATATACACACACACATACACACACACACACAGTATACACACACATACATACATACACACACACAGTATACACACACACCAGCACTTTCCATCTAAATATCAGCCTGATTGAACACACTGCTGCTGCCCCAATTTCCTGGCATGCTGGTACTTGTGGTGCTCCAGCAGCTCACAGACATTGGATGTGGTAATGCAGGAGAGGAGGAGGTGGGCAGGTAATGAATAGGGAGGTGTAGCAGAGATTGGGGGAGAAGTTTAGAGGATATCTTCCATCTAGAAGCAGTGCACTGCTCCTCACACAGACAGGAAATGCATCTAACAGCCTCAGAGACAGGAAGAGTCCTGCTAGAAAACACAGCCTCTCCCCTTCCCCCTCCTCAGCAGGAATACATATCGTTTATCTGCCCCAGCTCACCTTCTTCTATGAGGCTGCAGGCTGTGTACTCCTCTCCTCTCCTCCTCTGATGTTAAACAAGGCGCGCTGAGGAAGGGGGTGTGTACACTGTGTTCCCATTGGCTGAGGAGGCAGTGGAGAGGCGGAGCAGCTATAGACTGTTTTTTTTTCAGTGAAAGAATGTCGGTAACTGACATTTCAGGGAGTCGCAGAGCCTGCAGTGAGACTCCAGTGAAAAAGTCAGTGGCGGCGTGGCGGACCCGGTAAGGACTGCTCGCGGACACCTTGCCGACCCCTGCTCCCTCCAGAGGTGCTTCTGGCCAGCTCAGTGGATTGCTTTAAAAAAGGCCTGGATTTTATCCTAGGTGTACATAATGTAAATGGGTACTAAAATGTATAGGTAAAGTTGATCCAGGGAATATCCATATGCCTCTTGGGGAATCAGGAAGGATTTTTTTCCCTGCTGTAGCAAAATGGTTAATGCTTTGCTGGGGTTTTTCGACTTCCTCTGGATTAACTGTGGGTATAGGATTGTGTATATGGGATTGTATGGTTGTTTTTTCTTTTTTGTTGTTTGTTTTTTATTGGTTGAGCTAGATGGACTTGTGTCTTTTTTTTAACCTGACTAACTATGTAACTATGTAACTATATCAATATAGATATCCAGCATGATATTTTTGCCCAATGAGATCTTATGTGTTTTCAAAGTGTTCCTTTAATTTTTTTTTTTTGAGCAGTGTACATAGGTAGGTTAAGGTTCATTATGACAGAGTGGGAATTGGTACATAATGGGGGTGAGTTAAAATTTCTGTCAGGTTTCAGTTTCTGTCCGAACCCCCATTGGGGTGATTAGTTCTAACTTCTGTTTCTCTTACACCCCTACAAAAACACCAGGACAGGAAGGCATGGGTAGCAAGAAAAATATTGAGAGGGGTTTTACCCCTTCCTTACTCTACTAAAACTTGTTTTTGCTTCCGTCTATGTTCCAGTTAAAGCCATTTTCCATCACTGATATCAAGTTAAGGGATATCTCCCCAATGGGGTCACACATGGCAATAAAAATCTGACAAAGGCTCTAAACATTCCCCAAAAGTTTTGCCTGTGTTGGACTTTAATTAACAAAAACTCTAGGTGGTGTAAAATGACTATTTACAAAAACTATTTCAAGTTCAGAAGGTGTGGCCATTCTTACCTGGCTTTATATCAATTATACAGTATGAGGCTGATTTACTAAAATTGGAGAGGGCAAAATCTGTTGCAGCTCTGCAAAGAAACCAATCAGCTTCCAGGTTTTTTTTTTTGGCAACGCTTAATTGAACAAGCTGAAGTTAGAAGCTGATTGGCCACCATGCACCAGATTCTGCACTCTCCAGTGTTAGAAAATCAACCAATATGTGTTTCAGTCATCTTGCTTGGTTTCTTTCTCACAGAGCCCCTCACGCCAGTCAGTTACTGCTGCTAACCATGACTTGATACAACGAAACGCATGGGACTGCAGGCCGCAACCCCAACTAACCCATAAATATATAACATTATTAAAAAGACACAGGACATCAACCCATGGCATGAAATGGCACTTTATTGGTTTACCAAATACATACAAATAATGATAATGGCAAGAAAACATTTATTCAAAAAACACAATGAGCAAAACCAGATTTACCACCATTTTTTCTCAGTTATAATAACTCGAGCATATTACTGAGATATACCAACTCTCACCCTTGATCCTGGGTGGCAGAAAACCACATAAATGACTGTGATGGGCTGGAGAGAGGGAGCTCTTGTGCAAGAGGGTCCAAAGAGAACCATATATGGTCCAGCCTTCCTTAAATAGCCTTACACCAGCTTTCCAGAGCATTCCAAGTGTTCCCATTGGCTGAAAAACACTGCCTTGAAAAAAAAAAGTGGAATCATTTGTAGAACCCTCCTAGGTAGGTGCTAGAGAGAGAGAGAGTATAGTTTTAGATCTTTTCTGCTTACCAGAAAGTTTGCCAGGTAAATCTATATTGTTCTCTGGCTAGCAGAGAGCAGGATTCCGCTAGTGAGGTGTAGCTTAGTGTGTCTGAAGTGTTTCACACTGGTCCATTAGGGAGGCATATTGCACAGTGGGAGGAAACCTGACAAATGAGTTCACAGGCATTTAGTACAGCCCTGGTGATTGGTGGAGGAAAGAACCTAGGTGCATGCTGGGATACTATATACATGCCAAGGGCACATGTGCTCAGGGTCTTTTAACTGGAGAGCGGGGTCCCGGAGGGAGGGGGCAGCTGCCCCTCCCCTGTAGAAGTTGCCATGCGGCCTCAGGTGGTTGACCTAAAGGCCTGAGAATTAGAGAGGAACTGAATCCAGATGTCCTGCAGAGCTGACTAGAAGGGAGACACTGGAAAGGATCTGATTCTGCATACAGTGAGTACCGATCTGTGTCATGGGGCCTGTCCTGAGAGGGCCATCCCTTCAGTGGAAGAGTCAGTGGATGGGTGTCAATCAAGGGGATGCTAGAGAGTGTCCTGAAGGTAATGTAGTGCATCGAGTCTGCTGCTGGAGAGAGCAAGAAGACCTAATTCCTCCATACAAGTGGCAGTATGGTTAAAGCAGTGTGACTGCTTCCACAAGTAACCTGGTGAGGCCAAGTGAGAGTTGTCCTTATCAACTGTAAATAGTTCAAGTTGGAGTATCCCACTATTCTCCTATCCAAAAAATACCAAAAACCAAAACCCCTGGACTGGATGTGTGAACTGTCCCTAAGTGACTGTCTACAAGTAATCAGAGGAGGCCCACAATGTCATCACACAACAAGCTCTAAGGGGACAGTGCTGCACATTAAATGGGCAGTATTCCCAAATAAACAGCAATGAAAAATGAAACATAAAATGAACAGCAGCTTAGAGAGTGGGGGGGGGGGGGGGGAGGAGGTGGAGTGGCTGCCGCTGAAGCCCAAAGGTTATGCCCCCCTTTAACTCTGTATAGAGAAATAACTAACAGAAATGGGGCAGCCAATAGCATGTGAGCTAAAGTGAGCCAGGTGATTTGCTCTACGATCAGATTACATTCAGCCTGTTCATTCTAGGCTTATGTCAGTACATTTCTGAAAATTTTAGTGACATAGAGCACGAAAAAAAAAAATGTTACTTTCTCCTGGGGCTTCTGTTTACTGCTTTTCACTCCCACTAACACTGCCTGTCAGATAGATTATCAAGTTTGGCAGTGTATTCTGTCTTTTACAACTTCTTTAAAATCAATCAACCTCCCATATCTGTGAATTGGGAAGACTTTGACCAAAAAGATGTAATCTCTGCCTTTAATCTGTTATTAGAACCTTGTATTAGATGCTACTAAATCTTGGGAATGCATGTGGATTGTATATCTGCTGCAACAAAATCAGGCTAAATTATTACTGACAGTGATGCTTGAAACTTACCAATAGAACCCAATACTCAAGTGGAAGAAGAAAGACTCAACAGCCATATAAAACACTATGATACAGTGGAAAAACAGACATTTATAATGATCACTGGGGAGTGGTGCTGTATTATAAAAATCTAGCTAATCCTGTGTGAAATCATTGATCTTTATGTCTTGGATGGGCCAGTATTTCCATGGTGTACAGGAGGAATGCTGAAACTCTGCTGTACATCTGGTGCTAGCTCTGTCAACTTACTCACCACCTATTTATCCTGGAGTCTGGAACTGATGTGCAGATGGTCCGACTTCAAGTAATAGGCGAGCAAGCAGCTGCTGGTGACAGGAAGCAAAGGAGGAGCAAAGTTTCTTCACTTACACTCACAAAAGACTGTTTGCCAGATTTAAACATTAAGTTTAAGTAAACATGTAACTTTGTATTGGAAATGGCAGCTACAGTACAGAAGACTTAAAGGGAACCTGTCATGAATGATAAATGCTCCTTCACGTAGACCACTGTAAACTATTTTTAGCACTTTATTGCCATAAAATATACTACACCAACACATTAGGTAGATCTATATCAATAAGTGACCTAATATAAGTTCCTGTATACTAATATTACTTTTGATGATCTTCACAATGTTTATTTATTTGAGACCAGCAAGTCTTAAAGTGTTACTAAACCCACAAAAGTAAAATCAGTCTGTATATGCAGTAAAGCATGCTTGTTATACTCACTATGGAACCTAAGGGGTTAATCCTCTGCATTGTATAAAAAGGCTGTTTGATCCTGTCTCTGCTGATCCTCCCCTTCTTCCAGAGTCCCCAAATCATCTCAGGATATTATAGAGGCTTGGGGAAAAGCTGCACATGCTCAGTTTGGTGTGTATTGCTAGAGAGTTTCGTTTTTTTTTTTTCTTGAGAGGGTATGTGATCAGCACAGGGCCAATCAGCACTGTCCAGACAGAGGGTCAGGGATCATGTAGCCTCATTGGACAATCATAAGAGATAGAAAATTCCTCCTACAAGCTTTAAACAGACACTGGTAGAAGTCACAAGACTGCTATATACTACTGAAAAGAAAGGTATTTAGCAGTTTATATTTACTTAAACTATTGCATATCCATATTCTGTGTACTTTGGGCAACCAGATATAGTGAATGCAGGGTCCTGGGTTTAGTAACACTTTAAAGTCTAGCTCCACCTTTTGGACCATGTTACACCCATACCAAATTGGCCCCTTCACCCCCACCCCACCCCTATGGGGCAGGTGGGGGTTCTTCTCCCCCGCAGCTCCTGTTACTTTTGAAATTTGCATGACTATGCAGGGATCTAAAATAAAATAAAATAAAGAAAAGCCATAGGGCACACTGAATTCTACCTAGAAAAGTAAGTAGACAGTGTGGGAGCCAGATGAGTTGCTCTGGGTTCATATTACACTGAATATTATGTTTAGCTAATTTCCTAAAATGTTAGTGACATATAGGGGTTGCACTTTGCAAGTGAATCTTCCCCAAACTTCAAATACCCAATCATGTTCAAAGAAAATAAAAAAATGAATTTTTGCTTTTACATGGTTGGATGATGATGTCAGCAGAGATCTGTGAATGAATGAACAACAAGACCCATCTACCACCCTAGGACTCATAGTTCACAAAGTTAGGGCTTACTTACAAACTCTTCACATTAGCTATGAGCATAGGCAGACAATTTTGGATGATTTTTTGGCACATTTGTCTTTTCACACAGAATCGTGTGGTTTTGGCCTCACAGACTTCTGAATATTGGGAACTGAAAAATGTGTATAAACACACGATTTTCAAGCAATTTTTAGATATTTCCAATAAAAAGGCATTCACATTTGCTCCAAAAGAAGCTCATGTAATTTTTTAACCACTTAAGCCCCGGAAGATTTTACCCCCATTCCGACCAGAGGGTATTTTGCGATTCGGCACTGCGTGACTTTAACGGACAATTGCGCGGTTGTGCGACGCTGTACCTAAACTAATTTGGCGTCCTTTTTTTCTTACAAACAGAGCTTTCTTTTGGTGGTATTTGATCACCTGTGCGATTTTTTGATCACGCGCTATAAACAAAAAAGAGAGTCAATTTTGCAAAAATAGCAATATTTTTCACATTTTTTTATATGAAATTCCCCCCCAAAAAAATGTAAAAATCAAAATTTTTTTAAATTTTCGGCCAATTTGTTTTATGCTACCCATGTTTGGTAAAAAAAAAAACGCAAAAAGCGTATTTTGATTGGTTTGCGCAAAAGTTATCGCGTTTACTAACAAAGGGAAAGATTTTTGTCATTTTTGTTGTTTTTTTTTTAACGCGTAATGGCGGCGATCTGCGATTTTTTTTGCGGTACTGCGACATTGCGGCGGACAGATCGGACCCTTGACTGACATTTTTGACACTTTTGGGGTTACCAGTGACATTTCTACAGTAATCAGTGCTATATATATGCACTGTTACTGTAAAAATACACTGGTAGTGAAGGGGTTAACTTTATTTGGGAGGGAGGGGCTGTGTGTGTCCCTAGGGGCGTGCTTTCTACTGTGATTGGCTGTGGCTTGAGCTGTAAGGACACTGATCAACGGATCTACATAGTAGATCCATGTGATCAGTGTCTTTACAGCGAGGAGAATGACAGGTGGCTTGTTTACACAAGCTGCCTGACTTTCTCCCTCTCCCCCGCCGATCGCAGAGTGGCCGGCGGACATCGGGTCCGCTGGTCACACGCGCGGGGGGTCCGTGACCACGCGGGAGCGGGAGCGCGCCTCCGGGGGCGCACGCTCGCTCCCTAGACCCTCACAAGCAAGCGACGTAGCCCTACGTTAGTTTGCCTGTGAGGGGCTAACCCCCGACATAGATAGTCGTGCGGCGGTCGGCAAGTGGTTAAGGCTCGGGCAACAGGTGAATGGGGTTCTTCAGCCTGATTGATGGCATGCTTTGGGAATTGAGTGACAAAACACTCAGGTGTGAATGGGACCTGATTGTACGGCAGGATAAACAATAATTGTTTGCAATTATCAAACAGATTAAAGGATAAGTTCACCTTTTTAAAAAAAATAAATGAATAAATGTACTTTTTTGCAGGTAAAAAAATGTGGTTACATTTTTTTTTTTTTTTTTAGGAGCCTGGAAAGCATTGTTCCAGCGATCAGCAGATCACTGGTGCCATGCAGGTCTCCATGCAGCTACATTATAGGGGCAGGGAGTATACACCAACAGGAAGAATCAATGAACTGCCTAGAGTGCTCATCACCAGCCGTGGTAGTTCACTGAGAACTAAGAGCCCACAACTGCAAAGGCTGTCGGTACTTTTTCCCATTCACAGAATACTGGTAATGAATGATGTGGCTGGCTGGGCGGAGCCCGCTTACTAAAGTAATGGGTATCTAACCATTGCCATTTTTAAAATAAAGCCTGTTTTCAAATTTTTGCATCCTTTGTTGTATCTCAGTGCTGCTGATCTCTTGCAGCCTATTAACAGTCACCTTTTTTCTTCTTTCTTCATCCAGTAATGGCTGCATGGCAATGCACATGATAGGTTTTCTGATGGAGAAACAAAAGATTCCCACAGCACTATGGGCTATCTAAAAAGACAGCACTTACATCTCTGTCTCTACTAAACTTTCTAAACAATGTTTTTTTTTTCAGTAAATAGGAATATACAGATCAATATGTTAAAGAGAGAAGGGAGTTTCACATGCTGCAAAAACCTGATGGCTGCATATGGACAAACAGAAGTTTCAAATTCAACATTTATTATTTACCTGTTTTTGTTTTTTTTTGTTTTTCTTTTTAAATCTAGACCACAATAAAGTAAGAAAAATTGCAAAGGCACTCATCCTTCCATTTAACATAATCGGACATAGAAACAATCTAGTACTCACAGGTAGAAAAACACAATTTTATAGGTGCAAAATATAATCAGTGCACAAGGATCCTGCAATAGGGGATACACCTCTTGATATTTCATGTATATGCAAGGCTGGGTTCACACTAATGTGAATGAGATGCGGGTTTCCCCACATTCAATTCACATGACAGGAGAGTGTGACCGGCTCTAAATGGAGCTGATTCGCACACCTCCGGTGCAGCCGCGATCTGCACTGGAAAAAGATCCTGTGCGTCTGTTTCAGGTGCAAATTCAGCCACAAATCTGGACCTGATTTGCACCTGACACTTAGAATAGGGACACACTGGACCCCATGCTGTGACCTGTGGCTAGTGTCAACCCGGCCTAAAGAAAGGGAATAATACTCCACTGACCCAAACACACAATCTGGAAGAAAATTTTACATTTTAACCACTTCAGCTCTGCCCACCGAAGTTTTACTGCGGCAGACAGCCGCTGCTGGGCAAAGCGACGTAGTACTACGTCGCTCGCCCCCGCCGCTCTGGGGCGCGCTCCCGCGCGCCCCTGGCCCCGCTGATGATCTGATTGGGTTCAGAAGCTATCAGTCATCAGGTCCAGGCCAATGTTTTTTGGCCTGGACCTGTTGATCAGTCATGCCCAATCAGAGACTGACCTGTGCCTGTGTAATGTAAACACAGGCACAGAAATGACCCGCTCTCTCCTCCCAAAATCCTTTTTGGATTCATCGAGAGGAGAGAGAGGATCAAAACAGTGAGCACTGCACACAGCACACTTGCACACACCTAGCTAGGCACACTTAACCCCTGATCACCCCCCCCCCCCCAGTTAACCCCTATACTCCCTGTCACATCACACACTGTATACAGTATATAGCTGTTTCCTATATTCCTGTATTAGTGTGACTTGTGACTTGGTTTAGCGCTTGTGGCCATTCCTTTTAGGGTTAGGATACCCGCCAGTAAAGATTTAACCCCTTCCCCCCAGTCACATTGCACACTATATACAGGTAATATAGTGGTTTTCTGGATATCTGTGATAGTGTGATTGTGACTTCAGTTAGCGCTAGCGAGTTCATTTCTGTCCCAAGTAGGTTTAGGTCCCCACCACCCCCCCAAAAAGATTGAACCCCCCGATCACCCCCAGTTAACCCCTACACCCCCTGTCACATTGCACACTATAGACAGTATATAGCATTTGCCTATATTTCTCTATTAGTGTGACTTGTGACTTGGTTTAGCGCTTGCGACCGTTCCTTTTAGGCTTAGGATACCCGCCACCCCCAATAAAGATTTAACCCCCTGATCCCCCCTGATCACCCCCAGTTAACCCCTTCCCCCCTGTAACATTGCACACTATATACAGGTAATATAGTGGTTTTCTTTATATCTGTGATAGTGTGATTGTGACTTCAGTTAGTGCTAGCGAGTAAGTTCCTGTCCCCAGTAGGTTTAGGGTCCCGCCACCCCCCAATAAAGATTTAACCCCCTGATCCCCCCTGATCACCCTCAGTTAACCCCTTCATTGCCCTGTCACAGTGTCACTTTTATAGTGTACAGTTTTTTTCTGATCACTATTATTAGTGTCACAGGTGACATTAGTTAGCGTTAGCGTCAGTCTAGGATAGCGCAGATCCCTGGCGCATAGTTAGAAATATTAGTTATCATTTGATTACCACATACACACACATGCACACACATACACACACATACACCTCCATTACTAGTATAGTGTTTGAACAGATCAATATCTGATCTGATCAGAACTATACTAGCGTCCCCATAGTTTAGGGTTCCCAAAACGCGGTGATCAGCACTGATTCCTGCCAGCACCTGCGTTTAGCCCCTCCGCCCAGCCCACCCCACCGAGGCAAGTGCAGTAATCAATAGATTACTGTCACTTCCATAAAAACCAACACACAAAACCGCTGTGTTAGCAGAGTCAGGCCTGATCCCTGCTAGCATTAGCAGTTTTTTGGTAAGGGGTGAAATAGTCCTTGACAACGAGATACTTTTTTACCTGTTAGTCACACTACTGTACCTGTAAATTTAGTTGCTAAAATGTCCAAACGGTGGTACAGTGGTGCAGAGGCCTACAGTATACTGACCATGTCAGATGAGAGCAATGGGGAAGCCTCACTGGCACAATCAGGGTCAGTATACAAACCTTTAGAGAACAGTGGTTCCCTGGCAGATAGCTCCGACCATGGATGGGTCCCTGTTAAGATCAGGCATACCTGACCCATTCTGGAGTTGCTGAGGTGCAGGAATTGCAGGGTGCTCATATGGTGCAGAGTGTCCGTACTAGTGCCGCTCAGCCTTCTGGTGGCCTGGCAAGCACCAGCAGCCTAGTACAACACCTAGTACAACAACCAGCACTGCAGTATCATTTGGTGACGTGACGAGTCCCATAAGTGCAGTTCAAGCTGGTGCGGTGGCTAGCACAAGCAGTGGCCTTCGAAGACAGGCCCGTAGAGCCCATAGTGCCCTCCCTGATGCGCTGGCATATCCTAATTGGCAGCCCACTGATACTACAGCGCCTGTACTTCCCCCATTCACTGCCCAACCTGGAATCCACGTTGAAACAGTCAATTTTACTCCCCTGAATTTTTTTTAACTGTTTTTCAAAGAAGATCTTTTCAGATCTATTGTGGACCACAGCAATTTATATGCTGGTCAATTCATCGCGGCCAACCCAAATTCGCCCCTTGCCAGACAATTCGGCTGGAAACCTATAACGGTTTCCGAGTTAAAAACCTTTCTGGGCCTTTCCCTTAACATGGGCATAACCAAAAAGAGTGAGTTGCGGATATATTGATCCACTAACCCAATTCACCATATGCACGTATTCTCTGCTTCCAAGTCCAGGGAGAGATACGAGAAAATTCTGCAGTTTATGCACTTCAACGACAATGAAATCTGTCATCCTCGGGGAGACCCTGAATATGATCGGCTCCACAAAATTTGGCCCATCGTAAACCACTTCAATCAGTGGTTTTCAGCCTTGTTTACCCCCCAACAAGTTGTCAGCGTTGATGAGTCCCTGATTAAGTTTACTGGCTGCCTTGCTATGAAACAGTATCTCCCCAGCAAGCGTGTTAGATACGGGGTCAAGCTGTATAAGCTGTGTGACAGGACCACAGGCTATACAGTTTGTTTCCGGGTTTACGAGGGAAAAGATAGCACTATTGAGCCCCCCAACTGCCCAGACTACATAGGGAGCAGCAGCAAGATCGTTTGGGACTTGGTGTCACCCTTATTCGGAAAGGGGTACCATTTGTACGTGGACAATTTTTAGTCACTTGCTTGAATTACAAATTGGCGCTTGTGACACCGTGGGACCTAATCACCGGGTTTCCCCCAACGGCTTATAAATTCCCATATTAGTCGGGAGGAGAGAGCCTGCTTGAAAACGGACAAATTGCTTGCAGTGAAGTGGAGGGATACACGGAATGTTTTCGTTCTGTCCTCCTTCACGCAGACACGGCGGTCCAAATTCCTTTTGTAATTTTTGGAGAAACCCCCTCTGTGTCCACGACTATAACCTTAATATGGGAGGGGTGGACCTCAACAACCAGCTTTTGGTGCCGTACTTACTTTTTTATACCAGCGTCTGGCTTTACGGGCAATTATCTGTTTATATATTCCAATTGGCTATGCTGAATGCCTTTGTGCTATACAAAGTGTTTGTGAGCCGGCTGCATGAGAGGCATTTTCCACATGACAACCAGCTTTTGGTGCCGTACTTACTTTTTTATACCAGCGTCTGGCTTTACGGGCAATTATCTGTTTATATATTCCAATTGGCTATGCTGAATGCCTTTGTGCTATACAAAGTGTCAGTGAGCCGGCTGCATGAGAGGCATTTTCCACATGACCTCCCGCGCACCCCTACCCAAAGACACCCCCAAAGAAAATGTTGTGTCTGTAGCAGGCGCGGATTTAGGCATGACACCCTTTTTATTGTCCCTTCTGTCCTGACCAACCTGGTCTCTGCATCGGGGAATGTCTCCAACGCTACCACACACTAGTGGAGTATTAGCGTAGGGTACAGCACGACACAGTTTAGGGCACACTAACACAGGGTCTCAAAAAATGTTCGATGGCTATCGACATTTTAAGAGACCCTAACCTGGAAAGTTACAGTTCAAAAAAAAGTGTAAAAATAGAAAATTACAAATAAAATTCCAAAAGTTACAAAAAAAATGACAAAAAAATATAAAAAGTTACAAAAAAAATTACAAAAAAAATATAAAATAAAAAAGCCAAAAATAGTTGTCTGAGTTATTTTTCTGTTCTTCTACTCTTCCTACTGTACTTTTACTGTACTTTGTTATTGTTTTTCATTCTATTGTTAACCAGTTTGCCTTCCAGGTACACTCATCGGCTGGCACACTGATTTTATATATTCTGACACAAACAGCGTTTGCGCTCAGCATATATGGAAATCTCTGATGGCAGCACTGTAGGAGGTGATTTAAAAAAAAAACATTAGGTATACGTGGAATTTTGTCATGTATACCCATCATTAGAAAGTGGTTTTGGATGTTTTGGGCGGCTAATGGTGGGTATACTACACGATCTTCTTGCGGAGATTTCTGTTATGTTCTCTTTTTTTCGTTCAGCCCACAGGCTGCATGAAATAAAAAACCTACACTATATGCCAAGCAAGGACCAGCAATGTACTGGTACGTTGCTGGACTTCGAGTGGTTATACCAGGATGATGCCTGCAGATTTAGGCATCATCTTGGTATCGTTTTTCTACAGCCAGCGATCGGCTTACATGTAAAAGTGATCCTAGCAGATAATTAGCCACTAGACTGCTTTTACATGCAGTGGGAGGGGACTCCCCCCCCCCCCTCCCGCCACCTTCCGTGTTTTTTCTCGGGCTCTCCTGTCCCATCGGTTAACCCGAGAGTGCAGCCAGTGGTTCAGTTATCTAACCATAAAACTGATTGGAGACAAGAAATGCTCCAATCATCTCTATGGCCTAAGATACCGGAAGCTACGAGCATTTCATGACTTCTGTTTCGCCAGAAATAAACAGCGCCATTGGGAAATTGGGAAAGCATCTTATCACACCAATCTTGGTGTGGTTAGATGCGTTAAGGTCAGAGGAGATATCTAGAGTCTAAAAGACCCCAATTTTTTTTTAAAAGAGTACCTGTATAGATTTCTATCATAGGGGATATTTAAATTCACTGTGATAACAATAAAAATTATTTAAAAAAAAAAAATGAAAGGAAAGGTGTCAAAATAACATAAACAAGCAAAATAAAAAAAATAAAAAAATCAAGCCCCCCTGTACCCCCGTGCTTGTGCGCAAAGGCGCACGCAAGCGTTGGTCTAGTGTCATATGTAAACCGCAATTGCAGCATGCATGTGAGGTATCGCTGCGAATGCCAGGTCGAGGGCAGTAATTCTTGCAGTAGACCTCCTCTGTAAGTCGAAAGTGGTAACCTGTAAAGACTTTTAAAGGCTTTTAAAAATGTACGTAGTTTGTTGCTGCTGCACATGCGTGCACAATTTTTAAAGCATGTCATGTTTGGTATCTATGTACTTGGCATAAGATCATCTTTCAAATTTTACCAAAAAATTTGGAATTATATATATTTTTTTGCAGAAATTGCGTTTGGAAATCTGTGCGCAAATACTGTGTAACAATACAATTTGCAACATTCACCATTTTGTTCTATAGGGCCTCTGCTTTAAAAAATATATAATGTTTGGGGGTTGTAAGTAGTTTTCTAGTAAAAAAATATATTTTTTCATGTAAACAAAAAGTCACAGAAAAGGCTTGGTTTTCAAGTGGTTAGAAGAGTGGGTGATGTGTGGCTAAGATTGAGCATAAAATGCCAGGACAGTTCAAACACCCCCCAAATGACCCCTTTTTGGAAAGTAGACACCCAAAGCTATTTGCTGAGAGGCATATTGAGTCCATGGAGTATTTTATATTTTGCCCTAAGTTTCAGGAAGGTGACAATTTGCTGTTTTTTTTTTTTTGTTTTTTTACACAAAGTTGTCACTAAATAATATATTGCTCATGCATGCCATGGGTATATGTGAAATGACACCCCAAAATACATTCTGCTGCTTCTCCTGAGTACAGGGATACCCCATGTGTGAGACTTTTTGGGAGCCTAGCTGTGTACGGGACCCCGAAATCAATCCCCACCTTCAGGTTTTCTAATGGCGTAAATTGCTTATTTTACCTCCGCACTACCTGTCACAGTTTCAGAGGCCCTGAAATTGCAAGATAGCACAAACCCCCCCCAAATGACCCCATTTTTCAAAGTAGACACTCCAAGCTATTTGCTGAGAGGCATGGTGAGTCCATGGAATATTTTATATTTTGCCACAAGTTTTGGGAAAATTATTATTATTTTTTTTTTTACACAAAGTTGTCACTAAATGATATATATATATATATATATATATATATATATATATATATATATGACACCCCAAAATACATTTTGCTGCTTCTCCTGAGTACAGGGATACCCCATGTGTGAGACTTTTTTGGCAGTCTAGCCACGTACAGGACTCCGAAAACCAATCACCGCCTTCAGGCTTTCTAAGGGCGTAAATTGTTGATTTCACTCCTCACTACCTATCACAGTTTTGAAGGCCATGAAATGCCAAGATAGCACAAAACCCCTCCAAATGACCACTTTTTGAAAAGTAGACACCCCAGGGTATTTGCTAAGATGCATGGTGAGTATTTTGCAGCTCTCATTTATTTTGGAAAATGAAGAAAAAAAAGGAAAATGCATTTTTTCCCTCTTTTTTCAATTTCCAAAACTTTGTGACAAAAAGTGAGATCTGCAAAACACTTAACATGCCTCTCTGAAAATAGCTTAGGGTGTCTACTTTCCAGAAAGGGGTCATTTGGGGGGGAGTTTGTGCTGTCTTGGCATTTCATGGCCTCCGAACCTGTGATAGGTAGTAAGGAGTGAAATCAACAATTTACGCCCTTGGAAAGCCTGAAGGTGGTGATTGGTTTTCAAGGTCCTGTACAGAGCTAGACTGCCAAAAAATCTCACACATGGGGTATCCCCATACTCAGGAGAAGCAGAAAAATGTATTTTGGAGTGTAATTTCGCATATACCCATGGCATGTGTGAGCAATATATCATTTAGTGACAACTTTGTGTAAAAAAACAAAAAAAAATTAATACTTTTCCCGAAATTTGTGGCAAAATATAAAATATTCCATGGACTCGCCATGCCTCTTAGCAAATAGCATGGGGTGTCTACTTTTCAAAATGGGGTCATTTGGGGGGGGGGGGGGGTTGTGCTATCTTGAAATTTCAGGGCGCCATTAGAAAACCTGAAGGTGGTGATTGGTTTTCAGGGTCCTGTACACAGCTAGGCTCCCAAAAAGTCTCACACATGTGGTATCCCTGTACTCAGGAGAAGCAGCGGAATGTATTTTGGGGTGTCATTCCACATATGCCCATGGCATGTGTGAGCAATTTATCTTTTAGTGACAACTTTGTGTTAAAAAAAAAAAAAATTCCCAAACCATGCCTCTTAGCAAATAGCTTGGGGTGTCTACTTTTCAAAATGGGGTCATTTGGGGGGGGGGGGGGGGGGTTGTGCTATCTTGAAATTTCAGGCCTCCGAAACTGTGATAGGTAGTGAGGAGTGAGATCAAAAATTTACGCCATTATAAAACCTGAACACATGTGGTATCCCTGTACTCAGGAGAAGCAGCAAAATGTATTTTGGGGTGTCATTCCACATATACTCATGTCATGTGTGAAAAATTTTTCTTTTAGTGACAACTTTGTGTTAAAAAAAAATGTAATTTTCCCAAAACTTGTGGCAAAATATAAAATATTCCATGGACTCACCATGCCTCTCATCAAACAGCTTGGGGTGTCTACTTTCCAAAATGGGGTCATTTGGGGAGTTTTGTGGTAGCTTGACATTTCAGGGCCTCCTAAACCGTGATAGGTAGTGAGAAAATGCAATTAAAAATTTAAGCCCTTTGAAATTCTGAAGGTGGTGATTGGTTTCGGAGTCCCGTACACAGCTAGGCTCCCAAAAAGTCTCACACATGTTGTATCCCTGTACTCAGGAGAAGCAGCAGAATATATTTTTGGGTGTAATTACACATATAGCCATGGCATGCGTGAGCAATATATAATTTCAATTATAACTTTGTGTAAATAATTTTTTTTTTTTTTCTAGTCATTTTTCAAACCCCTGTGAAAAAAAAATTAATATAAAATGAGCTCAACATGCCTCTCAAGACATTCTTTAGGATGTCTACTTTCCAAAAAGTGGTAATTTGGGGGGGGGGGGGTTGTACTGCCCTGCCATTTTAGCACTTCATGAAGTCAGAAAGTAAAAGCTGCATAAATTCCAGTATTTACACCATAGTTTGTAGACGCTATAACTTTTCACAAACCAATAAAAATACGCTCATTGAGATTGTTTTTTGTCAAAGACATGTAGCTAAATACATTTTGGCCAAAATATATGACATACATTGAGTATATTGGATGTTTTTTAAAAGACAAATTTGAAAATTTAATTTTTTCTCAAAATTTTTGCTCTTTTTTTATTAATATTGCAAAAAATAAAAAGCGCAGAGGTGATCAAATACCACCAAAAGAAAGCTCAGTTTGTGGGAAAAAAAAGAAGGTAAAGTTAATGTCAGGCAGTGCCAAGTTGAAAAAGGGGGCCTGGTCATTGAGCAGCCAAATCCTCCTGGGCTAAAGTGGTTAAACTAAGGAATATAGGGACAAATTAGGAAAATAGGATTCAAGAATGTCACAAGTTCAGGTTCTCTATACCCAGCATCTCTCAAAATAATAAGCATGAAAACAAATTAATTAATTAATTACTTTTTTGTTTTGCTTTGTTAGGTAACCCCAGTTCTTTCATCTTTGCTTTTCTTTGGGTTATTGTTATGTAGTTTAAACTCCAGCACTTTTAGATTCCCTTAAAATAGTTCTTACAGCCTAGAGATATTTTCTCTAAAACAAAACCTCAGCAATTAATTCACTTGTCTTATCTTAGTCTTTAGTGGGAAAAACTAATCTTGACTGACAGCCAGTTGGCATGTAGACACAAACCATGCAAGAATTTAGTAATCTCGTAGGATTATGAAGAGTCCGTCAGAGCCAGCATTTATAAATGTATATTTCCCAAAAAAAGCAAGAGTTAAGGGGATTTTTTTCCATTTGATATCAAAAATTCATTTTTTCATTTAGTCTAAAGCTGGCCACACACAGGCAGCTCAGGGACATTCAGCAAATTCGGATCTATCAACATACTTAATTTTTGTCATACTGTACATACACAAACAAACAGTTTTTTGGCCATAGATGGTTATTGAAATGCATACATGCCACATTTGTGGGAATCTCATATCTTTCAGCTTTGATAGTTATCTCCTTAAATATTATTTTGAATGATGAAAAAAAATCTACAGTCACACAATGGCCTCATAAATACAGGTATCAGTCACTGTACTACTTCTTACAAAATCAACCAGAACAGTAGAAACCAGCTAACTTTTGGCCCACGCTTACAGTTGTCTGGCCAACAGTAGCCAACCTCACGACCGGCTTCTGACAAATGAGCATGCTGGCCAGCATCCAATCAGTGCTCGCAGCCTGAGCAGTGTGTTCTGGTGGGTGGGCAGTACTTCTATGAGAACACAATAGCACAGCAGGGGAGATTGCTGCACTTACATCGCTTGTGTTAGTACAGCGGTTTGTCAGTTTTTTTTCCATTCAGCCCGCTAGTATGTACCAGGCTTAAGAGATGTTTGTCTTTTGAGCAATCTACCCTCCAGCTCCCAGGTGGCTGGAATTCAGATTTTACCTGTTGTTCCACCTGCTGGACAATGAACGTGGTTAGGATATTCACCGCCACTGGGAGTGAAAGACAGGTACTTAATGGACACTGAGAATATGGTTTGGATTACTTCCAATGGGACAGTAATATTTATCAACCATATATGTCAAGAAACAAATGAAGACTGCTTCACACAGTCAGACTCATAGCAGATGCTAATATCATCAGCTCAACCACCTGTCTTCCAAACATTGTTGAATATGCTGATTTACTCACCCCGACATCTACAATGGGTTCTGTGTTTACACTTATGATAATGTGTATTGTATTTCATGAGCTCAAGTCAGTCTGCTAGTTAATTGACTCAGGTTGATTGAATCACTGTCATCTGTTAGTTGCTGAGTGGAAATAGTATACTGTTTGTGTTGGTTGTTCCTGAGATCTGTTAATTATATTTCTGTATACAATTTCATCTGCATAGGATAATGTAATCAGGTACGTGACCTGGTGGGGTAATTTGATCAGGTGGGGGATGTCTTCATGTTTGTGTAAATTGTGTGAGACTGTTCAATAAAGGAGTTGGTTCCAGAACTTATACAAGCTAAGTTGCCGGCTAGTTTTGTATGGGGGCGGCTAGATGATTTGATATCTACAAAGTATGTTCAAGACTGGAGGAAGCGATATACTGATGGCCCACAAACACAGAGTAGGTCGCGGTTCTGTTACAGGCGTTATCCCACTTTTGAAACTTTACAAACATATCCTTATATACTGTATATATATATATATATGACAGCAAATCAACGAAATTATTAAAAGAGACTGTCTAACATAGTGATGGGTGAATCTGCCCAGGTTTGATTTTTGAAAGGTGTGGAGAATCTTGTTCCAACAAACTTAGATGAAAATCCCACTGAGGTCAATGGCAGCGATTGTTCTTAAATTCTGAGCACTTTTAGGTTTTAGGGCTAATAGGCAAACTACTGTAAGAAAAAATAAAAATAACATGGGAAACTGGGTAATGTCATAAAGCAGGGCTCAAAATATCAAGTCCTGAGCTACTAGCCAGGCCTTAAGAGTTACTCACCATTAGTTGCCCCACCCAACCCCTGCCCATAGTTCGGCCCCTTAAACACACCATCGTAAATTATCTTATGAAATTACACTGTTAAATGTTTTAAAAGAATAAAGTTACGAAAATAAATATTAACAACAACAACTTTAACTATATTAACATGAAACATATCAGTGCAGCCTCATCAGTGCCCAAAGGTGCCTCCTATCAGTGCCCATCAGTGCAGCCTCATCAGTGCCCATCAGTGCAGCATATCAGTGCAGCATATCAGTTTTGCCTTATCAGTGCAGCCTCATCAGTGCCCATCATTGCCACTTTAACAGTGGCCATCAGTGCATCCTCATCAGTGGCCAGGCCCGGGCTGGCCTTAGGTCACACTGGACATTTGTACAAAAAAATATATACAAATTGTATATATTAGCGCGCCAGGGAGATTTGATCAGGATCTGGTATAATATTTATATAAATATATGTGGATAAATAAAGTGATTAGTGATTTAAATCAGTAAATAAATTAATTAATTGCAGCTGCTATGTAAAGTGCGGGTGCTAGTAATGAAAAAAAGTAATCACAATAGTGATAACTATAGCGCTTGCAGTGTCCCCTAGTGGGAGAATTATAATTCACAATTGTGCTTAATATTAAATATAAAAGTGATACTCTCAAATAAATATTTTGATTAAATACACTGATAAATAGACAAATAATAAATAAGTGGATAAACCACTCATAAATATAGTCCTTCACAGTGTGCAGTGAAAAAAAACTTTCAGTTTGTAAAAATATTAAATGTATCATACAGTCCAAACAAAATTAAATTAATAAAAAAGTACTGGTGCTCGTTGCTTGATTCCTTGGTGCTTCCTTCACCGTGAGTAAATAAATGAAATGCCCACTCACCGAATGCTGTGGGTTTTATATGTCTTATGACACTAAAACCGTCTGTGCTTATTGGGAGATCCTGCCCGGTTCGGATAGCTCTCCCTGGGTCTTTGCAGCCACTGCGGGTATTACTTCCACCTCGGGTAGTCTCCTCCAGCCACGATCCCAACCTTGGAATGTGCCCCTCCTGCAAAGTCCCTTCCAATCACAACCGTGATGGGGAAATAAAAAGCGGATAGTGTGGTATTGTTTCCAATATTTTATTCACACACCCCATGCATAACAAAGGTACAATCCATAAAACTTCCAGCAGGTGATAAAGGTGCTCATCCAAAGTTCAAAGATTAAAACAGCAAAATAGTGAGGTAACCGTGTTCAATCCAAACAAGACAGGCAAACAGATAGGACCGTCATACGTTCGGCACAAAGAGTGGAGAGCGGTAGTTCCGGTATGCGTTCCACTCGAGTGCGTATGACGTCACGACGTGCGTTCCACCTAACGCGTTTCGTCATTGGCTAGACGTCTTCAGAGGTGGAGTCACACATCTAGCATAGGTCTTAAATACCAGAGCTGCCGCTCAGCACTCCGCCCAACTCCGCTCTGAAAAAAATTCTATCCGGAAACCGGAAATGCCTCCATGTCCCCGCATAGTAAATAACATTTTAAGACGTGCAATCCATTCTTCGGAACTCAAATTTATATAACCATATTCCTTTATCATTTTAACAATACCCTTCTTATATCATGTATAAACATATTGGTAAATTAATTTATGCTATATTATAGGAAACATTGTATATAATAGGGCACACATATAAGTATATCATACTATTAAAAATAATAAATTTTAATTCATAAACTATTAAAAATTATATTAAATACATAATCAATATTGGTATAATGGGGGTTTAATATCATAAAATTCTCTGTTGTTTAATAAATTCTAATACTGTATTATTATAATTAATATTAAAAAATATCAAAAGTCTAAAATTTATTAATATTATAGTTACGTGGATTACAATAATTCTAATATGATAATAAATATTAATATATAATTTTATTTATAAATAAATAATATTTTAATATCAAGATCTAAAATTACTTATTAAAATTACTTATGGCTGAACAAAGACGTTATTATTTTATAAAATTTTAATATTTGAATATTATCAAAACTCTATAAAAATTATGGATTTGAAATAAAACAATTAATGTCCATGTCAATATTCATACCCTTGGGCTGTAGGGTAGAGAGCTCATAAATCCAACGGGACTCATTTTGGGAGATGGCAATTCGCATGTTATTGCCCCTCCAATTCTGTTCTATCTTATCAATGCCCAAGAAAAGTGGGGTCCCTATTATGCACCATTCTAAAATGTAGGGAGACACTATGATTCCTGAAACCTTTCTTAATATTGGCAATGTGCTCCCCTATACGTACCCTGAGCTCTCTTGCGGTACTATTTTTAATAGTATGATATACTTATATGTGTGCCCTATTATATACAATGTTTCCTATAATATAGCATAAATTAATTTACCAATATGTTTATACATGATATAAGAAGGGTATTGTTAAAATGATAAAGGAATATGGTTATATAAATTTGAGTTCCGAAGAATGGATTGCACGTCTTAAAATGTTATTTACTATGCGGGGACATGGAGGCATTTCCGGTTTCCGGATAGAGTTTTTTTCAGAGCGGAGTTGGGCGGAGTGCTGAGCGGCAGCTCTGGTATTTAAGACCTATGCTAGATGTGTGACTCCACCTCTGAAGACGTCTAGCCAATGACGAAACGCGTTAGGTGGAACGCACGTCGTGACGTCATACGCACTCGAGTGGAACGCATACCGGAACTACCGCTCTCCACTCTTTGTGCCGAACGTATGACGGTCCTATCTGTTTGCCTGTCTTGTTTGGATTGAACACGGTTACCTCACTATTTTGCTGTTTTAATCTTTGAACTTTGGATGAGCACCTTTATCACCTGCTGGAAGTTTTATGGATTGTACCTTTGTTATGCATGGGGTGTGTGAATAAAATATTGGAAACAATACCACACTATCCACTTTTTATTTCCCCATCACGGTTGTGATTGGAAGGGACTTTGCAGGAGGGGCACATTCCAAGGTTGGGATCGTGGCTGGAGGAGACTACCCGAGGTGGAAGTAATACCCGCAGTGGCTGCAAAGACCCAGGGAGAGCTATCCGAACCGGGCAGGATCTCCCAATAAGCACAGACGGTTTTAGTGTCATAAGACATATAAAACCCACAGCATTCGGTGAGTGGGCATTTCATTTATTTACTCACGGTGAAGGAAGCACCAAGGAATCAAGCAACGAGCACCAGCACTTTTTTATTAATTTAATTTTGTTTGGACTGTATGATACATTTAATATTTTTACAAACTGAAAGTTTTTTTTCACTGCATACTGTGAAGGACTATATTTATGAGTGGTTTATCCACTTATTTATTATTTGTCTATTTATCAGTGTATTTAATCAAAATATTTATTTGAGAGTATCACTTTTATATTTAATATTAAGCACAATTGTGAATTATAATTCTCCTACTAGGGGACACTGCAAGCGCTATAGTTATCACTATTGTGATTACTTTTTTTCCACACTGGACATTTGCCTGTTGGGCCGGGGGCCACCTGGGTAGGAGGGGTAGCACACAGAGGAACCTAACCGTCTATTTTTCTCCTGCTGCCGCTAAATGTCCTGCAGGCATTCAGCAATGGCAGGAGATAAATGGACGAATTGGTTCCTCTATGTGCTGCCCAGCCACTCCCCCCCCTACCCAGGTGGCCCCGGTTGCAGGGGGCCCGTGTGAGCTCATCTTTCAATGGAACCAGGGAGCCCATAGGGAACTATAGGCTACCTTTGGTTTCTCCCCAGTTGCAGTGCAGCTTTTGTTTCAAACATGTAGTCTCCTGTGGCTAATAGACCGAATGGTCTCTCACCCAGCCGACAGCTTCTACACGGGCTGACTGAGCTGGTGGGCGGGGCAGGGGTGTGGCTATCTTGATTTACATGCACAGGTGGCTGCTGAAAATGGTGGGATTGGGAGGAGGAACACAGATGGCGACCTTGGGAGGCTTCACCTCCATCCATATTGTGAGTGACTCCTGCAGTAATTCCCTCCTCCCGCATTGCTTTAGCTTCCTACTGTGGTTAGAACACTCAATGCTCCCCCCCACTGTATACTGGCCACTGCTCCCCTCATTATATACTGCTCCCCCTTATACTCCCCACCCACTATATACTGCCCACTGGCCCCCCAATTGAATACTGGTTACTGCCGCCTCCCGTCCCCAATGTATACTGCTCCCCCTGTATACTGCTCATGGCCCTCCACTGTATACTGCTCACTCCCCCCCCCCCACTGTATACTGTTCACTGCTCCCCCTGTATACTGCTCACTGCTACCTCCTGACTGTATACTGCCCACTGCCCCCCTCCCCCATATATGGCTACCCCCTGTAAACTGCTCATTACCCCCTCACTGTAGACTGCTCACTGCCCCCCCCCCCACTGTATACTGCCCACCAATCCCCCTTCCCCCATCTACAGCTCATGCTCACCCACTGTATACTGGTCACTGCCCCCCCCATATACTACTCTCTGCCCCCCCCCCACTGTACACTGCTCCTCCCCCTATATACTGCTCACTGATCCTCCTCCACTGTATATTGATTCCCTTACACACTGTATTAGGCCCACTGCTCCCCCCACATTGTATACTGCCCACTACTGCCCCCCTGTATAATGCTCACTGCCCCCCCCCCCCACTGCATAATGCTTCACTGGCATAGCTTCAGGGCTCTCAACTGTGACCATGCTGCAGGGAGCCCATGCAGCCTCCCTGTCACTAGGCGTGGCACCAGGGGGTGCTACAGAACCCTCAAAATATTATTAGCACCCCCCCTCCACTGTGTACTGCTTCCCTCCATATTGTATGCTGCCCCACGGTATACTGCTCACTGCTCCCCCCCCCCCCCCACTGTACTATTTCTCCCCACTGCATAATGCTTCCACTCACTGTATAATGTTTTATTGGTGTAGCTCCAGGGGTCCCAACTGTGACCTCCAGCAATGCTGCAGGGGGCCTATGTAGCCTCCCTGTCACTAGGGGTGGCACAAGGGGAGTGCTACAGAACCCCCAAAAATATTGCTAGCACCCATTGGTAGAACTACCAGGGTCGCAAAGGTCGCACTTACCACTGGGCCCTGACATTCCACCATCATGGCGGGCCCCGCTGCAGAACATGTAAACGGGTCCTGCATCTGATCCTTAATGAAGGGCCGTGCAATAGTAGAAAAGGATCCCAGGATCAGTGGGAAGGACCCAAGGACTTGAGGTCAGAGGAGACCTTCATGGTTTCTCGGCCAACGGCCCTGAAGGTTCTAGTTACGCATCTGCTTCTATCTATTTTCTTTATGCTGCCCTCCAGGCCCTGATCCTCTCTGTGCCCCTGTGTGCTCTTTCCTGCCCCCCCCCCCTTTCCCCCTGCAGTGCTTCTGGGTTCCCCTCTCCCCTCTTCTGTTGACTACTGCAGGGGATCTAGGCTGCTTAGTCTAAAAATGCCTGAGCCTATTTTTTGTCCCTGTCTGGACCTGTCACCCAGATAGCAAGGATAATTTGCCACAAATTTGTGGCAGTGTTGAATTGTAAGTCTGTTAACTTGCTGCACATTTTCACTCGCAAGTTGTACACTTACAGAGCACTTGAAGCACAAGTTTTAGTTGACACTTTTCTAATTTGTAGCAAACATACATTATGTGGCAAGTCTCTAGCAAGAGCAAAGTTGCAGTGGTGAATCTACAGCAAGAGCTCTGCAAGTCTACAGCATGAAAATTCAGCCACAGTGACCCCTGTGGGACAGCTTGGATCTGAAACTCCGGCTGCTGTCAAACAAAGTGCCACCTCCTAGACCGGCTCTTTTGATAGACAGCACACCAATTTAATTTCCCAGCATTGGATCAGTGTGCTGTCTATCATAGGACCCGGTAGAGGAGGCGGGACTTTGTTTGACAGTGACTGGCATTTCAGATCCAAGCTGTGTCACAGTGCGAGATCCTCTCTCTCTGTGATCTGGCTGGCCCTCCTCCTGACAGTTTCCTGGCTGACCGCTTCTGGCAGAAGTGGTGCAGCCTTTTTTGCAGGACATCAGAGCTGCCCAGTCCGCCTCTGCTGCACACTCGCCAACAGCTCATTTCTACTCGCCTAATGAAAGCAGTGTGTGTGTGTGTGGGGGGGGGGGGGGTGAATGCCCATGGGACCCAATATTTCCTAACTGACCCCAATCTCTCCCTTTGCAGTATGTCAGATTTCTCTATGGTTTCCCTACAACAGCTCTAATATCACTGACACTCTGACTGCCCTGTGCTGCCTTTTTTTAGTGAGGGAACTGGCTTATCCAAAAAGCCCTCTTGGGCCTGTTTCACACAAGCTTCTGCTTGAGTGTGAGCAGTGTGAACAGTCTAATAGCAGTGTTTTTTATTGCCACTTTAGCAAACTGCTAGCAGGCTTCAAAACCTCTTAAAGCTTGATGAAAGCCATTCTAGCAGCTTGTTTAAAGTGACAATCAACACTCCTATTAGGAACTGTATTCAACATTTACAAACTGGAGCTGAATGGTACTTTAAAAGCTTCAACAAGGCTTGCTGAAAGCTCTGCACATGCTTTGTCAAAGCTTGCTGCCCATACTGGTCCTATGCAAACAGGAGTTGCATTCTATGTATTAAGATAAAAAGCCTTCTGTGTGTAGCAGCCGCCCCAGCACCCCCCTAAAACTTACCTGAGCTCCCTCTCTATCCAGCGATGTCCACGAGTCTCTCTCCCTCCTGATTGGCTGAGACACAGCAGCAGCACCATTGACTCCTGCTGCTGTCAATCCAAGTCAGTTAGCCATTCAGAAGAGGGGGCGGGGCTAAAAGGCAGCTCCTTGTCTGAATAGAAACACAGACCTGCAGCTCGGCTCGGGTGCACCCATAACAAGCTGCTGGCTGTGGGGGCACTCAACAGGAGGGAGGGGCCAGGAGCACCGAAGAAGGACCTAAGAAGAGGATGATTCAGGTAAGTATAACATGTTTGTTATTCAAAAAAAAAACACAAGACTTTACAATCACTTGAATCCCGTGTGAAGCAGGCCTTATTGAATCTTCTCTGATTGCAAAGTTCAAAGGCCATGCAGTGCATTAGAGTTTAAAAAAAATGGTCCCTGGTGAATCTGCACAACAATTCCAGTGGCGACTCTAGGAACAATATATGGGGGGGGGGGGGGCACATAAGATACCACAGTCAAAACTGGGGTGGCACTCATAACTTTCACCACTAAATCATACCACTGAAAAAAACAAAGTAAGTATGTATATATATATATATATATATATATATATATATATATATATATATATATATGTATATACACTGCTCAAAAAAATTAAGGGAACACTTTTTAATCAGAGTATAACACCAAGTCAATTAACCTTCTAGGATATTGATCTGGCCAGTTAGGTAGCAGAGGGGGTTGTTAATCAGTTTCAGCTACTTTGGTGTTATTCAAATTAACAGGTGCACTAGATGGGCAGCAATGAGACAACCTCCAAAACAGGAATGGATTTACAGGTGGAGGCAACTGACCTTTTTTTCTCTACTCATCTTTTCTGACAGTTTTTCACTAGTTTTGCATTTGGTTAGGGTCAGTGACACTACTGGTAGCATGAGGCGATACCTGGACCCTATAGAGGTTTCACAGACAGCCCAACTCCTCCAGGATAGCACATGAATATGTGCCATTACCAGAAAGTTTACTGTGTCTCCCAGCACAGTCTCAGAAATAACCCAGGACACCATCCGTCGTCTCATTAGAAGCATGTCCCAACATTATCAGGCATGCATACAAGCATGTGGGAGCCATACAAACTACTGAGTGCCATGTTGAGTTGCTGTAATGAAATTTCAGCAAAATGGATTAGCTTGCTGCATAATTTTTTTTAAATTAGATTTTCAGGGTGTCTTTGAATTCAGCCTTCTGTAGGTTGATCATTTTTATTTCCATCAAATGATGGGGTATCCTTTGGTTCCTAATACATTACCCAGTCCATATCAGTATAGATATTCAGCGTGATATTTTTTCCATTGAGCTCTGATGTGTTTTATGTGTTTTTGTATTGGTACCAGTTTATTCAGTAATAACCCCTACCCAGTATTGGTGCCACCAGTTTATGCAGTAATAACCCCTAGTATTGGTGTCAGTTTACACAGTAATAGCCCCTAGTACTGGTGCCAGTTTTTGCAGTAATAGTCCCTAGTATTGGTACCTATTTATGCAGTAATAATACCTAGTATTGGTGCCAGTTTATGTAGTAATAGCCCCTAGTATTGGTCCCAGTTTATGCAGTAAAAGCCCCTAGTATTGTTGCCAGTATATGCAGTAATAGTCCCCAGAGTTGGTACCAGTTTACGCATTAATAACCCCTAATATTGGTGCCAGTTTACACAGTAATACGTAAAGCCTAGTATTGGTGCCAGTTTATGCAGTAATAACCCCTACCCAGTATTGGTGCCAGTTTATGCAGTAATAACCCCAAGTATTGTTGTCAGTTTACGCAGTAATAGCCCCTAGTACTGGTGCCAGTTTTTGCAGTAATAGCCCCTAGTATTGGTACCAGTTTATGCAGTAATAATACCTAGTATTGGTTCCAGTTTACGCAGTAATAGCTCCTAGTATTGGTGTCAGTTTATGCAGTAACAGCCCCTAGTATTGGTGCCAGTTTACGCAGTAATAAAGCCAAGTATTGGTGCCAGTTTATGCAGTAATAAAGCTTAGTATTGGTGCCAGTTTATGCAGTAATAAAGCTTAGTATTGATGCCATGCTCTCAGCATGGAGTAGATAGGGAAGAATAGTGAGATCTACCAACCACAGTAATGAAAGTATTTTTCCTAATAGTTTAAAGCAATTTCAGCAAACAGTTTATGCAGTAATAACCCCTAGTATTGGTGCCAGTTTATTTAGTAATAGCCCCTAATATTGGTGCCAGTTTACGCAGTAATAAAGCCTAGTATTGGTGCCAGTTTATTCAGTAATAAAATATTGGTGCCAGTTTACGCAGTAATAAAGCCTTGTTTTGGTACCAGTTTATTCAGTAATAACCCCTACCCAGTATTGGTGCCACCAGTTTATGCAGTAATAACCCCTAGTATTGGTGTCAGTTTACACAGTAATAGCCCCTAGTACTGGTGCCAGTTTTTGCAGTAATAGTCCCTAGTATTGGTACCTGTTTATGCAGTAATAATACCTAGTATTGGTGCCAGTTTATGTAGTAATAGCCCCTAGTATTGGTCCCAGTTTATGCAGTAATAGCCCCTAGTATTGTTGCCAGTATATGCAGTAATAGTCCCCAGAGTTGGTACCAGTTTACGCATTAATAACCCCTAATATTGGTGCCAGTTTACACAGTAATACGTAAAGCCTAGTATTGGTGCCAGTTTATGCAGTAATAACCCCTACCCAGTATTGGTGCCAGTTTATGCAGTAATAACCCCAAGTATTGTTGTCAGTTTACGCAGTAATAGCCCCTAGTACTGGTGCCAGTTTTTGCAGTAATAGCCCCTAGTATTGGTACCAGTTTATGCAGTAATAATACCTAGTATTGGTTCCAGTTTACGCAGTAATAGCTCCTAGTATTGGTGTCAGTTTATGCAGTAACAGCCCCTAGTATTGGTGCCAGTTTACGCAGTAATAAAGCCAAGTATTGGTGCCAGTTTATGCAGTAATAAAGCTTAGTATTGGTGCCAGTTTATGCAGTAATAAAGCTTAGTATTGATGCCATGCTCTCAGCATGGAGTAGATAGGGAAGAATAGTGAGATCTACCAACCACAGTAATGAAAGTATTTTTCCTAATAGTTTAAAGCAATTTCAGCAAACAGTTTATGCAGTAATAACCCCTAGTATTGGTGCCAGTTTATTTAGTAATAGCCCCTAATATTGGTGCCAGTTTACGCAGTAATAAAGCCTAGTATTGGTGCCAGTTTATTCAGTAATAAAATATTGGTGCCAGTTTACGCAGTAATAAAGCCTTGTTTTGGTACCAGTTTATTCAGTAATAACCCCTACCCAGTATTGGTGCCACCAGTTTATGCAGTAATAACCCCTAGTATTGGTGTCAGTTTACACAGTAATAGCCCCTAGTACTGGTGCCAGTTTTTGCAGTAATAGTCCCTAGTATTGGTACCTGTTTATGCAGTAATAATACCTAGTATTGGTTCCAGTTTATGCAGTAATAGCTCCTAGTATTGGTGTCAGTTTATGCAGTAACAGCCCCTAGTATTGGTGCCAGTTTATGCAGTAATAAAGCTTAGTATTGATGCCATGCTCTCAGCGTGGAGGAGGTAGGGAAGAATAGTGAGACCTACCAACCACAGTGATGAAAGTATTATGGCCAGCCGCGACAGTGGCGATGGTCTTAACACTTTTATCAACTTCATGGGAGATCTTTATGATTTGCCCGTGGGTCTCCTGATGCGCACCTCTCCATCTGGGACTCCTTCCCTCCACCATACACCGTACTAAGTGGGAAAGCTGCTACAGCGCATCTCTCGATCTGGGACACATGCCCCTACAGCAGGGTTGCCCAACCTTTTGAGGAGTGAGGGTAACCAGTCGCAGGCCACAATGAGCAGGCAGATGACAGGCATGTGTCCACTCAGCATTTGCAGAGCAGACACGGACACAGCCCCCTCTACTCTAAGGGCCCTCCAAACCCACCCAGACAGAAGGGGATGAATCCCCTTCTATTTTTTTAAGTGGATCAGATTGGAGATAGGCGGATGTAAACGGACACAAGTCGGTTTACATCTGCCGCTCTATAGAGGTGAATAGAGGGTCCAATTGGGTACACCTGAAAAACAGACAGGCGGGCTGGTTTGGACCGATCATATGAAAGGGACCTAAGGCTGCTTTCACATGGATGCACTGCGGTTTACCTGCAGCTCAACTGACCTCAATCTTTACTTCTCCCTCTAGATTCCTGCAGGTATCAATGACTCCTGCTGTCCCCAAGGGGGGTATGGCTGGTGGCTGCTGCTGGCTGTCCTCCAGGGATGATACTGCTACTGGGTACTGCTTCTGGGTACTGCTGGCTGGTACTGCTGGTGGGTAATGCTGGTGTGTTCTGCTGGCCGGTACTGCTGGTGGTTACTACTGGCGGGTATTGCTGGCTTGTACTACTGGAGGGTACTGCTGGCTGGTACTGCTAGCTGGTACAGCTGGTGGGTATTGCTGGCAGGTACTGCTGGGGGATACTGCTGGCTGGTACTGCTGGTTCTGCTGGCGGGTACTGCTGGCTGGTACTGCTGGTGGGTACTGCTGGTTGGTACTGCTGGTGGGTACTGCTGGCTGGTACTGCTGGCGAGTACTGCTAGCTGGTACTTCTGGTGGGTATTGCTGACAGGTACTGCTGGCTGGTACTGCTGACTGGTACTGTTGGTATGTTTCGCTGGCTGGTTCCCGACTCACCATCCCCCAGCATCAGTGTGACAGGAAGCATGCGGCTGCAGTAGAGAACAGAGCCAATGCTTCCTTTATTGTTCCTGTGACTGTCACAGGTGAAGTACATTGGATATCACTCCGCCTGTGACAGGAGCCGTCACTATACAGCAAGCATCGGCTCTGCTTGCTCCAGTGGCGGCTCCATTCTTGACAGTGATGCTCGGGGATGGCGGGTCCGGATCCCACAATCTGGGCTTACCAACCTGCCATCCCAGAGCAGGAGGTGGCCGGGATCCTGTTGGGGGGGGGGGGGCAAATGAGGGGGCACAGTATAATGTTGGCAGGGCCCCAAGCCCCCCGTGATACCACTGAATCCTTCAGATAGTGAATTATGTATCTGCAGGATTCACCTTAAAGCCATGGTAGCAGTGAACCCGAACCTCATCCCTAGTTCCCATCATCCAACACCATCTCACATTATACTAAAAGGTGACGTTTTAGCCCTGTGCCTTTTTGTTAAACATATAAAATATTTAAAAACAGTTTCTTTCAGTTGTCAAACATTTTTGATGGTTTGAAAACTCGATTGTGTGAGGATTGTTATCTTAAAGTTTTGATAGGCTACTAATCAAAATTCTAAATGAATACTTGAAATGTATACAGTGAGCATAATCTATTAGCTCAGTATTTCAGGTTTTTATCAACACCCTGCCCTCTATCCATCAGCATATGTATACTGATCCATTTAGCTCCATAAAACCAGAGAATTAGGGGGCACTTTACAGGTATCAGAAACAAATGGCAAATGCTGATTTTTTTTCCTGCTGTGTAAATAAACCCTGTAAAAATTTTTGTTTTAATTATTTATTTATTTGTTTTTTTTTTTTGCTGTCTGCAAGCCCACCACTGGGGGTAGCTTCACCCTCAGTGTCCATGGACAGAAAGCGATAGGAAATCTTAGATAGATGTCATCAAAAATCTTCCACTAGGTACATCTGTTCTGGTGATGACTGCTAGGGAGGGTTTTTTTAACCTTTCCCCACAATTTAAAAAAATATATAAATAAATAAAATAGAAGGTTGTGGTTTTAGATACACTTTTTTATATTAATTCAGGAGAAGTAAAGTCACAAAAGATCATCTGTCACTATGGAGATTTATACAGAGTAGGCAACCCCCTTTGTATATCCTCAGCGTAAGCCAGGACAGAATCTAGGATGGTGCTGGGGTGGGTTACCCCAGCACTAATGACATTATTGTCAGGGAGTGGAGGGGCCGGAGGGGGGGGGGGGGTGATGAGGTACTACCCAGACTATAGAAATGCAGAGTTGGCATAGCTACACAGTGCCTTGCCCCTATCAGGAGAGAGACTTTCAGAATTCAGGCGGGGATGTGTCATGTCGGTGGGGTGAGGTGTCATCATCATCTGTGCTGCTGCACACTACTGTCAGTGCCGGTTCACATTCTTGCGGCTGCGGCAATCGCATGTAATGTCGGTGCGCACTGCTCCATCATTACATGCGATCGGCTGTGCGGTGCGAGTTCAGCCATACACTCTGTATGGCTAAGTTCGCACTGCACCTGCAGTAAAGTCGCACAGGACCCTTTTTTTCATCCGCATCAGGATCGGATCGCACGGTGGTTCACACTTGTGCAATCTGATCCTGTGCGACTGTAAAGATCGCACTGCGATATGCGATCAAACTGGGGGTGTCGTTAACATTTCATTGACACCCTCAGCGTATCGCATATGGCAGTGTGAACTGCCAGGGGTGCGTTTGCGATGCGGGAACAGGCTGCGAATTCGCAGCCTTCCCGCATCGCATAAGTGTGAACCGGCACTCAGTGTCACTGTGAGAGTCAGTTTCATGTGTGTATGCCTGTCCATTCTAATTTCTTTCTCTCCTGAGTCCTGCCCCTGAGCTACTTACTCAGGGGCAGGACTCAGGAGGGCAAGAAATTAGAATGGGCAGGCACACACACACAGAGCAAGTAAGTATATTATGTTTGTTATTTAAAAAAAAAAAAGAGAATTTAACCACTTCTGGGCCCGAAGGATTTGCCCCCTTAATGATCAGGCCATTCGGCACTGCGTTACTTTAACGGACAATTGCGCAGTCGTGCGACGCTATACCCAAATAAAACTGATGTCCCTTTTTCCCCACAAATAGAGCTTTCTTTTGGTGGTATTTGATCACCTCTGCAATTTTTATTTTTTTGCGCTATATACAAAAAAAGACCGACAATTCTGAAAAAAAAATACAATATTTTTCACTTTTTTTAACATTTTAGGCCAATTTGTTTTCTGCTACATATTTTTGGTAAAAAAAATCGCAATAAGCTTATTTTGATTGGTTTGCGCAAAAATTATCGCATCTATTAACTACGGGAAACATTTATGTTATTTTTATTTTTTATTTTATTTTTTCACTAGTAATGGCTGTGATCTGCTGTTTTTAGCGGGACTGCGACATTGCGGCGGACAGATCGGACCCCTAATTGACATTTTTGACACTTTTGGGGGGACCAGTGAAATTACTACAGTAATCAGTACTAAAAATATGCACTGTTATTGTAATAATTACACTGGCAGGGAAGGGGTTAATACTGTGGGTGATCAAGGGGTTAAATGTGAGCATAGGGGAGTGATTCTAACTGTGGGGGGGGGGTGTGGCTTGTGAAATGAGCACAGAGACTTGTGTTCCTACATAGAAGGATCACAGGCACTCTGTGATCATTCCAGAGAGAAAAACGGTTAGCTGTGTTTACAACAGCTGACAGTTCTTCTCTCTCAGTGGGGAATGATCACAGGTGTTAGACAGCAATTGGAGCCCCCTGCCCCATGCATCCAAGTCCCAGCTGCCGAGTGAGGGGCAGGAGCACGCCGTCCACGGTGCGCGCTCGTCCCCTAGCTGCAGGGACGCGACCAACGTATACCTACGTCGGTACGTGCAGGAGGGGCTGCCTGCCGCAGTATAACTGCGGCGGGCGGTCCTTAAGTGGTTAATATCACTTTAAAATTTATCTTACTTACTTTTTTTACAAGGATAAAAATGTAGTCATGTGGCCATATATCTCTTCTTCCTGATAGTGGGGGGGGTTACAGAACACTGCAAGCACACCATGTGCCTGTATTCCATAATATGTTCAGCCAGAGGCAAGATGCAGGCTGCACTTAAGCAGGGGATGTGTTCAAGAAGCAGACTGTGATTGGGTGGGGGTGTGTGCCAGAGACAGACTGTGATTGGTCAGAGGGGGGTCTGGTGGCTGAACAAACTATCTAATACAGGCATGTTGTGTGTCAGCACAGTGTCCTGTTCCTCTAAATGGTCAGCCAAAGGATGATAAGCGACTATGATAACACAGATCAGCTCCTGTGCTTTGTGTAATCAGTTTACAAGGAAAACAGAAAGGTTACTGGCAGGATCAATCAGGTGCTTCAGATTAAAGAAGTACATGAAAACAATATAAACTATGATTTATAAAATACATACTGTATATGTGAACACACACATAGTAAAAAAATATATATATTTGGGGTACACTTTAAAAAGAAAGGTTAATATTGTTAACTAAATAGAAAAAACTGCAGGCATTATACTATACTCGAATTACTATACATTGCACTGTCACACAGGTTTCTATAAAATAACTATTAGGAACATATTTGCCACCCTTGTTACAAAAACTGCATTTGTTTGCTAAATATGTTACCGTGAGGCAAGTTTTATTTTTAAAAGAAGGGCTATTTTTCTGCCACAAATTTGGCCTTTTTGTCCCGCTTGACAGCCATTCAGATTTCAACAAACAGTTACCGTGCCCTCTAAACTGACCATTCAGATCCTATACCCAACATTTAAACACTTAGCGCTTTCCTGGACTCAATAAAATTCCTTTTCATTTGAAGCTGGGTTGCCATGTCTTTTCAAACAGAGACAGAGAAAACGGTCCTCTGTGTCAGACAGATTTTAATTTTCCATCCTCATCCATTTGTATAATGCAGACAAAGGCAAACAAACCGTACCGAAAGCCTAGCAACCCGCAGTTTAGGCAGTCAATGCATATGATCTGCCGAATGAAGGCCGAGACCTGTTCACACATGAATAAAGAAGATTAAGATTTTCTTTCAAAGACGTGAAGCCTTTTTGACAGCCAATGTCAACAGTTCTGTCTGTTTCTCAATGTGAAACAGTCATCTATCACAGGTTCCCACAGGGAGGTCTTACTTATTAGAATGCTTTACATTACCGCAGCTTGTCACCATTTTATGGCAGAATAAAGGTGCAAACCCTACTTGTAAACGAGGCATAAAGGATAAATTACACACCCTTCCTCCTGAGGCCTGCTACATTAAATTAGTGCAGAGATGTACAAAATTATTGTAGCACGCCAAAAAGAGTTTTATTTATAATACAATAAAGTATAATACATTTATAGGTACACTTACAAATTGTGCAACAAAAGGAATATATATTTGTTATTTTTATTTCTGTGGTCGGTCAACAGATCAGTTGCTGTTTATTGCAGTAATTAATTTATTCATTACTCATATAACCCTTGTCAGTTAAAATGACCTTTCCATGTCAATCTCCAGACAGTTATGGTTTCCTGAAACTTCGTATTTGCTACCTTGTAACCATGGCAAATGTACTCTAGACATAGGAATTCCCTGGATTCTTTTCTCCCTACTCCTATAATTAACTTACCGCTTTTTCCTAGCCTAAGGTCATTTTGAAAGCTAATCTTCAGGCTGAAAAAAGTAAACATACATTAACTCCTTGCCACCTCCACCCCCAGCCCTTTAAGAGGATTTAAATGTTGGAAGGCAGAGGCGGGCTTTCTGATCATGTGACAGATGTGATTGGCTGTCACAGTAGTCACATAATTGGAAGGTCCTGATTGCAAGTATGCATCAGGTATATATATGCTTAGTTATTGTTCTGGGAGTGCGCAGTGAGCATGCACTCAGCATAGAAAAAGCCATTCCCTATGAACTCATATGTGCTGCGGCTCGGCACTAAAGGGTACCCACTACAGGCAAAACTCTTTATATATTTTCATTCTGAGTAAGGGTGGGTTATAACTAGTGTTGAGCGAACACGGACTGTATTATTCGGTTCCGTACCGGATAATTGGATTTTTGTTACCCGGACACGGACCCGAAAACTTTACTGTATGTTCGGGTTTAAAATCCGTGTTCGGTAATTTTATTTCCTGTATGTAATAGCGCGGTTTTAATGGCGGGCTTTCAACAGCCAATCGACAAGCGTTTAACTGGTGTGCCATAGAAGCCATCACAGCCATGCCTACTAATGGCATGGCTGTGATTGGCCATCTGAAGCATATGACCCAGGTCTTTATAAGCTAGAGACACAGCGCGGTGTGCGTCAGTCTGCTCTAGTGTAGGGAGAGAGCACACAGAAACGGTGCTGGCTGCTGCTGATTAGGGACAGACAGGGAAAAAAAACATTGTGCCCGAAAAGAATGCAGGGACAGGTCGGAGTGTAGGCAGGAAAAGATATTTGAGCATTTTAGGGACAGGCTGGAGAGAGTAGGCAGGGAGAGATTAGGAGACACAGGACAGAACAATCCTCCGTTAGCGATCTACATTGATTTTGCTGTGTGGGGGATGGTGCAGTGAACGATCTTTTAGCCCTCACTTGAGCCCACTGAGGAGGAGGAGGGAGAAAAAAAAATATTTTTATCAGTCTGTTGTGTGCAGCGTTCAGCTATATTTTACTACAGAGTGCTGTTCTAATCTGCTATTTAAAAATTACAAATTTAAAGGGGAATTTTTTTTAAGAGCACTTGCCATGCTCTTAACCACATGTTGCTGCCATTTTCAGCACTCTAGCCCTTTCCATTGTTTTTTTAGAGCCATTTTAGTGCCTGAAAGTTCGGGTCCCCATTGACTTCAATGGGGTTCGGTGTCCGGGTAAAGTTCGGAAAAAGTCCGGGTCACGGACCCGGACTTTTTTTTCAAGTTCGTCCGAACCCGCCGAACACGGACATCCAGGTGTCCACTCAACTCTAGTTATAACCTCTCTCAGATTTTTTTCCACCATCTGTGTCCCATTGCGGAGATTTCCCTTCACCTTCTGTCCCATAGCCAAACAGGAAGTGACACAAAATCCCTCTAAATCAAGGGAATTCCTTAAGGGACCCCAAGTTCACCAGAACTAGTGTCCCCATTGAAAGATTTCTCTGCTATTACTTTTCTGGGGACAACCCAAAATTAGGGTAATTAATTTTTTCTCTTTCAATGATAATGGTAAACAGGACAAATCGAGAGGACGAATCTCCTTAACAGGGGCACAGACAGCAATATAAACTGACAGCTGTTATAATCCCTCTCCACTCTATCCAAAACTAAAAAACAAAAAAATTGCCTTTAGTTATACTTTAATATATCACTCATTTTTTAAACGCAAACAGTGCATCTACCTGAATTTGACCTGATCAGCCTCTGCCAGTCTACTTTACTTTAGAGATCAGGGAGGGAGAGGGAGAAGCAGCACAAGTTGCCAATTAGGTGAGTTGCAGTGTAAGATGATGATAGTAGTTGATAGTAAAGTGGGGTACACACTAGTAGAAAATCTCCTGAAAATTCCCGTCCGAGGTAAAATCTTACGATTTTCGGCTAGTGTGTACACAACTTTCAGCAGCTGATGCCGACATTTTCAACGAAAAAAAGCAGAGGGGCAAACACCAAAAATGTTATCGTCTGTGCCCAGCACGACCAATTTTCGTTTAATGTGTATGCAGTACATCCGCAAAAAATTGGATACGAAAGACCACGCATGATCTGAAGTTGCTAATGACCCAGCAGTCTAGGTACAAACGTCCCAAAAAAAAAAAAAAAAAAAACAAGAAATTTCGTGAACATTATGCACTGTCAACTAAAAACGGTTATGACCGCTGAGCATGACAGAGAAAAATCTGAGGATATTTCGTCCAATTTTCCAAAGTGTGTACGAGCCTTAAGATAGTAAGAAAGAGCAGAGTTACAAAGAGAAGAGCTCATGAGTGACCTACTTATCTGTTTACTGTCAAGATACAGGGTAGGGGTGTGGGGGGAGATCTGTAACAAAAAGTAAAATTGCAGCAGAGAAAGTGCAGGTCCCCTGCCAGGTAGGACTGTGCTGTGTGGGGGTGCTATGTAAATAACATGAATAAATACACATAAATGCACATCCCATGGCAGAGAAAACAGCTCCCATAATGTTTTCTGTAAAAAAAAAATGTATCTGTGTTTTAGCCTGCAAGGAGGATGAAATGCTGGTTAGTAAGATAGCTGCTGCCCCAGCTGGGACAGAAGCAGTTACCCTGATTCCCCACACTTTCTGCTGAGCTCTGCCTCTCTCCATGTGCTGATAATAAAAGGGGGGAGGGCTTCACCCAGACTGACTCAATGTGTTGAATGGGAAAGAAGACACAGACAAGCCACAGCATGTAATCTCCATCTGGCTGCATAGAAGAGAGAAGGGGGAGCAGTTCCATCTTAGAGAGCAAGCCTGCCTGCTGTCACATCCACCATGTAGAGGGATTGCTGATACCTGCACTATCCCCTGAAGAAAACCATCTATTGGATATTGCCAAGATGGACACAACCAGTTATAGACTCTTTCCTGTGCAGGTATGCTGGGGTGGCTACAAGCCTGAGTTAGGGAAGGGATTAGGGACATTAGCAAAAGACGGTGCACTTTTGTTGTGGAACTGTTATGCTGAGAGTTTCCAGTAAAGCTTTTGAAATGTTGTCCTCTACTTGGTCTGAGGTTACTAAAGGGATGTATGCAAGTAACCGGCACCACACAGAGTCTACAGCGTAAGTCAGTAAAGCCCATTGGGGTATGAAGACAGCACTGCAAGACTAATATGGTGCAAAGCAAAGCAAGTGGTTACTAAGGGTAACTTAGATTTACCAAGTAGCCAGTCATAAAGCCTGTGCTTGTGATAGTTGGGAGAGCCTCTTCCAGCAAGGGAGTTGTTGTTGTCACTCTCTCTGTGAGTGGTTCATCTCCCACAGCAACAGGAGCAGTTCAGCACTGCAGAGGTTCTCGGCTTGTGCACAAGCAGGGAAGAGAAAGAGTTAATGCAGAGCACGTATGGGACCCCAATTTCTTGTTGACAAAATAGATGCCCTTAATCATGCGCTTTTATCTTCACCTAAAACCTTTGCCCCATTCAAAACCTGAACTGTCTCATTCTCCTGTCTGTTTGCACGGTATAATTCTCAGCTACTTTCATTAAAGACAGTCTCACAGGGACTTGAGTGGGTGGTGCTGTTCTGGCCTGCCTATTCATTGTCAGGTTTGGAAGGACCATTTGTGTGCCTATAAGGGTCAAATTGAGACTGCTAGATCAAACTATTTCTCCCATGCCATTGAAAAACCTCTTAGCAGCTCTAGACAGCTCTTCTGCATCATGGACAGATTATTAAAACCTCTTTGACCCTCCACTTTACCAGCTTCAACACAGCTCTGTAACATATTCTTGGATTTTTTTCTCCTCAAAAATTGACAAAATAGGGCATCAAATTCTTAGCACACGTTTCTTCCACATTACTTCCTGATCCACCCAGGTTTACTGGCCCTTCTCTCTCCCACTTCTCTCTACTTGACTCTGCATTTCTGACTAAATTGGTCTGCAATATGAAATCTTCCTGTAAGTAAATAGAAAAAATAAAGGATGGCGCTCAGATATGCATAATACTGATGAATAACCCCAATTGAGACTCAGATGGACAGTCTAATGAAGATTTATTAAGTCAGTCCACAATGGTTAAAACAATGTAGTAAAATAAATAGTCCTACCGATCCTTGAAGCTTCTGTGCATCCTAGCTATTTGTTACAGGGATCCCTGGTGTAAGTCCTGGGGGCCTGGTAGCTGATGGAAAAGAATGGGGCTGGCAGGTGGAAGAACGGAGTAGGTCAGAGCGGGGGGGCTCGCACGGTCCGGTGTGCGGCCGCGTTCCTAGACCGGAGCCTCTGCGTTGTGCTCCCTCAGTGCCCGCCGTAAGCACCGGGAGGCGCACGCAGATGATGTCACCGCAAAAGACCGGAAGTCCGTGAGTAGCCGGCCGAGGAGTCACCCGGAAGCCGAGGGGAGCGGAGGACTGGATGCGCTCGCTTCTGTGGAGCCTCCCGATTGCCACAACGACATGTTTCGCTACGATTGTAGCTTTGTCAACTTGACTCAGCTACGGCGGGCACTGAGGGAGCACAACTCAGAGGCTCCGGTCTAGGAACGTGGCCGCACACCGGACCGTGCGAGCCCCCCCCCGCTCTGACCTACTCCGTTCTTCCACCTGCCAGCCCCGTTCTTTTCCATCAGCTACCAGGCCCCCAGGACTTACACCAGGGATCCCTGTAACAAATAGCTAGGATGCACAGAAGCTTCAAGGATCGGTAGGACTATTTATTTTACTACATTGTTTTAACCATTGTGGACTGACTTAATAAATCTTCATTAGACTGTCCATCTGAGTCTCCATTGGGGTTATTCATCAGTATTATGCATATCTGAGCGCCATCCTTTATTTTTTCTATTTACTTACATGCCATCCTGTGTTTAGGATTGGGCGAACAGTGTTGTTATAGACATTCTTCTTTACATGCAACTGTGAATTCTCTGTATAAGGACATTTCAGGATTTTACAACTTTGGATTAGCGCCAGAACTTCTTTTTTGAGTCAATATGAAATCTTCCACCTGCATACTTGATCCTATTCCTACCTATTTATTTAGTATTATAAATGACTCCCTTAGCACCAGATTTGTACCAATAATCCTCAAAACTGCCACTATCACCCCGGTACCAAAAAAACCCAACATGGCTCTGGACAATGTAAACAACTTTCGCTCAATATCTATCTTACCCTTCCTTCAAGGCGAGCTGTAAAATCTTGGTTACATCACCACCTGACATTAAATAACCCATTTGAACCCCCTCCAATCTGGTTTTGGGCAACTGCACAGAACAGAAACTGCCTTGGTCAAAGTCCCTAACGACCTTCTGTTAACTTCTGATTTTGGCTTGCTAACTATTCTTATTCTACTGGATCTTAGTTCTGCCTTTATCCTGTAGACCAAAATATTTATCTCACTTTGAAATAATATTTGGAGTCTCAGAAATAGCTTTGAAATGGATTAAGTCATATCTCACTGATCACTGTCACTTTGTCACTTTGTTTCTATTGACGGATTCCAGTCTGAAATTGGTCCAGTCAGGTTCAGTGTTCCTCAGGGCTTGGGACTCTTACTCTTTAGCATTTAAATGTTTTCACTTGGCCAACTGCTTAGAACACATAAGCTCAATTATCACTTCTATGCTGATTACACTCAGATATACATCTACACTAAACTGAATTCTATGGCAATACTCATGTGGGTGGAGATACAGCAAAATTACATAATGGTACCATCCCAGAAAAACATGAATTCATAGATTGAATCTCAGCTACTAACACTAAATGTAGACATGTGGAGTGAGGTGAGGGACTTTGAATGTGCCATGAATTACATACCAAAGGAAATGCAAATATAAAACATATATGCTTTATTCTGTTACATAACAAAATCTAAAAGTTAAAAATATTGACATAGAGTCTGGTATATACAGAACTCGATACATTGAAAGACATATCGCAGTGTGTAACACATGATCAGCTATTGTTTACAAAAGATACGCATGCAGGATTAACGCATTTCACTTTTCAATGCTTCATCAGAATCCATGCTGGAAACAGTACAGCTATATATATTAGAACTCAAATATATTAGAATAATGTATAATACAAATTGTAACGAAACAGGTAACACAGACATAGTTATTTGCAATTAAATACCCATAAGGAATATAGAGGGGAGTGACAAGGGAAGGGAAAGGGGAGGGGGGAGGTGGAAGAGACCCAAAAACTACCAAAAAATAAAAAATAAAAAAAAATAAGAAACCATATATAATTTAAACTCACAATGAGTACCTTAAAGTGTAGTTCTAGCCTCAAAATGAAAATTTGACATCCGCTTGCTCTAAATAACCTGAAAAAGAATTGGATAATCACGATTTCTTTTTTGCTTTACTTACCTTGTTTTTGAAGAAAATATACTTACCTTCCTTCCACTTCCTCTCTCTTCTGCCGTAGCCCGCACCGTGACTTCCTGCTTGCATTGACTCCTGGGAGCCGAACATCATCGCTCCCAGGAGTCAATGCGCCTGCACCGGCTCTGCTCGTCACTTCCGGTGCAGACGTGTCATTCCCTGCTATACAGCTTCTGGGCATGCCCGGAAGCTGTGCAGGGATAACGTGCCTGCTTCGGAAGTGATGAGCAGGGCCGGTGCAGGTCATTCTGGGACTCCGACGTCACCGGGATGCTCTGGCTTCAGCTGCCCACACCTGAGATGGCAGCGCTGGACAAGACATTTTCAAGGTAAGTATTTCTTCTAAAAGGTAAGTGAACCCGGGGACAGTTCAGAGGCTATCATTGCTGAAATGCACTAGCCCTGACTGTCCCGGGGGTATTTTTATCGAAAAAAAAAAATTTTGAGGCCGGAACTCCGCTTTAAGAATCAAAAACACCACACCAAAAATCAGCAGATAAAACAAAACCTTAGACGGACACCATGATAACTAGGCTCCACCATTACTTAATAGCATAGCCCAAGTGCCCAGAATGCTTGCTTTATATACCTGAATTCCAATCAGAGCAGATTGCCAAAACGCCCCCTTGTCCCCTCACGCCCTGCCTCGTGGTGGCATGCAAATAATCGCGCCCAATAGAGCAGGACATTCCGCATCAATGGTGTCAGCAGAAGCCGACATGGATATGACATGATGACATCATCAAAACCGTGCCAGAAGTAGGCAGATGGCCATGATGGATAAATGAGGCGTGCCTATACATCGCGCTGTGGGTTGCCAGTTAGAAAAAACTGCTACTCTCAACTAGGAGATCCAAAACAAGGACACAGACAGCCACAAAGCCAGCCAAGGGCTGCAGCAAAAAGCACCTAAAATCAAACCCACACATGTAAACATAGGGGGCACCATCACCAAACCACACAGCGACTGCTGAACGCTAAAGTGTGGACATAACCCACCCCCAGATGGCAGTCCATGATTAGAAAACAAAAATGGGGGAAAGGAAAAATAAGGCAAAGGGGAAGGAAGACCCCCACCCACACAACAATTATTCCAGTGGGTGCTTTACAACATACATTAAGTTTACAATATGTAGCACTACTTCCAAGGGAGCTGCTGGTTACGGGTCCCCCTGGGTTACCATTAGAAACAGTAGAACAATCTGGCATTTTCCAAGTGTTTTTACCTCAGACAAGAATAAGTCCAGTTTCTTTGGTTATTATGTTTTATTAGGAACTTGGATAGGAGAAGGGATGAGTGGGATACTCCAACTGAACAAAACTATGCACAATAGGCAGGGACGACTTGTGTAAATGCTGGTTAACGCTGGTTAACACTGAGTAATGCTGGGTAACTCTGAAATTGAGCTAGTCACGGCTAGGCCGCTGGTTTCAGTCTGTCACTAGCTGCTGTGACGCAGAACTGAAGTACTTCTCTGAGGTAATCTGTACTCTGAAGCAACTGAACTGTACTGCTAAACAACTTCAGGGCCCTTCCTGGCACCCCCTTTGTTCCTAATCATCAGGGTTCACTACACGGCACCCCCTTTACTGTAACACTCTGAGTGAGCTGGCTCCTTGATCCCCTGACTCCTCTGGAGTGGTCCCCTCTCTTAGGCAGACCCCTAGGCAGATCCTTTAGTACTCACGATACTGGTTTTCCCAAAGTCCTCTGCCTAACAGCTCCACTGGTCAGCACACTGGATCCTCTGCAGCCTATCTCCACTCCTGGTCCCTAGGCTGACCGCCTTGACCACCTTCCTCACTCTGCAGGAGGAGAGACAGCCGTCCACCTCCTCCTGGGACTTTGCGCCCGCCAAAAGACACCCTGTCACATGCTCCCACCCTATTTATGACCACATGCCCCTTCCACTGGGACTGCCATTAAACAGGATGTGCCACTGGCTAGGTTTCCTCCACTGTCCAACAAGCTCCCTTATTGGATACAGTGAGGACACTCCCTCAGACCCAGTGAATCACACCTGGAAACATGCGACAGGCAAAGCTAACAGATCAGCTCCCCTGATAAGCAGCAGGAGCAAAATATATGCTTTTACCTAGCACCTGTCTAGGAGGGTGCTACATCTACATTCAAAAAAGTCAAAATTATAACATAGCCAAATCTACCGAATAGCAAGAAACACAATAGAGAAAAAAGAAAATTATAATTATAATATATGCATAAAGGTGAGGGGGGGGGGGGGAAGGGGAAAAGGACAGAGGGGAAAGGAGAAAAAATTGGGGAAGTAAAATACACATCCAGAGATAATCAAAGACGCCATATACGTCAGGAAGAAAACTAAATGACCCCCATGTTTAATGCATAGGACACATAGTATATTATAAAAAGTGGGAGTAGCTTGTTTTTTCATTTAGCCCCTATTTTTTTACATGCTTGTAGAGTAAAAATCCAATTGCATTCTTTATGTAAAATAATACTATCAAAATTTCCCCCGCGGGGATGTGGATGAATTCTTTCCAGGACTGTAAAAGTAAACCCTTGGTTTTATGTTGATGGCATTTGGCAAAATGTGTCGCTACTGAGATAACCAGGTCTCCCCCCCCCCTGAATATCCTTAACAAGGTCTTGTATACGTTCCCAAAATCTACGCCTGGTCTTCCCCACATAGAAACAGTTACACGGACATTTTAACAGATAGACTATTTTGGCAATTAACAAAATGTTTAAAGTGATAGTGTTGTCCGTTGGGTAGTGTCCCCACAGGATCTTTGTCAATAAATGCGCAATAATCACAATTTCCACATGGAAATGTGCAAGAAGGGAGGCTATGGCAGGGTCCCTTAAGCCTTTTGAGTTAAAGTGGCTGGGGACAATCATATCACGTATGGTTGTGTTTCTCCAAAGGACAACTTTAGAAGTGGTGTTCACCAGTTCTTCTAATACCTCATCGTCTGTCAGAATATGCCAATGTTTTTTTAATATACCGTTGATTTGTTTGGATTGATTGGTAAATGTGGTAACAAGTCTAGTCTTATGCAGGGAATGAGATTTTTCCCCCTGAAAAAGGAGAATAACTCTTGGACAGTTTTTTGCCCTGTGATATGCTTTCTTTAAATATTTTTGCTATATCCTCCCCTGGAAAATCTATCCCTCAATTCGCATTCCCTCACTTTCAAAAATTGCCACGTCGGAGCAATTTCTCTGTATTCTTGCATACTGACCCATGGTATATCCCTTTTCAAATGATGGGGGTGTGCACTCTCAAAATGTAGCAGTGCATTGCTGGCCGTGGGTTTCCAGAATAGTTTAGTACATAGGCTATGGTCTATATCTTATAGATAGTGAGATCCAAGAAAGGTAGATTCCAAGGACCCATTGAGACAGCAAAGAATACATTTAAATTATTCATGTTTAGAAATTGCATAAATTCATGCAGAGTCCCCGCTGGTCCATTCCAAAAAATCTAAATATAACTGATATACAGTATCTCTGCCACAGATCAATGTGGCAGAGATATATCGAGGCTGTGTCATCAGAAAAAAGCCAACGCTCCCACCCCCCCTTCCTTGGAACAGGTTGGCGTACAATGGGGCACATTTAGTCCCCATTCAAACTCCCTGCACCTGGAGGTAGTGGGACCCAACAAAAAAAAAAAAGAACATTATGAGTCAAAATAAGTTCTAGAAGTTGTAAGATGAACTGATCGTATTGATGCTGTTTGACCCTTCGCTCCCACAAGAAGGGTCGAACAACACCAATTCCTTTGCTGTACGGGATGTTTGAGTAAAGTGATTCCACATCAATGGACACTAGTATAGTGCCAACTAATACCTGAATGCCCTCAAGTAATGTAAGTACATGCATGGTGTCCTTTAAATAGAAGGGAAAAGCCTCAACATGGGCCGCAAGAAATAATCCACTAGAAAACTTGCGTTCTCTGTCAAACACTGGACACCAGAAACAATAGGTCTACCTGGTGGATCCGTAGTACTTTTGTGTACTTTGAGAAGTGCATAGAAGGTTTGTATCATAGAATTTTCTGTCATCAAAAAATCCCTTAATTATTACTATCAGTGATAAGGGGAAAGAAGGTTCGTTCATTTATGTCCAAAATCTGACAGTCAACCTTCTTATACCATGATGTGTTGTTTAGGATGCGTTTACATATCCGTACATAAAGGTCTTTGTCTGTTACAACCAGGTTTCCCCCCTTATCGCTGGTTTGATTACAATATCAGTGTTGCATTGGTAATGTTGTAGGGTCCTGATGTTGTTGTGGGGTTAAGTTACTTTTCTTGTGGGATTGTGGTAGAGCTTCAATATCATTAGTGACCATTTTTACAAAGAGTTTACCTAAAGAGTTGGTTTGACTTGGAAATGTTTAAGATTTTTTCTTAATTTTAGAGCCAGTAGAAGATGAGTCCAAGGTGGTCTTGAGGGGAGAGTCACATGTCCAAACTCCCTCCTCAAGCTCCTACTCCCATTCTAGATCAACACGCATTTTCAGCATTGTATAATCTTTATTTCCAAAGTCACGCCAGTCCTTCAGTAAACCACCTAGAGGGGCATTTTTCTTTTTACACTTAGGGCCCTAAATAAGGTATTTAAAATTCAGTTTACAGACAAAAAGATCAAGGTCTTTTACTACCTCAAACTTGTCCACATTTTTACTTGGGTAAACATTTAGTCCCAGTACTTGTTCTTCATCAGTGGAAAGGGCATAATGTGATAAATTGATTTTTTTTTAAAGTTGTTTTGTCCTCATGATTCCTGAATACATAGGAGTCTAGTGTCGATCCCTTTCGATCCATGTCTTTTGAATGTATTGAGTTCTGTATATAAAAGACTCTATGTCGATATTTTCACCTTTTAGATTTTATTATGTAACAGAATAAAGCCTATATGTTTTATACTTTGCTTCCTTTGGTATGTAATTTACGGCACATTCAAAGTCCCTTATCCCACTCCACACGGCTACATTTAGTGTGAGCAGCTGAGAATAAATCTTTAAGCTGGATTCTACTTTGGCTGCTTCTTTACTATCTAACTGTATTTGTGATATAAAAACTTGGGATGGCCTCAAATTCCTTCAATGAAACTGTGACAAGTCATGCCTATTGGCACCCCCCATTAACTATGCAAAGCCAGGCCTGATAGCCTATCTATCAATGGCACAGTACTTGAGATTCAGTCTTAATGATTACAAATCTAGGAGTGATATTCATGGGCATCCGCAGAACTTTTTTCAGGGGAGGGGCATCTTTTTAAGATTACCCGTGCTCCGACCCTTTTCAACAATGTCATAAAGGGGAGGGGCTTAGTCATTATACTTATTTTGAGTATTTATTTTTAAAGAGCAAACAGCAGCATTTATTTTGAAAGCATTTGTTAACCTAAAAAAAAAAATAGATCCTGTTGCCTTAAAGCATGTTATACAGCACAGTTATTTTCTGTTTAATTTGGCCCCTTCTATCACCTAAAATACCTGGCTGATCCTGCCTGGCTATGTCCTCCCCTCTGTAAACTGACTACGGTATACCATGGCTGCAGAGCCCTGACACTGTGGTCAGTTTACGTGCCTCCATCATCTGCAGCCCTCCTGTCCTCCTCTGTCCTCTCTCCCCCTCCCTCCCTGCCTGTTTGCTCCTGTGTCAGAGCCTGCCCCCTCTCCTCCTGCTACTGTAGTTTCATTTAAAGTTTCATATCCTGTCTACAGTCTGTTTAATAATCCTGTGTGTCCCTGTGTCTGTTTTTTATAAAAATAAGCCATTCTTTACAAGTTTTCAGAGCGCCATTAGTCGCCCACGTAACCCGCTGCCACTCTCCTCCTCTCCCCCTCTCCTCCTCCTCCTCCCCTCCCGACATCAGTGAGGAATCCTCGGCCCCACCCACTGCAGGCAGTTGTCAGACGGGGAGAGGAGAAAACCGATGGGTCACATGAGCGGTGCTCGGCCCTCTGAAAACTGGTAAAGAATGGCTTTTTTTAAAACACATACACAGACACACAGGCACACAAACAGACCAGACAGGATGGTATAAAGTGGCTTAACAACCACTTGAAAGGGGATGTTGAGATTCTGGGGGGGAGGTATTTGGCCCCCTTGCCCCTACCTGCGGATGCCCATGGTGATATTTGATGCTAGTTTAACCTGTGATCCACATGTACAAATGTGGTCAGAACATCTGTTTTTCACTTGAGGAACATTGCTTGACTGCATTCTGTGCTATCATACACTGTAGCTGAAAAGCTGATCCATACATTTGTGTTTTTCCCTGATCTGACTACTGCAATGCTCTGTGTACCTAAATCCACTATTAATCAACTTCAATATGAACACAATTCAGCAGTGAGAATCCTGACAAGGTTTGATTATGCTACCCCTATCCTGGAGACCTCGTGCTTGCTACCCATCAGTCCAAGATCCTCTTGCTCACCTATAAGGCTCTTCATGGTTTGGCACCCCATTATCTTTCTGAACTTTTATCAACTTACCACCCCCTCTCGTAATTTCCTCTCCTCAAATTCTGGTCTTCTGTGTGTCCCTCTACTCACCCAGGGGCATCACCACCTATAGGCAAGGTAGGCGCACACCAGTTGGGGGCACCAAAGGTACCTCTTCCTCATTGGCCAGCTGTACGGGCCAGCCTGAGAAGAAAAGGGGACTTGGTTGCAAGAAGCTTCCTCTGCGTGGACAGTCCTGTAGGGACCTCTCTCCCTGTGTCTCCCCAGAAATTAAGGAAGTTGCCCGGATCTGGCTGTCTGTCCCCCCTCCCCCTCCTCCCGGGATGATGAATGACAGGCTCGTGTCTGCAGCATTCCCCCTCCCCCGTCATCTTCATCCTCCCATCACCCAATACAGAGGGTCCTGGCAGAGCGCCCAGGAGGAGGAGTCTGATCCCCCAAGCACCGGGTGAGGCCTACACAGCACACAGCGGCCGGGACACTGATCTGCTCCCCCCGGGATCTATATGCGGTTTTGAGAATGCGGTCAGCCCAGGTTTACTTCTGGACTCAGTGGCCCTTCTGTTTCTGCTCTGGTCCTCAAATCGCCTGGCTGACGCCTGCAGCTGCTCCCCTGTGCACCCCCAGCAGGCCATCTAGAATGCTGATATACTACCCTATACTACCCTAGCCTGTCTATATACTATCCTAGCCTGTCGGTATACTTCCCTATACTACCCTAGCCTGTCTGTATACTACCCTAGCCTGTCCATATACTACCCTAGCCTGTCCGTTTACTACCCTATACTACCCCAGCCTGACAGTATACTACCCTAGCCTGTCCATATACTACCCTAGCCTGTCTGTATACTACCCTAGCCTGTCTGCATACTACCCAAGCCTGTTCATATACTACCCAAGCCTGTCCATATACTACCCTAGCCTTTCCATATACTACCCTATACTATCCAAGTCTGTCTGTATACAACCCTAGCCTGTCTATATACTACCCTAGCCTTCCATATACTACCCACTAGCCTGCCTATATACTACCCTAGCCTGTCCATATACCTGCAGACCACGGCTGGCGTGAGGAAGTGAGCTGGTGTGCCACTCTTTGTCTTCAGGCCTGGTCCAGAGGCACATGTGCGGGTCTGCAGGGCATGGCTGAAGAAATAGGTGGAGAGGCGCTGCAAACATCTCCAACCCCGCCATCTCTATTGCGTACATGGGCAGGGCAAAGGGGATGGAGTCAGGGCTGAACCAAGGGGGGTTTTGCCTAGGTTGTCAAAAATCCTTGCACCAGCCCTGTACTCACCTACACTCAATGGGAGACAGAGCCTTCTCCTGCTATGCTCCAAAACTCTGGAATTCACTTCCAAAGAACATCAGAGGGTCATCTCCTCTAAACCTATTCAAATCAAATCTAAAAAACTATTTTCTTTAGACAAGCTTTGTGTACTTGTCCCTTTTTTTCTTAATTTTACGCTGTCTATTTCTTGTGTTTTCTTTGTAAAGCGCTTTGAGAAGCTACCTTTAAAGCTTATATTTAAAATAACTTTTTTTTATTATTATTATTATCATTATTATTGGTAGTAAGGTAGTGGAGATACGCAGGACAGGTGGAGAAGGCATAGGCTCCCTAATTTGTGTCCAATAAAAAAACATTCACATTAAGCCTTTTTTTGTGGGTGAAGCCAAAATTAGCACAATATATGAAGGTTAGAGCAACAAAACCTTACAAATGTGCAAACAATATGGTTTTATTAAACATGAATCGCTTTCTGTTGTCAATAGCTCCACTTTTGTTACCCAGTTTTTGATGATACATTTTTCCATCAGGCCCCTGTAATGTTGCTTGCTAGTATTCAATCGTCAATAGTAGCAGAAAACTGTGGACAGCCTCCCATGGCAGTACAATTTCATATATAATAGAACAAAATACTGTATGTACTACATGTTTTGTAATTCCCTGTGAAGTGGGATTATAGTTTAAATCTAATACTAGTTAATACAGCTTTAACATTTGGGTTGATTTACTAAGATTGGAAAGTGCAAAATCTGGTCAAGCCTTGCATGGTAGTCAATTAGTTTCTAGCTTTAGCTTGTTCAATTAAGCTTTCACAATAAAACCTGGCAGCTGATTGGTTTCTATGTAAAACTGCACCAGATTTTTCACTCTCCAGTTTTAGTAAATCATCTCCATTATCTTTTAGTTTAGCAGGTATCTTTATAGTTCAAAGTTGATGCCTTATCACAATAAAGACCTGAATTATATATTCCCCATTTTATATGTTTAACTCTTGCATAAATCTGTATCATTGCAGGTACACATAACTGCTTAAATGGTCAGCACTCTTAATTCTTTTTCAGGGTCTATAGTGCTGGACTGGTGAATGTCCATAAGGTACGACTACACATGTATATTTAATTGCAAGTTTGTCTGATCAAAATCTCCAACATTGCATTATGTTATCATTATTTTATCTTTTGTGCATTCACACAATACTACAATTACTATGCATTCCATGGGACTGTAGACTGTATGATGTTATCACTAGTCACTCTCTGACTGTATGCTGAATCTTCTACCATGTGGCAGGTCTGATAGGGTCACATTGATATAAACATACTGAGGATCTGTCTGCAGCCAAGCATGTGGGACTCCCAGAAATTAATAAAATCAATAATTTCAAGTGAGCATTTCCTAATGTAAGTTCCAATATCTTTTTTTTTTCATATTTCAATAGATTTTTATTAGTAACAAAGACAAATAACAATGGAAGTGGTACAATAGTGAAGGCTATTATACAACAAATAATAGTTGAAAAGTGGAGGTCAACTGTAGCAGGTGGATACCCAGCCCTCAATGCTATTAAAACATCTAGGGTTAAGTCATGAGAAAAGTAGACAAACCTACATGCTATAAGAGAACAAAAGGTGGTCACTATCTAGTAAGTGCAGGGGATAGCCCCCAAAACCGTAGGGAGCCCCCACCCAAGACACCCCTAAAGGGAGCAAACTGTGTCTCGGAAGAGGCACCCCACGTGTGAAGTTCCAATATCTTATGCAGAAGTACCATCATTTATTTAACCTACAACTAGCTAAGGCTTCTGTGCTGAGGGCTTGCCTTTTGTGTGCTTCTACCACACAGACTGTATTGTCAAAAAAAGCTCTCAGTCCCCACTAACAATTGGTAGCCATTGGAACTGGCTCCTGACTATATGAGCACTGTGACAGCCAATCACAGCAGTCACATGATTACCAATCCTTCCCACCTGGGCACTCAGACCTAGACACTGGGGCTGGTTGGGAAAGGGTTAATTATGAAGATGTTTTGTTATTGTCTAAATAATTTCAGGTATTCCCCTGAATGTAACACCAGCATTTATTTTCACACTAGTAACTTAGTCATTTTAAACTAATCACCATGGAATGTGTCAAGTCAGATATGGATTTCCAAAGAAGATGGGAAGTGTGAACATTTGTGAAACCATGGTGAGTGGATTATCTTATTAGAACAGGGTTGTTTCCCAAACATTATCATGTTCCATCTTGGGCAATCACATCTGTCTTGGCACATTCCTTGGTGATTAGTTTAGGATGACTTATTTACCCATGTGGCTATAAATACTGGGGTATGTTCCTGATTCTCGTTACAGAGGGGGAAGCTACTTAGATGAGTATCTAATCGTCTTTAACAATACAGAAGAAATCAAGTTGAATGGGACTAAAGACTACTAGGTATACAACAACTTGAAACCTTTTTAGACATGTTCCTTTAGGCATACTCTTATCATAATACATAATCATAATTACATAACATAAAACATAATCTTAAAATTGCCAGTCACATCCAGAACATAGTGATGCTCTGCTAATTTTAAGCCTTTTGCCCATTGTCATTCTTATATTGTGTGAGACAACAGAAATAGGAAGCAGCAAATGGAGGTGTTGGCAACCTAATTTAAATGTGATAATATTTGAGTTTAAAGATTGATTACAAAGAAACAAAAAAAAAGTCCAAGCCAGAAAGGGCTTGCAATTTTATATACTAAGTTTGGAAAGAGAATGGTTAAAACGAATCTCTGTTTGTACCCCACTGAGGAAATCTCCCTACATTTTACATCCTGGAGACACAACATGTATTATTTGCACTTTGGTTGTAACA